>NC_136072.1:496166154-496766154 GCF_964261635.1 Lissotriton helveticus | reverse complement strand
CATCGTGCTGTCTGACTCAGAGACAGTGCCACACTGATCACGAGTGAGGCTGTGCCCTGGCTCTTCTTATACTGCAAAATACATCAATCCCTCTGACTCCCAAACAGTGTCTTTGACTCAAATAATGGAGCATATGATGCTCGAGAGGAATATTCTCTACTGTATCATGAGGACAATTGGTAGAACGATTTCCAGGGCGCCAGTGGACTGGATAGCTCTCCAGACACTGGTCTGGTCTTGCCTCCAAGCTCAGCCACTGAGGACAGTTCATCCTTTGCAATGGTGATGTGGCGTGCTATAGAGGTGCTTGACTTCTAACTTCCCACTCTAGAGGTCAAGACCCCTGAGGTGCTTCAGCCTGGTCAGACTTATTCTGAGCCCCTACTTTTATTTAATGAGACTCTCACTGAAACACTCTTGGCCAAACCTTGATTGGAGCCTTCAGTCAACTAACAGATTGCCTGGTACAACCATCCTGCGCCTGAGAATCCCTATTTAGTCACCCCGCACCGCATGCCTGAGAGAGTTGTGGTGCAGGTTTCAGCTAGCAAAGTGAACCCGAATGCATTCCCTCCTTTTCCTCCTGGTTCAGAGTCTAAGAGGGTGGAGACATTTGCGAAGAGGGTATATTCTTCAATCTGTCTCGCTTTACAGTCTGTGAACGCCAGCTGTTTGCTGGCCCACTACACCCTCGCCCTTTGAGATTTGGTGGCCCAATGTCTTCCCTGAGGAAGCTTGTACCATCCTTTCTCAGACCAGGCAACATGGTTGTAATGCAGCTAAGTTCCCAATCCATTGTGAGCTGGACATGACTGATTTCCAGGGCAGACATGGCCCTTAAACAATAAGGACAGCAGGGCCACAGCTGGGACCCTGAGCCTGTCTGGTCTACTCTGCCAGCGGCCCCCTCCTCCAACACGTGCAATAGCTCCCCAAGTCCTTTCGGGGATTTCCACAGACCATGCGGTCAACCGCGGCAGTGTAAAGCCCAGTCTTCTGCTCATCCAGTTGTTGCAGCTTTCAAGCCTCTTTAGCGCATCTTTATGAACATGGAGCCACCACGTCAGACCCCACCACAGTTCCTCCCTCTTTCTTCAGAATGGCTGAGGCTGACGGAGGACCATCTGTCCATTGTGCAGGTGCAGGCTCTCTGGCCAAAGGAGCCATTGTGAGGGTGCATCTTAGTCCTATCAACGCCTTCATGCAGAAGGAAACATTCAAGATGCTTGCCTTGGCCCATGTCTTATCTGCTCTCAACCCTGGAGACTGGATGGTAACAATGGACCTGCAAGAGGCTTACTTTCACACCCCAGGCTGAAGGGCCACAGGCTCTATTTGCGGTCCACAGTGGCCAATTCTTTGTGCTCCCTTTTCACCTTGATCTTGGATTTGAATGATGAGGACTCTGAGGCTGCTGCGATTGATGGCCTCCTACACCCTGATGGTCAAGAATGCCAGATGGCAAATTTGAGCTCTGTAGTGGAATTGAAGTCCCAGTGGGCTCAGCACCAGGGGGCGCTCTCCAATCAAGTTGAGATTACAAGGGAGACTGCAAAAACCTGCAGTGATGGCAGCTGGGCTGCTTTTGGGTCAGGGGCAGAACCCTCTTCCCTACCCCACCCATAGATGACATTGGTGACAAATGCATCGCTTTGTTTTGGGCTGAGCATGTTGGGGGTGGAGAATAGAGACTTCTGGTCTCCAGTGGAGGCTCAGCTCCACGTCAACCGGAGTTACAAGCTTTTCACTTGCCATAAAAAGCCTTCCTACCGTCTGGGTTCAGGTATTCGCATACAACACCATTGCCATGTGGTACTGCAAAAGCAGGGTGTGGAGGGGGTTGTGGACCCTATGCCAGGAGACTTTGCGCCTCTGGGCATGGTTGGAACACCAGGGAATTTTCCTGGTGGTGCAGCACCTCAGAGCTCTTTGAACGCCAGGGCAGACCACTTTAGCTGTCCATGCCTTGTAGATCATAAATGTCAGCTACACTCGGAGATGGTGCAAGGTACTCTTCCATGTATGGTGAAAGGCTTAGAGCAATCTGTTTGCCACCAACAAGAATGTGCAATGTCTGCATTTCTGCACTTTGGAGTTTGCAAGGTGTCCTTTGCTTGGAGATGCATGCAGCTTACAGTGCAACTCGGGTCTCCTGTACGCCTTCCTTCCTATACTTCTCCCGCCTTGAGAGCTGAACTTGATCAGGAACAACTGGGCCCACGTTATACAGTTGGCTTCGGGTTGGGCATGGGGGTGTGGTATCCCTAACTCCCGGGAATTAATATTGGCCTTCTGATCAGGGTGCCCCTTCGGGAGGATACAATATCTGCCTTTGTGCTTGTAGATTGAGCTGCTGCATTTGAGTGCCTTTGACCTACCTGCTGAAGTTGTAGAGGTTACTTTTGCAGCCAGGCGTCCTTCAAGCAAGTTGTGTACGCCTACCATTGGGACAAGTTTGTAGCTTGGTGTACTACGAAATATTATCCCACTCAATGCCGAGCTGTTCTTAGTATTGTTGTTTGTTTTGCGCCTTGCCAGGCAAGGCTTTGCTTTTGACACTTTTGAAGAGGGGTTTGTCAGTTCTTTTGGTTTTTCTACAGTTGCCAGATCAGCCCTCATTGTTTAACCCCTTGCCTGCTCATGACGGAACCATGCCGTCATGAGCCACAGGCGGCGTGTGCTCATGACTGCGCGGTTCCATCATGCGGCTGCCGCTCCGCGCACGTAGCATTAATTCCCCGCCTGTGCGGGCGAATTAATGAGCGGGTGGGGCCGTGACGGAACCACGCCATCATGAGTACAGGCCACCCGTGACTCATGACCGCGAGGTTCCGTCACGAGCATGGCGGTGCCGCTCTCACCCCCCACCCCCACGCTGTGGCAAAATTCGTGCCGCAGCGAAATTTGTGCAGCGGCCAAGGGCTTAAGTCACCTGTTGTGATGTGCTTTCTTATGGTTTTTACGTCTGTTTCTCCATTCTAATTTGGTTATGCTCCAGTGGGACTCAAATTTGATTCTGACATTACTCATCTGTGCTCCCTTCGAACGTCTGCACAGCTGCCCTCTACTGCTGCTTACCCTGAAAACAGTCCTTGTCGCCTAAAAATTGGCGCCTCAAGCCCTCTATTTCTAGTCTGTAGGTCATAGTAGCTTTGCCTTGCTGTTTCAAGACCCCTTAATGGTTTCTTAGAACGTTTGACCTGCTTGGAAACAACCTTTTCTCAACTTTACATTGGCATGGTGCTTGGGAAAAGAGCGGGTGGTCAGGCGTCACCTGATATACACTCTTTCAGCAGGCTTAGGAATTATGCATGCCAACATGTTTAAGTGGTGATTGCAGGAGGATGTGTTGAGGCTGGCAAGTAAAATATGTAGGTTGAATTACTTCCAGTTTCATATGCATCTAAGAGTAAGGCGGTCAGTTTGCAATATATATATATTTTTTACAGAGTTTTATATAGCACGTACTTGACCCGAGGTGATCGGGTATCGGAGCGCTTTACACAAGCACCAGTTGCGTTATATGAGGACACATTCATTTTTGTTAGGCACGGGGAGATTAAGTGACTTGCCCAGAATCACAGGATGTTGCGCGTCCTTGTCGAGACTCTAACCCGGTTCCCCAGCTTCGAGGTCGACCGCCCTAGCTGTTAGGCCAACTCCTCCTCCCCCCCATGAAAAGTAACAAATCCAGGATGTGACTAGATTGAAAAGTGGGGTCTGATAGCAGCAGAACCAATCACATTCGAGCCATTACATTTATTAGGCTCTTCGTACTAGCCAAGAGAGGTTAATCGCCTCACAAATTAAAATGTCCACATATACGGACATGTTCACTTTCTGTGGAAAGTGCAGTCACTAAATCATTAGATTCTTTTTTAAAGAAGATCATTTGAGAGGAGGGTTTTTATACACCAAGACTGCGTTCTTTCTGAATAGAAGACAGAGCTTCAGATGCTAATGAGTATTTTTTTCTTTCATCTTATAACTAGGACACAAACTTTTACCGCCATCCCACCGTCCTTCACGCAGTCTGCTTTTTAACCTGTTTACCACAGCGGCAATTCTTCCACGGTGCGGCGGGTTTAATGAGTGGGCGAGACCGTATCGGCCAACGGACGTGCGCTCCACTACGAAGGTAGTGCGCACGACAGCCGTTGGCCGACAGAAGCACGTAAGGGGTTAAAAACAGGAGAAATTATGTGTAACAAGGTCGTGATGCAAAGGTGCAGTGTTTCCTTGCATCCAGGTATACTTTCATAAAAAAGTAATAAATTTTATTGGTCAGTGTGTAAGTCATAGTAGGTTCCTGGCTTGTATGCAGCTAGCAACTTATTATTGAGTCTATATTAGTGTGTCACGACGTCAGCCGCTCTTCGACCCTCAACACATAGTCAGCAATCTAATTCACAGAAAAATTTGTGTAATTGGTGACTAGACATCTTGGTCTCTGAATATGCAACATATTAAGGTAATTGTAATGTAAAAGCTCTTGGTAAAGCACGATGATTACAACATGACGCATATTAATTGCTGTGTAGGATCACCTTGTAGTGTAGTTCCTATTATCCCAATAGGCTCTGCACATTGGAATAATATCTTCAATAGTATAGACGTAGGACTGAGGTTAACTAGGTCTTCTACTGACGATATTAGACTTAAAGTTATGTGTGCCAGCTAGCTCAGAGTTCACTAGTAACTTTCTCGAATAGGCAAGGAGGAGTTTAACCTCCCTGGATAGACAAGAAGGGATTTAGTTTCTGACAACCATAGAACATGACAACTTTGCTCCCCCTAATCAAGAGTATATCTCTAGAGTCGTGTGAAAACAAAAGACAACTTATTTTACTCAGTCAGTACGTGCATTCTTAGTTTCACCAGATTGTAGAGAAAAGGTAGAGACTGGCGTGTTCAATAAAAAGGTGTTATTTATTGATCAGTCTCTTTTCTCATACAAGAGAAATGAATCGCTATTATTGCAATACTTATAGTTAAGTACAGTGCATACAGTAAAAGCAGAATTATAAAATAATACTGTAAAAGCATTGATATGGTTTCTTAGCCATATGATACTTAAAATGGATAAAATAGATACATACATATATACATTGACTAATCGTACTCGACTGGTGCTTCTAACTACGCCTACCCCAGTGTACCTGACCTAAGCCTAATACGTGGGCGGGAGTAGATAAGTAGCAGTTTAAGTTAAGTTTGTTTTGCCAAGGATCTGACTCAAGAATTCTCTGTAAGGGGTTAGTCAGTTCAGTACCTGGGAGTTAGAAGGCTGGAGGGTTGGTATCTCTATTTCAGGACTCGATATCACAGTTACCCGCGAGGGCGGCTGGAAACGCCGGGGCTGGATTTCTCGGCAGGAGAAAAGGCAGCGTCACTCTCAGCGCGTCAAAAGGGAGGGGCAGCGTCCGTGGGCTTTTCTGCACCAGCTGGGCTCCTCGGCAAGTCGCGCTGCTCCAAGCTCGTCACCACCGTGTGCTTGCTTAGGGCAATGTTGGTATTATTTATACCTGAAAAGGTGCCGAGGTTGACGTAAGGATGGACATCAATACGTCAATAAGGACTTGTCGTTCTTACATTCTTTACTGGAGTTCTTGGCTGAATCAAAACAATAGCTGCGGGGGATTTCCCAGGTCTGCTGGAGGTTTGATTTGTTTTGAGAACTCGGTATGCTTGCTAGGGGGGCTGGAGGAATAGTGCTTGCCTAATGTGATAGCATGCGCTATGACCTAATCAGAAAACGGGTTTCTGTGCCGTTGTATGGCTACTAGTGATTTATTAACCGGACAAGGGTCAGAAATAGGATTATCGATACAGTTCCCATAGTAAACACATTACACCCATTCCACGGAATCTATGTCCATATTTACTAACCTAAGCATAGTAAACATAACTAACAGTTTATGTGTATATTAAACCACCCCAAAATACATTAATTTGCATTAAAAAATGGTTTTGCGTAATACATGAAAAGTGAATATAGCTACTGTATGCATTAAAACAGTGTAATCATTCAAAAGAGGGTGCATATTTCATATTAGCATGAATGACACAAAAATAACACATGAAATGGCTCTTAATACAGAAGAAAAAATGTGAGACCACTTCATCACATAAAAATACAATTCTACTTGTAAATAACCTAGAGGTCGAGGTAATGTCTTCTAGAGTTACCTAAAAATAGAAGTTTCTATTCTCTAAGAATAGTTTTACTTTAAGCAGAAGATAAGTGCTCAAAAAAAATGTAAATATTTTGGTCTTGGAGAAAAAGGTTCTTGTTTTCTTGAGAAAAACTGGAAAAAATTCCTAGTGGCTTTGTTTTCAAAGTTTGAAGGCCAAATTCAGAGTTCAGGGAACGCTGTGTGCACGTTGCTTAAAGTCATTCTCTCTGTTCTGGTGAAAACATCATATCATTTAGATTTTCGAAAAAACAGTCTACAGCTTCTGGTGAGAGTTCGACTAGGTTGGAAAATGTCGCTACCATGCAGTCATGCGCATGATTGCTTTCAGTGATGGTTTGATCAGCATAGCTGACAGAAGGTCGTACCTGATCGATGCTGCTTTCATCTAGTACTTCACTACCCTTCAATCGTAGTGGTGAAGTCTCCACGAATGCCGTCATCAGGATAGGTAGCCGCTGGGGACAGCACAATGCATGAGCCTTAACTGGACTCAACAAAGTCTCTGCATCCAAGTGCACTTCTGATTGTAGTGTGAGACAGGTGTCCAACACGCATTCCTCGCCGCACAGCATGCACCTTAATACAGGCATAACACAATTCTGCCACAAGGGTCTGAATGAAAGAAACCAAGTCATATTCAGATCTCGTAGCCGGGCTAATCCGAGGACTTTAGTTATGCGGTCCCGGTAGCGGATAGCTAGGATCGTTTCTTCCATTGTCGCTGGAGTCTTGTCTGTGACATGGCTTGCCATAGCGAAGCAATAGTATCAAAAATAGGATGCCTGCTACTATGCCCAACAGGAGAGGAAGTCCGCCAAAGATGGAATGGACGAAGTTAGGGAAAATACTCCGGATCGCTTTGAATGGGGTTAAAGCTCCTGAAAAAACTGTCTTAAATACACTTGCGATACCACTTGTATCAGAAATATTTAGAATTTTGTTTAGTATTTCTGCGAAGTGTAGAGGGCTATTTGTTGATAACAGTGAATGAATCTCTGCCGTTGTCCTTGCAACTTGGAGATCATACGTTTCTTTTGATGACGTCAACTGGGTTGGCGTCTGTAGGAGCACAGTCTTTATTCTGCTTAAAGTATCAATTCGAATAGAAGAGATTTTCAAACTGGGCCATAACCTTGCCTCCCTGTCTGGAGCATCATTCGGGAACAATACTCTTTCACAGCACATGACCCTGGTAGTCACGCTTATGAGATAAGGTTTTCCTGGCATTAAGCCACAACATCTGTGATCTACAATTAGAATGTAACTCCCGTTCGAGAGTCTTATAAAGAATGGTTCTATTTGTGTTGCAGGTGTGCCTAGCTGGTGACATGAAAGGTTATTTGAAGTCCCTTCACAGGCCCCATGCAAACTTATACCCTGACACAGAAGTATACCACTTAGTGATTTTGCACAATTATTGCCACTAAGAAATACACTCTGTCCTTTATTACTGACACATGTGTGTGTATAGGGCAAGTTCCATGTTGACTTAATGTATCCTTTACCCAACCTTTCATACTGGCCTGCGTGTATATATTTTTGGCAGTATTGAAACTGGAAAGTCGTTATCGGAATATTTATTATTCCATGTATTATCCATTCAATGACAGGTCGTTCTGACATTGTCAATGGTAATCTTTCAAGTTTTTCAATGCTCAGAATTGTATAATCGGCACCCTTTTGTGCCAAACTGATTTGTTTATCAGTAAGGTTAAAGATATTGAATAGTGACGTTGTGTTGATCAAACGCCAAGGCACATAGCCTGAACGCAGATTTTGTAACGGCCAGCCAAGCTGTACAATAGAACGTAATTGAGACTGACCGTGTTGTAACATCAGTAAGTCTTGCTCTATTATATCGATTGCCGAAGACACAATACTGTCCAGTGAATATATTCTGGAAGACAGTCATTAACCCATTGTCCACAACAGAAAGTGAGTTTTCCAAATTAACACGGTCAATTTCCCGTATTTTTTCTGCTGTCTCAATTTGAGTTTCTTTCCAAGCTTCGTTATAAGCTGCATATATAGAGGCCGCTATGAAACGTTTTTGACGCTGTTTGCGTGGTCCCATAATGAAATCACGCAAGTCAGCACCTTCTTTAAGTAAAGTTAGGTGTTGCTTAATTTCTGCCAGTGTGGATGTATGTAGCCATTGAAGGCAGAGTTTCCCCACACTGTAAGTAGTTACAATCCCTGGATGTTGTCTCTGGGAGTATCTTGGGTCTGGCCTGGTCAATGTGATCCCCTGTATTTTGTTCAGGAATCTGTTGTGACAGTTATTTGTGTCTGTGGGCCAGATCAACCATTGTTTCCATTCAGGATGTGTTCTGTTTTGGTTTAAAATATGGGTTACGTCTATCTCAACATCCGTACTGCTATTACTGTCCGTTGTTGGCTTTGGAATAGACAGTTTGTTTAAGTCTTTGATTTTGGCTAGGCCAAGACAGGTAGTCTGTTGAATTGTGTCATTCAAAAATATAATTTGTTCTGGGATCATGCAGGCTCTAAATAATGATTCTACACCTTGCACTTGCCAATCTTTTGTCCCCCGGATCGTTTTCGTATCAATGTTATTGTTCCAGAAATCAAAACCAAATGTATTCATTTTTTTCAAAAAATGAGTCCGAATATATCAATTTTGTGTTTGTAAGCATGGTTTTCACTACCGTCTTATTTAACAATTTGAAATAGAATGTTTCTGCATTACTTGTGTTAAACCCTGAAAAGTATGAATATCTATCATAAAATGTTTTTGAACTGCCTTTTGGTGGAGTTGCACAATGGTTCCCATTTGGTTATAATTTAAAACATTTCTAGGTTGAGAAGATTTATGCAGATAATGGTTACCGTAGTGGTTGTAGCAAAACATCTGATCATAATTAGATGAAACTTGCAAATAATCATGTTCTGTAAATTTAGCTGACATCACTAGATCAGACATCATATCATTAATACTTTCAAAGTCCCAATCATCAGCAAATGTGCTTGGTTTTACAAGTCACTCAGTGAAATCTTAAATTGGTGTGGATACTTCAGGATCTCAACCGGGCCATATATTTCGTAATCAGTATTGTCCCATGCTACCCCACCGGGTATAGGATTGGCTGTGAAGTTTACTGAAGAAAGTTCTCTTTTCTCGATGTGTGAAGACTTGTGTGGTTTCAGGACTAAGTTGATTTTCTGACTTGCTGTGTCCATTTTAACATACTTTCTCTCAATGAAATGTCCCAAGCATAGTACCATGATGAGCCAAAGTATGAGGACAAATGCACCTAGTGCCACCCAAATTTCAATCCATGGAGAAATCAGATAGGTTTCTTTTAGTTGATGAAAGAGTTCCTTTGCTTTATCCTTAAAAGTTTTTGTTGTCGGCTGTACTTCTGGTTCACTTGGATCCTCAGAAAAATCATCGAAGTTGATGAAGTAGCCGGATGCTGTTCTGTCAATTGTTTCAATTGCTTCTGTGTTCCTTTTTGCTTTAGGAATTTGCTTTGTTTCATCAGCATAGTCATTTGTTACTTCATTGTAGGTTGGTGTTTCTTGATGTAAAGCTTCGATTCGGGTTTTAAGAGGTTTAAGTTCCATTGCTTTGTTGCATAGTCCTTGTCTCTCAGTTTGAACCTCTGTATTTGTAGCAAATTTTGGTGTTCTGCTACTTCTTGGGAGTCACTCAAAAACAAAAATGTGGGGGGGGGGTCAAAGGGGAATGTTTTACGACCTGTCTGTTCAAACCCCTAGTCACAGGATACATCACACAACAGAACAGAACAGGTCAGGAAGTGGTGTATGGCTATACCAGACTGTGAAACAGTAGGTTGAGTGTATGGGAAGAGTCGTTGGAAGAGAGAAATGCGATTCAGAACACCATGTTGGTGAGAAACACACGCTAGAATAATTCCCATCAGATCACCTTTTATGGTGGATGTTACATCATTTGGGAATTACTGATCAGACCAGGCCGCATCCGACCAAACAGTGCCGGTGCGGACATGGACGTCAGTTATCTAGCTTAGGTATTCATCCTAGGCTAGTGTAGATAATGTGCAGTGCTTAAGGAACAGTGAGAGTTAAAATAGACTACATAGATTCTGAAATTATTGAGGCAGAAATCTATGTGTCAGGGTTAAAAACACGCTGAGTAGTAAGACTACCCTGTAGCGCTCTGCAGCACGGTCGACATGTTTCAGCCATAGGGGCATTTCCCCGGCTTTCTTCAGGACCTTTGGACTTGGAATAGCTACTGCAAATACACATGATATATTAAGTGAAAAATTAATAATAGATTGTGTGCAAAAATAATAATCAATAGATGTACTAGACAAAGTCACATATCTACCAGGAAACTTGACCGTTTGGTTAAAGTCCACTTTGACGGACAGAGCGGGGCCTCATACTCCCGAGCGGTTGCCGGGTGAGGTGAGGTCTTCACCCACACAAAGCTGGGAAGAAGATGTGTTTCTCTCCCTCCAGTGGACTTTAACCAAACGGTCAAGTTTCCTGGTAGATATGTGACTTTGTCTAGTACATCTATTGATTATTATTTTTGCACACAATCTATTATTAATTTTTCACTTAATATATCATGTGTATTTGCAGTAGCTATTCCAAGTCCAAAGGTCCTGAAGAAAGCCGGGGAAATGCCCCTATGGCTGAAACATGTCGACCGTGCTGCAGAGCGCTACAGGGTAGTCTTACTACTCAGCGTGTTTTTAACCCTGACACATAGATTTCTGCCTCAATAATTTCAGAATCTATGTAGTCTATTTTAACTCTCACTGTTCCTTAAGCACTGCACATTATTAGGTTTCGTAACCTGGCGAGGGGCGAAGCCCCTCCCAGATCGAAATCTGTTGTTTTTAATAGTGAGGTTAGGACAGCCTCTGTTTCCAATTGGCTAGCTCCATAAATGGAGGCTAGCCATTGGGAGGCAGAGGCTGTCAATCGCGTTTTCTCTCAAACGCGATTCGGGGGCGTTTCTGGTGCTTTTTTTAAGCCCCGCCCCTTTGTCCCGGGCCGCGCTGCCATTGGCTGCCGGCCCGGGACACCCCCGTGACGTCATTCCAGGGCCGCGCTGTGATTGGCTGCCGGCCCGGGACACCCCCGTGACGTCAGCCAATCACAGCGCGGCCCGGGACCTGACTTGTTTAGTTCTTGTTATGATTGTTGTTACATGAGAAATATTTACAATCGATGTAAAATTCTTGAAAGGAGACAGTTGTTCCTTCTCTGCGAATAAAAGGTATTATCTGAAGCCACTCGTTTAACATACGGGTGATACAGGCTCGAAGCAGAAGCGCTAAATCCAGTGACGAGGCGGAAGCCGTGAAATGTGGTCTGCCTAATGCGCATGCGCTGTAGCAGGTTTCCTTCCTTCGAGCCGCTGGACGCTGGTTAAGGCCAGAGCGGCTCTGTGGGAGCTGCCGGCGGGAGGCGGAGCGTTCGGCTCTGGCGGAGCGTTCAGCTCTGGCGGGAGTCAGACCCTGAGCCATGGCCGTGTGGACCCGTGCTTCCAAGCAGGGCCTCCTGGAGCTGCTGCTGCGGGAGCGCTGGGTGAGAGTGCTGGCTGAGCTGAGCGTGGACACCCTCGCACTCTCCGCCGAACCCGGCTCCGAGTGGCAGGGACTGTCCAATGGCACGGAAGGGAGTCCCGGGGGCGCGTCCCGGAGAGCCCTGGGCGGGGAGCGTATAACTCTCCCGTCCGCACCGTGCGGGTCCTCAAGCAGGAGTCCGGCGGGCTGGGCATCAGCATCAAGGGCGGGCGCGAGAACCGCATGCCTATCCTGATTTCCAAAATCTTCCCGGGACTGGCGGTGGAGCAAAGCCACGCACTGAGCGTGGGCGACGCAATCCTGGCCGTCAACGGCTGCGACCTCCGCGAGGCCACCCATGACCAAGCCGTGCAGGCGCTGAAGCGGTCCGGGAAGGAAGTGACCCTAGAAGGTGAGAGCAGAGGGGACGGCTCCGGATTGTGAGAGTTCAGAAAAGTGTGAGCTGGCCTGAGATCCCACAGTTGAGGGACATTGAAGGCGAGGGTCGTCAGGCAGATAGAATCAGATTGTACTAGAGAAAGAAATAAACTGCCACCCGTAAACTGAGTGGAAACTCGCCGTCCTTGGAGAGGCTGCAGGCTAGCAGTTTGTAGGGTATGGGATTTGAAGGACAGAAAGCGGATGGCGAAAGCTGTTGCATATTTACCTGACAGCTGGTCAGTGTGCTTGTGGTCAGCACTGCATTGGCGTAGCTAGGGGGGGGCGAGGGGGGCGGTCCGCCCCAGGCGGCACTATTTTGGGGGCGGGCTGTTGTGGTGGCCTTTATCATTTATTTGGGGGCACTCCTACTGTCAGTTATTACGGAGGAGTGCCCCAAATAAATTATAAAGGCCACCACAACAGGCCGCCACTCTGCTGTGCGGCCCCGTGTGACGTGCAAGCGCACCAACTTTTAAAGGCTGCCTGCAGTGTGCACGCACCACCCACCTAGCATACTGGTGGTGGTGCGCAGAGCGACGTACCTCGTTTGTGGCCGTGGGTCCCCTCCCAGGGCCGTCAATCTTGTAGCGCGCGAAAACGCTACCAATGACGGCCCTGGGAATGTTTGGCCAGCCTCGCGCTGAATTTGCAGTGTCAAGGGCGTCATTCTGCCCCCACCTGCCCGCGGTGCGTGTGTTACTACCGGTAATTGTACTACCGAGGTGAGAGCTGAAGAGGTAACAAACCCGCCCGCAGCTCCCACCGCCCCGCCCTCTCCCCAGCCCACAGGGTCGTGACGCCTCCCACATCAAGTACGAAGTAAGTTATTTTCATTAAAGCACTTCTGGCATGATAAACTATATTTTCATTGCTTTGAGTCGAGCCCTGCACGCCCCTTGTAAATAGCGGGAGGCATCGCACGCTGGACGATACCGGGTCGGTGTACTAATTGATTGTAATTGATTTATTTTACTGCTCAGTACAGTGTCTTCACTCTTAAAGTAATACCGCCTCCGGCCTGACTAACTGTTTTTTACTTGCGGATGAAATGGCCATTACTTACATCATCTACCTTCTTAATTTATGGGGAAACAAATTTAAAAACGGAGGGTGGCGACAAGCAGGGCCAACTCTAGAACAATGCAATTGTAGAATTACTAGGCCCCCCGTCTCCACAGTTATGTTTTATACTATTAATTACATCTGTACAGTTTCGTTTTTTCGTTAGACATTCTTACTTCCCCTATTTGCAATCTGTGGTATAGGGAGAAGAGGCAATTTGCCCACAATCGCACCATTCACATGTAAAAAAAGTACACATTTGCAAAGTATGTCTGTATGGCTGGCATTATATAAGTCTGTGAGCACATTACGCACCGCTCTGCCATTCCCCTTTATCTGGGTTCGAGTCTCTGTAACGATGCCAAACATCCTGTGATCCTGGGCAAATCACTTAATCTCCCCTTACCTCACAAAAATTAATATAACTGGTGCTATGTAAAGTGCTCTGATACCCAATTCGGTTCGGGTCAAGTTTGCGCTATATAAAAAAAAAAGGCAGAATGAGTCCAGGCTACATGAGTGACTGATCAGAACACAGGGTGCGCACCACTGCCCATACAGGGCCAACTATGGAGGAAGCAGCAAAATATGACTTCCTAGAGGAGCAGAAATCATTGCCCTGCCTTGTGAAAATGTGCAACTATGTCACACTTCAGAATAGCTACCTATTTGCGCTTAAGCAGGGTGGAAAGATGTATTGCGCATATCATATCACCTATGCTTTGCATATAACTGGATAGTCGCTGGCACTTCAAATTCAGAGGGTACTGTTTTTTTCTAAATCAGTGGAAACCCAAAAAATACATGTCACTGGTAAACGTTTATCTTTTTCATAGCTATGCCACGCTGTGGCATAGGCACTTATTGACCCTCTGAAAACCTTCATCACTTTCAACTGAAGTCTGGAGATTATTATTTCAGGTGGCCCTTCTAAAATCTAGACTGAGGACTGCTGGCCCTTTTCTTGGCATAACATGCCCATGCATGTAGCCAGAGTAAGCAATCTTGAGTTTTGCTGACTATTGATGCTCTCCTGGATCCATTGTGTTACTTTCATGTTTTCTTCTATCTAAATCTTTGAGAATCAAACCACCTTTTCTTCCCCAAGAAAATCGTAGGATGGTGCTCCTCTCTGTTGTATTTACTTGCAGCAATTATGTTAGCTCTTTACATCTGCCATTCCTAAACACAATTTGTATAGGGTCCAACTGCTGGTGGGTCGATACATGACCTCCTCAAATCTGCTTAGGTTTCCGATATTGTAGCCAAAAGACAATAGCGACACAGTGACAGTTCCAACATAATATTGTTCAAATCTCTACGCATCTGTCACAGAGTCCATTGTAAAACTGGTCCTGGAACTCCTGACCTAAGGGTTTGTCGCCATACACCTACTAAAGCTCTTCAGTCTGCCACCTTTGCAGTACATGTAAATAGGCTCACAATTCGTTCTAAGCTGTTATCCCCCCAAGCTGTAGAGCTGCCTGCCCCTCCCTCCAAGATCACATCCAACTACTTCGCCTTCGGTATGAAACTAAAGGGTTGAATATATCGAACAGGCCGCTTGGCTTATGTGGTTTGTTTTCTCTTTTGACTCCTCCCAGTATTTCTTCATGGCACTGTTGGGTATTTTGTTGCACTATGGATATTTAATATAATTCATATACAACATCTGCAACTGCAGCAATTAGGCAGACAATAAACTACACAACCACCTATCTTGTACTGGCCTTTAGTCTCTACTAGTTCCTGTTTCTTATCCCCCCACCCCCGAATAAGACCGAAATTACCTCACACAATCAAGGACTGCGGATGACATGGGCGGCAATCTGAGGGATAGCCCCGGGCGCCACAAGCTCTAGCTACGCCCCTGCAGCACTGCCTAACCATGTATCGTCATTACCGATATCCACACGGACTTAAGCAACTATTTTTTAACTTAATTTTAGCTAATGTTTCTAACTCTTTACAAGGTGATCCTTGCGCGGTCGTTAACACTGTCATGTCTGTTTATCTCCAGGCTTAACTTGATTTATTCTTTGTACCAGTACAGCACCTATTCTATATTTTTCTGTGCTCGATGCCTCATTTTAGTTACTTTGTGCCAAGCAGTTATATGTGTTCAAACTTTAGCGTCACTACTCTGTCTTCGGAAATATATAACACTTCATATTTAAATTTGGGTCACTAATTTCTGAGCAGATGGGCCGTACCCATCTTAGGGTGGGATCTACGCTCTGTCTTATTCCTTGTAATGTATTACTCAGTCGCCATAACCCTCCCATATCTTTGGTATATTCTTCACATCCCCCACCCCCCACATCCCCAAATAAAAACGAATTCTGAGTATAATGGCTTTGACAACATTCCGAGGACAGGTACGTTCAGTTTTGATTGATTAAGCGACAAGACTGTCAGTGAAGCTGTATAAACAAATTATTGCTATTAATGTTATTGACTGTACCATCAGAAGACTAGACCAAATAATCACAGGGACTCCAGGAGGAACAGTGTAACCTTAAAAATGTCTTATCAGAAGCACCCGGTTATGTACAGTATTTAACCTATGCGTAACTGTTCAGAACTTTTGTAATCGGAGGATTGCCTGCTGGCACTGCATGGGACAGCGGAGAGAGGATGTCATGCTGGGTGGCAATATGTGGAAGGAGGAACAGCTGAAAAAGAGATACTGATGACGGGTCCATCAGTCAAAAGGGGCCTGTTTTCCTCTGTATTTTTACGCCATTATTAGCTGTTTTGCCCCTCTCCTGACCCGTGGGTTGGACAAAGCTCATTGACATGTCTCACAATTCACGATCTGCTGCAGATCGTGTCCCCAAGTTAGTTTAGTGGTTTATCTTGATAGTCCCTCATCATATTACTGATCACCCTCCACTGTTTGTGACGGGCTCAGTGAGTTTTTAAATGTCAGTTTCAGTTTTCCCGAAAGTATCCCATCCTTGTACTGATAAAACGGTGTGCTGTGAAAAGTCTCGAATCGTGATTTGTCAGTGTGGACTACTTTAGTTTTGATACACAGGCCTCTCTTGTTTCCCATTCTTCAAATCACCGAGGGAATAATCTGATGCACAAGTTTAGTACCAGTTTGACATCTAAATGTAGCAAAAAGAAATAGAAAGAAAACCAGTCAGCCTTTGCAAAGGGCCTTTCAATGCACAGGAAAATGTGTTGCTGCATTTCTAGTAATTTTCTAACTGTGTGAGCTAGAAACAAAATGTCTCTTTTTTTTCGCTAAAATCTGCAGATTATGCAGCATATGGCAAATGCTGCAAATCCATAACTATGCGAAAAACGCTGCGGACGAACACTCCCATAATTCCAATGGCTCTACCTGTAAACCAATGCATGAGAGAAGTGTGGGGGGCTCTGTATGGGTGTGGGGGGGCTCTGTGTGGGTGGGTGGGGGGCTCTGTTTGTGTGGGGGGGGGGGCTCTGTGTGTGGGGGCTCTCTGTGGGTGTGTGTGTGTGTGTGGCATTTGCGAGAGATTAAGCTATTGGCATTGTAAATGACAATGCCATTTATTTATCTGTTTTCCAAACCAACACATAAATAAAAATGTTGTCATTTACAATGCAAATAGCTCTAACTTTTGCAAAGGCGAAACCGTTGCATTGTAAATGCTTGTCTACACTAGCCTAGGATGAATACCTAAGCTAGATAACTGACGTCCATGTCCGCACCGGCACTGTTTGGTCGGATGCGGCCTGGTCTGATCAGTAATTCCCAAATGATGTAACATCCACCATAAAAGGTGATCTGATGGGAATTATTCTAGCGTGTGTTTCTCACCAACATGGTGTTCTGAATCGCATTTCTCTCTTCCAACGACTCTTCCCATACACTCAACCTACTGTTTCACAGTCTGGTATAGCCATACACCACTTCCTGACCTGTTCTGTTCTGTTGTGTGATGTACTTCTTGGGAGTCCACTTGGCCTACTACTTGTTATCGGCCACATGATTGTGGTTTAACCAGGTCGATCGATACAACTCGTTCTCCTTTTTACCAGCAAGGGGCGGTAGTACTACTGATCTTGTCCCGTTGACAGACAAGACGGGAACTGCTTTTCTGTAAGAAGGCCCAAATTCCTTCTTTACCGCGATCTTCTCTCTGACCAGATCCCCGATTTTTGGAATCCAGACAGGCCTTGCTGGGACAGGTGGTTTCTCTTCAGTGGTTGTTGGCTGTTGTTTCAACTTTATGTTGCTCAGGTCTTTTCTTGTTTCATTTAAGTCCTGTAAAATAGCCAAACGATCTTTGATATCAAAGCATTTTTCTTTAACCACTGAAGTCTGACTATCAAGGTCCTGGACTAACATTCTAGTCCCAAACAATAGTTCGTACGGACTGAGACCTCTCAGAGCATTTCTTGGCAGATTATTAAGACTACGTTGGACACTTATTAAATGTTTGACCCACCCAGCTCCCAAACCTAATACCTTTGCTGTTATAGATTGCTTTATGTCACGTTTTTTTCTTTCCACGATTCCGTTTCCCTCCGGATGAAAGGGACAAGAGTACCGCAATGCAATGCCCATGCTGGTCATGGCCTCCTTATAAGCTCGAGAGCTAAAAGCAGGACCCTGGTCAGAATGCAGCATGCCAATTGCGTATGTGCCAATAAAGACTCGCAAATCTTTTATAACAGTTCTGGCGTCAGCCGAGAGTTGGGGTCTACATCATAAGTGAAAAATAGTCTTTACATGTTAATGTGACGCATTATTCATACTGGGTTTTATTTTTTCATTTTTTTATTGTTTTGATCCAATCTGGAGCGAAACGCCATGGTAATATACCGTCTCGGTCGCCACTGCGATCTCTGTTGCAGTCTGGGCAGTTTTTTACAAAAATGTGATGGTGCAGGCTTATACCTGGCCACCAGTATATTGATTGTAATTCTTCCAGAGAATCCCTAAGCTTAAGGTGTCTAAGACCCTCACCCATATGTGCGTCTGCTATTAACAAGCCTCTCCTGTCCATGTTTGGAATTACTCTATCCCCCACTCCAGGGATTCGAGCAAAAGGAACGGAGTTTGCATCGATTATGTATGTATAATTGAGTGGATAGTTGATCAGTAGCGCTGAGCAGTCGCCTTCTGATGACGTTTTCACCGCCAGCACTGTTTCACCGTCAATGTATTTTACTGAACGCTTTTTTGTAGCTACGGAAGTCGATTTAGTTGCTACCGCTGTGGCTGCCTCAGCCAATGAATTCCCTGCAACGTGAACGCCATCACGCTGATGACTCAGTGAATGTATCACGTGAGTTTTTGGTAGTTCTTTCTGTAAAAGAACTACTTGTTCCCAAAGCGCTTTTTGCTTTATTGTGGCACCTGTGTCATCTTTGTAACCGTTTTGAATCCATTTCTGTAAATCGTTATTGTATGATTTGACTCAGTAATACGAATCGCACACTATAAGTGTCGGGAATTCGCGATCGGCATTATCTAGCGCCATTTTTAACGCTATTATTTCAGTTTGTTGTTCTGAATTATTTTCTACTGAGTGTGTTTTCGTAAATAGAGGTCTCCGTTTACCTCCGCGCCACACGTCTTTTTCAATCTCGCATGTGGCGTTGTATGCTTGCTCTCCCCAAACTGAGGGTTGAGCATGTCCGTCTGTATATATTACACAGGCGTACTGTCGTAAGGGCAGAATGTCGATTGGCAGAGGGTATTCTCTCTCATATTCTAGATGTTTTAATTTTCATTTCTGGATCAAAATAGTATTTTACTTTGTCTGTAGCAAGAGAATTTAACCATTGTATCCATTCTGGATTTAATGCCATAGTAGGTAAATTACATGGGCTTGTTAATGCCTCAAAAGCTTATTCTGCTGTTCTGACTGTAATACGTCTACCGTCAGCTTGGTATTTTTCTCTTGCTATAGCCGTTTGAACCGCATGAACAATGTTTTCCTTAATGCTGAACGTTTTTTCAGCTTCTGTGTACAAGTGTGATTTGTATGTTATTGGTACCGTTTCTCCCTCATTAGAGGTCAGGTATGTGAATCCGCATCTTCCTGGGATGACTCGAATCACAAGGTTGCGTGTGTTGTCGCGTGTTTGTAGTTTTGTTTTAACTAACATGTCTGTTGGTAAAGATCTCAAAATTTCTGTGTGTTTTTGAGTCCAGTTGATTCTTTTAAAATCTGGTTTTATTAGATCATAGAGGGGTTTGACCCTCTCTGCATAATTTATAATGTAAGTTCTTCCGAAATTTAGGAAACCTAGAATTGATTGTAAGTTTTTTAGTGTTCTGGGTGCTTGGATTACAGCACATTTCTCTAGGAAATTGTCAGACAGGCTTTTGCCTTCACTTGATAGTTCATATCCTAAAAACAGGACAGTTAGATGGGCAATTCTTGACTTTTTAAAGTTGAATTTGTAACCCTCTGCTGCGAACCCAAGTATTATGGTGTTCACTCTTTTCAAGTGAGTATCCAAGTCATCATCTGTTAGATAGATGTCATCGACATAAGATAATGCCTCATCATCATATATTTGTAGTAACTCTGTTACTCTCGCTGAGAATAATCCTGGGCTGTTCTTGAACCCCTGTGGTAAACGACAGAATTTTTCTTGCGAGCCGTTTATTGAGAACGCGGTCAAATATCTGCTTTCTGGTGCTATATTTTGACAAAAGAATCCATTAGAGATGTCTAATGTTGTTTTGTATTTTTTGCGCACTATGTTATTCATTAGTGCCGTACTGTGTGAGTTTTGCACTGCAAAAGTTTTGCAACATGAGTTCAAGTGTCTGTAGTCCAAAACAAGACGATATGAATCATCTGGTTTGGAGACAGGAAACAAAGGATTGTTCATTTGTGAGGTGCAAGTTTCAATCACCCCCTGGTATTCAAGTTGATCTAAGATCTCTTTTACCTGTTTTTTAGCGTCTTGCTTAATTGGGTACTGCCTCTGTGCAGTAGGTTGTGATTTTAACTGGATTTTGTGAGGAGGAGAGTCCTCATCCCATCCCACATGGTTTTTATATAATGCAGGAGCTTGGGCTACTGCCCACTTTCTTGCAAGTGTATATTTTTGTTATGTATTGGAATATGATTTGAGAAGGCAGGCATAATTATTTCTTCGCCATGAGGGCACTCCCTGACAAACTCTGGTGGCCAGTCTTTTTCAGCTAGAAGGATGTCATAGCCCTTGGAGAGATTATCCCAAAATAGACCCCTTATTTTCCTAGTCTTATCCCCCTCTATACGCAATGTTATTTCATATATTTTATGAGGTTTGCTAACTCTGGTATCTGCAGTTTCCACCTGAATGTATTCATTCGTGTCCACTGTCTCCAGATGATTCATCAGGATCTTGCGAGCTATGCTTACTTCTGCTGCGCTGTCTAGCATTGTCTGAGCCCATTCTCCGTTTTTCAGCTGTGTCCTCAGTATCCTCGGCATGGTTGATTACTTTAATACTTGCTACCTTCTTCTTTGGAAATTGTAATTTTTTATTTTGATGAGCAGGTTCCTTGTCTTTGGACTTGACGTGCTCTTCCCTGTGTTCTGATCGTCCTCTTCTTTCCGATTTCTGCGAGGAAGTCTGAAAAGATCGAGAGGGACGTGTATCAATATTTTGATATCTATCAGGTTTCTTTATATTATCCCTATTTCTAAGGTTGTATCTTTTCCCAGAGGGCTCCCTTTGGGGAGACTTGCGTCCTTGGTCAGGAGATCTTTCTCTCCGCCGAGGAGACCTTCCTCTGGTTTGGAATCTTTTTTCTTTGGGAGTGGATTGTGTATTTCTATCCGAGCTCTTTTATTGAGTGTTTAGATTATTTTTAATAAATACCTTTTCCGGATTTTCAATTAGTTGGGGTTTCACCGGTATTCCACCCAAACTATCTCTTCCTAGTTCTTCCTAGGATTTTTCTATGATTCTGGCAATTTCAAATGGTTGGTCTGCTATATCTGTCTCTTTCAACCTCTGGCGGATCGCCACATTTGCTGCTTCTCCCTTTATATTGGCTAGTAATATTGCCGAGACCTGCTTGAAGTCTTTCAGTAATTTCATACCCAGAGTTAGAGCTGGTTCTGGACCGTATTCATCTTGAATCTGTTTCAGCACTTCTGGTATTACCGACAAGGATGGAACACCATGTGTTTTTGTGTAGATGGAAGCAAAGACTGTTCCCCAAGTGTCACAGTCCTCCACATGTGGTGCGATTCCCATTGGAAGACAGATAGTCAGAATTCTGTGTTTCTCAACAGGGGTGGTATCTGGAAATACCGCCTCTATTTGAGTGATTTTTTTGTGCTAACCAGAATGGAATTTGTTCCCGTTTTGCGGGTACTTTACCTAGACAGGACTGTATGTTCTGTGGTGTAATTTCTTTTGTGTTTCCCTGATGAGGGGTCAGCTGTGGAATTTTAATAGCTGGTTGGACTGTTGAAGTCCGCATTACATATTGGGCTAATTATCTGTGTATTTTGATTAGTTGTTTTAGCTGTGCTAAAAGATCTGGTGCAGACATTTCTTCAATGTCTGGATGTGGTGTGTATCCGGCTAGGACCGGCCACGTTGCTCCTGGTCTACCTAGTGGACCGAGCCTGGTGGTGTGATTATTATGTTTTAGTGCGCCATTAAACCAGAGCAGGTGCTCTTGGTATTTCAGTGGTATTTCCACCTCCTCGAAAGGAGTGTACTCATCCGGAGGTTCCTCTATTTTGTAATAGTGGAATTCCTTTGTTACAGCATTTGCTGCTGGAAAGTTTATCCATGTTTAGAATACCTCTGTCTGCCGATATTCGTGTGCCTCAATTACGAATATGACTGTACCACCTCTCGGTGTCAGTCCATTTTCTATAAGTTTTAAAGTTATAGTTTTTCTTATGTTGACCGGGATTAGTATTGCATCCGGGTCATTCTGTAGCAGAGTTGTATCCTCTGCTAGGAGTTGAGCTGCTACTCTAGCTGTCTCCCTTCCTTCTTCACTGTCTGACATTTTACTGACATGAAGGTTGTTTTGTTTGTTTGCAGATCAGGTTTCTACGGAAACAAAGATTAGATGCACAATATTTTGGAACAGTGTATCCTTCAACATTGAATAAACCAAGAACCATACATAGGAGTCTCCTCCTAAGTTTGGCGGATTTGACCTTTCACCCACTCCAGACGTCTTTGGAGTATTATGGGAAAAAAGGGTCTGTGTGAAAAAGCACGACTGAGTTACTCTAATGTCTTGCGTTAGATTTATCGCCTATCCAAACCGTTGGGCGCCATGTAGTGTAGTTCCTATTATCCCAATAGGCTCTGCGCATTGGAATAATATCTTCAATAGTATAGACGTAGGACTGAGGTTAACTAGGTCTTCTACTGACGATATTAGACTTAAAGTTATGTGTGCCAGCTAGCTCAGAGTTCACTAGAAACTTTCTCGAATAGGCAAGGAGGAGTTTAACCTCCCTGGATAGACGAGAAGGGATTTAGTTTCTGACAACCATAGAACATGACAACTTTGCTCCCCCTAATCAAGAGTATATCTCTAGAGTCGTGTGAAAACAAAAGACAACTTATTTTACTCAGTCAGTACGTGCATTCTTAGTTTCACCAGATTGTAGAGAAAAGGAAGAGACGGGCGTGTTCAATAAAAAGGTGTTATTTATTGATCAGTCTCTTTTCTCATACAAGAGAAATGAATCGCTATTATTGCAAAACTTATAGTTAAGTACAGTGCATACAGTAAAAGCAGAATTATAAAATAATAGCCATATGATACTTAAAATGGATAAAATAGATACATACATATATACATTGACTAATCGTACTCGACTGGTGCTTCTAACTACGCCTACCCCAGTGTACCTGACCTAAGCCTAATACGTGGGCGGGAGTAGATAAGTAGCAGTTTAAGTTAAGTTTGTTTTGCCAAGGATCTGACTCAAGAATTCTCTGTAAGGGGTTAGTCAGTTCAGTACCTGGGAGTTAGAAGGCTGGAGGGTTGGTATCTCTATCTCAGGACTCGATATCCCAGTTACCCGCGAGGGCGGCTGGAAACGCCGGGGCTGGATTTCTAGGCAGGAGAAAAGGCAGCGTCTCTCTCAGCGCGTCAAAAGGGAGGGGCAGCGTCCGTGGGCTTTTCTGCATCAGCTGGCCTCCTCGGCAAGTCGCGCTGCTCCAAGCTCGTCACCACCGTGTGCTTGCTTAGGGCAATGTTGGTATTATTTATACCTGAAAAGGTGCCGAGGTTGACGTAAGGATGGACATAAATACGTCAATAAGGATGTCATAAGAACTTGTCGTTCTTACATTCTTTACTGGAGTTCTTGGCTGAATCAAAACAATAGCTGCGGGGGATTTCCCAGGTCTGCTGGAGGTTTGATTTGTTTTGAGAACTCGGTATGCTTGCTAGGAGGGCTGGAGGAATAGTGCTTCCCTAATGTGATAGCATGCGCTATGACCTAATCAGAAAACGGGTTTCTGTGCCGTTGTATGGCTACTAGTGATTTATTAACCGGACAAGGGTCAGAAATAGGATTATCGATACAGTTCCCATAGTAAACACATTACAACCTTGTATATTTTGTGTAACACAAAAGCAGAATATTTCTCGTTTGTAAGATCATCAAAAGCAGCTTTTACGAACTTTGAACCCTCACTTGAAACCAAGTCTTGTTATCCACAGCTCCTCTATAATTCTGCATGTTTATACGAAAAGCAGTTATTTAGGTGTTCAATGCAGGTGACACTTGGATTCTAAATGCTAATGTATGGGAAGCGGAGCAGCATTGTTAGATTTTGGGTTGCATTGAGATTCTGGGTTAAAAAAAGTTTGCAATTGTTGGATGTGGTTGTGGAAAGAAGCAAGATCAAAAGAGGTAGTGTGGCAAACTGCACGACTATCATGAAGGCAAAGTAGCAGTGTAGTATGTAACCAGGGGGCAATTGCAGAAGTATGTTAGTCTTGCTTGATGAGATATGGTAAAAGTTTTCGGAAATGTGTTATGTTCAGCAGGTGGAAGCGGCAGATTTTCCTGTGGGAGGTGATGGAGGCCAGTTCCATTTGTGTGTAAGAAATAGACTTTCAATCTCCTGACTGAGGCAAGGGAGTACTATACCAGGGAAACTGACAACTTTGGTTGCAGTGGACGATAAGTAGTAGATACGTTTCTGGTATTCTTGAATTGAACACAAGTAAACCGTGCCATCCAGTGAGGTTTGGTATGGCATGGTATTAGCTGGTAATGCCAAAATATATGCTTTACCAATAAAAAATGTAGAGACCGAGGCTTGGGGAAGATTTGTAATAGTTCAGGAACTGATCCCAGGAACATTTTAATAAACTCAAGAGAAATGGGTGTTATCACGTAGAAGACTAACACTCACTCCAACAATTTAACTACTAGCCAATTCAGTTAATGTTAAGTTTCGACTTTACTTTGGGTTGAAGATTGGTAAATTTGACCTAAAGGAACATACATTCTGGTGCCTCATGTGAAATTTTGATTGTAAACGTACAGTTCTGCTCACAGCACACCTTTTCCCACCATTCTTCTCTCAACAGCTGAAATTAACACCTGAGTTCTTGCAGCTGATGAAATATAAGGCTATTGCATCCAACAGCAAGATCTACTTCGGCAAGAATATTCCCAACATGTTTGTGGACTCAGCGGGTAGCCAGCAGCAGCCTGAAGTGGACATCGGGGATGGCTCGAAGCCCCGGAAGGAGTGGCACTGGACCACTGAGGATGTTCTGTAACCAGCCTTTGCAAAACTTCTTATTTGTAACTGAACATAGAAGTGGAGATAACATCACTCCTCTCTAATTTTTCGGTATTTGGGGTTCAGAGGAAAAAAGAAGCAGAAACCCGCCTTTGCTCCTGCACTTTTTTAACATTAGAAAGCGGGTATAAGCATGAGAAATTAAGGGTTCATCAATGGATGGTTCATAGATTGGTGTTCCACTTATTTGCAGGAATCTGGTCTCTCAACCCTAGCACATATGTTTAAGAACTGCATTATTCTTCACGTCCAAGTTCTTTTTTCTGTTCGCCACATATTTTCTGTTGCTGAGAGGGGGTTTGAGAGACTAATTGGAATTGACTACATGTGCTAAATGAACACCTTGCCCTCCACACCAAACTAATAAGAATAAACCTGCTTGAATGTCTTCTACATTCTTCTTATTCGAGCGCAACATCTGAAATTAATCTGTCAAAACTGACCTTACTGCAGCAAGATGCCCATTAAGGTCCATTACTATCAAGGTTCACTGCCCTGCTGTGTACACCACAACATTATGGCACAAAATAGGAGTGTCATAGCATAGCAAGATCGACTTGAATAGGCTAACCACTAAACCCCATAAGCTCCTGGATGGAGGGGGAGAGGCGCAATTAATCTGTTGTAGCTTACACCCCAGTTTAGTTTCTGCCGTTCAACATGAGCAGAAATAAACCACCACCCAGATAAAATGCTCGCTTATTTCTTACCCTGCTTAGGTGGCATCTTCCTTTGTCTTGTTCCCATTGCTGTGGAAATTGGAAATTATAAAATCTTTTGTGTCATGCCACCACCAGAAATGGTGATGGCCTGGATGAAAGCTAGCTAACAGATAGCATCTCTGTGTTTGAGAGGCATGCCTTTAAGAATAATTGGTTTGACCATTTTGGGTCGCTGCAGAGTGAACGATCCATACATAGAATGCAAGTCGACAGACATCCTAAATGTAAGCAGAAAATATCCAGGAATACGTTAAAAATTAAAGATTGCATGCTCCCCAGCTGAAGAGGTTTTTTGTACATTTACTTTGAAGGCATGGCGATCTGCACTGAACACTGATCAGCAAATGTGTGATCAAATCTCAAGCCTGAGGCAGCCAAGAGGCCAACCCTATGAATGTCAGATTTGTATTTACACTTAAATATGTAACTTACGTCCTGAACTGGAGAGATAGCCTCTCCAAACAATAGCATTTCTAAATGTTTTATAAAATTCAGAAAAATATGAAATCATGCAGTAGATTCATAGCGTTTCTTTATACAAGGGCACTTTGTGCCCATTATGGGCTATTCCGGGGGCATTGACACTATGCTTTGGGAAACTAGATGTTTCAGATTTTTAGTTCACTAAAATAATAAACTCAACTGCGGGACACTTTTTTCTTGAAAGGAGTAACGTGATTTTTAGTAAACAAACATTGTGATAAGCAAACCAAGCAGTAACGGAGAGGTAGACATTTGATGCAAGGGAAATTTTCTTGCACACCTTAAATGCACTAATGTTTTTTTTATATATTTTTCCCAAAATGAACACTGCATGTTTTAATGAGTTTCTGCAGCTATTCATAGGGACTTGTAAAGTTCCCTAACAGGCGTACATATACTGTGGCTGCCACAGATCAGTGGACATTCGACCTCTAAAATGTTACCAATTTAGGAAGCCATCTGTCTTTTCTACTGCAGAAATGAAAAAAGGACAGAATTCCTTTGATAAATTTAGACAAATGGCGATCTTTGAATGAAAATATCACAAGGCCCTCAAAAACAGCACCGAAGGCCAGAATGGAACGGAGTATTTTTCTCAATTGTTATGTCTATGTTCCTTGTTTCTGAATCCTGGTACCACGACGAGGTGTTAGGTTTTAGTTCGACTTAAATATTAAACAATCAATTTGTAGAAGGGAAACAATAAGATTTTTTGGAAGAAAATTTGCTAATGGCTACCTGCCGTGGCAGTGTTTCTGTACAATATTTATACCTTTGTCACAGAATCGCCTTCGTTTTTTAGAAGATGTCTGCCCATTATTCTAAGAATTTCTGAATTATGGTAATTATCAACATTACTGAATATGTTGTCGAATGACAAACCTTTTCTCTTTATCTGCTTCAGTTAGCTGCTGCTCGCCATGAAACGTGCACCAAAAAGCACTGAGGGTCTCAGATTACGTTCTATAGTCTGGGGCAAAAAAATATGTGAATTTTTGCATGTTACTTTTTCTACACTAAAACTTTTTAATATGATCATGGTGCAAGCCAACCAAAGTGTATTGCACTGGCTTCTTTCTTATACAATGTTTTTTCATGTTAAAAGAATTAATGAAAAATCTGTGGATTTTTACTTGAAACTTCTATCAGAAATGTTTTCCGGTGATATGCTTTTCAAATCAGGGCTCATAAATTATTTGTGAAGGAGTGTGGAGAAGAAATTGTGCATCTATATTTTCTGACTGTTGAAATAAAACCACATTTCCATTATCTCTGTAACTTTAACTTTTTAAAAAGATCTATAGAGAATTAAAACTATAAGTAAAGGTCCTGCTTCTTGGTCATTTAGTACTGTATTTCAGTGAAAAGAATAACAATGCAATATCTTACATTTTGTTTTCTGTTTATGTATTTGTTTACTGGGTGGTGAGTTTGCTGCCAATGAATGCTTCAATACTTGTGTTAAGACGTTACATATTGCCTGTGTCTAGAACGTTTTTAGGTTGAGCCGAGCACTGCGAGACTGCTGTAGTAGAGTATGGGATCGAAGCCGCGCCCACTCTCCTCCCATATTTTTCATTGGCTTGTGTCATTGTCTTTCGTAAATGCTGCTTTCGGATTCCTTAATAGGCTTGTTAGTCACTCCTTAGTACAGCCTTGTCTTCATTTGTACCCTCCCATGGCAACTGGCCCTTTTACTTCAGTTGTTACCCAGGACCTGTTATTTAGTCTGTAAGCACTATTTACTTTATTGAGATTCTCTTACTGCAGGCCGGACATGCGCTGCTTCAACTGAAACTGCTTGTTTTCCTTTTAAGCAGCATGGCCACCTGCTTTCAATCTCTTTAACCCAGCATAATCTCATATCTGTTTAAACCCCAGAATAAAATGGATTTAGAAAGGATTAGCGAATGAAGTCTTGTGAATTCCAGGTAGCACATAATCCTGTGCTAAAGGGCTGAAGCTGACAACAGCACATCTGTGTTACATGTCGTCTCTACTAAAGCCACCTGACGGATTGTTTTCAAAATCCTGTTTTGTTAACAACACCACCACTACCACCAATACTAACACCACCACTATCAATACCATTACTACCACCACCACCACCAATATCACCGGTACCAATACCACTACCACCAACACTACCACCAATACCACCACCAGTACCAATAACCCCACCAGTACCACCACCACCAATACCACCATCAATACCAGTACCACCATCAATACCAGTACTACCACCAATACTACCGCCACCAATATCACTGCCACCAATACCACCACCACCACCACCAATACCACCGCCACCACCAATACCACCACCACCATCAATACCAGTACCACCAATACCGCCACCACCACCTATACCACCACTAATACCAGTACCACCAATGCCGCCACCACCAATACCACCACCACCAATACCACCACCTCAGCGCCTCTCGCTCACTAGTAATAGCAGAGTCACTGTACAAAGCCGGAGATGCAACCAAGACCATCCCTCCCTCCATGCCTGCCAAAGAGCACAGCCCGCCCTGCACCAGGAGGTGAAGCCAGGGCCATACTACAGCTGGAGTGTTTTTTATTAGGCAAAAGATAGCAATGATATTACGCAATGCCACACGGCACACTCAAATCACGGAGAGGGCAGGAAATAGCCTCCCCTCTTCCGCTCTTCCTTCTGAGCTGCGACAGTGTAATGACAAAGTGAAAGGTGTTGGAGCACTTTGTTAGTGTTTATAGCTTGGATTATATATAACTCTCACTTCACACTTTGCGTCTGTGTGATTTACAACACTTTCACATCTTCTTCACTGCACTATTTATCACTAATTTGAAGACGTCGCAGGCCGATCTCTTACTCTGATATATACAATCTAACAAGTGGTCGAGAAGGCCCTTTTTGCAATGCAATAGGTCTCGCTTTTGCGAGAGTTTAAGCTATTAATATTTGTTATAATCCCACCCTTGTCGCCAAATTTGTTAAGAAGAAACCACGCAGGGTAAGGTGAGAAGTGGTTTCTTTATTCAGTTTCCAAGCTCCTCGAATCATGTCGCATCAAGTGTCCAGATTGTGCCTCAGCCAACATTCTAAATTGCCTTCAGGCTGTACCATTGTTGCAGGAGAGAAGGTGGGGAAAAGGAGGGAGGAGGGAAGGACCAAGGAGGGCGGAAAGAGGGAGATTATAACACAATTGTAAATGGCAATGCCTTCTATTTATGTTTTAAAACCATAAACATAAATAACAAATTACAATGACTATAGCTAAAAAATCATGTCAATGCGAGATCTATTGCATTGCAAATGCTTGTGTAAGGTTCTTCTGAGACTTCCTCAAGAGGTTTGTATGTCATTTTAGCAATTTCAAAAGATATTTTTTTAATATTAAAAATGTCTTGTTCAAGTGATGGGCTTCTTGAGTGTGTCAACCAAGCATGTATGTATTGTGAGCTTTCCATCATGCCTCACTTTGCAGTTTATGTGCTGCTATCAAGCACTTTCTGCATTACGAATGATGAGAATAGAAAACAAATATTGTCCGAGCCAATACATCTCAACAGTAGAACTGTTGACTTTTCTATTGATTTTCTTTGTTCATTAGGTAGCTGGCATGGATGCACGTGCAACCAAGGCAGCTATCTTTGAAAGTTTCTTTTTTTTCAGACCAGATTTAGATTTGGTTTTTATTGCAAACACCTAGAAGAACACAAACAAAATACAGTTGAAACACATAAAAATTATGTGTGTGTGTACTTCCACCTTAGCCATAACTGTTCCCACATCTCACCATGAAATCTACACCCATGATATGTCACATATATCTTCTGCCCTGCCAATTCCCCCAACTCAAAGAGTGTGTTATGACACAGCAATAATGTACACATTAAAACACCAAAGCACGCTTTCCAGTTCAGGGAGGGCTGTTGTTCTTGGGATCAATCAACATAGTAAGCCTCACAGCCAATTATGCGAAATCCTCTGTTAAATGATGATCCTGCCTCGTACTCCTCAGGTGCTGCTCATCTACCACCACACAGGCAAGCACATCCTTGTTCTACACCTCGTGTTTGAAGGATCTGTCAGAAGCGCAATTAATGGCTATCCTGCATTTAGCCAACGCAGTGCCAAGATCTGGCATTCATGTCCTCTTTAAGGAGCGTGTGGTGAGACAGACACACCCAACAAGCATTGTTTAATTGAGCAGACGAAAAAACTGTCATTCATTGTAAACTTTCAGCCACTTAGTCTAAGAATGTGACCACCCAGAAGCTGACCCAAATCATGTGAAGAAAGCCAGCCCAATGAACGCCACACCTAGGGCATACCGAAAACCTTCCTGGGTAACCTAGCCAGTTTGTTCAGGGCGAGATAAGTGATGTGGAGAAAACTAAATTGGAGGAGTTTGAAATGGGTATTAGTGGAAATGGTCTTCACCTGAGCGCATACCTTCTCCCAGTCCACATCTGATAGCTGCTTCATACAAAAACTCGACTACCTACCAGGAGCGACCGCAGTAATGTCTCCCCCATCCAATGTTATAGCAGCGTACAAACTAGTCACTAATCGGCTGCACCCTGCTAGAGATAATATCAGAGTCATTGCTGCAGTTTTCTGTTCCTCAGGGAAAGTGTCCTGTTTGCCTAGCTGTCTGTGCTGTACATGAATGTTGAAAAACATGCTCGGTCTGAAGTCAAAAGCAGATTGTGCCTAATCATATGTAAGGAATTCCTCATTAATATATAAATCTCCCACTGCCTCACGTCCCCCATGTAGGAAGGTGGAATCTGCCTATATGGTTACCCCAACTTCTTTCCTGGTGTTTTGCTGGTTTTCGACTTAGCCTGGGGCCCTGAATAGCAGGATCCCAGGCCAACTATCTGCTCTCTCTATAAAATGGACTCCATGTACTTTGGGTACATACCAGACTGGTTACTGGATCACCCTTGTGAGCCCCTGTATAGTGTACCATAGGTACCCAGGGCATAGGTACATCCAAGGCCTACCAGGGGCTGCAGCATGTATTGTGCTACCCCATGCTGGCCATCTAAACTGACACCACAGGCTGATCACTCAGCTTGGGTAAGGTGGTGTAATCACCCCTTACTTAGATATAGTATATCTTTATCTACCTTATATATAGACACAAATGCACCTATAAGTCGCTCCTATGGCAGGCCTTGACAATCCTGAAGGCAGAGTGCTTGGTTTTATGTGAGAGGGTGCTCTGGCATGAGCTGAGTCCCTCTGCAGCTTTCGGAACCATCTCCTTATAGCTGTTCTATGATCTAGCCATAACATATACTCTTAAGTGCATTATAATCCTTGCGGTTATTGCTAACTTTGGTTTTGCTTTATCAAAACATGTCGTGTAAGGTGTCAAACACTTTTGTAATACTACCCCTCAGCCAATTCTGGCGGCGGGGGTAGCATTCCACCCTTCTAGAGGGAAAAGACATGTAGTTTACTGCTTTACCCGGTTGAAGTTAAACAGAGACTCAGCATCACAAAATGGATGCTGCTGCCACAGACACGAGTCTGACTTCCTGTAGCTGGGGGAAACTCCAGCAAGGGCGGCCTGTACAATAGGTTTCCTGTCCAGGGAGGTGCCAGCGCCTCCCCCAGACAGGGGTGATGTGTATTGGGGCAGGGAGGGCTCCATTCAGTGAATGCATCTAGACACTGCCTGGGGCACACAAGGTGCTCCATGCATAGCCCGGTTCAAACCAGTTGCTGGGGCACTCCAGCCCCAGCTCTGGCGCGAAACTGAACAAAGGGAAAGGGGTGTAACCACCCCCTTCTCAGGTCCACCCATAGGAGGGACCTAGGCAGGTAATCCAGCCCCCATCCTTAGTATAAGTGTAGGGGCTGTGTCCCCAGGACTTTAGATTATCCTGGAAAGAAACTTTGATCTAGAACTCTTGGACCTTCGACATTCTATACCGACTAGAAGATGGAAGACATCTCCCTTGTGGTCAAGGAGTGACCACCCTGTTCAAACAGGCACCATCAGCATCTTTGCTGGTCTGCAACCTCGAGGCTCCCGGCGAATCCCGAAGAGGCTGCGACTAAAGAGCTGGACTTCCAGACTTCTCCGACCCGACCCACATCCACAGCAAAGCTGAGACCCGTGGTGGACACGAGAGACGTGGGACCAGACATCTTTGATATCCTGCATTTTGCTAGCTGCACTCCTTTCCTGAAGCCTCAGTAAGTTGTGCAATGGGGTATGAGAAGCCCCAGCCCCAAGCATCATTTGCACCGAAGCCCAGGCCCCCCCACACTCCGCGAGTGTCCCGTGCGCCCCGCCTTCACATTTGTGCTCGACGCGTCTTCCCGGCTGCTTGCCCGTTGGCTAGTGAGCCCCCGAAGACGCCATCTTGAAACTACGTTGCTTTCCTGGTTGCTCCAGGCTTGCTCCAGCTTCCCTACAATGGAGAAGCGCCACAGACGTTGCTGGTCTGCAACAGAGCCAATCTCGACATCCTGCGTGGGTTGCGGTTACCAAGGCTTGTTGGGTCCAATCTGGATACCGACACCGCAGTCATCTAGATCCATCGTCGGGCAGTTCGAATCCAGCTCCTGGTCATCGTCGATGCCTCCTGGACCTCGTGGCTGAAGAGACAAGCTCACCATCTTCACCTGTAAAGCACCAGACATCGCCTGGTTCCTTCCTGGCCACTGGCTAGTGACCCAGACTCTGTCCCCTCTGCTTTCAGGTTCTTCACATCTCCGATCCACCCTTGGATCATCCGGACACTTTTCCTCTGGTCGCCTGCAGCACTTCTTTGCAGCTCTCCATAGAAAACGACGACGAAACCCGACACGAAAAGACACCTATGCACCCGGCTTCCTTGGGTGAGGTAACTAGAGTATTTCGGTGCTCCCGTGGGTATTGACTCTTAAAGTGTCCTAGTTTAAAAGGGTTCCATCCAAGTCCATCTGGAAGTGTCCTTTATCTTTAACTTTGTAACTTTTATGAACACCATAGAAAGTCGATGGGAACCCGAGCCTGTGTTTAGACACTGCACGCGGCTCCCGTGGGTCTCCTACTTCCTAACAACTGGTCGTTTAGTGTAGCCCCAGCGATTCTACAGGACCTAGGCCTACTTTCTAACTCTCACGTGGTACTTATACCACTTTCTTAGCATATGGTTATTGAGGCCCCTAGGGCATAACGTATACTGTGCAACTTATTGTGTATTAACTGTGTGACTTGAATTGTATTTTTACCTCTGACCTCATAAAGAGTGCAGAGGGGTTGTGTTTAGATTAAATACATATATATTTGATATATACCTTGTGTGGTGTCCTTTCATTTGGTATTCAAGGAATTATATTGGGTAAAACAACTTGCTTAACTTGCCTACAGAAGTCTTAGCCTAAGACTGCTGGTCCATGCTACCACTAGGATAGCTTTCTATAAGGTTGACTTTATAACCAAAAACAATAAGGGTCGATTAGACTGGTGCAAGGTGCCCACTAGAACTAGTGGACATCATATGTCAGGCTAACTTCTCACACCCCATACCTCCATTGTTTGACAGATGGTGTAGTGCTAATCTTTTTAAAGGCTTTCAGCACCCAAAGCAGTATGTCAGGGTCATAGTGGTCTTTTCAAAACCCTTGCACCACCCATCCCACACCACTGCGACCTGTCCTACAATGTAAGGAAGAGTAGGTCTCCGGCAGTCCCAGCATAAAGGCCTCTCTTAATGAGTGAAGAGTGTGGGAGCCAACCAACAGCCTCTTTTCACAGTCATCCTGCAGGTCAAATCATTGGATCCCATGCTGTAACTGCTCTGCTGCATAGTATAAGAACAGGTCAGGAAGCCCCAACCCACCTTTTGTCCTGGAGCTTTAAAAAGTCTAATCTGAAATAGACAATTCGTTATGGATTCCTCACCTTAGAATTACCCCCAGGCGTCAGACTGGATCCGAAGATTTTTTTCTTCAGCAGTACCCCTGCACGTCGATTGACTCCGCGTTCGTCGTTGGCCTTGTGGTCGCCGGAATGATGTCTCAGTATCTACTTAGACTCTGCCCTCAAGTCACTTTTTGACTCTGTTTGTGACTTTTTGTCAACTTCTTTTTGAGTCGTTCAACTCCTGGTGCACGCAGGGATGTCCCATCCTCGAACCAGCTTCAAGGCTTGTGACTCCTGTCACAAACTGATGTTGGTTACAGACCTCCACCTTGTGTGTCTTTGGTGCTTGGAGAGCGACCACGACCCGAAGTCATGCTCCGACTGACTTCCCATGAACCCGAAGTCTTTGCGTGAGAGGTCCCGAAAGCTTCCCGAGGCCTTGCAGTGTGCTCCGCACCATTCAAGGTCCCTGTCGCTGAGTCATCACCACCACTCTTCATCCAAGTCTTCATCTTTGGGTATGTCGAAGCACAAAAAGAAGGCGAAGAAGCACAGCCGCTCTTCACATTCTACCCGTCCGTCGGTCGACAAGGGAAGTGGAAGGTAGTCGTCCGGCTCAGTCCGCGGAGCCTGTTGGGTCGACTCTGGCCTTTCCGGGAGATGGAGCGACCCCTGCCCAGCTTCGAAGCTTTTCCGAAGCCTTGCATTCCATCTTTGGGCAGCCCGACAATGCTGGAGCACCCTCTGGCCCCGCGGACTCGGTTGGGGGTCTCTAGGCCTTCGATGTCGTCTGCTTCGGCTCTGAAGGCCCCCCAAGGATCCAGGCCTGGATCCAGATCGGTGCCGGTCAACCTCGTGACACCTCCTCCAGTGCAGAATCCAGTGATGACACCTCCTTCGGCTCCGGTTGTGTCCCCAGCTGACGTTGACCCCAGCCTCCCCCTCGATGTAGATGCAGAGTCGGGCCGATGTCCGGACCAGCGCCGACCGGTACTTTTGTACAATTGTTCTCCCCTGGTTATCCCTGTTGCCCTGAGTGGCTACCAGAGTAGGGTGAGGAGGACTGGGAGTGGTCTGTGAAACCTCTAGCAGAGCAGTTGGAAGAACCGGACTGGAGAGAGGAGTTGGGTGAGGCGAGTGGTCTGAATACGTCCCAGAACTTGGCATGCTTTCTCCCCCTACCATGGCTATGGAGGAGGGTGCATCTTATGCAGTGGTGTTGCGTAGGGCAACCGAGGCCTTAAACCTCGAGCTTCCTACGGTGGCAGTCAGGACTAACCTCCTGAGGTGCTTCAGCCGGCACTGGCCTCTTCAGAGCCCCTGCTACCGTTCAATGAGGCCCTCACGGACATTCTTTTGGGCATCTGGTCCAAGCCGAACACAGGGGCTACTGTGGCTAGGATGATTGCCCAATGCCACCGTCTGGCCTAGACGACCTCATTTCCCTCTCCTAAAACCCCAGCCCTGAGAGCTTGGTGGTCCTAGTCTCGACTTTCAAGGGCGTATTCTCTAATGCACCACCTGATAGGGAATCCAAGAAGCTGGACCACCTTGGGAAGAAGAAGTTTAAGTCCTCCAGCTTAGGACTACGGTCAGTGAACACCGCATGTCTCTTGGGCCGTTACTCCCATTTGGTGTGGGCCACGGTTGCGCAGGTACTGCCACAGTGCCCGGAGGAGGCCCGGGACGTGCTCTCCCGTGCTGTTGCCGAATGGAGAGACGCAGCGAAGTTCACCAACCGGTGTGGGCTGGACACCGCCGACTCACTAGGCAGGACGATTTCCACGTCAGTAGCACTGGCTTTTCGGGGGTTGTCCAAGCAGCACTTTTGGTCATGCCCTTTGATGGCCGTCACCGGTTTGGCGAAAAGGCAGACAATGCGTTTGAGCGCTTTAAGGATTCTAGGGCTACGGTCAGATCCTTAGGACTCGCTTCCACCTCCCACCCAGCGCAGTCTGGTTTTCACCCCTTTCTTGGCTACGGAAGGGGTGCCCCGCCACGTTCGCCCAGAGCTATAGGCCTACGCAATCTGTCCAGCCTCTGCGCGGCCCGGGTCGTGAATCCCACCGCTGTGGGTCGGGGGGGCCAGCAGGCGGGCCAGTCCACAAGCACTCCCTGTGCTGCAGCCTCCAAACCCTCCTAATCCAAACTTTCAGGGCCACCAAACGCCAGTGGGTGGCAGGATTCGCCATCACCTCCCCCACTGGCTCAACATCACATTGGACAGATGGGTTTTGCTGATAGTCCGAAGGGGCTACTCCCACCCCTTCGGGACTACCCCTCCATCCATGCCACCTCAATTCCATCGCATGTTGGAGAATCATCTGGCCCTTCTCCAACAGGATGTTACGGCTCTCTTGGCCAAGGGAGCCATCGAGAATGTTTCTGCCCCAGAAGTAGGTTGTGGGTGTTATTCCCACTACTTTTTGGTGCCCAAGATGGACAAGGGCCTGCGTCCTTTCCTGGATCTCGGGAACATCAACCGCTTCCTCTGGAAGGAGAAGTTCAAGATGTTGACACTGGCTCAGGTCCTGCCTGCTCTCGACCCTGGAGACTGGATGGTAGCGTTGGACTTGCAGGACGCTTGTTTTCACCTCCCTGTCCTGCCGGCCCACCGGCGTTACCTACGGCTCACGGTAGGCCACGAGCACTTTCAGCTTTTTGTGCTTTCCTTTGGCCTTACCAGCGCCCCTCGGGTGTTCACGAAAGTGATGGCGGTGGTCGCAGCTCATCTGCGCAGATCAAGGGTTCCAGTCTTCCCCTATTTTAACAACTGGTTGTTGTAGGTGGGCTCGCCCTAGGCTGTTGTCTCCCACCTCCAGGCTAAGGCCGATCACCTGCATTCGCTGGGGTTGACCATCAATGTGCCGGAGTCACACCTGATTTCCTTTCAGAATCTCCTTTTCATTGGAGCAGTTCTGGATACAGTGCAGTTTTGGGATTATCCTCCCAAGCAGCGAGTCTGGTATATTCGGGCGAGGATTCTGATCTTTCAGCCTCTATCCCGGGTTTTGGTCAGAATGACCCTGAGGCTACTGGGCTTCATTGCCTGCTGCATCCTGCTGGTGGACTGTGCCAGATGGCATATGCAGGCTCTGCAGTGGGACCGGACGTTCCAGTGGGCTCAGCATCAGGGGAATCTTTCCGATTGCGTCCAGATCTCGGAGGGCACTACACTCTAATTGCAGTGATGGCTAACAAACCAGGATTGGGTCAACGGCAGACCCCTCCTCCTTCCCCAACCTGAGTTCACAGTGGTGATAGTTGCATCACTGCTGGGTTGTGGCAGCCACATGGGAGAGGCGGAGGTCAGAGGCCTCTGGTCTCCGGTAGAATCTAGGCTCCCCATCAACCTCCTGGAGCTTCCGGTGATTCGTCTTGCACTAAAGGCATTCCTTCCCTCTGTCTGGGAAAGAGTAGTGCAGGTGTTCACGGACAACACCACCGCCATGTGGTACTGTAACAAACTGGGTGGCGTCGTGGACCCTATGTCAAGGGGCTCTCCGCCATTGGACTTGGCTGAAACATCAGGGCATATATCTGGTGGTTCAATGCCTGGCAGGTTCTCTGAACTCCAGGGCGGACTAACTCAGCCGCATGTGCATGATGGATCACGAATGGCATCTTCACTCGGCGGTGGTGCAAGGTCTCTTTCAGCAGTGGGGAGAGCCTTGGTTAGGTCTATTTGCCACCGAAGAGAATGGGCAATGTCAGCAGTTCTGCATGTTTGAATTTCCAAGGCGGTATTCTCTAGGGACGCTTTTCGTCGCAAGTGGTGTTGCATTCTTCTATACGCCCTTCTGCCCCGAGTGCTGAAGATCAAGCGCGACTGAGCTCAAGTCGTTCTTGTGGCTCCGGATTGGGCATGAAGAGTCTGGCATCCCGAGCTATTACACATGGCCATCGATCCTCCGATCAGACTGCCTCTTCAGGAGGGTCTTCTGTTGCAGCAGCTGGGGACGGTCCTCCACCCAAACCTGTCCAGCCTCCACCTCCTTGCGTGGAGATTGAGCGGCGGAATTTGACAGCTTTCAACCTTCCTCCCAAAGTCTGCAATGTTATCTTGGCAGTCAGGCGTCCCTCCACCAAAATTGTATACGACTGTAGATGGAACAAGTTTGTGGCATGGTGTGCAGCAAAGGCTATGGATCCCCTTTCAGAGGTTCTCCTCTTCATTCTTTCTTTGGCCCAGCAGGGCTCTGCGTACTCTCAAAGGCCATCTTTCGGCCATTTCGTCCTTCCTTCGGCTGCCTGACCAGCCTTCTCAAGTCCCCTATTGTAAATCGCTTCTTTAAGGGCATTACTAACTTGTTTCCTCCAACTTCTTTCGTAATGCCCCAGTGGGACTTGAACCTGGTTCTCACCTATCTTATGTGCGCTCCCTTTGAGCCTCTACATAATTGTCTCTCAGACTTCTGTCTCTTAAGACTGCCTTTCTAGTTGCCATCACCTCTGCTCGCAGGGTGAGTGAGCTTCAGGCCCTTTCTTCTAAACCTCCTTTCCTGGCTGTTTATTCGGATAAAGTTGTCCTTCGCACTCGGCCTTCTTTCCTTCCCAAAGTGGTTACCTCTTTCCACGTAGGACAGACCATCACTTTGCCCACCTTCTTTCCGCAGTACCCCTGCGCGTCGATAGGTGGCATTGATCGACTCTGCATTCGTCGTTGGCGTTAGAATCTACTTAGACGCCGGCCTCGCATGCTGATATCAGTTCTTTACACGACATTCCACGCCAGAAGCGCAGAGCCATGCAAGACACTGACCACTGGTGCACAAAACTCTGGCCCTGATAGGGAGTCCCTTACACTAGAAGTCAGTTCGCAGAACCGGGAGGATGGGTAGTGTGGTGAGGAATCCATAACTAATCGATGTCTCTTACAGATATATTGTTACCGAAGGTAAGAAACGTATTCATTTAGCACAGCTGCGTTTCCCTTCCCAACCTAATGTGCCAAGTAACCTATCCAACTCCTCCAAGAGCCATTTGGGTAAGGGGCACATCGTATTCAGGTGTGTATGTAAGCGCCAGGGGAGGATCACCATCTTGGCTAGTGCTATCAGTCCCATATTCAATAGGGGTAATTTGTTCCAAAACTCCACCGAGGCTGCCAGTCCAGTGTACACCCAACCCTTATTAAAATCATACTGCGCTTTAGGGTCCACAGGGACCAGTATGCCAAAATACCAACAGTGGTCAGGTTCCCATATAAAACCCACTCAGGCAGACTGTCTGGGATAGATTTCTGCTGCCCCCCCACCCCCAAGCAGGCACAGTGACAACTTCGATCTAGTTAGATATAGGCAGGACATTGCGGCAAACTGGGTTGGTTTGGATAGGAGAACTAGGACCAAAATACTCTGATCCCACAAATACCTTAGTATTTTATGCATAAGTAGAGATTACCTGTGTTGTATCCCAGACCTTCGCTCCCCACTCTGAGAAAGAGGCCCAAAGACAGCACGCCAATGGTCCCAAAGCAGGAGCGAACAGCATTGGAGATAGCGGACACCCTTGCCATGTCCCCATCTTTCAAATTGCATTTGTCAGATACCCATCTGACCGTCCACACCCTAGCCATGGGATTATCATATAACAGGCGTGACCAGGTGCAAAATTTGGGACTGGACCCCTTATGTTCCATCACCATGCAGAGGTAGTCCCACACTATCAAAAGCCTGTTCGATGTCAAATACCCCCAGTGCTAGCGGTTTTCGGAGACCCTTGTACTGAAGATTGCAATTGGGTTAGGCATCTTATGTTATGGATCGTGCTCCTACCCGGTATGAAACCAGATTGTCCCGTGTGGCTCATGACCAAAAACATTCTAGTAGCCAGTGTTTTACTGAGTATTTTGACATCAGTAGTCAGCAGTGGTAAGAAGCAGCAAAATGTCAAACGCCTTGGATCCCTGTTCCCTTTCAGAGTCAGTTTAAATAAGGCTTGCTTCTTCTCTCTAAAGGTGTTACAAGCCTTCATGTAAATAGATTCGGGGTATGTTTTGCAGGTGGTATGGATTCCCTGCTCTCAAGACAATTGCCGTACCCCGTTCTTGCCGTAGTCTCAAAATATGGGTGAAGATCCTTTCCTGTTATAGGAGCCACATGAGCAATCTGCCCAACTTATCTCCTTCTTTATAAAGCCTCTGCCAATATTTAGTAAAGGTGTACTTGTACAGCCTATCCCAGGTGTCTTACAGTCTGTGTTTAGCTTCTAGGAGGTCGCCCCCCCCCCCCTCCTGTGGTACAGGGCCACTGCCTGGTCCACATTTTCCAGCTCATTCTCTGTCTTGTGGAGAGTATTTTCAAGCATTGATCTAACCCCTCCAACCTGGGATATGAATTCCCATCTCAGGAAGACTTTATAAGATTCCCATCCATCAGTCCTTGTGCATGCAGTGTTACAATTAATGGCAAAAATGTGTTGCAAAATTGCAGATGGGAGACACGGATGGGGGTCCCCCAAAGCCACCATCCACAGTCTTCATAGCAGGATCCCGTGAAGAGACTTGACTCTGTCTGAGTTGCAGTGCCAGGAGTAAATGATCGGAAAGAAACCTATTCAAGTAGGAAGGACCACCAACTTCTGTTGCACAAGTCACAGTAGGCAGGATAAGATCGAGTCTGCTATATGGGTCAGGGAGTGGCATGAACATTGCTTGGTGGATGGGTTATGGAACTGCCAGATACTCATCTAGTAGAAGTCCAGTAAGAGTTGTTTCTGTACTGCAGCCATTCCCAGTTTCTATCGCATCTCTAGGCATGCCTATCCTTTTGGAAGCCAAGTACACAGCCTCCCCAGAGAAACCGTGTGGATATATGAGAAACCATTATTATGTCTGTTGGGTGCACAAATATTAACTAAGCAAGTAGCAATGCAATCAGAAATGCCCGCATCAACACATATGAGCCCATAGATCTGAGATAGTTATCTCATTGTGGAATGGAACCCCAACAACTATCCAAATAAGGAAACGAAAAGTATAGGAAAATGAATAGGCCTAAAAAATGTGTTCTCCGCCTTTTTTTTTTTTTTTTTTTTTACATACTTTGTTGACCTCAGGTTGCAACAGGTGTGTCTCTTGTAGCAAAGCAAATTGGGCACCACACTTTCTGAGGTAGGCAAATCCACTATATCCCTTGGGCTAGTAATGCAAGCCCCTAACATTCAATGAAACCAGTTTCCGATCTGTCGTATGTGATTATCGTGGGATTCTGTTGTGGGGAGAGTTGCACAGGCATGAGCAGGCTACAGGATATCATGGCCCCCAAACAAACAGGAACCTGATAACTGGAGCCGGACAGCAGCCGGGAAGAAAGCAGACACAAAAACGCAAAAAAGCTGCAACAGATTCCAATCCTTCTGAACCCAATTCTGCCATCCCAGCTCCAAACACAACCCCAACGCCCACAGAAAGAACCCCCAAGAACAGCAACCTAAATAGGGAAAAAGCACAAGTGTCAACTAAGGTAACCACAAAATCCACTCCGGTATCATACACATGTATAATTTTTTTTGTATTATTATAAAGAATATGGGAAATTCACATTAAGTCCAGGACTCAGTGGTTAACTGTGGGAGCCCTCTAGGAACATCAAAGGCTCTAGAGCAGGCTCTAAGGTTAGTGTCAGTGTGCCAAGGCATCGTCCCTGTGTAAGTCTGTGTCCGAGGCTACCCCACCCATTGTTCCATTTTAGCCTCTTCTCAGTCAGTGATCGCATCGGTCCAAGGGGTCAAACCGTTGCATTCAGATCCTATGCTACCATGGTTCCATCGTCCAGTACAGCAATCAGTGGTGTGCAGTCCCTGTGCTCTGGTGAGTTTCCTGGTCCCAGACAGGAGCCAGTGCAAAGTCCCCCTTTCCCTCGCCACGAGCCCACCCTTGAGGCTCGCAGGAGTCTCCTTTGATCGACCAAGAGCACCCTGTCCAAACACTGCAACCATGTCCAGACTTCAGGCAGGCAGTCAAAAAAGACACTTTACATTTTGTAGCACCTTGAGGCACGCTGGATATAGGAGCATGTATTTAAAGTCAAGTGGCAAATGTTCTGTTTTACTGCTAAATACGTCTTCCACTGCTCCTGTACTTTTCTGATGTATTCTGGAAAAACTGCCATTACATGATTTTCAAAGCCAGAATAGTTTATTGATGTACTGCCTGAAGGATTGCCTCACTGTCACTATGGTTGAGGAATATGGCTAGTATGATCGCCTATCGCCTGCAGTGAGGCACCAGGGCGCGATCTGGGACTTATCGCCCTAAGCGCCCTTTTGATCACAAACATTTTTATTTTTTTTAATTGATGTATAAGAGCAGAGTACAGTATATGCAAGAGATAGTAAGCTATGTTCACAAGACCATGGCATGTCAATGAACAAGTAGAACAGCGTTGGTCAAATCTGTACATGCATATTGGGCAATTCGCCACCCTGTGGTACACTACCATAGTATTTTTTACAGGAACAGCACATGTGAGGAATGTCATATAACACTGTAGTAATAAGTGATGGGGTATCATATACAAGGGGGGACGACAAATACAAAAAGAAAAAAATGGCTCCTGGATTTGTAAGGTCGGATCCCATAATTATGGGGTGAGTCTCTGGACTCCTGGAACACAACACATTAAGGAGGGTCTCAGGGACAATTTTAAAGACCTGCAAGGTGTGTTTCCCTTAACTAACAATCATATACCACACAACACCTTGGGTCTAGGGAAAGAGGTGAAAAAATGAGAAAAAGAGACCAGCTAGGATGAAAATATGTCAACAGGTTAGGATAACAGCCACCTCATTAGGAGAGGAGAGAACTTTGTTGCCAAAACCCATCATTCACAAGTTGTGAGGTATCATCATCTGGGTCTGGCCTCCTCTCGCTCGGGTACTTTGTCTAGAGAATTGACTAAGATACCCTAAGCTGTTTTCCAAACTAGAGGATGGCTGATGACTCCGCAGAGTACACCATGAAACCCATAGGCCTATATTCTTGCTGAGTGAAGAGGGTTTCTAAACAAGGAATGACAAGTGCAGCGCTAAATAATACGAAAAAAGGGTGTTAAAAATGACTAGGTGGGGCTCCATGCCAACTTTTATTCTCTGAGTGCCCCTGTCATGGTTAAAAAGCAGTATGCTAACAATTGAAAAGGTCAAATGTTAAGCGATGAATTAGGTCGACATGTTTCTGCCCTCACAAGGATCTAACAGTATCGGGGCATTCCTCAGGACCAATTGAACCAGAAATATATAAAGCTGCTGCTCAAAGAGTGAAAAACCAAAAAAGTTATAAATATAAAATTGAACAGTTCATATACTCCACCGATAATATCCAGCTTGGCAGCAGTGGAACAGATTATCGGTTACCTGCAAAACAATATGCATATATTAAAGCAATGCTAGTCACAACACTCATAATTCACCACACACAAGGCCTCTCTTGAAAAGGCACGGCTGAAGTGAAACCCCATGTGATTTCAAAAGTATCCATATAGTGCATACAGTATATACACTTACCCACAACTGTTAGGTGTCACCCTCACCTCTACCTGGTAACTACTCAGGGAAGGGGGCCCCGCTCTGTAATAAAAATTTGTAAAGTCCATGATAACTTGCTCGTAGCATACTTTTCTATCACATGATTCTCGATGATCACCTATGGCACCATAAGTAAGCACTCTCACTTCAGACCGCCCGCTTAGTTCAAATTGCCTCATGAAATTCCAATGGAGTGTCACATTATTGTCATTTACTAGGACAGTAGAAACACCTCCCTCTCTACTCTCATTATATTCATATAGGCAGGGGAGAGTCTCTCAAACTGTCATGTAGACTGATGTAGTGCTGGCCCAAGTAAGCAGATATCAAGCGCTACAACTGTCAAATTTGGTCATGTTTAGAAATGAGGCCAACTAGGATGTACAATCAACAGCTAACTATACAAGAAAATCCCTCATTTTCAAGCATTTTTGCAATACCAAAGCAAACTAACAAAGCAAAAAAATGCATGCAGGTGTTCATAGCGATCGCAAACAGCAGTGAAACAATGTGGCCTCAATCGTAATAATATCCCTGCTGCTAGCTACGGTACTTCTAAGTGAGGGTCACACACGAAAAGTCACACGTCAGGGGTACATGCAGGCGTTCGGAACGAACGCGAAAAGACAATGACACACAGTCACTTCAATTGTTGCGACTTAGTGAGGGTAGCGGGAGGAGAGCGCAGTGCCCTTACCTGTCCGTCGGTACCCCGGGGCGGTCAATGAGTGATGACCGGAGGTACCGACGGCAGCCATCTTGCGTGTATTTATCCCAGGTGGATGGGCCCTGCAAGACGGGGTCTACCCTATTGCCTGTAAGTTGGCTATCACGATCAAAGCGACTGCGCATGTCAGGGACCAAAGTGTTTCGAGTGCCCGCAAGGTGGTGACAAGAGCAGCCGCGATTGTGCAATATTGGAATGCTAATCTCGGTCTCGGCTGTACTGAAGTAAAACACCGAGGTGCTTGCACAGTCAAATCGGGTCTCCGTACTCTTACTGAAGAAATGAGTCAGAAGACAAATATTATGCCCTGATAACTGAGCGCGCTGTATGTTAACTAAAAAAGGAACAAACCGGCAAAAATAACGATCATCCAAACGTTTATAAAAAACTAATGCTCGCACTGTAAACACAACAAAAGCAATCATCGTGCCACATAGACTAATCACATTGGTTGTAAGTAGCTGTGGAGCGCTTTTAATGTTAGTCGATGTGTCCATAGAAAACCATTAATGAAAGGGTGTCATTTTGGCAGATGCAATAACAAGTGTGCACTGGAATAACACCATGCACAAGATAGAGCCATTAGAGACATCAAATCTCTCACAGATAGCCGAAAGGCAACCATAGTGTCCCTGAAAAGGATGTATAGGACAATACCGATGAGCAAACGTTTACAGAGATAACCAAGGTATCTCGTCATTAAGTCCAAAGCGATATTTTTTCAGTCTGTACACCCATCCCTGCTCCCCACGCAATAGAAAGTGTTGGATGTCTGTAACATGTGTTGGAATATAAGGTTTCTCCAGAACCACCCAATGGAGATCGGTGTCGGAATGGCCAGGTGCTATGTCATGATTCGTGAGCTTGGTGGCACTCTTTTTGCACCGTATGGTCAGAGATTCTGACTTTAATTCTGCGTGAGGTCAGGCCCACGTATCTCTTATGACAAGGGCATGTTATCAAATAGATAACATGGTCAGAATTGCAATTGGTGTGTTTATTGAGTACCCAGGGGATGGAGGTGCCTATATCCACCTCAGTCTGATGACTGGTCAGAGGACAAACAGAACAATTTCCACAAGGGAAATGTCCCTTCACCTGTGGGAGTCCCCAGAGGTTCAATTCAGTGGTTTATTTCTTATCTCTGGGGCAAGTGTGCACCAACTGGTCCTTCAGGTTATTAATGCGTTTGAAAGCAAACATTGGTGGTGGTAATGACTTGCCATCAATCTTGAGTACTTTCCAGTTCTTCAAGATGCTTTTTTTAAAGCATTGGAGTAGCTACAGAAGGTGTTAACACAGGTGATTCTCTGGGTGGAGGGATCTAATGTAGGCCTGACCCTAGGTTCAAGTAGGGCATCTCTATGGTTGTTAAAGGCCCTCTTCATGGAGGCTTTCACTGACTTCCTTGGATACTGTCGATCTCGAAGTTGAGCTGACAAAAGATTGGCAAGTTCCTTGAATCCTGTAATTTCTGAGCAATTACGTTGAATTCTTAAGAATTGCCCAAAGGGCAGGTTCTCTCATAGAGCTTGGGGATGGTAACTTTGGAAATGTAGCAATGAATTTCTTGCCATGGGTTTCTTGTAAAGTTCAGTGTTGAGATATCCTTGGTATGGATATATCCTCAAATCTAGAAAAGGCAGACTAGTCTTGGAATATTCACACGTAAACTTGAGAAAAGCATTTAGTTGGTTGAGCCACACATGAAATTCATCAATGGACGTCGATGATCCCCTCCAGACCACGAAAACGTCGTCTATGTAGCGTTTCCAAGTCACAATGTGACTCAAATATGGATTACTCTCGAGTAGCACTTCAGTTTGCTCAAACTGGTGGACATAGAGATTTGCTAACGAAGGAGCAAAAACACTGCCCATGTAAGTACCGGACACTTGAAGAAACAAATCATTCTCAAATTTGAAAAAATTCTCTTTCATCGCCAAGGTGGCACATGACATGATGAAGTGGATGGGAGTCATGTGACCCCAATCAGTAGCGCTCAAGAGAGTTTCAATGACCGATAAGGTTTCATTTTGTGGTATGCAAGTGTATAATGACGTCAAATGAGACTAGGGAGTCTTGGTCTCCGTCGAAGGGTATATCATGCAAAATACGTACTAAATCCTTTGTGTCCTGTATATACGTAGGCATAAGTTAGACAAGGGGTTTCAAAAAGAAGTCCACAAAGGTAGAGAGGGGTTCCAACAGGGAACCCAGACCTGAAATGATGGGTCTCCCAGGTGGGGGGGGGGGGAATCCCTTGATGTATTTTTGGCAATACATAGAAGTATGGGACCAACGGATGTAGAGCGATCAGGAAAGATGCTTCCTGGTCTGTGATCCAACCCTCTTCGGAACCTTTATCCACTAGTTTTTTTATAGCAACAGTCAGTCTAGGTGTAGGGTCCATTTTCAGGCACCGGTAGAATCTCTTGTTATCCAATTGCCGTCTGCATTCAGCGATGTAAGTGTCTGAGTCCATAATCACTGTTGCGCCGCCCTTGTCGGCGGGTTTCACAGTGATAGAATCGTCATTGGCCAAAGTAGAGAGTGCCAACCGTTCTCGTTTGGTGAGGTTATGATACTGTTGGAAATTAGTCTGGAAAATTACCTCAGCATCCCCTAGAACCGCTCTCTCAAAGGTCAGTACTTCAGGGGAGTAAGACTGGAGGGTGGATTGAAAGTGGACTTAGAACGCAATCCAGTGTTTTTATCTGATGTGACCTCCATATCATCAACCACTTTATCTTTAAAATAAGCTTGTAGTCTTAATTTTCTGAAGAAACCAGCAAGTTCCTGTCTGGTCTCAAATGGATCACCTTTATAAGTCGGTACAAAACCTAGTCCTTTTTCTAGGACTAGTATCTCATCAGGATTCAAAGTACGGCGACTAAGGTTGACAATTAGACTCGGGCATTGCTCGGACCTGGTTGCAGTTGATCCTGTTGGTTGCTCCTGGTCCGTGATGATGGCGGGGGGCTCCAATGTACATTGGTCTGTGCGGGCCGTCTTTTTCCTCTGGAACGTCTTGGGCCCTGTCCTAAAAAATACTGCTGTCCAAAGTTGTTAAAAGGTGGATATGGATATAGCTGACCAGGGAACGGAGGTTGAGCGAAATTGAAAGGACCCGGTGGCCACCATTGTGGTGGATTAGGAGTCTGGAACTGCCTTCTTCTCCTTGGACCTCGAAATCTACGATTACCACCTCTCGTTTGATTATTGATGGAAGAATCAGAGTCTGAAGAGTTATCTTCACTGCCTGAGGTTGAATAGTTTGACCCCGGTGCTCTGCCCTGTTGGTTATAGGCAGGCGGGACGTAGGAGTCACTCGTGTACGGATACACTTTCTCCATAGCAAATTTAGCCAAATCTTTTTAAAATTTGGTAATCTTGTTAGCCAAGATGTTATCCTTAAACTCTTTGTTGGTCTTGTCTGATTCTTTGGCTTGTTTATTATAGATCGTAGTGACCAATACTGTAGGAAGGTGGCTACCTGACTATGGTTACCCCAGATTCTTTTGCCTTGTGTTTAGCTGGTTTTCGACTTAGTTGGCCTGGTTCCCTGCTAACCAGGGCCCCAGGCTATCTGCTCTCTCTGTAAAATGGATTCCATGTACCCTAGATACATACCACAATTGGAAATGGACTCCTTGTCAGCCCCTGTACCATGCACTATAGGTGCTCAGGGCATAGGAGCCACCAAGGCCTACCAGGGGCTGCAGCATATCTTTTGCCACCCCTGGCTGGTTCTTAAATTGACACAACTGGCTGATCACTCAGCTGGGGCAAGTTGGTGTAATCGCCTCTTGCTTAGATATAGTATACCTATATCTAAACCTATATCTGGACACATATAAACCTGTGAGCCACTCCTATGGCAGGCCTTAACAATCCTGGAGGCAGAGTGCGTGGTTTTATGTGAGATGGGACTCTAGCATGAGCTGAGCCTGTCTGCAGCTGTCGGGACCAATTCCCTTAGCTGTTCCGGGATAATGCCAAACCATATACTAGTAGGTGCATTATAATCCTCGCAGTTATATGTTATCTTTGGTTTGGCTTTATCAAAACATGTCGTGTAAGGTGTCATACGATTTGGAATACTATCCCCTCGACAGTCCTGTCGACGGGGATAGCATTCCACCCCTCTAGAGGGGTAAGACATGTTACTTTGCTAAAACGCGGTTGATTTTTAAAAGAGCCTCAGATCCACAAAATGGATGCTTCTGCCACAGACACAAGTCTGACCCCCTGAAGCTGACCGAAACGCAGCCAAGGGGACCTGGACAAAGGATTTCCTGTCACAGGGAGGTGTCACACCACCCCAGACAGGAGATAGTGGATTGTAGCAGGGAGGTTTGAAAGAAACCAGACACTGCCTGGGGAGCACAAGGCTGCTCCTTGCATAATCCGGCCAAACCGGTTCTGGGGCACCCCAGCCCCAGTCCCAGTGCGGCCTGAATCAAAGGAAAGGGGTGTATCCACCCCCTTCCTGGGTCCCACCCATAGGAGGGGACCTAGCAGGTAATCCAGCCCCCCAGATTCGAATAAGAGTGGGGGCAGTGCCAATGCACTTCAGATTATCCTGATGAAACATAAGAAACGAAACTCTGGACCCTTCGACATCCTACTCGACGTAGAAGACTGAAGAATCTCCCTTGTGGTCAAGGAGTGACCACCCTGTGCAAACAGGTACAATCCAGCACCTCGACGTCTGCTTTGTTGCAGTTCCCGCCGGAACTCGAGCAACAAAGATCGACGAGATCAAGCTTGCCTGCCTTCTAACAGCCCGATCCACAGTCCCTGCAGAGCTGAGACCCGTGGAGGCGACCGGAAGCGTGGGGCCCGCCATCTTGAAAAGACCACGAGACGCTGACCGTGCAGCCCACGAGTGACCCTCGAAGCTGTACACCGGGGTTTGAGAAACCCCAACCCTGAGCCACTCTTGCACCGAAGTTCACCCCTCTACACTCGACGAGTGCTGCGTGGGGCCCTTCTGCTTTCTTTGGCTCAACGCGTTGGCCCGGTCACTTGCCAGCTGGCTTGTGGTCCCTGTGCCGACGAAAACCTAAATACGACTTGTGATTCTGGTTGCTCCAGACTTGCATCAGCTCCCCTGAAAAGGAGCACCCACTCTGACCCTCCTGGTCCGAGTGAGAAGCAATCTTCCAGTCCTGCGTGGATTGCTCTTGCCAAGTGTTGTTTGCTCCAATCCTGAAGCCGACTGCGCCGACAGCGAGAGCCTGCGTGGGACAGATCGTGACCTGCTCCTGGACGTCGCAGATGACCCAGAGCCCACGTGGCAGCGGAGAGAAGCTCCTCGACAACCACCTGATTGCGCCCGACATTGCCTGGTTCCGTCCTGGTTCCGTCCTGGTCACTGCTGAGTGACCCAGACTCTGTCCCCTCTGCTTTCAGGTACTTTACGACTCCGATCCACTCTTGGATCACACCGGACACTTCTCCTTCCCATCGCCTGCAACATCTTCAGCTTCAAGCACCAACAACCTTCGTGACGAAACCCGACACAACTTCGACCCTATGCACCCGCTTCCTGTGGGTGAGGTAACATTGCAACGCCGGTGTTCCCACACTGGTACACACCTCTAGTGTATGTGTCTTGAGTTTTGTCCTTCTAGGTTAAGCGGAAGTATCCTTAAAAAGTAACTTTCTAACTTTTACGCACCATTGACTTTGCATTGGTGCATGCGTGTGCTTTAAGCGCTGCACCCGAATCCCGCGGGCTTTCTCCCGACTTCAGCATTGCTAGTCCTGACTGCTCCCAGCGATTCCCCAGGCCCTAGGCCTGACCACTGTTCGATTGGTATCTCTTATACCACTTTCTTAATATATGGTTTGAGTGGCCCCTAGGGCTCATCCATAACTGTGCAACTTTCATATGTTATATTGTGCTTTTGTTTAAACGCTTGTGCCTCTTTGCTCATAAAGAGTACTGAGGATTACTTTGAGTAATAAATACATATATTTTAATAATATATACTTGTGTGGTGTCCTTTCATTTGATATTACAGGATTGTGATTGGTAAAACAGCTCGCTTAACACGACCTCTTGAGTTAAGCCTTTAAGGCTGCTTAGTCCATGCTACCCCTAGGATAGCTTGTCTAAAAAGGTTGACTTACAACCAGACACCATAAAGATTGTTTGGACTGATACAAGGTGCCCTCAGAACTGAGGACAGCATATATCAGGCCAACTTCTCACAAATACTGATTTAATTTGTGCTTCAAGAGTCTGTATTTCGATCAGGATGTTATCCGCTATCCTTTTGGCAGTTGTTATTATAAGAATGAGCCAATCCCTAGTGCATCGCCAAGCTACTAGGGACCAATCTTTTAGGAACTGCTTTTCTTCCAGGAAAAGCCTGGGAGCATTTGTCACAATAAGCCCAGTTGGTGCGCAATTGGCCCGGAAGTATTCGGTCATTATTGCTCCATGTACCTGAGTGCGTGAATGGGACCGTTTTAGAAATAAAACCTTATTCCAATCATCAGTATTGTTGACCGTATTGGGGTTGGGAAGACTGTCAATAATACTAGGTGTTGCCAAAATGTCAGATGCAACCGATTCATCAAAAGCTAAACCTAGTCTCTCAGCCATCATGCAAAGGGAAACGTCAGTCTATCGTAGAGACAATCGGTGTAGGTAATGTAAACAAAGGTGTACGGGACAAGCGGTATAAGAAGTGCAAAATCAAGTGCCGAAGGCAATCAACAAGAAAGGGCGGTTAATTTATCCTGGAAGTGTCAGGATGCTTAAGACAGACCCGCGGCCGTAGCCGCTCAATTACGGAACACAACACATTAAGGAGGGGCTCAGGGACAATTTTAAAGACCTGCAAGGTGTGTTTCCCCTAACTAACAATCATATACCACACAACACCTTGGGTCTAGGGAAAGAGATGAAAAAATGAGAAAAAGAGACCAGCTAAGATGAAAATATGTCAACAGGTTAGGATAACAGCCACCTCATTAGGAGAGGAGAGAACTTCGTTGCCAAAACCCATCATTCACAAGTTGTGAGGTATCATCATCTGGGTCTGGCCTCCTCTCGCTCGGGTACTCAGTCTAGAAAATTGACTAAGATAACCTAAGCTGTTTTCCAAACTAGAGGATGGCTGATGACGCCGCAGAGTACACCATGAAACCCATAGGCATATATTCTTGCTGATGATCATTATTTTTGCCGGTTTGTTCCTTTTTTAGTTAACATACAGCGCGCTCAGTTATCAGGGCATAATATTTGTTTTCTGACTCATTTCTTCAGTAAGAGTACGGGGACCCGATTTGACTGTGCAAGCACCTTGGTGTTTTACTTCAGTACAGCCGAGACCGAGATTAGCATTCCAATATTGCACAATCGCGGCTGCTCTTGTCACCACCTTGCGGGCACTCGAAACACTTTGGTCCCTGACATGCGCAGTCGCTTTGATCATGATAGCCGGCTTACAGGCAATAGGGTAGACCCCGTCTTGCAGGACCCCTCCACCTGGGATAAATACACGCAAGATGGCCGCCGTCGGTACCTCCGGTCATTACTCATTGACCGCCCCGGGGTACCGACGGACAGGTAAGGTCACTGCGCTCTCCTCCCGCTACCCTCACTAAGACGCAACAATTGAAGTGACTGTGTGTCATTGTCTTTTCGCGTTCGTTCCGAACGCCTGCATGTACCCCTGACGTGTGACTTTTCGTGTGTGACCCTCACTTAGAAGTACCGTAGCTAGCAGCAGGGATATTATTACGATTGAGGCCACATTGTTTCACTGCTGTTCGCGATCGCTATGAACACCTGCATGCTTTTTTTTGCTTTGTTAGTTTGCTTTGGTATTGAAAAATGCTTCAAAACGAGGGATTTTCTTGTATAGTTAGCTGTTGATTATACGTCCTAGTTGGCCTCATTTCTAAACATGACCATATTTGACAGTTGTATCGCTTGATATCTGCTTACTTGGGCCAGCACTACATCAGTCTACATGACAGTTTGAGAGACTCTCCCCTGCCTATATGATTATAATGAGAGTAGAGAGGGAGGTGTTTCTACTGTCCTAGTAAATGACAATAATGTGACACTCCATTGGAATTTCATGAGTCAATTTGAACTAAGGGAGCGGGCGGTCTGAAGTGAGAGTGCTTACTTATGGTGCCATAGGTGATCATCGAGAATCATGTGATAGAAAAGTATGCTATGAGCAAGTGATCATGGACTTTACTAATTTTTATTACAGAGCGGGGCCCCCTTCCCTGAGTAGTTACCAGGTAGAGGTGAGGGTGACACCCAACAGTTGTGGGTAAGTGTATATACTGTATGCACTATATGGATAATTTTGAAATCACATGGGGTTTCACTTCAGCCGTGCCTTTTCAAGAGAGGCCTTGTGTGTGGTGAATTATGAGTGTTGTGACTAGCATTGCTTTAATATATGCATATTGTTTTGCAGGTAACCGATAATCTGTTCCACTGCTGCCTAGCTGGATATTATCGGTGGAGTATATGAACTGTTCAATTTGATATTTATCACATTTTTGGTTTTTCACTCTTTGAGCAGCAGCTTTATATATTTCTGGTTCAATTGGTCCTGAGGAATGCCCCGATACTGTAAGATCCTTGTGAGGGCAGAAACATGTCGACCTAATTCATCGCTTAACATTTGACCTTTTCAATTGTTAGCATACTGCTTTTTAACCATGACAGGGGCACTCTGAGAATAAAGTTGGCATGGAGCTCCACCTAGTCATTTTTAACACACTTTTTTCAGATTATTTAGCGCTGCAGTTTTCATTCCTTGTTTAGAAACCCTCTTCCCTCAGCAAAAATATATACCTATGGGTTTCATGGTGTACTCTGCGGAGTCATCAGCCATCCTCTAGTTTGGAAAACAGCTTAGGGTATCTTAGTCAATTTTCTAGACTGAGTACCCGAGCGAGAGGAGGCCAGACCCAGATGATGATACCTCACAACTTGTGAATGATGGGTTTTGGCAACGAAGTTCTCTCCTCTCCTAATGAGGTGGCTGTTATCCTAACCTGTTGACATATTTTCATCCTAGCTGGTCTCTTTTTCTCATTTTTTCACCACTTTCCCTAGACTCAAGGTGTTGTGTGGTATATATCTCTGGACTCCTGGTCAATGGTAGTTGGGTGTTCCAGCAAGTATGTCTGAAATGGGCCCCATATGTCCCGAGCGCGTGAGGAGATTGGGAAAAGATCAGCATACATACATGTTTGATCCTGCCATGATGTCATGCCTCCAATCCATTCCTTAAACTTGGGTGCCCTTCCGCGGCCCCATCTACAGGCCACCCGTTGTTTGGCCAGGACAAGGCCAAAGGACACAAATTTACAATGTTTTGCCAGGATCTGCTCAGTAGAGCTGAGTAGAGCCACCAGAGGAGATCTCGAGAGAGATAGAGATACCATGCAGTCTAATGCTGTAAAGACCTGTTGCCAGTATGTGTAAACGGCTGGGCAATCCCAAGCGAGATGGAGGAAATATGCATCCTCTGCCCTACATCTATCACATTTGTTTGTGTCTCGTAACCCAAACCTATGTAATTTAGTCGGGGTATAGTAGCTACGATGGAGGAATTTGTATTGGGTGATGCATAGGCGGCTACTAGAAGAGACTTGTTCAGTTTGTTTACAACAGAACACCCATTGTGCGACAGAGATGGGGTGTTCCAGTTCTGCCGACCACTTGTCCCGAGCAGCGCATTGAGCATATTCAGTATCCGTGTATAAGCTGCAATATAATGCGGATACTAAGTGAGAGGCAGTGGGTGCAAGTGGTACATGATGCTGTGGGGCTACCCCTATGGGCTTCAATGGGTACGCAGGGGTGCAGTCTTTGAGCCCTTGGCGTAAGCGGGTAAGTAGGAAAATTTCATAGTAGAAGGTGGGGGGTTTGGATAGAGCTGGTGGAGAGTGCGGAATTTGCCATTTAAGTATGTCTCCCCAGGAGTGGAGTTTCCATGCCTTAGCAACCCTCCTAAACACTCCTTCCTGAAGTAAGGGCATTTGTGGGTGGTATGCAAGCGGGAGCAGCGCGGAGTATAGGAAGGTTGCCTGTAGGCAGTCAGCAATCAGGTGCCAGGCTTGGAGGGTGCACTCTACAGAAGTGGGGGCAGGCTTGATCGATGATAACATGACCCCCTCTAATGGAATAGGATCTGCAGCCAGTGTTCGGTAGCAACATGAGGTGTATACCGAGGTGGGTGGAACCAAAAGTGGGCATTATGTGCTTGGCGCATATATAATACAATTCAAAATTAGGGATATCCAAGTCCCCCCTGTGAGTATGGTCGCATAAGTGTGTCCCATTTTAATTGTGGCTGTTTACCTCCCCATACCAATCTGATCAGCTCCTCGCGGAGACCTGGAGAAAAATGACGTCATGGGTCGTATGGAATGTTTAAGAACAGATACAAAAATTTCGGGAGCACCACCATTTTAATGAGGGAGATAAGGCGTGCCATGGTAAGGGTGAGGGCATTCCATCGAGTGACACAGCCAGTAATGTGATCCAATATGCGCCCATAGTTTAGCCTCCTCAATTCCTCTCAATCTGTCGTGACATTTATCCCTAGGTATTTCACCTCATCAGAACACCATGCAATGGGGAAGTCTGTATCGAAGGGTGTAGCTGCGGCAATCAATGGTGAACATTGGGATTTGGCTCAGTTAATATGAATACCGGAATGGCCACCAAACTTAACAAATTCCCGGAGAAGCAGGTTAAGGTTTTGGTGCGGTCCTTTTACATAAAGGGTAACATCGTCAGCATAGAGTGTTATGAGAATTGGGCGCAGAAAACAGCGGAGTCCTTTTTCCTGATGGTGCTGACGGACCTTAGCTGCTAATGGCTCCATGGCGAGGGCGAATAAGAGGGGAGAGAGCGGGCATCCTGCCGGGTGCCACGCGAAAGGGAGATCAGGGGGAGAGATATGTCCATTGATCAGGACTTTTGCTGTCGGTGATGTGTATAGGAGTCTGATGCGAGCAAGGAAACCCTTGGGAAACCCCATACATTGGAGTACGGTAAAAAGGTAATCCCATTCTATCGAGTCAAAGGCCTTTGTGGCGTCAAGGAAGACCGCCACTAGTGCCAGCTGTGGGTCTACATTTTGTAGTATAGAGAAAAGCGTCCTAAGATTGTGAGAGGTTGCCCTACCCGGGATGAATCCGGCCTGATCTGGCAAAACTAGGTTCTCCACGAGGAGTTTAAGACGGTTTGCCAGTAGTTTAGCGAGTATTTTGGAGTCTGTATCAATTAGCTAAAGGCGTGATAAGACTCGCAGCGATCCGCAGGCTTACCGGGCTTCAGCAATGAAGTAATGAGTGCTTCCCTCATCGATGCAGGAAGAGTCTGAGTTTCCTGGGCTTCCAGGAAAACCTCTTTCAGCACTGGGAGAAGTTGGTTGAGGTACATTTTGTTAAAATCTATGGAGAATCCATGGGACCCAGGTACCTTTCCTGATGCCATCTGCATGATAGCTGCACGGAGCTCATCATCCTCAAATGGTGCCGCCAAACAAACCCGCTGATGATCGCCTAGCCATCCCAGAGCTATATCTTCAAGTTAATACGAGAGGTCCAGGGGAGCAGTATGGCATGAGCTATACAGATCTGCACAGAAGTCAGTGAATGTATGTAAAATGTCCAGAGTATCCCTATGTCGCACCCCATTGCTATCCACCACGTCCAAAATATAATTAGAAAAGCGGGATTGTCTAATTTTAGTCGCCAATGCCTTTCCAGGTCTCTCCCCCTCCCCGTACCTGATGGCAGTAAAATACTTGCCTCTGAATTTGACTTCCCGGTCTGCAGTGGTAGTGTAGTCTGAGTTTTTCCTGGAGTAATGCCCTTTGGGTGCCTGACGTTGTTTCCCACATATCTAATTCAAGTTGTTTCAGCTCGGTTTAAAGTCGCTGCAAATTTCTTTGAATGTCTCGTAATACCCCAAAACATTTGGACATGCACGTGCCGCGTATAGTGACTTTAAAAGCCTTCCAGATCGTGCCCACGTGTGTAATAGAGCCCTTATTTCTAGCGGAAAAATCTGCTATTTCTGCGCCAATCTGTGCCTGAAATACAGCATCCAAAAGTCCTTCTGGCACAAGTCTCCAACATCGTGGGGTGGTAATCAAATTAGGTTGTGGTATCTCGAGGCACACAGGCGCATGATCAGAATACGTTCAGGCCATATGCTCTACCGAGTGAATCCAAGTGCTAACACCTTGGGAACAAACTCCGTGATCTAGGAGCGACCAAGTCAAGTGTATGGCCATGTAAAAGGTGCCCTCTTTGTCTGCTGGGTGGACTTACCACCACACATCTATGAGCCGGTGATCTAGAAATAATTGAGAAAGAATATCTTGTGTGTTGGTGATGTGGAAGAGGTTTGGATCTATCCATGGAGGGACACAGGGCATTGTTAAAATCTCCGTCCCATATGACGTGAGTGAATTATCTTAATTATCTGTCCCCATAGTGTAGTAAAATAGTCTGGGTTGTCCGTATTGGGACCATAAGCCAGGGTAACCGATTGTGTGCCCAGCGTACCCCAAAGTAGGCAGCTGTGACCTGAGGGGTCACTAAACGTGCCTCAGAGTATAAAAGGTATATTTTTCTTTACTAATATGAGTGTGCCTCGTGAGTATGTGGAATAGGAGGAGAACACACACAAGCAGAGGCCCACTTACTGCCAAAACAATTAGGTCTGTGCTTTTTGAAGCATTGCAACTTGTATGTGATGTCTGTCAAGGTTTTTCTTTACTAATATGAGTGTGCCTCGTGAGTATGTGGAATAGGAGGAGAACACACACAAGCAGAGGCCCACTTACTGCCAAAACAATTAGGTCTGTGCTTTTTGAAGCATTGCAACTTGTATGTGATGTCTGTCAAGGTACGCCAGTATTTGTCGACGCTTGCATGGATCCCCAAGGCCTCTGACATTCCACGTGATCATTTTAATACGTAATGGCTCAGTGTGTAGCAACATTCCAAAGGTAATTTTGTATAAAAGGGTAGCGCAGTGCTGTAGTGCATGTATCAGTGTTCATAAGGTGTGTGTATGGTCCCCAAAAAATTAGCACGGCCATCAGATGCTGTCTCATATATATCAGTGCAATATGTATCAGTCCTACCCGAAACCCTCCCCCCAGCAATTCCCCCAGCAATTCCCCCAGCATGTCGGCAATAGGTCGACTAGCTAACAACCATTCCACCCTCACCCACAACAGCACCCCAATTGTGCCGGTACTTAGGTGCCCGCCCATAAACACCAAGTAATTTAATTGTACTGTCTAGGACAATAAAGTCCAACCCAGCAGGGCTTCAGCCTTGCCTGTATTCACAGGTTTGTTTTTCAGTGACACTGTGATCCTCTTGCCCTTGATGGCTGCTCTTCTTTTGCCAGTCACTATCTTAAAGTCCTTGTTCTGTTCAGTTTGGGCGCAGTTCTCACCACTGACGCCCTATTCACTTTTTGCGCCAAGATACAACCATTGTGTGGTATGCTGCTTAGTGTTGGCGCAACCTGACAATTCCCCTGATATAGTGCTATCATAGGGTGTTTGCATTGTTTCTTCCATTTTTGTGGTGCTAGTTCTCCCCTCCACTTTAAGGGTTGGGGTAAAAAAAAATTGGACTTCAACCTTTACTGCGCTTGTCTTTGAAAGTTGGCGGCTTCGCCCTGTACCTCTCTACTGGGAATTTTTACACATTCCCTGCTGTTTTCCGCAGAGGTGTTTCACACACTTTTGCTTGGATTCCAGCTGTACCACTCTCAACCCACGCTCTTCTGGGCGATCTTCATGCTCACATACCAGGACTTCAACTTTGGGGGAACCCCTCTCCCTGCACTTCTCATCTAGAGCCAGTAGAGTGTCCCTCCGACCACTAGGACCATGAACCCCTGTGCCAGTTACCCCATTCTCCTCAGGGGCACTGCGCACTACTGTAGCCACCTCATGTCATTGAACCTCCTGGTGTATGTTATCCCCCTCCAAGTCAGGTGCCACATCTCTAGATGTGTGTACTACTTCCTCAGCACTAGAAATTTCAATTTTGCTGCCACCATTTGAGCTGGATTCCACCCCCAACTCAGCAAAGCTCACTTCCTGAGCTACTCAAATTTCTTGTTGCTGGACTGAGACACTCATGGCCTCAAGCCTCTTGTGCTCCAAATCAAGCTCCCTCATTATCAACTCATGCTCAAACAGCACCCTTTTTTCCTTTTCTCTCTGTCCTCCAGCTTCTCCGGAGATGGACTTTTTCCAGAAACACTGCTACCTGTGGGGGAAGGTGCTCTCCTTCCTCCTGGACCCAATGGCCCTTCCAGCAGCCCCACGCTCACTCCTTTTCCACTGAGACAGGACGTGAGCCCATACACCTCTCCCACTACAATAGGGCCTAGCTGTGCTACTCTGCACCACTTCCACCACTCTGGGTTGGGAGATACCTGAGCCACTCCTCACAGGGTCAATCCCCAATGCCTCTCCAGACCCTCTGGAATCCACCAAAAGGTCCAATGTGAGCTCCCTGGGGTCAGAGAACTCACTTTCCAAGAGGTGCTGGCATAGCTCTGGAAAACAGGGACTTACAATATGCTCTCCCGCCATTGGATCACACAGCCCCCTCCACGGGTTAAGCAAACTATCCTTCACCTCACCATCCAGTGCCTTGCACACGTACTCCACACCACTCTCCTGACACTGGCAAGACAGTATCTGACTGTCTGTACCACTCAACCCACACTTTTCTGGGCGGTCTTCATACTCCCATACCAGGACTTCAACTTTAGGGGAAACCCTCTCCCTGCACTTCTCATCTAGAGCCATTAGTGTCCCTCCCACCACTAGGACCATGAACCCCTGCACCAGTTACCCCATTCTCCTCAGGGACACTGTGCACTACTGGAGCCACCTCATGTCCATGAACCTCCTGGTGTATGTAACCCCCCCTCCAAGTCAGGCGCCACATCTCTGAGTGTGCGTTCTACTCCCTCAGCACTAGAATTCCAATTTTGCTGCCACCATCTGAGCTGGATTCCACCCCCAACGCAGCAAAGCTCACTTCCTGAGCTACCCAAATTGCTTGTTGCTGGGCTGAGACACTCATGGCCTCAAGCCTCTCGAGCTCCAAATCAAGCACCCTCATTCTCAACTCATGCTCAAACAGCATCCTCTTTTCCTCTAGGGCCAATTTCCTATTTTCTAACTGCAGTTGCCCATTCAATTTGAGTTTGGCCCGCTCCATTTCATCTCTTCTGCATCTCTCTCTGTCCTCCAGCTCCTCTGGAGACAGACTTTTTCCAGAAACACTGCTACTTGTGGGGGGAGGTGCACTCCTTCCTCCTGGACCCAATGGACCTTCCAGCTGCATATCTGGATTCTCCCCTTACTCATTCTCAGGGGTATTCCTTGCTTCTACCCAGGCCCTCAGCGCCTTGTAGAACTCCTCCTTCTTGGTGAGCCCAATAATGGAGACATTACATTTCTTGCAGAAGTGCTTCAGCTGTTTTACTTTGTAGCTTTCCAGTTTCTCTTCTTCCCAATCAAGATCAACAGAGGCTATGGATTCTGCTCTCTCCAGGATGGTTGAATTTGGCATCTCACAAAATAGAAAATCCCAAAAAGAAATCTGCCAAAAGTATGTGGTTGCATTTTGGTCTGCACTCACTATTAGTGTTCACCAATCACTGTACGTGAGTCACAAATGCAAGTCCAGAATCCCCACCGCTGACCACCAATGTTAGATTTGAGGGTTTCTAGTTGGCACAGGTAGGTACTTGTGACAAATAGGGACCTTGGCCTCTAGTCGGGGTAAGGGGGTATACTTCTAAAATAACCCCTGCTCACCATCTTGGTAGCTTGGCACGAGCAGACAGGCTTATCTCAGAGGCCGTGTGTAAAGCATTTGTGAACACGTACAGTAATCAAGTAGCAACACTACAGATGGACACCACACAGGTTTTATATAAAAAATAAGTATACTTTATATAGACATAACACAAGACCACATACGACAAAAAGCCACAATACTCTACTTAAAATGGTAGTTTTAGCTTAGTTCTCTTTAGTTCTTAAAATGCAACACTTTGAGTCAATGTACCTTAAGATGCGACACGCAGGGCAACAAAAGTGTTGCAAAGATGGAAATGCGGCAAAATCCGGTGCAAAGAAATAAAGATGTTCAATTTCTTCGTGATGCGACACGCTTCTCCGATGATGCGAGAGATCTCGACTTGATGCGTCAGCTGCAGCGGCGACACCCTTGTTCCGTGATGCGACGACAGCGGCTTTGGCAGCGACACTCTTATCCGACATTGCGAGACGCTCCACTCGATGCGACAACTGCAGCGGCGGGACCCTTGTTCGTGATGCGACGACAGCAGCTCCGACGGTGGCACGCTTCTCGTGGATGCGAGCTGCTTTTCTTGATGCGGTGCAATACGACAGCTACAGAGGCGACATCCACAATGCGACGACCGCTTTAACGACGGCGACACTCTTCCTCTTCGTTGAGAGATGCTTCTCTCGATGCGATGCAATATGACAACTACAGCGGCGACATCCACGATGCAACGGCAGCAGCAGCGACGGCGACACGCTTCCTCTTCGTTGCAAGACCCTTCTCTCGATGCGGTGCAATATGACAGCTACAGCGGCGACATCCATGATGCGACGGCAGCAGCAGTGACGGCGACACGCTTCTTCCTCTTGAGTCGCGCTTCCAGCTCCTTGTGACATGCAGTCCCTCGTAAGGCCCAAAACAGCAGCAGGAACTTTCAAAGAACTCTGGGGAGCTGGGGGGTTAAGTCTGTTGTCCCTGAGACTTCAGCAGTCCTTTCTCCTTTCTTTGGCAGTCACGCAACCACTGCAGGCCAATCCCCCAAGCAGCACTTCAGCTTAGGGATAGTCTTTCCTCAGTTTCTTCAGATTCCTCTCCTCAGCAAAGGTTTCTTCTTGTTGTCCAAAAGTGATCTAATTTCTTGGGATCAGGGTCTAAATATTTATACCCCAAAATCCTTTGTCCTCTGAGGGCAGAGGGGCCTTTGCCCAGTCCAAACCAGTTCTGGAGCCCTCTGTTTACATGACTCCTTCTTTCCTTTCGCAGGGCAGAAACATCAGACGCCCCACAGGAGGTGGAGCCAGCACTGTGGAGGGAAAGCACAGCCCTGTTCAGGTCCCAGGTGCAACTCCTCCCTCCCATCTAGATGCAGATCTCTCTATTCACCACTGGGCTGACTCATGCATTCTGTCTCCTGGAATCCCTCATCCCTGTCACTCACACTCCAGACAAGGAATACACAACCTAGCAGAGGCAGGCTTGGATAGTTAGACAAGAAAATACCTACTTTCTAAAAGTGGTATTTTCAAACACAGAATGTTAAAATCAACTTCACTAAAAGATGTAGTTTATCATTCTGAGTTCAGGCATACTAAACACGAATTTCTACCATGTTCCATGAGTCAGTTAGGATTATAAAATGTAATAATCTAACTGCCCATTCTGGCAGGTAGCCTTGCAATAGTGAAAAACAAAAATGGCTGTAATTCACTATTAGGACATGCCACACACACAAGGGCATGTCCTACCTTATACTTACAATGCACCCTGCCCTTGGGCCTACCACAGGGGTGTCTGATATGAAGAAAAGGGACGTTTTAGGGACTGGCAAGTGGGTGCAGGTGCCCAGTCAACATGGCAGAACTAGGCTGCCCATAGGCTCTGAAATGGCAGACCTGAGATACACTTTTACAAGCCTTCTCTGTGGGTGGCACAACCAGTGCTGCAAGCTCACTAGCAGCATTTGGTTTACAAGCCCTGGGCACACTCGGTGCACTGTACTAGGGTCTGACCAGTAAACCAAATCCGCCAATCATGGAATCAGTAATTCATACATCAATTTACAATAGGGAGAGCATATGCACTTTAGCACTGATCAGCAGTGGTAAAATGCACAGAGTCATAAAACCAACAAAAACATGTCAGACAAAATACAGGAGGAAGGCAAAAAGTTCAAGGATGACCCTGAGAAAAAAGGGCCAAGTCCAACACACATGTAGCAAGTAACAAACCCCAGGTATTAAAGCACTCCTTAGAAAGGCAGTAGGGCGTCTCTTCACAACTACAAATAATCATAAACAAGGTATGATCATTTCCATCAATCCACAAGAAGGAAGACTTTGTAAACTTGTACCACTATCCCTGGGAAATCAACAAGAAGACTGGGGCTGGCTGGCTGCCACTTTGGTATGTCCCTCGTCTAAATGACTTAATCATAAAAAGAAAGTCCCATTAGTATGGAACATGAAGAGTGAGCCCAATCCCATTAGCGTACTGTCCTGGAATGTGGCAGGGCTTGAACATATCTTACCTGACTCAGATGCAAAGTCCTTTCTAATGTCTCACAATATTATATGCATCCAGGAATCATGGTGCATGGAAGAGATTCCGATTGAAGGCTTCTTCTAGTTCTTCACTCCAGCCACTCATCAATCTACCGTGAAAAACACGATGGGCAGCCTATTCACTTATCTATCCCTCCGCTGGTTCTTTAATGTCTTTCTTCACCCCATCAGCAACCACAACTGTCAATGTGTTGTAATCAAAAACCGGAGTCAAGATTTTGCTGCAGAAAAGCTAGTATTATTAAATGTGTATATACATCCAACAGCTCGAATAAAGAAGCATAACATCAAGGCTTCTCTGCCTTGATGTTATGCATCAAGGCTTCTCTGCCTTGATGTAATGCCTCTCTGAGACAAGGCCTTTCTTCACCCCATCAAAACCAAAGGCGGTGATGGACGGGGTGTTGAACATGGCAAGCACTCACCCCCAGTCAACTGATCTGGGTTTAATCCATCATCATTCTTTAGCTCACTCCGCCACCCCAGTTCAGTCATGTCCATATGCAAATAAGTCTGACCCTGATCCTCATGGGAACAGTCCAGCCCGAACTGCCAAGCCATGTCTTCCCTGGACTGGAAACAAGCCATCTTGGGATAGGTTTCTGGCTAAGCACCCGTCATCAGCCAGGCTAGCTTGAATCCAGTGGCAAAGTGAGCAAGGGACCCACGTCTGGGCATACCCTGCCAACTTAGGGCGAACAAATCAAAACCATCGCGATTCACCAAAATTGGGACAGCAACATTGTGGGAAAAGTTGAATGCCTCCAATAAAAAAATGACAAAAGTAATCATCAGGCAATTTTCAAGGAAGTTTAATCCATCTTTATAAATCAGGATGTAGTTACATAATGCCGCCTAACCGATCACCCCTAACCGCCCCCAGAACACAGTACATTGAAAACACAACACTCGGGGGTGGAGCGTGATCTCCACGAGCATGAAAAGGAAACGCCTCTGGAAACCACGCTCACATATACAAAGCATATGCAACACATTTTCCCCCTTTATTTATTTTTCTTTTTTTTACATGAACACTAATCCATAACATAATCTTTGAATCTCTCAGGAAAGTGATGTTCACGTTTCCTCCTGGAAGAATCGCTGTCCCAATAGGAGCAACCTGGATTCTGTTTGGAAGAGACATCTTTATGTGCATCATGTAAACATGCATTTTTGCTAGTATTCTTAGGTGAATGGGATATGCCTTTGAAAAAAGAAATCCTGTTCAGGTTCCAAACACTTCCTCCCTCTATTCTCACAGCATTGTTGAACACATCTATTACTCTCTTAGGAGATGACCAGCATTGAGAACCTTTAGGAGCATTTTCTTTTCTTCTTAAACGAACAAGGTCACCAATCACAATTTCTTGTTTGCTCCTAGAACCTCTTTTCTTATTCATAAACTGTTTCATTTTTTTCTTTGTACAACTTGACTCTTTGTTTAACTGTGTCATAGTCAATAGCAGTCAATTTATCATCACTTAAACTTTTTTTTAACCACCACGGAACTAAACAAGTACTTGGTTTGCGTCCCCTCAGGAGTTCAAACGGACGGGCCAAAGTAACTGAATTTGGAGAAGACCTATATGCTAGTAACATGGATTGCAAAGCATTGAGCCAATTGATACCCCCCTTTATAGATAGTTGGATAGCCTCCTTCACAACGCGGTTAAAACGTTCCACTTGACCATTGTCCTCTGGATGGAACACAGCTATTTTCCTAGGAATTATACCACATTTTCCAAAAAACAACTCCATCTCCATGCTGATGAATTGAGGATCATTATCCGTAACAATTTCTTGTTGGATCCCTTCTCTGCAAAAAATATTATCTAAAAACTCAATCACACTTTGTGAATTGACCTCTTTGACCATCTTAACTTCAGGCCACTTTGAGAAATAGTCAATTAGGACAATACTAAAACATTTGTCTTTAGGTAGGACGTGAAAAGAGCCAATGATATCTAGACCCAATTTCCTCCATGGCCTAACCGGAAAATCAGCAGGATGAGATTCAACACGTAAAAGGACAGCTGATTTATTGCTATTCAAACACTTGGTACACTGGCGTACAAAGTGCTCAATAGATGAATCTATTCCAGGCCACCAAAATGCTTCCCTAATTCGTCTCCTAGTGAAGGAAATCCCAAGGTGTCCCTCATGACCTATCTCCATAATGGGGCTTCTCAGGGCAAAAGGTGGAATTATTTTATCCTCTCTCATGACTAACCCATTTTCAATGGCCAATTCATCATGAATCTTAGAGAAACTCATCATATCACCAGACAGTTTCCTTGATTCTGGCCAACCTTGCACAATATATTTCTTAACAGTCATTAATTCAACGTCCTTTTCCATTTCAGATATCCAGATGTCCTCACAAAAACTAGTTTTCCCATCATGTATTAAGTTCACATCATGTGTGGTAAAGGCTACTTCACAATCATCATCCTGATACATTTCGTCATTAGCAATAGGTAGTCTAGACATACAGTTGGCATGCATATTAGCCTTTCCTTGAACATACTCAATACAAAAATGGAAAGATTGTAATCTCGAGGACAACCTAGCTAACCGTGCAGACATAGATCTACCTCCACCAGGAGACATTAAAAATACAAGTGGTTTATGGGCGGTGTTGATAATGAACTCAGTACCCCACAAGAAACTTCTAAAATGTTCTGCACCCCACACACAAGCAGGTAATTCTCTTTCAATAACAGAGTAGTTTTTCTTTGCATCTCTTAAGGCTCTAGAAGCATAAGCTACAATCTATTCATTACAGTTGTCTTTTTGTAGTAAGACACCACCAAGACCCAAATTGCTGGCATCTACCATTACTATACATTTTTTTCCTTGAATAAGTGGTTTTAAACAAGGTGCATTAACAATAAATTCCTTCAATTTTCCAAATGCTTCAGACATTTCATTTGACCATATACACTTTGTGCATTTTTCTTAAGCAAACACCTGAAAGGGTCAATTTTAGCTGAGTAATTAGGAATACATGTTGCATAAAATTCATTTAACCCAAGGAACACAACTAACTGTTCTTTTGAAGAAGGTAAAGAAGCATTAACAATACTTTCAATGTGTTTTTGTTTTGGTTTGATGCCCTTCCCACTGATTGTGTGTCCTAAATACCCTACATCCTTTGCTTTTATTTTGCATTTATCCAAGCGAAGGGTAAGGCCCTTCTCAGATAAAGCAGCAATGACATTGTGTAAATTACAGTCATGATCCTCATCATTCTTACCGTATACCAGAATGTCGTCCTGGAACGCAATAGCACCAGATGATCCCTTAAGAGTTTCTTTCATCAATCTTTGGAAGACTGAAGCGGTACTATCCAAACCAACCGGCATACAGAAATATCTTTAAAGGCCCTCGGGAGTGATGAATGCTGTAAAGTTTTTAGAGTTTTCAGAAAGAACCACTTGGTAATATGCTCTTGCTAAATCAATACAAGAAAACACTTGCGCATCAGCCAAAGTAGAAATCATTTCATGTAAGTCGGGGAGGGGGTGTGCATCAACCCAAATGGCATGATTTAAGCTGCGAAAGTCCACACACAACCTGAGTTCACCTGGAGATTTTACCGAAATAACTATGGGAGAAACCCACGGGTTCTATTCTGCCCTCATTGCAAAGATTCTTCAGCATATCTTTCAACTTGTCCCTGTAAGAAAGTGGAACATTCCTTACCTTGTGACGAATGGGAGTGGAATTTTTGTGTAATTTGATAACATGCTCAAATCCTTGATATTTCCCTAGTTTGCCACTGAAAACCCCTGGAAATTCCCTAATCAGTTTATCAATTGAAATAGGTTCATAATGAGAAGAAGAATCAATGACAAAAACAGGTGGATTGGCTCTTGGATCAAGTCTGATACCCAATTCCTGTTGATGTGGCCATCCAAGAAGAGATTTTCCTGACCTGATGGCCAGAGAATTTTAAATCTGCAGAAAAATAACCTATTAAGTCAAGCTTGTGCCCAGTGTAACCCCCAGGAGACATGTCAGGGTGATTAAGAGGTCTATTGGGCCAATTCTCATAAAAAACATTTGAAGAAATAATGGAATACCAAGCACAAGAGTCTACCAAAAATCTTAAACTGATTCCATCAACATTGATGAAACAAGAAGGAAATTTTGAAACACCATCGTCACTGCAAACATTAATCACAGTATTGATCTCATTTTCATCATTATCATACGGAGTGTCATCATCATCTAAACATTGTATATAATTGACCTTCCTATGAATAGTTTTGCAAAACTTACTAAAATGGCCTTTCTTATTGCATTTAGAACAAACTTTCAAAAGCAGGGCAACCTTTAAAATTCTCTAAATGACTATTACTTCCACACCTGAACCAAAGTAGTGGTGGATTGCGTTTTTCAACTTTTACATTTGAATTCTTGTATTTGCTCTCAGTTTTGTTGGAGTTGTCAAACCTTTGATAAAAAGTATTTTTGTGTTTATCAAGAACTTTAGATTCTTTGTTGACAGAAAAAACATCTCCTTTATCATTTCCTCCAATTTCTATTACGAACTTCTCAGAATGTTCGATGGATTTGGCGATATCGATGGCCGCATGTAATGACAAATCAGAGGTGTGGACCACAATTTTTCCTGAACTTTTTTGATATTAGTTCACATTAAAATTTGATCTCGTAGTACCTGTTCATATGAGATATGTTCGAAAGCACAAGAGGCCGCAAGGGACCTTAGAGCTGACACATAGTCTTTAATTGATTCATCAGGCTGTTGTTTACGTGAATAAAATATGAATCGTTCCAACACCACATTTTTTTTTCTCCAAAACGCAGGTTAAGTTGTGAAGTGGCATACTGGTATACGTTAATTCTCCCAGGATTACCCAAAGCAGGTAAAGTTTTAAACTCTTTTAGTCCAAACCCTCCTAGACAATGCTTTAATAAAGATAATTTCCTTTCAGGTTTGCAATCTTCTCTTTCTAGAACGTCAACATAGGCGAGAAACACAGGTTCCCACACCTCCCATGACATTGGAGGCTCACCAGATGATGTGAGAAAAGACGGAGGTGGTACGATGCCAGACATGTCAAGTAACCAAAGCAACAAAATAAACAAATAAAATAAGATACAGCCACAAATTATTAAAATATGCTTATAAGCATGTTCATTTTAAAATGAGAATGTCACCATAAAAGGATAATAAATAAAATACTTGGCTTATAGTTATATAAATCTTATCTCCTAGTTAGCAAAATGGTAATTAATGTAAAGGAAAACAATATAATAATGTACCTCACAACACACGGTGTGCGTGTCACCGAAAATGTTCTTTCTCTGTAATGAGTTTCACAATATGTGAAAATAAAGTGGAAACAGGTATTTAAATCCAGTGAAATAAGTAAATAGTGCCAGAAATTCACTGCTTAAAAGTTATTATTCACGTAGAAATACACTTCCAATTGTTTTTTTAATTTTTTTTTAATTTTGTCCTCATATGTTTAATCAGTACACTGATGGAGAATATAAGAGTTCACTGGCCAAATTCTTTCACTTCCCTTGCAGAAAGTAACCCGCTCACTCCCTCAGGAGGCGATGTTACCATTACGGGTTCTCTTCATTACATGGACGGTTTTCTCTTATCTCCCTTGTCACAGGCGCCTACTTAGATTCTCTTCCTGAGGTCACCAATCTCTCTTGATCACCCGAGTAGCCAGAGAATAACCCGTGTTTACTGATACTTATTCATTGGATTAACCTTGAACATTTTACTCTATTATAGAAACTTAATATTAGATATCAAAGGGGCAAAATTAAGAATATAGGGAACAAAATGAAAGAAAAAAAGGGGGAAGAAATTAGTCTAGGAGGAAAGGACTGAGAGGGAAGGAGAGGAGAAGGGAAAGAAGAGGAGCAGGGACTAAAATTTCCAACTATTCTAAACTAAACAGGAGACCTCTCTGCCCAGTGATCCCACACACTCCAAAATCTCGTCCTCTTGTTAGGCCGCATTGCCCTGTCCATTCTTCCAATCCTATTAATTGAATTTATCCATTCAGACTCTATAGGAGGGACATTTAGAATCCACTTAATACATAATTCTCTACGTGCTAACAATATCAAAACAAAAATAAGAGCCTTTAACCCCTTAGAGATATTACCAATATGCTCTTCTTCAGGGATTCCTCCAAAAATAACCAATGCCAAGCTCACCTTAACTTCTTGACCCACCAATTCTGACCGGACATCCCCGACTTTCTGCCACAATACTTGAATAGACGGACACCTCCGGAACATGTGCACTTCATCTGCATTCGGTTCTCCACATTTCTGGCATTTCTTCACCGTTTGAGAACCCAATTTTGCCAACTTTCGAGGTGTCCAATACGCTTTATGTATGGTAAAAAGATGATTTTTCTTTAGTGGGACAGATTTCACATAATACCATAAATGTGCAATTGATACTTGCCATAACACTTCTAGATCCAACTCCGGCAGCTCCATCCTCCATATTTCCACATGCCAGCTTTTGGGGTCATCTATTGACTGTACCAGTATCCAGTACCACATAGAGATCTCTTTCCTAAATCTTGGCTGCAACGCTTTTTTAGACTCCTGTGTCTCCTTATAAGTCTGCCCTTGTTTCAGAATCAGAGCCCAGCTTAATAATTGACAGTATTTAAATCGTGAAACCGTGTTTTCTGTAGTCTCTTGGAACTTTTGCCAAGAAATTAATTGTGTCCCCTCCAAAAGTTGGCCCCATTTACATATTCCTTTCATTCTTATCGGGATTGCCAGGGTATCTTGCAAACATGTGGGGGTCCCTGGAGAGCGCCATATTGGTGCATTACAACTATAATAAGGAATATGTAATATCTTCCTGATTTGGCTCCATAGTTTACATGCCCCGTAAAGAATCTTTAGTCTGATTTATTTTTTTAAACTTAGGGTCCCCAAACTTATATAAAAAATTATCAGCAAGGTCAGGTGCGCTATATGTCAGAGCACGAAACATGGGAGTGTATTGAATTGAATTCTTTAGTAATGGTCTAAAGATTTTTAAGTGAAAGGCTCTTTGGTATTGTAATAAGTCAGGGCTTGCTATACCTCCATTTTCTTTCCTTTCCCTACATGTCTTCCATGCAATTCTAGACCTTTTCCTGCCCCATATGAAACTGGTCAGTTCTCCCTGTGCTTTTTTAATCCATTCAATCTTAAATTCTAATGGGATTGCATTTAAAATGAAGGTATACTTTGGTAAAATTGTCATTTTAATAAGGTTTGATTTGCCAAGGAAGTATAAAGGTACGTTTTTCCATTGTTGGAGTTGTTTTTTGACCTTAGAGGTAACCAAAGCAAAGTTTACCTTTGCTAATAAAGTCAAATCTTGCACTAACTCAATTCCCAGATATCTAATCTTCTTTTTAACAAGCTCACTATGTGAGTTTGTATTCCACTGCATTATTTCCGTTTTTTGAGGGTTTATAGCATAGCCTGAAACAGTACCAAAATAATGTAATACTTCCCATATTACGGGTAATGATGATTATATATGGGTGGTGAAAATCATAAGATCGTCAGCATAAAGTCCAATCTTTTTTACCCAGTTATTACAAGAGAATGGCTGGATACCCCTACTTGCCCTTAGCTTAATAGCCAATGGCTCAATATACATATTGAAGAGGGCAGGGGAGAGTGGACAACCTTATCTTGTCCCTCTTCCAATTTGTATCATTTTAGATAGAGCACCATTTACTAATACCCGAGCATTGGGATTCTTATATATACTTGTTGCTAAGATACTAATGTTGAAGGTCAACAAAATGGAGGCACGCACGCTAACATTATGTGATGACATATGGGTTCAGGAAGACTGTCCTCATACGTCAGCTGCCATGGGTGAAGACTCCGATTCCCTCGCTCAGATTAATTGCGCACAGTGGTTGAACGCTCTATTTGCCTTGCTCCGATCACGCTGAACAATTAAAAAATGCTGCCTCATGGAAATACACACTCTGCTGTTTAAAAGATGCTGGGAAAATAATTCCTTTCACCGCTCGAATAATGAGGTCGAGAACTCCCACAACAACGATGCCACACGAAGCTAGAGGTAACAGCTTCAATTTAAAGGTGTTCACATGTAGATACAGAATTTACTTCAAAAGTAAGCACTATCACTGCTGCACACTGCACAAACATGTAGTAATATTCACACATGCTCCGTAACTAAACCGTCAGCGCTTGAATCCAATTTTAAATTATGCGCTAGGTAAAGTTAATCAAGATGTGCAAAGCAGAAGATAAAATGGACGTTACCAAAGGCTTCTTTTGATCTGTAATTATCAGCGATGGGTTTTCAAATCCTTTTTCTTTATAATGAAGATTCCAGGCAGGGGCTTAGCTAGAGCTTGTGGCGCCCGGGCCTAACCCTCAGATTGCCGCCCCTTGGGGGAGGGGGGGGGTTGGGTGCTGGATAAAAAGGACGGTGAGCACTTCAAAGATGTCCGAGTCTCCGAGGAGAGACACGTAGTATTGCTGCTAACAGTTACCTCGATTATGAAAGTTACATTTAGTTATTTATAGTTTTATATAGCGCAAACTTGAACCCGAAGTTTATCAGAGCGCTTTACAATTTGAGGCAAAGGTAACAAATCAGAACATTAGTCAAACATGGGGAATCTAATGGGCATTGAGATGTTTACTCCTCTCAAAATCGCAATGGTTGTTTGTTAGAAATGGGGGTCTCTAGTTGGCAATGGCTGGCCAATGTCCAAGTGGAGACCCTTCTTCCTAAGTCAGAGTAAGGGGGCTACACCCTTTGATAACCCCTGCTCAACCCTGTAGTAACGTAGCACGAGCAGCTAGGCTTATCCCAGAAGAGTTAAGGGAGGCTCAGGCTGCTGGCTGGCGCTTACTCACCCCAACTTCTACAATGTAGCACAATACATTTTTGCTGTGTCAGCCGGATGTCATCGAGGTCAGTGGTGTATCCATGAATGATTGTCTGTCATTGGAGCCCACCCCCTCCCCTGGGACTCACAGGAGTCAAGACAGCCCCTGCCTCGACAAATATCAGCAGAGGCGGGCTGGGCGGCAAACCTGTGAATTTCTGCGGCCCGCGGTGGCTCACGGCCTGAGTCTGCCTGCTGCAGCCAGCCCAGACTGATTAAATGAACTCCCTGCTCCGGTGCCCGATTGGTAAATTCAGAACCCTGCCCCCCCCAAAGATAAAGAGCCTTCCACGTGACATGTGTCACAGTGTTCTGTTGTCATACAATTTAATTTCGATCCAGCAGACAGTGCGTGCCCGCAGAGCCCCTCGTGGCTCCGGCGCCCTTCCTGTTATTTTTCCAGTATTTACCATTTGGGAGAAGTGCACAGATTTCCCACCCATGAGCTATGATATTGAGCTGCTCCATGCTGGTTGCTCTAAGTGCCATATACTATGCAAACGGTTTCAGGTAGGAGAGCTTTAACGACGCAAGCCATCTTGGAATAATCTTTGATAAAGGAGCTGGTGCCAATTGCCACTAGATCCGGTCTAGTCGTGTTGCAGAATCAGAAGTTTCCTTAATAATAAATTAGGTGGTTAGTGACCATTTCTTTTCATACGTTTTTCAGCAAAGAGGCACGTTTGAGATGTGTTTCTCTACATGAAAGTCATTGCTTGGTTTGTACTCTTGTTAAAGTGTCGCACAGTCTCCCTCTGGTTAGTGCCCTTACATTCCTGGTGCTTTGCAGCAGCAGTTTTAAGCTAGAGTTTCTCATTGTTCAAATGCCTTTCCCATCATTAATTTGCTTATCGGACCCAGAAATCAGCTACCCCTCCATTTCATTAAACAACTCGTAGTGCAATGCGCAGCATGTAAAGAATACTGTTTGAACGTGTTGCCTTGCCCGCAAACACGCGCATCTATCTGAAAGTCACATGTAACTATCATTTGCATAATAATGGTGGCATTTAGAAGCTACTACAGCGTTTCACTTAAAAACATGTTAATATGCATCAACATACTGCAAAATAAAACAGAAAAGTTTTCGGGAAATAATGTAAAGATTATTTGCACAAAATAAATTCAGCTAAGTAGTAGCTTTTGTCAATATGAGGCGCGTGCCCCTCCCCTCAGACGGCGGGCCTCTTCCAGACACAGGCCGATGTTACATGGTGTGTAGGCGGTGTGTTGGGCAGTGACTTTGCGTCTGCCAGGCTGTGTTGTCCGGGTCGCTACACCAAAGGAGTGAACAGAATAAAGCATGCCCAATTCCCTAACGCCGATAGGTGAGCAGTGTGTTCAATTTAGATGAACGGCAGGCTTTCACTTTCATTTTATTATTCCATGTAGGGAAAGTGAATTGCACCAGGGGCTGGTGACCAGGCAGGATCCGTGCAAAGGGCTGAATCGAAAGTATGTATGCTCTATCCTACCCACTGTGTAGATTGTGGTGGTAAATGGGATTAATTTCTGATATGTATATGTTTGCCAAGCACCGCTTTATTGAATAGTTTTGCACACGAGAAAGTGTCACTCCTAGTCTTTGAAATGTCACTCATAATTACACTCAAAATCTCAGATTATGAAAATGTCACACACATAGCAATCTGGAACCTTGGCAGCTACCTATGTCTCACCTCAATTATTTTGGTGTGTGTCGCGCAGAGTGCCCCCCGCCCGCAGCCACAGTGACAGCCCACAGCACAGAGAGACAGTACAGTGAGTACTGTAAAGGCTTAGCGCTGAACAGGGCAGGGCTGAGGGCAGCAGTGGCAGTGCCCCGGCCAGGCGAGGCAAGAAAAATGGTGGTGGTTGTCTCCACAGTCCACTCCGGAGTCCTCGACACGACGGGAGGGGCTGAGTGCGCAGCCGCAGCGCATAACGCGTCACAGGTCACACTGGGTCAGCTGGCTGGCTACGGTGTGGCCGGCGAGAGGGCTGGCCCAAAATGTTACAGGGCCATCATTGGTTGCGCTGTATGCACCGCGCACGCTACCTGATTGACGGCCCTGTGAGCGAGGCTGGGAGGTGGGGGCCCTGAGTTGATGACGTCGTGACGTGATTCATGCTAATCGGAAGTGGAACCATTGCCGACAGGTGTACATACATTTATAATTAAATGCATGGTGTGCTACTTCTGTGACTGTGCTTAAATCAGAATGGGAGACAGATGGCCTGATTTACTGTCAGTGTCCCGTCCGACGGGTTTCACCGGCGGGTCAAAACTCTGATTATGTGTAAACCGCGCCGCCCTAGTCACAGCTCACACAGGCCTCCGCGGCCGCAACGGGCCTCGGCCGGGCCTCCTCCAGTCAGTCAGTGAGAGTGCCGGCCCGCCCGTGCGGCCGCGGCCGCCTCAAAAAAGGTGCTGCCTGGGGCGGACCGCCCCCCCCCGCCCCCGCTAGCTACGCGGGTGATTCCAGGGATGTGTAGTGTCCTAGCATGGACACGTTCTAGTGCTCCAGTGTGATGTAACTTACTTTACACCCACCCACCACAGACGTCATGGTGTCACATGACGCTGTCAATAAATGGGGCGGAGCGCACGTGCTCGAGGCTATTCCCACTACCCTCATCTGGTGTCTGTGTCAGGTCATTGCTGCGCCTGACATGCGGGCCTAGGGCCCCCCTCCACCACAAACCCTACAATGGCGACGAGGCCGGTAGTGCAGCCCATGCGTGCCACTACCCACTGCTAACCACTGCTAAATCTACAAGAAATAGGGGAAGAGAGCTGCCCGTCTAAAGGGCATCCCCTGTGGCGAGGCGCAACGCGCCGTGAAGCCGGTAGGCACTTCGGCGCCACACAGCAAGCCGACCGGAGCCCATCCGCGTCGACCGCCACCAACGAGTGCCACCGAAAACAAGCGGACCGCCCAGTGCCCACCTGCGACGGCCGCGTGGCTGAAAACCCCCACCGGAGAGGTACACGGGCCGGGCGGAGCCCACCCGCCGCGACCGCGACGGAGCATCTGGCCCGCCGGCCGAAGGTGAGCCCCACGGGCGAAGTGCCCGCCATAAACTGTGGTGATCAATAAGCAGCGCCAGCGGAGCCTACCCGCGGCCTGCCCGAGTCGTCCCCCGCCCCCACCGCGTGTGTGCCTAGAAGCGGCGGGGCACAGAGACAAATGGCGGTGTGAGGAAGCGCGGCCGGACCCGCAACACCCGTCAACAACGAGGGGGAGGGAGCGGAGTAGCTAACCGCCTCCCGACCCCCCCTCGCGACGTGATCAAGACCAAGCGGAGCCCACCCGCGGCCTGCCGGTGGCATCCCCACCGAGGAAAGACTCTGCAGCGCCAGCGGAGCCTACCCGCGGCCTGCCGACGGCACCCCCCCGCGAGGAGAGATACTGCAGAACCAGCGGAGCCTACCCGCGGCCTGCCGACGGCACCCCCCCCCCCCCGCGAGGAGAGACACTGCATAACCAGCGGAGCCTACCCGCGGCCTGCGAGGTAAATGGCAAGTCTCCGCCGCGCAGCGTGTGTGAGGAAGGGCTGCTGCGGCGGGAGACCGGAGAGTGGAGCCTGCAGCAGCTGGTAATTAAGCAGAGCCGGCGGAGCCTACCCGCGGCCTGCCTTAAGCACCCCCGCCCAGGGAAAAGTGACCGGAGCGACACGCTCCCCGCCTGAGGAAGCCTCATCACACCCCCCCCCCCCTCGCGAGGACTGCCGAGGCTGCAGCGGGCGGGGAGGGGAAAGAAGGAAGCGCCTACGCGCGGCCAGTGCCGCCGCAGATCAGAGGAGCCTCCACCTCACCTCGTGGGCTCCATGGAAAGGAGAACAAATGTTAAAGCGCCTGGAAGCGGCCAGCGCCGCTGAACTGAACTGCGACCGTGCCACAGAGACACTGGCTGCCAGGAGCCTCACATACCGGAGAAAGTGAAAGTGCCGGCAAGAATCAAAACATTTAAACCCCCCCTGACCAAAACTCTGCACGCACAGGCACTCCTATGTGCCCCCACCCTGTGAGCAAGCACAGATATGCTAATAAAAGAGACTCACCCAGCTCCCTGCTACCAGCAGCCCTAGCCCCCCCTGTGCACCGAGAGAGCACAGACAATAGAGTGCTCAATCAGCGAAGAAGGTATCAAGCAAGGCAGGCTGCTGACACAGTGAACACTGCCACCCAGTGGCCAAAAGTCAAAGCGCACCTGCATTTCAAAAGAAAAAAAAAAAGAAGAAGAACTAAAACAAGCATTGCACAACGCCAGAAAACTCATGCAGCAAGGAAGTTCTCAACAGCGCAAGTAACAGCGAAAGCATCTAACCTCCCGCAGCAAGTAACTGCGCAACAGCGCAAGTGACACCCACACACACCAGCAAGGAGTCGGCGGCTGCCACTTCCAACGCGACGTGGGAAAAGGCACCAATGCCTCCCGAAGCATCCAAGCACTGACGTCTGGAGGAAACGGCTGCCAAGCACTAAAAGAACGTCCAGGGAAACGACTGCCGCGATCAAAGGACGGAGAGAGCAGCGACGCCTTGTGGCCACAGGCGCTCACCGCATCATCAACTACTCCCGCCAACGGTCCAAAGCATCAAGTACCCGACGACAGCCAAAGCAGCAAGTACCCAACGTCACGCCGCAGGCGTCCCAGAACCCTGAACAGTAAGTGCGCAAACAACGCGCCCCGTGGCGACGCACAGCCACCGCAAGCAGAAAGAAGAATGCATGCAGCGCCATCGCGCAGAACAATCTTCGCGAGCGATCGCCCATCAAGTGCCGACCCGCGACAGATCCATGGCGCCTCCCAGGAGCCGATCCACAGAATGATCGCCCATCAAGTGCTAACCCACAACGGGTCCCCCAGGAACTGTTGTAGCGCAAAGTCCGACAGGACGACCGAAAGCAACCTGCCAGGCATCGGCAGAAGTGGACCACCAACCGGTCCAGGACGTTCAACCATGAACAGGTCTACAAACATGGACCCCCGAACGTCACCAACAACCATCAAGAAAAGAAAGCATCAAGAAAAGAAGGTTCGCGACACCAACTCTGGCTGCTGAGGAAGAAGGAGAAAGTGTCCCCGACGGGGACAAGACCAGCGGTACACATGCAGGGTGCGCGCACTGCATGGAGGTCCCAGGTCAGAAGAGAAGACACAAGATTGGTCCAAGTGATGTCGCGATGCAGAAGGAAGAAAAGGAGAGATCTGAGTGGCACGTTTGCCACTGCGAAAAGGAAGGAAGAAAAGGAGAGATCTGAGTGGCACGTTTGCCACCGTGAAAAGGAAGGAAGAAAAGAAGAGATCTGAGTGGCACGTTTGCCACTGCGAAAAGGAAGGAAGAAAAGGAGAGATCTGAGTGGCACGTTTGCCACCGTGAAAAGGAAGGAAGAAAAGGAGAGATCTGAGTGGCACGTTTGCCACCGTGAAAATGAAGGAAGCATATCCATGTGGCCTGTTGCCACAGTTAAGAGTCGAAGAAGAAGTCAGTGCGAAGCAACCTCCCCACAGCGAGCTAACTAAGGAAAGAGAGAGGAGTGCAGGAAGACCACTCACGCTCCCGAAGAGAAGGAAGGCGACAAGTGCCAGGACAACGGTGCGAGGAACACGAGGCCGGAAGAACACCAGTGGCAAAGAAGACCAGCTGACAGACGATGTTTCCGCACACCCAGGATCTGCGGAGAGGAGCAAGCGAGACCGTTAGTGACATCCACCTTTGGGGTCACACGGACACTGGACACATGCCAGCCGTGGTGACCCAGTGGCAGAGGCCTCCGGGACGCAGTCCCCGCGACGAGAGACGGTCCTCCGACGCCCATCCGAAAGGTCCGGGGAGGGTGAAGACATCGCAAGCAAAGACAGAAACCAACAGCTACCTTGGGATGAGGCTGCGGAATCTGAGGTGAGACACATCGTCTCTTCCATACCCCCACTGACGGCGGCGCAGGAACAACTGATGTGGACACATCCAGCCCAGCGCGAATCCGAGAAAGAGGACCTCAAGGATATCCCGTGGCAGGGGAACACCGACGAGAGGGGTCATCCTAGTGAGAGGGATGCCTTGCAACGGATCTGACTTTTGCTAAGTAAGACAAAGACCACAAGTGAAACCAAGGCCGAGACCGGTATGTGAATATCATTTCACGGCGAACAACAAGAACTCTAACTGCACCCGTTGCCACGGAAGTCAACACAAGAAAGACTGTGAGGACAATTTGGTTGCAGAGTCGTCAACAGACTGTTTCCATCGAGCACCACAAACCGGTGCCACTGTGAACTGATGTTCCCCGCAACAGATTGAACATCATCTGTGATTCCAAGCAGCAGCGGATCGAAAGACACTGCGGAAGCTGAACACTTGACTACACCCTGATACATGTTATTTTCCCCACAGGTTGATTTTTGAATGTGGGTCCTTGCAATTAAAAAATGGGAGGGATGTAGTGTCCTAGCATGGACACGTTCTAGTGCTCCAGTGTGATGTAACTTACTTTACACCCACCCACCACAGACGTCATGGTGTCACATGACGCTGTCAATAAATGGGGCGGAGCGCACGTGCTCGAGGCTATTCCCACTACCCTCATCTGGTGTCTGTGTCAGGTCATTGCTGCGCCTGACATGCGGGCCTAGGGCCCCCCTCCACCACAAACCCTACAGGATGCACGGCTCTGTTCAAAGCTCACTTAACACTTTCCGTGCTCATGACGAGCACATGGCTAGTTCGTAGGATAATGGAAACGATCCAGTGAAAATAAAGGAACGATGCAAAAATGCGGTGCTAGATTTTCGCAAATTTTCCCCCTTCCCAAAAAAATATGTATATTAATTATTAAATCAGTATAGGCAGATCCTTGCCTGCTCGTCGCCAATGTGGGAAAAGTTGAATGCCTCCAATAAAAAAATGACAAAAGTAATCATCAGGCGATTTCCAAGGAAGTTTAATCCATCTTTATAAGTCAGGATGCAGTTACATAATGCCGCATAACCGATCACCCCTAACCGCCCCCAGAACACAGTACATTGAAAACATAACACTCAGGAGTGGAGCGTGATCTCTACGAGCATGAAAAGGAAACACTCGTGGAAACCACGCTCACATATACAAAGCATATGCAACAAACATATTACCTCCCTTCTTTATGCTGACATTGTTATTTTGTGCCAAACAGAGAGGGGGCTGCACAGGCTGATCAACGTCATATTTGCACATAGGACTATGAACAGCATGACAGTGAATTTTGAGAACACCAATGTTGGGATATTTGGACAGAAATGGAAAAAACCTGTGAGAGAGCGCAAACTGACTTAAATGTATGAGTACATCACACTTACCTGTAGTAAGCACAAATCATGAGGAGAAATGCCATGAGTGCTAATAGTATCTGCAATTATATTCTGAATGTATAGCTAATGTAGAGATTTAAGTAGAAGTGGAACTAATACAGAAATGTGTGACATTATATGATTTTAGTAGATGTGATTATTTCTGAATCCATGTCGTGTAGCTGTTAAAATGTAAGAAGGGATGTGGTTAAACGCAGAACGTGGTAGGCCTCAGGGCCAGAGCTGGAGGGAAAGGGAAGGTGTTTCTTTTCACGACACAGATTGTATTAATGTTTTGGTCATTGCATTAAATGGGCCATGATTTATAGAAATGTTTATTGAATAATAGAATAAGAATATTAACATGCTTTAATTAAAGAAGAAGTTGAATGCTATAATCGTGATGAGAAATATTGTAGGCCTGAAATGTTTTAGCATTGATTTACACGTACATGTCTGGGCTGAGAAATGTTGCAAGCCTTTTTAGAAGTCTATGAGAGTTGGGTTCTTGGCTGCAGATATCTGTCTGCAAAGGAAGAGGGGGGATCCAATTATAAATGAATGAATAGAGGTCTGTTCAGTAGACGGCCTAGACATGGAGGAGGGTTCCGGAATGTTTGAGGGGTATCAGCGGGCCGGAGAAGAGTCTGAGAAGCAAGGTCAACTCTAACGTATGAGGCCCAATACAAAGCATCATGGAAAAAGCCAGAAGCTACACCACGTGAGGGGCGTTCCGCAAGGGGCGTCTCAAATGTTGTTGACTGTTTTGTATTAGGGACAGCACCCCTGGGTGGAGTTAGAGCAGATGCCTGAGGACCCTTTAGAGAGCTGATGGGTAGGCAGAGAGGGGTCATGACTGGAGAACTATAGGTTTTCACCAAGAGACTTAGAGTGAGTGACTTCCCTTGGGGGTCATTCACTGCTGACACCTTTGTTAGGTTGGGATTTGGTTAAGTAGGGATACCATCTAGAGCAGGGTAGGGACAGCCTAACCTTTGCGTTTTCCTCCAACCTAAATGAAGGAGAGATATGCGTCTATGCTGATAGCTTTATTATTCTTAGAACTTGTGTTAGTGATTTCTGTTGCTCGTCTGAGGGCTTTCCGAGAGCACATGTATGTAATTGGACCTGTGTATCTCGTGAATCTCATTCTGAGATGCCTGTATTTGCAGCTTATCATATCTTTACAATAAACTTTTGAAAGCTAGAAGTTGTTTGTGATCTTTGGGAACAGAGTCCTTTTATTGGGTGAACTAACTTGGAAATAGGTGCACTTTCTTTCCTCACAGACAGGCAACAAAGGTTCAGTCGACCAGATCGAGGTTTGGATCAATAGATATAAGGTATCGATCAAAATCTCGCCCTTTCAGTTGGTAGCTATAGAGGATGGTTGCCTTCTTGAGGACGGTGACCTAGGCCAGGTTAGCTTACCCCAAGGCCCCTAGAGATCGATGATCGGAAGAACAGCCCGCTGAAGAAGATCCGGATGACGTGAGACAGAAAAAGCAGCAGTATCGGTCGAGAGTGAGTATAAAGGGTTATGCGTGTTAGATTGCGGTGTTTTGTATTGTATCTATGTTGTAATGTCTGGCGGAGTTGAATGTCTGTAGAGTGACTGTGGAACAGGTTGTGAGCGCGCGCAACCGGTGGAAATCTTAAGTTCAAGGAGAGCTTAAGTGGTTCGGGTGTATCGGACACCCAGAGTAATTGTCAACTAGTGTGAAGGGGGTCATGAGGTACCATTGATCACCCGAAAGACCGAGATAGGGGGAACGTAAGAGTGAGTGCGTGAGTAACGGACGCTGGTCGGAAGTTACTGTGTGTATAAGCAACCTATCAGAGAGACGATAGACATTTCGTCAGTTGTGTTGACAATTACAGATAGACTGTGGACGTACAGTCGAGAGAAGTGACCGCTTGGTCGGAAGTAGTCATTTTTCGGTGTATGAATGGGACGCATGCATAACCGGGAGACGAGTTGAGAAAGGAGGGGTGCTGCTGCGAAGCGGAGAAAAGTGACGTCAGGTAGGGTCGCGACGTGATTGGCCGACAGGAGAAAGACCGCGCTGCGATAGGCCAAGCTAGCAAAGCCGCGACAGGATTGGTGGATTGTCATCAGGAAGTAAACAGAGTAGCGAGGCTGGATATTGTGCGCATAATTATGAAGTGTTTTAAATGGTTGAAAGCGGTGTTTAAAAAAGAGAAGCGGGGATCGTATGAAGGGGAAGAAGCCCCGCCGGAGGGTACGCCAGCTCGTTATATGGCAGTGAATGTTGGGCTGCATACGATCCTTTGGATATCAGAGTGGAGTAAGATTACTGAAGGAAATGAGGAACTGACGTTCCCGAAGTACGGGACGTTCAGATTAGAGGTGTTACATCGATTAAAATCAGTCATGACCTCAATGAGACCCTTGCCTAGACCGACCCAGTTTGAAGCTCTTGATGCATGGATTAGGGCAGCGCATGAAAAGAATATGAACAGACGACAAGAAAGGGTGAAACGATCGGTAAGGGCAGTACAGGATGCCAGGTGGGATGCGGATGCTAAAAGATGGAGAGTGCATAACATGGAAGTAAATAAACTGTACCCAGTGTTAGAGGCGCCAGTAAATAAAAGTCCCCTGGAAGAAGATGATGAGAGCGAAACAGAGGATAGCCTGATAAACAGATTATTGACAGACAGGCCACCCCCGTATAATAGAGCAGGGGGGGAGGTCGCGAATAGTGAAGGAGAAAAGGGGGGCAATGCAGGGGAGCATAGACCGCTTCCCAGTTCAGAGTGGGATCCTGAGCCAAAGAAAGAGCTGTCCCAGCCTAGTCAGGTGCAACAGGTAGTCGGGAGGTTTGTGGTACAAAGAGCGCCGGAAACGGAGAGCGCCACATCCTACCCATTGCCAGATGCACTACAGGTACCTGTTACCATAGGTCCTATAATATCGATATATGACCAAGAGAGAGCAAGAGGGGAAGAACGGGTACGGAAAGACAGAGAAAGAGCAGGGACGGCAAGGAGGAACGATACGATTAATTCCCCAAGTCAGATGCCGATACCCAGAGAGTGGAGCACCCCGATGCACACAGCAGGGGACCCAGGAGGAGATCCTGGGGGCCCTAGATGGCCAGTAGATCTGAGGGGATCTGGACGAAAATCCTTTCAAGAGCTAAATGAGTACATGAAGCAGTGGGATGAGGCAGTGAAGGCTCAAAAGGACATCATAGCTGCGGAAGCTGAAAGGGAAAGTCAGGACAGCCGAGCTCGGACTCACTGCGGGGCTGGGGAGAGCAGCCCGGAGTGGGACTGTAGAGGGAGTAGGGGAGTCACCCATTGGGCCCGGAGAGGAGATAGAACAGACCTGGAAAACGGGGGCCCCGAGAGTGGAGGGGTGGCGCGCCCAATACTCAATGAAGGGGAGAGGAGAGCGCAAGAGTACAGAAACAGCTTTAAGTGTCCACACTGTGTACCTGGCACCAGAGAACTGAATGGGAGTTGTGAGAGGTCGCACCATAGTCCCTGTGATGACGGAAATGAGCGCAGCCCAGGGAATATGGGGAACCAGGAAGGATCGTATCCGATACAGAGCGATACTAGGCAAAGAGAGAGTAGAGAGCAGAGGGAAAATAACAGAGAGGTGTGCGGTGAGAGGAGAGAAGAAGAAGAGAGTGGGCAGAGCAAGAATAGGGGTAACAGGCCCGTGTTTCATCTCCTTCCAAGATCGGATGGCCGAGCATGGGACCTGGAGAGATGGGAGCAAGGGAGGGCACCCATTAACTCTCCCGAGCCCAAACGTAGAGCTCGAAGTTGGGATGGTAGGGAGACCAGTGAGCCCCCTTCGAAAGACATATTGCGAGCTGAGATAAAAGCCAAGAGACTCGATGTCGCCAGTTTAAGGTCAGATCTGGATGACATGGTAGATGGTACCCTGCCTTTAGAAAGAATGGAAATGTATGAACAGGATGAAATACTGTATATGGCAAAGGACATTACTCGAAAAGCGAGAGCAGTCCATGAGAAGTTAGTCGAACTAGCAGGCAAATATATGGTGGACTTGTCAAGAACCAAAGCATTACAGGGTAACCACAGGCTACATTATACAGATCGAGACCTAGATGAGAGGAGAACGATTGGGCTAAAAACGCACATAAGGGAACTGATCGCTGGAATAAGGACATGGAGGGCACTAGATAAGTGGGAAGAGAGGTGGTCCAAGAAAGGGACCGGCAGGAGAAGCATGATTGGTATGACACCAGGACAGCAGGGAATAGAAGCTTACCCTTTGCGTGAAGTGGCAAATGGGAACTATGTACATGTCCCTTGGAGTAGGGGAGATTTAGCTGCTTTTACCACCTCTTTCCCCAAACTACGGGAAAACCCAGTGGAGTGGTACAAGCAAGTGGAGAGATTTGTAAAAATCTCAAAGGTCCTATGGATAGATCTGAACACGCTGTTTGACATTGTAGTACCAGGCGATCTGTGGACAGCATGCAAGGTTAGCGCTGAGTGGCCCACAACGGAGCCAGAGAGAGATGCTAAGACTAATGGGCCGTCTGAGATTGTGATGGCAAAATTCGAGAGAGTGATGACTTGGCTGAAAGAGAAAGTGCCAATGCAAGACATAGATTGGGTCAGAATAGACCGAACAAGACAGGAACCCAAAGAGACAGTCCACGAATATTACGAGAGATTGCTGAAGGCGTTTAAACAGTATAGCGGCTTGGATGTAATGGATCCAAAAGATATAGGGCAATTTGTGTCCAAGTTCGTCCTGGGACTGAGACCGGATATTAGTTTAATGATTCAGCAACACTCGATTTGTTGGCAAACTAAACCCCTAGACGAAATACTGAGATATGCCAGGTACTGCTGTGATGAGATAGATTCCAAGGCTAAGAAACTAAAAGAAAAGTTGATGGTGGTACAGATGCAGGCAGCAGGGAAGGGGGGACAACAGCAACAGCAGCAAGGAACAGGTACAGGAGGAAAGAAGCAGTACAGTCAGAACAAGGGCAATGAGGAGAGTTCCACCTTTAGACCCAGAATAGATATAGCTGCCTTGAAGAAAACGACTAGGTGCCACCAGTGCAACGAGGTGGGGCATTGGAAACGCGAGTGCCCCTACAATGTAGAGATAGGAGAGCAAGAGATAGAGGAGGAAGAGGTCCAAAGCGCGCCTACAAGAGGGGTAACGCCATACCAAGGAAAGGTGCTCAAAGGGGGGGGGGCTCCTCCCCGAGCCCAGTTCCCGCAACCTCCTCGAGTAGGGAGTATGGGTAAGACCTATAGACAAATGCCCCTGTTTGTAGAAGGGGAAGAGTGCTATTATGTGGACCCATTAACCGGACAGAGAGTGGAAAGAGAAGACTGCACCCTCGGGGCAGCCTTGGAAGTGGATCAGAGGGGACCCTATGTTGAAGCAGAAGTAGCAGGGTGCCCTACGACATTTCTGGTGGACACAGGAGCCACTAGATCCACGATCAGATCAGCTGCAGTTCCAGACCTGCCCATGTCTGGAGAGACCATACAAGTGGTAGGGGTCGCAAACAGGAGAATAACCAGCCAATTGACAGAACCGGTACAGGTGAAAATAGGGAAGTACAGCGATGAGCACCAGTTTGTGGTTTGCGATTCAAGTCCTGTGTGTCTGCTAGGAAGAGACCTGTTGTGTAAATTGAATTGTACTATATATTGTACACCTCAGGGAGTGGAGGTATTGACCAATGATGATGACGCAGATTTCAAAGTTGCAAACTCAAGAATATGCGTGGAGCTGTACCCTACTTTGACAGTAGATGAGCTCCCCTGGGACTTGAGAGAGACAGTGGCACCAGAAGTATGGGATTTCACTGGGGAAGAGATTGGATTGGTCAAAGGGGTGGACCCAGTGAAAATTGTAGTGAAACCGCATGCTGAGTTCCCAAGAACACCCCAATATAAATTGACTCCAGAAACGATTGCAGGCATAAAACCCGTGATCGAGTCCATGATTAAACAGGGAATACTGAAAGAAATCGTGGGTAGTCCATGCAACTCCCCGATTATGGGTCTGCAGAAACCAAATGGGAAATTTCGGATAGTGCAGGACCTTCGAAAGATTAATAACATAGTCGTTTCGTGTTGTCCAGTGGTACCGAATCCATCAGTGATACTGTTTCAGATTCCATTCCAAGCTGAGTGGTTCACTGTGATCGATCTTTGTCAGGCTTTCTTTTCGATCCCTCTGGACGAAGAAAGCCATTTTCTTTTTGCATTTAAGCTGGAAAATCGCGTCCTAACATGGTGTCGTATCCCTCAGGGGTATACAGAGAGCCCATCGATCTTTAACCAGCTTTTGAAGAAAAATCTTGAAAGTCTAGTGCTGCCCCAGAAGTCAGTTCTGGTCCAGTACATAGACGACCTCCTTGTGGCGTCAGAAACAGAAGAAGCTTGCAGGGAAGACTCCATTGCTTTGTTAAATCACCTAGCTGCCAATGGGCACAAGGTGTCCCCGGGAAAATTGCAGTACTGTCTGACAGAAGTGCAGTACTTGGGACACAGAATAGAGAAAGGCAAACGAAAGGTGTCACCAGACAGGATAGAGGCGATCATGAAAATGAATGCGCCTAAGACACAGAGAGAGGTCAGGATGTTCCTAGGGATGGTGGGTTATTGCCGACAGTGGATCGTGAACTTTTCACTGAAAGCAAAGCCCTTGCAAAAACTGACGCACAAAGAGGTGAGCGACCCGGTACCATGGGACAAAGACTGTTTGATGGCGTTCCTACAGCTGCGAGAGGACCTGTGTCGTGCTCCGGCATTGGGAATGCCTGATTACAATAAACAATTTTTTCTTTACTGTTGTGAGAGAGAAGGTTGCGCGTTGTCTGTGTTAGTCCAAATCCATGGGAATGCCCGTAGACCAGTTGCTTATTTCTCGGCTACTTTAGACCCAGTAGCCGCAGCGTTGCCCGGATGTCTCAAATCCGTTGCTGCAACGGGTGTCAGCATTGAGAGATGTGAAAATATCGTCATGGGGCACCCGTTAGAGGTGTGCGTGCCACATTCTGTTGAACTGTTGATGACCAGGACCAAAACACAGCATCTGACCAACAGCAGGCTCACGCGCTATGAGCAAGTTATTCTTGCTGCAGAGAATGTGACCCTCAAGAGATGCTCTGTTTTGAACCCTGCTACCTTGATGCCACTTCCAAATGATATCGAAGATGATGATGAATATACAGACCATGACTGCCTTGATGTGACTGAACTATGCACCAAACCCAGACCCGACATCGTAGATGAGCCACTGACTGACCCAGATGAAATTTTCTTTGTCGATGGCTCATGTGTAAGAGACGAAGTTGGGCAGTTGAGAGCAGCTTATGCTGTATGTACAATTACTGGAGTTGTGGAAGCTGGGTGCCTGGAAGGAGTACACTCCGCTCAGGTAGCCGAGATTATTGCCCTGACACGTGCTTGCTTGGCAAGCAATCAAATTCGAGTCACCATATACACCGACAGCCAATATGGCTATGGGGTAGTTCATGATTACGGGCAGTTATGGTCTCAAAGAGGGTTCATGACCTCTTCAGGCTCTCCCATTCGCAATGGAGAGTTTGTGCGCCTGTTGTTAGAGGCATTGCAATGCCCAGCAAGTATCGCAGTTGTAAAGTGCACCGCACATACCAGAAATGAGGACTTTGTTTCGAAAGGCAATAGATACGCTGATGAAGTTGCGCGGTATTGCGCGGAACAAGGTTACTCTTTCACAGAGGTGGAAGTGGGTGGAATAAATGTAAGAACTGAATTAGCCATGATACTGGAAACTGTTGATACTTGGGATGAACTGTCAACCATGCAAGAAAATGCTCCTGATTCTGAAAAAGAAACATGGGAAAAGGCAGGATGTGTAATGGGTGAGACCCATTTTTGGGTCTCAGCAGACGGCAGAGCAGTGTTGCCCAATGAGATGGTGAGTCCAATGGCTAGACTCATACATGGTCCCGTACACTTAGGGAGAGATGCTATGCTGAGAGTGTTTAGACAAACTTGGTACAATCCTAAGTTTAGAATAGCAGCAGAAGCAGTGTGCCAGCGTTGTGTGACCTGCCAGCAGCTGAACGTAGGGAAAAGAACACCAGTTGCACTAAGTCACATAGGAAGGTCTGGAGGTCCATTCAATCGAATGCAGATAGATTTCATTGAAATGCCAAGGTGCAACCGCCTCCGCTATGTCCTGGTGGTTGTTTGTGTGTTCTCCAGATGGGTTGAGGCATACCCTACACGTAGGTGCGACACCCTCACAGTGGCCAAGTTACTGCTCAGGGAAATCATTCCGCGCTTCGGGGTGCCGGCCTTTTTGGAATCAGATAGGGGAACACATTTTAACAGCGAGCTTGTGAAGATGGTTTGTGTAGCGCTAAATATTGACCAGAAGTTGCATTGCAGTTACCGACCAGAAGCCTCAGGAATTGTGGAGCAGATCAATGGCACTATCAAGGCCAGGATAGCCAAAGTTTGTTCCTCAACGACCCTGAGTTGGCCTGATGCCCTGCCATTGGTTCTCATGAGCCTTCGTAGTACCCCAGACAGAAGAACGGGGTTATCACCACATGAGGTGTTAATGGGGAGAGCAATGAGGCTGCCATCTGTCCCAGCTACTGCACTGTTAAATATCACAGATGATATGATCCTGGACTATTGTAAGGGGCTGTCTGACGCCATTCGTTCTGTGTCCCTTCAGGTGCAGGCTGCCGAGGTTCCAGCGTGCCAGGGCCCTTGCCATGACCTGTACCCTGGGGACTGGGTCCTGGTGAAAAAACATGTGAGAAGAAGCTGCTTGGATATTCGTTGGCGTGGGCCCTTCCAGATCATCCTGATCACGAACACAGCTGTGAAGGTGGGAGGCCTGCCCAATTGGATCCACGCGTCACATACGCGAAGGGTTCCAGCACCTCTGGAAGAAACAGCTCCTCTCTCGGATAGACGTCCAGCAGAGGACCGAGAAACCATAGAGGGGGCTAGCCAAGCTGTAGGGGTGCCAGCGGAATCAGGGAACGAGTCTGACCAAGCTGAGGACGGTCAGTACAACAGCGAAACAGAAGACGCTACAGAAGGAGAAAGTAGCTGGGAGTACGAGTCAGACCCTGACAGGTCTGAGAGAGAGCGAGAACAGACAAGAAGGAGAAGGAGTAGAAGGGCACGTGGAGAAGCTAATTGGCCGCAAAGAAGGAGCTCTAGCCTGAGGTCAACTCCAGAGTTAACCCTTCCTCCGATATCCGAAGACTCAGACCCAGAAGAAGGTGCTCAGGGCGCTGAAGCACCCGACCGAAGAAGGTCAAGAAGAGTGCGTGTGCCTAACAGAAGATACTCCACACCTGAGTGGACATATCTGGCGACAAATGTCTGTGAAACCGGAGACAGGGAGGATCCGAGCGGTGGTGGTGTCCAGTTCTGAGCCCATTATCACCGTGGAAATACGACTGTTGGTACCCGGTGTCGAACAAGAAGGGTCACTAACATTCATGCTCCCCAGACCTCCCCGCCTCAGCAAGTTAAAACACATGTTCCTTTCAGAATTGCAATTCCCCGACTTTGGTACAACGATAACAGCACATGAAGAGCACAATCTTCGTTTGGAAATACTGAACTATGCTATTGAAGCTGCAACCACAAACCTGATAGTAGACTGTTAAAGGACTTTGTAAATAAAGCAAGCAGAAAAAGAAGATTACCTAGCGCCCAGGAAGCAGAGAATTTTAGGGAACTTCCCTTGAGTTGATGGAGAAGGGCTAGGGTTGTCTTTATTGAACTATTAAAGGACTTTTGCGAAGAAGGTTGTCAGCCTCCAGTTGTGTGGATTCTAAAGACAAAAGGATTAAAAAGAGACTGTAAAGGAACGAGAGGAAAATAACTTTTTTTCCTAAGATAAGAGAGAGCCATATTGTCTGACGAAATGGAGGCCGGCACCCAGAACCGCAGAGCTAAATGTATAATAGGTACACTAATAGTAGGAGTGATAATATTAATAGCTTTAGTGGTAACAATTTCTTATGTAAAGGGACATGAGGAAGAAGCAAAGGTAACTGATGTGAATTCTGTAGAAACGCTTACACCTACTGTTGCTGGTGAGGAAAGGGAAAACACTCAAGAGAAAGCGTTATTGGCTGCAGAAGCCCGCAGGTTACACGTAGATGAGTCCCAAGGAGACTTTAGGTCAAATGCTTATGCTAAACTCTTATATGAATACGTGGATGCCATGGAGGTTAAGGATTGCTACGTCTGCATGCAATTGCCGGCGTCTGTAGATGAAGGAATTCGATATCATCACCTCCCGCTAACATATGGCATTACATGTAGCTTATTGCTTAGTATATTTTATGAGAGGGATAGTTTTGAATACTATTTCTCCAATTATGATTCAGTGTTGCCAGAAGTCCCAAATTATAAGCAGATGAACAAATGGGACTACTGGAAGAGTGAAGACAGATTGGCCAAGTTCTTCATTCCTTGGATTACCTTAGATACTTCACATGCCCGTAGAAATAACCTGACATGCAAGGTGTCAGAAGTCGAGAAGAAGTTCATAGGGCAGGTGGATGATCGTTACAGGAGACAAAAGATTTTGAAAAAATCAGGACAATGGAAAACAGATTGGACCGAGGAAGAGAAGGCACACAAGAGAAAGGGTAGTAGTGGTCCAATAGCTTTAGATAAGACGCAGAGAGGAAAGCTATGTCTTCACCGAGCCAAAACGTATTATGAAAATGTATACGTGGGTGAAGTTGACTGTGAGCATGCTTTCAATATAGAGTACTATACCAAGGATTTCCTGAAGGGAATGCAAGTGATTCCAAATGTGTATTTTGTATGTGGAAGAAATGCCTACGTGAGACTACCTGACAACTGGTATGGATCATGTTACTTGGCAATTGTCTTCCCCAAAATATATCATGCACAAGACTTAGTGATCATTGAGGGCAAGACATCATCGAGGGGAAGGAGGGATGTAGGCGATGCAGAAATGGTTGGAGATGTCTTTGGAGCTATGTTCCCTCTTTTAGGTCTAATCCTTAATGATGTTAAAATTAGACGACTGGCAACAGTTGTCGACAGGTTGTCTGCCAGCACTGCTCAGTCCTTAATGCTGGTAGAAGGAGAGATGCAATCGATAAGGGCTATGGTTCTTCAAAACCGTCTTGCATTAGATGTCCTACTAGCAAAAGAGGGCGGAGTCTGTAAGGCTTTGAAGGTCCAGGAATGTTGCACTTACATTCCAGACAATTCGAAGCCCCTTGAGAAAGTTATTAGGAACATAACTAATATTCACAAGGAGATCGAAGACTTGAGTAGAGAAAATGTCTGGGAAAAGGTGGGCCACGGAATGAGTACAGTTGGAGGGTGGTTTTCCACCTTAGGCAAAAGCTTTGTTTGGTATATCCTAAAACCTATCATCATAATATTGATCTGTGGGATAATATTGTGGGGATTGGTGAGGGTATTCAAATGGTACAGAGCAAGAAGGTCAGAAAGGGCCCAAAGAGAACAGCTGCAGAGATTGGCTGCCATACAAGATAATCAGTACAGGAGCCTGAGGGCTCTGGAAGCGCAGAGAATGCCAGCAATAACTTCAGTTTAAATGTTAGTGATGACCCCGAGAGGTCATCAAAGGGGGGAACTGAGAGAGCGCAAACTGACTTAAATGTATGAGTACATCACACTTACCTGTAGTAAGCACAAATCATGAGGAGAAATGCCATGAGTGCTAATAGTATCTGCAATTATATTCTGAATGTATAGCTAATGTAGAGATTTAAGTAGAAGTGGAACTAATACAGAAATGTGTGACATTATATGATTTTAGTAGATGTGATTATTTCTGAATCCATGTCGTGTAGCTGTTAAAATGTAAGAAGGGATGTGGTTAAACGCAGAACGTGGTAGGCCTCAGGGCCAGAGCTGGAGGGAAAGGGAAGGTGTTTCTTTTCACGACACAGATTGTATTAATGTTTTGGTCATTGCATTAAATGGGCCATGATTTATAGAAATGTTTATTGAATAATAGAATAAGAATATTAACATGCTTTAATTAAAGAAGAAGTTGAATGCTATAATCGTGATGAGAAATATTGTAGGCCTGAAATGTTTTAGCATTGATTTACACGTACATGTCTGGGCTGAGAAATGTTGCAAGCCTTTTTAGAAGTCTATGAGAGTTGGGTTCTTGGCTGCAGATATCTGTCTGCAAAGGAAGAGGGGGGATCCAATTATAAATGAATGAATAGAGGTCTGTTCAGTAGACGGCCTAGACATGGAGGAGGGTTCCGGAATGTTTGAGGGGTATCAGCGGGCCGGAGAAGAGTCTGAGAAGCAAGGTCAACTCTAACGTATGAGGCCCAATACAAAGCATCATGGAAAAAGCCAGAAGCTACACCACGTGAGGGGCGTTCCGCAAGGGGCGTCTCAAATGTTGTTGACTGTTTTGTATTAGGGACAGCACCCCTGGGTGGAGTTAGAGCAGATGCCTGAGGACCCTTTAGAGAGCTGATGGGTAGGCAGAGAGGGGTCATGACTGGAGAACTATAGGTTTTCACCAAGAGACTTAGAGTGAGTGACTTCCCTTGGGGGTCATTCACTGCTGACACCTTTGTTAGGTTGGGATTTGGTTAAGTAGGGATACCATCTAGAGCAGGGTAGGGACAGCCTAACCTTTGCGTTTTCCTCCAACCTAAATGAAGGAGAGATATGCGTCTATGCTGATAGCTTTATTATTCTTAGAACTTGTGTTAGTGATTTCTGTTGCTCGTCTGAGGGCTTTCCGAGAGCACATGTATGTAATTGGACCTGTGTATCTCGTGAATCTCATTCTGAGATGCCTGTATTTGCAGCTTATCATATCTTTACAATAAACTTTTGAAAGCTAGAAGTTGTTTGTGATCTTTGGGAACAGAGTCCTTTTATTGGGTGAACTAACTTGGAAATAGGTGCACTTTCTTTCCTCACAGACAGGCAACAAAGGTTCAGTCGACCAGATCGAGGTTTGGATCAATAGATATAAGGTATCGATCAAAATCTCGCCCTTTCACCTGGAACATTGTACTTCAACAAACACAGACTGTCAAGAGCCTCCAGCTACAAGTACCTTGGATGCTGGCTCGATGACAAGGGAGGCCATTTAACCCACAAGAATGCACTTAAACTAAAGGTTGCAGCGCTACAATTCGCTTTTCAAACCATTTTTAAACACACAAAGACTCTGAGCCTTGAACCTTTTTGATGAAGATAATAAAAACCAACCGGTAAGCTGGGCTCCTTTTTGAACAAATCTCAGAGTCAAGTTTTCAGGACTTTATTTAAACTCCCAAACTACTCCACAGCTGCCCAGATTTGACTAGAATTCAGGTTATACGATCAAGTTCAGGCACAAAAGGCCTGTATTCTCAAATATTTACATGCCACGTGAGTTGCAAAGGAAGGAACCTTGAAAAATGGAATTTGGCAAGAGACAGCTAAAATAAATCACCCAGTCCTTCAAAACCCTTGGTCCGTCACCTTGCATGAAACACTAAAACTAAAAACAGTCACCGCACTTTGGATTCAAAATCTTTCACACTAAAATTTTAAGAAGGCGGTAAATAGAGCAATCAAAAAAGCCTAGTTTGTGCAAGACCGCGGACCCTGGATGTCAGAAAGCATGCCTGTCTCATACAGAGAAGCTATAACAAAAACAAGAAGCAAAAATATCTAACAGACACTTTTGCAGGGCATTTCAAAATCAAGTATTGACTTATCAGGATCGTAATTTTCTCATCCCTGGACCTTCTACCGCCTTGGTCCCTGCCCCCAGCGTCAAATCAGTGTCAGCCAGGGCTTTAAGTGGGCCGGGTCTGAGCACCAGCAGTTTTATTTAGGGGACCTCAAAACAGGTCTCTCTCGGGCTCTGTTTTGTGCCCTGGCACAAGTGGTCCATGTTTTTTTTCCGGACTGCAGTGACAGTAGGCACATTGATGCGCGTGTGGTGAGCATTGTAGAGGAAGGGAAATCCTTTAAAGTCATTTTCTCTCTGGATTTCCCTTCTCTTTTTGGAACTCAGAAGCAGCAACATTGTTGTGGGGTCACCAGGGCTTTAAGCAGACGTTTTTTTCAATATTATACACAAGCCATAGTTGCTGCTTATTTATCTTATGCAACTAGCAACCATTGACAAAGCCAATAGTCCTGACTTGTAGGTATGATGTGACTTGTTGTAGCATATATCTGGACGCAATGACAGGAACAGCAAAATACAAGTCGGGCGGCACACTGTGCTAAACAGATTTTTAGCTTTGGGGTTTTAAGCCACGCCCCAAATTACATTGGCCACGCCCCTTTGAGAGACCCTCCTAGTTCTTTTATCCCACTTAAAGCTCTGGTGTCAGTTATACGGCCAATCACGAGAAAACATAACTCACCTTCTCTCTATCTGGCCAGCCTTAATCGACGATCGTTGGAAACTCCTTCACCAAGCATGTCAAACAAGGGACCCGTACAATCCAAAACAGACGTAGGTTTTCTGCTAAACAACCCTCATCCTCAAGCCATCTGCGGTTTGGTCTGATTTCTGAGAAAAGCCGACAAAAGGCTTAGATCCCTCCTCGTTCCACGAGCCACTTCTGGAATTCAAAATTCTATTCTTTAGTTCCCTCTGTATTATGTACAATTGTACGAAGTTCTGCCTTACACGTAACAAAGTTGTGCACCCTCTAAAAGCGTAATTCATCAACTGAAGTCTTTATACGTGTCATTGGGGCTTCATGTTAAAAACCAAAGAAAGACCATGGTACAACTGTTTCAGTGTGGAACAAGCTCATGGGTCAACGCACTGACACCTTAACCTACACTAAAATGGGAGAAATGGCTGACTGAGTTTCAAATGCATGAAGTAGACCTCAGCTCAATACATCATAGTTACTAAAATGTTTAAGGTAACATATTCCCTGAAATATGAGTGATCTATTTTTAATAATGCTGAAGTTGTCATTTTAATGTTTCTCAAATTAATGCCACAGCAGTGTTTATCATCCTGTTTATTTATTAATTTCTATTTCGCGATATGTATTCAACATTTTGCATTTTATTAATTAATTGATAGTTTTAAAACGGCCCTGGCACTAGGCCTAAGTGGGTTCCTCCCCTTCCTAGTTTTATATGTTTTTAAAAAATAAATTTCGTAATGATTTTTTTTTAATCATGTACTTACAATAGCTTTTATTAGCTGAGCCTGAATAAAATAAACTATATTGGGCTGCCGGAAAACACCCTCCCTTCTCCCTCGCTGCCTAAATGGTGGTGGTGGTCTCCCAGCTGCAGAATGACCACCTCAATGGCAGGCGACTTTACCAAATGGTTTTGTGTGGATTGTCTTGTTATACCACAGCCACTGCGTCATTTCCTATGCCTAGAATGCCAATGCTCAGAAATTTTGACGCATTTCAGCCTTGGTGTGCTGCATGCCGATGGTGCATAACTCATTGATTATACCATGAATATTACTGCATTGGATTTGGATTTACGTTGGAGTTTGCTTCGGAACATCTATTTGCATATTTTAATATGTATGTCGCACAGCTGGTTTAGGTGCAGCATTTTCAGACGCAGGAGTCCATAATCCGACGCATTTAGGCATATGAGTCATCTTTTAAATATGAAGTACTGCTTGTGCCGCAATTGCATCAAAATTAGTGACGCAACGCAGTCGCAAGCCTCTCATAAATATGCCCCTATGTGTGTAGCACAAACCTAGGCAAAAGCCACTAGAGTGCTCTTTAGGGTCAAAGCAAAAGATACACTCAACAAATGATGAAGATGCAGCTGGGTTATGGGTGCACATATGGTCAGGACCATGCCACCCTTCAAATGCTAGAGTATGAAGGCTTGACCAGCAGTTATGAATCAGCTTTCTGAGAGGAGCAGTTTCTGCTTCATAAATAGATAGAGCTGGCATCATCCTTGTTTCCTTTATTTATTTCAAACACCATTCTGTTTCTCTCCTTCACTGACCTTCTTTGGTCCTATCATTTTCTGGTTCGGTTTGACATCGATAGCAACCAGAAAGACCCCGAGATCCATAAAAATACCATGTTTAGCAGACAGAACTGGAATTTAGTGACCCTAGCTTCATTTGGTAAAGTCATTCAAGAAACCGCTGGAAGGTGTGAGCCCAACCTCACTATCAAGTCCTTCACTATCATCTTCAGACGTTTTGCGTCACTTGAAATAAGATTCTTGACTCTTTGGCCGCTCTTAAGACCAAACTAGTTTTAACAAACATTTAACCAATATTTGGTTCAATTAGTTCCTCAAAGCAGAGAAGACCTTACTAAGGCGACTAGGAAGGAAATGGTGCAGAGCAAATAACCTGGCGAATTAGTAAATCTATTTCACAGACAAATGTGCAGGTACAATCTCCTAGTCAGAAAAACTAAAAAAAAATGACTATGTCGGCAAAAGTTTCAAGCGTGAAACAGCACCTTTGAATTATTTAAATGACAGGCACCCTTTCAGCCCTGCGCGGATAGCATTGATGTCACTTCACCAAAATGCCTGGGTGGTGGAAGGGACTTAACATGTCCCTTGACCCTCTCTTTCGCTCACACATACATATGCTTATACATACACACGCATTCATATATACACAGAGACTCAGACACACACACACTGCCTACACATGCACACAAGCTCTGCCTACACATGCACACAAATTCACACATACTCTCTTACATAAACACATTCAAAACTGAAATGACTCACACAGCACGCATACATTTAAAAGCATTCTGTCTTTACTTACTTCAGCTGCCAGGCAAAGTCATATTCCAGCTATTTGTACTCCATTTTTTATTAAACTAATTGCGTATAATGTAATATTATTCATTATTAGTATAGCAAAAAATTGACAAAAAGCGAGGTGTGTGAAGCCCCCACCGACGTCCATAATGGCGAGCTGGTTCTGTTCCTGCCTCTAATTTTGCTACTGCTGATGCTATGGGTTGCAAAGGCGGCACAAGGGGTAACAAGGGGTATGACAGCGGTCGCAGCATTGTCCCCTGGTGACCCCTAAATGACGACCATGGCGGATAGATGAAAAAGTTAGACCCTTATTTCAATTTTTCGATGACAAAATTTAGACAATTAAGAAGATCTCCAACAAATGCTCTCTACCTGTAATACACCCCAATAAAACACTGGGTAGCATGCTTGAGCCACCCTCCAACATAAGAAGTAACGAGGAGGGACTGAGTCAGCAGCCAAATACAATAGCTTCATGGATGGACACTACATTTTTTTCAATTAAATCCATCCAAATCATAAATTCTTCCTGTTTTAACTCTGTTAACCTCTGGGACTCAACCCTATGGCCCACAACCTTGAGAGATTGCCCAACCACAGCTTCCTTTCTTTCAAACCTGGAGGTCTTGACTTAGACTTCAGTCCCGAAAAACAAATATATCACAAAATCATGCTCATTCCAGGGTCGTGTCCTGAGCGGAGTCATACCATTTCTTTTCTTTTCTTACCTCATAAAATTATCATGGCAGATACCTTCATCTACTCACGGCTAAACTAAGAACATTCTGCCTATTAAAACTCTTCCATCATCTATAATATGATGATAACAAAATTTCACAAGATTTAGCATGAAACATACCTGCCCATACATATCCTAAAGCTGGACGAAGGGACAGACAAGGAGACCGATTGGCCCCCGCTCTAGCGCCTTTAGGCATTAGAATATGAAATAGTTTATTTAAGGGTGATAACCCTCCAGTGTGGAAACACATTACTTCTAAATCCACAACTACAATAGGCTTTTCAATAGCTTCACTAGCTCTCTTTAACTACATTGCAAATTTAAGATTACGACATTGGGTAGAGTGTAATCACAACTCTCAAACCATTGAACTAAAATCCAAGGTGCAACCTCACACAACATCAAACATTTTCATTTCGGAGGTGACCTTAGATAATGTGAATAGGCTAAGATAGAAAGAATGGATACAGGAGGAAATATTAACAAAATGTACGAACTCGCTCAAAGAAAAAAACACTCGAATCGCACAATACCATAACAACTTGGGGATGGTTTTGTGAGGCACTGCTTGCCCATTACATAAGAAAGAACTTTTCCATCCAACGAGTAATAGAGGCAAAAAGCACCCCTGGATGGTAAAACATCTTGACACACTAAAGAGATGACTAAACGAAGAAAAATTACAATTAAAAGAAGATTATACTCATAGGGACCGACAAACATGGCTGAGAAAACTGCAACGGGCTTACACGAAAGCAGAATGCACGGCCAAGAAAGACTACACCGACCACTGTTGGGCAAAAATCCTTCAATCTAAAAAACCCAAAATCTTTTTGAAAGATGATCAGTGAGACTAGTGTCCCGCCAAAGCGCTTAATTCAAATTTAAATGAGGAAACCTGGGGAACCAACTTGAGCAAACACTACTCCAGCAGAACATCACCAGAAGAACTTTGCATAGCGAATAACATGAACACGCAGTACCTGCCCCACAAACCCCTCACCAGAAGGTCAAGGGCATTTTGCAGCAGTAGACAATAAGGAAGGTGTCCTGGTGACAATGTTAGTCACACAAGGCCAAGGAAACAGGCCAGGAACCACACAGCAGAATGCTAAGACTGTAGCCTTCCCCCACAATGGGCAACTTAATAGCTCGGACATCCAAAGGGAACATAAAATAGAAGTAATCACAAAGAAAAGCAGAGTTGAGGGGCACCAAAGCTAAACAGTCTCCCACAAGCACTGTTTAAAGCTATTAAGCATGACCAACCTGTACCACTCAGTATGGTCAGTCCAAATCATCCCAGATACATGGACGCGATCAATAATACATCCCATCTTTAAAGGCAGACACCGAAGTAAACTAGTCAGTTATCGATTGATCGCCCTCGTAGATATAGAGGCCAAGTACTATGTGAGTCTTATTCTGCCGGATCTTCGAGCTTGGGCAGACAGTCTGAACCTAATCCCTTGGAATCAAATAGGGTTTGCAACAGGCTCAGGTACATTTCAATTCTAGCAGCTCTAGCTTTATGCATAGAAAAAGGCTTCAGTTTGAAAACAACGCTGTTTAACTGTTTTGTTGATTTTAAGGTTGTTTTGGGCGACAGTGTGATAATAAGAAATAGTAAGCTTTTGCTAAAAGTTTACACATCCTCTGGCCTGAAGCAGCGGTTTCGTTCTCACCTCCTTGCTTTTCAACCTATGTATTTCAGACCTGTCAAGAGAGCTAGACATGGTAAATGCACATCCTCCAAAACTCAGGGGCCATCTGCTATCAAACCCTGATTAGTTGCTTCTAATGAGCTTTGGCTTCCTTCGACTCCTTGATGTTTTTTATATCTTTACAAAGCGGAACAAATTGGAGATTATTCTTACAAAAAAGCAAGGTAATGAAAATGATCAAGAAAATCAAAATCCCTGGGTCATGGTATATTATTATAATGATTAATGCATATGGTTTTAAGCAGATATTTAGCATTTACACTGAAAAGAAAATATGTGCAGTGTTTTATTGCTAAAGTAATTTACAATGCACGAAAGTGGTGCAAATATATCCGTTCGCAGTGAAGCATTTTATAAATGTACCCCATCACTGCAAAGTGTTCCTACGTAAAAAAACATCTGTGCTGTTACTTGGTGGAAGTTTTATTTTGGTCGGGGATGCATAGTCAATACAAAAGAAATGCGCAGGACAGTGTACAATCATCCAGCAAAAAGTAAAGTAAGAGCAGAAATTCAAATTTGACATTTTCAGTGTTTTTACCTTTCTTCCCTTCGGAATGTCTGTCTCATTGGTAGTCTTCTTTGATGGAATAAAGGAACTGTCATGGTGATTGGAGTGATAAGGTGGAACCTGGTAGTCGAGTTTATTTTATGTGAGAATCAGACAAAAGAAAACAAACAGGGAGAACCTGGCTGGTGACCTACTGACAGAAGCATTATGGGAGTTGAAGTCTATTTGCTTCAAGAGAATACATTGTACTGTACTTCTAGTTTACAGTGGTGAGTAAAAAGAAAGCCGGTGATTATAGATGGGGATTACCACCATCTCGCGATGCAGCAACAGGCGACCATGGGGAGTTGTCAATAACGTAGAAGGCCCAGCTACACTAGGTAGGGCACATGGGTGGTGTGAGGAGATCACTCCATCCCAATTAGTGCCTGTATTTTTTTTGTACTGTAAATCTAGGGAATGTGGACCAAATTTAATTGCTTCTTTCAGGGCCAACTACACCATTATTACACCACGAATGTAGGTCACACAATACCTTGGCCGAAATTACTCCCTGTACGCGTTAAATAAAGGACTACATGGATGCACCGGACACAACAGTGCTCTGTCACACGAGAGGGGCCCAAGTCTCTAGCAAGCAGAAAGCGCAGAGCTACATCATGCTTTACCCTCAGGGTTTTGTTTTTCTCTCTCGCAGATTTATATAGCGCAAACTCGACCCGAAGGTATTGGAGCGCTTTACTTGAGCACCAGTTACCTTACACAGGGACACATTAATTTTCACAATGTTTGAAATACCGGTCGCTAAAACACAACTTCGCCTAAAATTGTGCACCGTGACACAGTCAAACCACTCACCGTTCACAGGGAAGGAGTCCTTCATGCACACGGTCCACACGAGGCGAGACTGGTGGCGAGTAGATGATCTGACGTCAGCTCAGCAGTGCCGCAAAATGGCCAATCACTGCATGACTACATGAAGTCACACACAGTGATTGGCCATTATGCAGTGTGTGTGTCACAACCCCCCGCGCGGCATCCAATAATGGATTGCCCTGCCCTGCTTCGCGGTGACCGGCCAATCCTGGCGCTGCAAGCAGTGCCAGGATTGGCTAGGGGGGCTCACTGACTGCTCGCCCTGTGTCGCCTCTGTAAAGCCGGGGGCTGCGGCCAGGTTAAACGAGCACCCCCCCGGTCGCTCTCTATGGGGGACCTTTCATGTGCATGCTCGGGCTAGTTTCTGCCCCAAGCATCACTTGCACGCTAGATACCTTGGCTGGCCTGGATTTCTGCTGCTGCAGCTGAGTTATTGCGTCACGTGGACTGTCACTCAAGCTGCGCAGCAGTCCAGACCAGCCCCCCTGTGGGGCGCTCTCCCAGATTACTCGGGTGATTCCCGGCGGAGCACGCACGACTTTTACTAAATTTTTCATCAGTCAGTGTGTGTGTTTATAATTTCTTGCAGCAGCCGAGCAGCGTCGTCCATCGGCTTGTGGGGCTACGCCCCTACGCCCAAATGGACGCACCGCAGCTGGTAACAAGAGGAAAGATTGCCAAGCTCCTAGATACATTACCAGCAAAGGTATATAGAACAGTATTCAAGCTACCATGTTACACTTCTCAAGCCCAAATGTGACTTTAGTTTGCTTTAATAAAACAAGCTTGGGCCACTAAATCCTCCTTTCTAAAGATGTGTCACAGACTCAGATTGGCTGAACTCAGCTCACTGGCCTATCGCACCTGGTCAGAAATTAACACGCTGTGCGTCGAATCACCATTCATATGTTTTTGATGATTCCTTACAGTGACCACAGGTTGGCAACCTATGGAACACTGCTGTGTCAGCTAACATGTTCAAAAGGCTTGTAAACAACACTAGAAGTTTATCCCTGCAGGAAGACATAGTAGGGGCGGCTCTAGGCTCATGGAGGCCCAGGGCAGGGAGCGTAGGTAGGGGGCCCCGGAAGAGGGGGTCCGGGCGGGGCGGAGCCCCCCGGAGCTCAGGCAGGTGGAACAGAGCCGGAGGCCACCAAATCCCTGCCAGGGGCCGACACGCAAATATGTATCCATCCTCAGAGGAAATATTATATTAAGGATATATATTGGCGTGGCGGCCCCTAGGGTTTGGCGGCCCTGTGCAGGTGCACAGCTTGCACATGCCTGAGGCCGCCCCTGGACATAGCAACCTTTGCTAAGCACGTCCATGCCTGGGAAGTTATGAACAACTACAGGGATTTAAAACGTCAATCTTACTTCAACACAAGCTACCCCAACTATATCAAACATACAATTTTGCACCTTCACTTTGGAGTTCAACCAACACTCGACCAAATGCTGACGTGGCAAAAAAAATAATAATAGCTGCAGCGTGTAGACCAATCATTTGTAACGTTTTGACTTTTGTGGACCCCACTAAATCATTATTGGAATCCAGGGTCTCCTACTTAGTCATTATTGAAAGCGGGGAACCTCCAGTATAAGCAATTTCCATGATTTGATCTGCAACAAAATAATCAAAAACAAGAATACTCCAAACAAATGCTTAAATATTGAAATATTTTGTGTCATTCACAATTATAGAAAACATTTCAAATTTTAAATGTTGCTTCTTTATTTGTATATACTTTATTAATTTTGTTTATTTTAATATTATTCAATTTTGTAAAACAGTTGCAGATCCCCTGAGTAGGCCTCGCAGAACCCAGGGGTCCTCGGACCGCAGGTTAAGAACCACTAGTGTAGACTACAGTGCTCTGCAAAAGAGACCCCAATACATATAGCTTGAATATGCCTGGCCATGTTAACCGCACGTAGAAGGATGCTCTAAGATCTATTCGATCAAGCAATGGTCCAAGCTTGCTGGCAAGCCCATATCGCAGCATTAAACCCAGAAAACACATGCTTAAACACATGGGTTGTGAAGTTTCTGGTTATCTTTGTTTCTAAAATAAAGGATTCAAGTTGTTCCCCACAAACAAGAGTCAATGAAAGGTAAGAACCACAAATAACTGGAAGGACTCTGACTGTCACTTGAAACAAGATGCGTGGTCTTTGGAATACAGTCTTGGGCCCTACAAAGAGCCCTCTTGAGATATGACAATTTTACCAGCCCACAAGCACCTTTCTAACTCCTGCACTTTATTCTTCTGAAACATAGACGTGTTTGAATTCTATTAACACTTGCAATTTATCCTATTGAAGCACAAATGCCATTGAAGGGCGCTAGTAAGTTAATGTTAACAATATGACTTACTAACATTTTTGATCAACATTTTAGACTTGAATAAAGTGTAAAATTGAATAATTTTACAAATTTATTTTGTCTAATTTATCCTTCTGTGTGTGTAAAGTTTCTAATTAGCTAGACACGATTGAAATAAAAATGTAATTAAAATCCAATTGAATATTTAGGCCTCCCCAAAAAATCTGGGAAATGTAGGGATGCCGCTTACTGAATACATGGGTGCTGAGAAATGAGGTCTGCTTGTCTTATTTTTCTTTTTAAAGACAGTTTGACTGGAAACCAGTGCTGTAACTTCCTGAAGATGTGGACACTGGAAAGTGCAGTGATGTCACTAGTTGTAGAGGGGGTGCTGGGAATGAATGTTTGCTTGTCTAGCTTGTGCTTTTAAATATAGTTTGGACCAAAAACTGTGGTTCCGTGATTCCGAACCCGTTCCATAAAAGTGGTCATAACTAGACGATTTTGGTGTCAGTGGAACGCAAATGACGAATGCGGCATGTACGAGAGTTTTCGTTCAAAACGGTCAAGCGAAACACTACGTATTCAGAGGTTTCGTTTGAACCCTCGGGTTCCATTTTGTGAACGGCAGCCATTTTGTGTGGTTCCCCTCACATAGGCCAATGACTAAGGCCAAAACGAGTCTTAAGGACATGTACACCTTTGCTGACTTCTGTGTGACCTGGGCAAGCTAACTCCACTGCCCGGAGTCAAACCTGTTTGACCAGTTCCTCTCCCAGTGGCCGATCAAGATTGAGATCAAAGCACAACAGACCACAACCCGTTTATTGCACACAACTATGTCTAATCTTGCACACACCTGTCTCTGCTCCGTGCTTTATGACCTGCTTTGCGATGAGGAGGTTCCCATTTTTATTAGGGGTCCGACCATCTATCTGATGAAGAGTGTTGGGGTTTGCCAAGTTATTGATGGTGGGCTGGACAAAGAAATGTGGGCTTGTCATGAAATGCTTTTATTGTACACATGGGATTGGTTTACTGTAAATAAGGAATGTTTGCCTGAAGCGTAATATTTTGTATAAAAAGGGCTGGCTGGCTTTGTAAGGGGAGCAGTCTCCTGAGAATATACACCGTGTTGTACTTCTAGGATATCTGTTACTGGCTGCAGTCAATAAATTTGATCTTTGAAGTCACCAAGAAGACTCTGCGTTTCTGTAGTCTGAGACAGGAGAACTCAAAGTCTTTGGGTGTGTCCCCTGGCACCGCTGGGTTCTTAAAAACCCAGTACTTCAGTTGGCGCCCAACGTTGGGCGATTTCAGCGGTACCGGTCCAAGCCAGAGGTTCGTGAGGAGCTTTGTGTGAAATTCTGGAGGAAGGCCAACCACTTCATCGACCTCTGTATGTCATCGTGGTCCGAAAGTCTTTGCTGCGAGGTTCCCCGCTTTCCAACGGCTACGAAGGACTGCTGCCCTGACTATCGTCCTGTCTTGGACCCTTTGATGATTTGTAGAGCGAGACGATAGACGAGTCTTCTTGTGACGTCATCGATACCTCAGTTAAGTATGAGTGGAGCGTCTCCCAGTCCTTAGTTTTGATTCTTGATTTTGGGTATCCCTTCGGGATCGCTTTGATTTGGAACTTGCAAGTACCAAAGCCGAGGGACTCGTGTATTCACGAGACTATCGTATTCGATAATCCTTTGAAGTTTGAAGCTAGACTAGTGAGCAAAGATGCCTGGTCTTAGCAGACTTGGAAATTTGTTTTGTCTTGGTTGTAGTAGGGATTCCCGATTGGAGGACTCGTGTCCGGTTCCTCCAATTGGAACTCCAACATATGAGCTCTACGTGAAGCACGGTGTATGCCCTATCACGTATAATGAAGTGTGGGTTAGGTACACAAGGAAAGACAGTGTCCTAAAGTGGCCCCAGTATGGTAGTTTTGACACCGAAGTCCTAGACAATTTAGAGGTTAAACTGTTTAAGAAGAAAGCCCGGCCGGCGATGTTTGACTCTTTCCGCCTATGGCGAAAGGAAGCCAAACAGAAAGAAATTAAATTAGCAAAGAAAAATAAAAGAGAAAAGGGTATTTCGATAATGCAAGCTGCTGTACAGTTTAAAGATAATGAAGAAGAACAGACAAGCGAGCAGTTGCACAGGCAACGTAAAATGGCGATTGATAAATGTTATCCAGTTTTGCCGCCTCTCGAGCAAAATGCAGCAAAAGAACTTGAAAAAGATCCTTTAATGTCGCATTTGTTGAGTTCGCCACCCCCCTATGCGCAGAGTGCTACAGCACCTCCGCAACCTTTAGTGGCACAACCACTGGTTGCGTTGCCTCCTGCTCCTCCACAGCCGCCAGCCCTTCTTCAGCTGGCTCCTACTTCTATGGTCCTGCCTCCTCAAGGGCCACTGACTTCGCTACCTGCTCCGCCTTTACCTCCTGCAACTCTTTCACCCGTTCTTGCTACCTCCTCTGCTACTGCTCCTACTTTGCCTTTTTCTCAATCCGCTTTATCTCCTGTCTTGTCAACTTCTCCTTCTGTTCGACAGAGAATGACTGATACTGTTGTTAACCTTCTATCTCCTTTCTTTGGGGCAGCAAGTATGACCCCTGTTTCAACACGCAAACAGTTGCGTAGTCAATTGCCTGATTCTAGAGAGAAGGAAGTATTGGATCATTTGGCGCATAAATGGGTTACAGACCCTGCAAGATATGAGTTAGAGTCTGTTATGGATGTCTTCCGCCAATGGGAAGCACCGAAGCAGAGATATGTTTTTGATAGAATGTGTGTTTTCCTTTGTGAAGAATTGGAGGAAAATGATTTGGAATCCAATCCGCCTGATTTGTGCCGTGTACGGTTCGAGTTTGCAAAAGGCTCAATTGTGGGTTCTGATATTGAGAAAGCAGTTGCGACATTGTTGTCGTTTAGGAGTGAGACTGTTTCTCAGCAGTTGTTTGGGCCTGATCTTTCTGTTAAGAGGAAAGTGAAACAATATCCCATGAGAGAAGTTCCTCCGGTATGGAAGGAAGCAGTTCAGGCTGATGCTGTTCGTGGTGTTTTAGCTGCACCGGCACATTTTCAGCGTGTTTGGGTACATGTTCCATGGAAGCGAGCTGAAGTTATGGCTCTTAAACAGACATTACCTGATCCCCGTAAAAACCCTGCAGGGTACTATAAGGAATTATCTCAGACTGCAGACTCATGTGTTATGAATTTAGCTGATATAGACATGTTGTTTGGGAATGTTGTTCCGCAGCCTTTGTGGGGATTGATTCGCCATACGGATCACGCACAGGAGTTAGGTGTCACATGGGCTAATATTAGCGCTGCGAATGACAGACAAGTTGGTGGTGCTAAACCTGAGCCTTTAGTAGCAGAACTCCCTGGTAGGATCGTTACGTACATGAAGACTTTAATGCCTGCGATGGGTGTAAATTGGGATAAATATTCTGCATGTAAGCAGAAGAAAGAGGAAACCGTGTCTGATTTCTTCACCAGGTTTGAAGAAACGTTTATCGACCACAGTGGTCAAGATATGAGTACAGAAGGTGGTCAACGGTTGTTCGTTGACAAATTTGTGCACAATTTGCTTCCCGAGTTGTGTAAGAAATTGAAAGATTCAGAGAGTTCTTGGGCTGTTTCCTCCTCAGCACAGATATTGGCTACTGCACAGTACTACGAAAACAGGGATAAAGATGAGAAGGATAGAGCAGACAAGAAAACGAAAGAGTTAAAAACGAAGGTTTTTTTGCAGCAAGCATATCCTCCTCGTAGTAATCAGCGCGATTTTCAGCAACCTCAGCAGTTTCAGAGAAACTCGCAAAGGTTCGAGTCTTCTCAACAGCGTTTTCCTGTAGGCCCTAATCAGTGTGCATATTGTAAAGAAGAGGGTCATTTTAAGAGTAATTGTCGGGCTCTGTTACAGCGTGCAAATGGTGTTTCTAATATGGGAGGTCGAGGTGTTCAACAAGCTCCTAGAGGTAGAGGACGTGGAAACTTCCCTCAGAACGCACGTCCCTTTCCTCCTCAAAATTCAATGAATAGTTTTGATCAGCAGAATAACGCGCCTGGTAGGACGACTCAGTACAATGCTGATGACTACTATGCAGAAGATGAGAATATGGAAGGTAATGATTGCTAGGACAGCCATAGACAAAGAGAGGGAGTTGTTTCAGTTCCAGTAGATCAGAGTGGACCTTATGTTGAGGTGATTACATTAGGTGTGTCAGAGCCTTTTCTGTTGGATACTGGTGCTACAAAGAGTTCTATTATGCACTCTAAACTCCCTGGCGCACCTTTGTCTGGCGAGATGAATGTTTCGGTAGGTTTTTCTGGCGCCCCGGTTAGGAACCCGATTTCTAGTCCTATGTCCCTTTCTGTTGGACCTTGTGAATTCGAAGCACCCCTTATTCTGACGACAGGTTGTGGAGAGAACTTGTTAGGATTGGATCTGTTGAAAAGATTGTATGCGACGTTGTATTGTTCCCCTTCGGGAGTACAACTTACACTGGGTAAGAGAGTGGTCTCCCCGATGTATTTGTCGAAGGATAAACTTCCGACAGAATTGTCTCTTCTTCCGGATATTCTTTGGGCTACTGGTCCTAATGATGTGGGTCTTTTGGAAATACCGCCATATGTTGTGACATTGAAAGCCAATGTTAAAATGCCACGCATTCCCCAATACAAGATCTCTAGTGAAGGTGAAAAGGCGTTGCTAGCGATCATTTATGATTTGATTGAAAAATATGTAATTGAAGAAACTAGAGGTAACGTTTGCAATAGTCCTGTTCTGCCTGTTTTAAAGCGTGCTGACCCTTCTCAGCCACGTGTCTACAGGTTTGTGATCGATCTTAGAGAGGTGAATAAAATCGTTGTGCCACAATTTCCAGTTGTTCCTGATATCACTGCCCTATTGACTATGATTCCAGCTTCCGCAACTTGGTTCTCGGTGATTGACTTGAAGAATGCTTTCTTCAGCATCCCGATTGCCGAGGAGAGCAGGGATATTTTCGGCTTCTGTCTAGGAGGTTGAAGCTTCCGGTTTAAACGCGCTCCCCAAGGCTACTGTGAAAGTCCATCGATATATAGTCAGGCTTTAAAAACACAGCTTGATACGATTGTTTTCCCTGATGGCGCTACCCTTATTCAGTACGTCGATGATTTATTAGTCGCTGCAGATACTGAGGAAATTTGTAAAGAAGCCACATTGGTGTTGTTGTGTCATTTGTCTGATTTACATCACAAAGTGTCTCTTTCGAAATTGCAATACTGTCGACAAGAAGTGACCTACTTAGGTCATCTCTTATCGAAGGAGGGAAGAAAACTGACCCCAGAAAGAATTCAGGCAATCGCAAAATTGAGTGTGCCAATGACACAGAGAGAAGTGCGTGCTTTCTTGGGTATTACATCATATTGCAGACAATGGATACCGAATTTTTCTTTACTGGCCAAACCTTTGGTAGCATTGACCTGTAAAGATACACCAAATCCCCTTCCGTGGTCTGAAGATTGTCAGAAGAGTTTTTCAGAATTGCGTGATGCATTGTGTTCGGCTCCTGTGTTGGGTACCCCCGACTACAGTAAGCCCTTTACGTTGTATGTCCACGAGAGAGAGGGATGTGCGTTGTCAGTGTTGACACAGTCTTTTGGGGACAAGCAACGTCCATGTGCATATTTCTCGTCGACTTTGGATCCGGTAGCTAGAGCGTTGCCGAGTTGCTTGAGAGCCACGGCGGCAGCAGCTGTTTCTATTCGACAGTCTGCTGGTTTAGTAATGAATAATACATTGATTGTAATGGTTCCACATGCAGTGGATACGTTATTGAATCGTACCAAGACACAGCACTTAACTAGTGCTAGGTTGTCGGGTTACGAATTGACCTTGTTAGCGAATTATGTACATATAAAGAGACGCAACACGTTGAATCCAGCCACGTTGTTGCCGATTTCAGTTGAGACAGAGAATGTCGAACAGCATGATTGTTTCCTTAGAACTGAGGAAGAAACGAAAGGGAGGATTGACCTTAGGGACACTCCTCTTTCAGAGAGTGATGGTACTTTGTGGGTGGATGGTTCGTGTTTTAAGCTTCCGAATGGTGATACGACTGCGGCATATGCTGTTACGACTTTGCATACGATTGTTGAAGCTGCACGTATCCCACATAACTCAGCGCAAGCAGCAGAGTTGATTGCATTGAGAAGAGCGTGTGTGTTGTCGAGAGGGAAACGAGTGACTGTGTACACAGACAGCCAGTATGCATTTGGTGTGGCTCATACTTTTGGACATCTATGGAAGGAGCGTGGGTTCTTGACTTCGCATGGCAGTAAGATCCAGCATGGTCAGTTGGTGAATGAACTTCTTGAATCACTTACTTTGCCATTGCAAATAGCGATTGTGAAATGCAGTGCCCATAAGAAAGTTACGGATGATGTTGGCCGCGGAAATGCGTTTGCAGATGAAGTTGCGAAAGAAACTGCGAGAAATGTGATGAGCCGAATGTATGTTGCAGGTCCAGCAAGATGGGTTCCAGAGAAGAGTATGTGTGAAGACACGATTGAGAGTGTGAAATCCATCCAAACTGAAGCTACAGAGAAAGAGTTGAGTAAATGGAGAGAAAGTAAGGGTAGATTGGATACAAATGGTTGTTGAACTGATTTGTCAGAGCATCAGAGATGGTTGTTGCCTGATGCGTATGTGCTTCCAGTAGTTATGATGGCTCATGGGATGGCACATATTAGTGTGAAAGGGATTTGCAAGTTGTTGGCTCCGGTTTGGCAGAATGCAGGAATTCCCAAATGTGCAGAGAATTTGGTTTAGAACTGTATAAGAACTGTATGGTGTGTTTGATGTACAATCATGGTAAGGGAATTCCAACACCAGCTGGTCATTTTGCTCCTCCTACGTATCCGTTCGAGGCTTTGCAGCTAGATTTCATCCACATGGAAAGATGCAACAACCTGAAGTATGTGTTAGTGGTCGTTTGCTCTTTTTCTAGATGGGTAGAAGCTTATCCTTTGAAGGACAATACTGCCTTGTCCACAGCGAAAGCCCTAATCAAAGAGTTCTTCCCTAGGTTTGGTTTGCCGAGAATTATCTGGAGTGACAATGGGAGTGAATTTGTGGGTCAAGTGATGAAGAGAGTATGCGAGGGATTAGGTATCCGGCAGAAGTTTCACGCTGCAAATCACCCCCAATCAGCTGGTTTAGTCGAGTGCTATAATGGCACCTTAAAATTAAAGTTGGCCAAAATTCAAGCGAGTTCTGGTTTGCAATGGCCAGATGCTTTGCCTTTAGCCCTTTGTCCACAAGAATGACTGTACATTCACGAATGGGTTTGAGTCGGTATGAGGTTGTGTTTGGTCGCCCGGCAAACATTTGGGGCGTACCAAGACCAACAAAGTTTAGTGATCTTGAATACCCTGTGTTGCTTGATTACTTGCACGAACTGCCGGCTAAACTGCGTGTCTTACATCAACAGGTTCACGATAGTTTGCCACGAACTTCCGAAGATCCAGGCCACGCCATTAAACCCGGTGATTGGATTTTCATCAAAAATTTTCAGCGGAGCAAGAACGATCAGCCCCGTTGGACAGGACCATATCTAGTTCTCCTGTCTACACGTTCTGCAGTTCGAGTGCAAGGCAAAAAGAACTGGATCCATGGTGTACATTGCAAACGGGCCCCGTTGCCCTTGCCGTACGACCGGTGGGTCCAGGAAGGACTCCCAGACTCTGAAACAGAAACTGTGCCACGATTTTTGCCATTCAGCGATGCCCGTTTGATTAGAACAAACTCTGAGAAAGAAAGTGACTATCTCTTGCAAGAAGCTGTGCCTCCTTCGAATCGATTGAACACTACTGAGCCTGAGCTTCTATTCAAGGAACAGACAATACCCGGGAGGAACCGCTATAATTTGCGACCAAGAGTCGTGGGACTAATAAATAAATAAAGTTTTTTTGTGATGTTTCTGTTTACAGGTTAACTCTCCTCCGAGAATCTACTCATTTTTGTTTTTCGAACCGCCATCCGGGTTCAGCTGTAAGGTCGCGGTTGCCCAAGTCTTTGGAGTGCAAGCTGAAGACACAAGGTCGATGGTTCTGGTTGGTCTAAGGGAGTTGCCCTGGACTGACAGAAGCATTCCTTAGCATAGAACACCCTACCACCGCGAGCAGCAAGGTTAGAGGATGGAGTTCTTCGAGATGGAGAGCCCTGTAGAGAAAATGAGCTTTAAAGATAAGATACGCAAACTGATCGCCCGGAAAAGATTTTTAATATTGTGCTTATTGATGTTACTGAGTTTAATGATATTTTTAATTGGTTATGTGACATTCTCTTTTAAAGCGACGTTTATTCCCACTGTGCAACCTACATCTCCACCTACAATTTCTTCTCATTCTTTTCACCCTCTGCCCGAACATGAAATAGTCAGAAGAATGGAATTTGCTAATAATTCCTTTATTCAGCTTTTGCACCAACACCAATTAGTTATAAACACAACGAATTGTTGGATTTGTGGTCTAATGCCCCACACGACCGATAAAGGTATTCCGTACTTGGTTTTGCCTTTCAGCATGAATGGTTCTATTTGGGCATACAGAACCATCTTCCTTTATGCCCATAGTGTCTATCCCCTACGTTCACCGAAAGACAGTCTGAAGAATAGTGCTTTAGCTAGAGGCATAGTCGATATGGTTAAGGGGACTAATGCAGTTGAGACTATTCCGAAGGACGAGAAAGAACCATATAGTGGTTGGGATGTTACTGGCTATGGAGTTAGTCTGAGTGTTAACCAGCGAGCGAAAAGTTCTCCACCGATCTGGATAGTGCCCCATCAGGGTCGCTATTGTCTGCAGGGTACTGGCAAAAATCCGAAAGCTCAGTTAGGGAAGAGTGTCTGCACTGAGACTTATGTATTTACATCTCAGACTTTCCCAGCATTTTTAGCTGCTAAGGGTACTTATTTTGTTTGCTACGACAAAGCGTACACATGGTTGCCCCCTGACTTTTCGGGCACATGTTTCGTTTCCTTCCTGTTGCCTCCCACTTTTACAGCTGCGGCAGATTACCATAAGTCGAGAGTTGCTAGAGGTGTTTTTAGCCAGGAAGACACTGCAGGGCAAGAGTTGGGAGATTTCTTTAAGGGTTTTCTGCCGTTCTGGGGACCGATGGCTAACAACCGGAATATTCGCCAGTTGACGAGAGTGGTTGAGTCCACCATAGTCGAAACTGTCGGTGCCCTTAGTAACTTGACTGCTGAGCTCCAGTCGGATAGACTTATGACACTTCAGAATAGAGTTGCTCTTGATGTCATACTTGCAGACCGAGGTGGAGTATGTAAACTGATCCAATCGAGCTGCTGAGTTTTCATTCCAGACAATGCTCCTTCAGTTTTCCAGGCCATTTCCAAGCTACATAAGATCTCCGATTCTATTCATATAGACAAAGGAGATTGGTCGTTGATGGGATGGTTTTGGGGATTGATATCCACTTGGGGATGGAAGATTTTGATGGTCATTGGGATGATTTTAGCTATCCTTTTTCTGTTCTGTCTCTGTGTACAGTGTGCTCCGGCTATATGTGGCTTTTGTGCTACTTTGTGTATGAGGAGACCTGTCCAGAGAGAGTTACTAAGTAATAGGATGATGCTACAGCAACATCTTGATGATCTGATGAATATAGACCTGGATTCAGACTAACGTGAGTTTAGGTTATTGCCTATGTAAGGGCAAAAGGAGGGGCTGTGGTTCCATGATTCCGAACCCGTTCCATAAAAGTGGTCATAACTAGACGGTTTTGGTGTCAGTGGAACGCAAATGACGAATGCGGCATGTACGAGAGTTTTCGTTCAAAACGGTCAAGCGAAACACTACGTATTCAGAGGTTTCGTTTGAACCCTCGGGTTCCATTTTGTGAACGGCAGCCATTTTGTGTGGTTGCCCTCACATAGGCCAATGACTAAGGCCAAAACGAGTCTTAAGGACACGTACACCTTTGCTGACTTCTGTGTGACCTGGGCAAGCTAATTACACTGCCCGGAGTCAAACCTATTTGACCAGTTCCTCTCCCAGTGGCCGATCAAGATTGAGATCAAAGCACAACAGACCACAACCCGTTTATTGCACACAACTATGTCTAATCTTGCACACACCTGTCTCTGCTCCGTGCTTTATGACCTGCTTTACGATGAGGAGGTTCCCATTTTTATTAGGGGTCCGACCATCTATCTGATGAAGAGTGTTGGGTTTTGCCAAGTTATTGATGGTGGGCTGGACAAAGAAATGTGGGCTTGTCATGAAATGCTTTTATTGTACACATGGGATTGGTTTACTGTAAATAAGGAATGTTTGCCTGAAGCGTAATATTTTGTATAAAAAGGGCTGGCTGGCTTTGTAAGGGGAGCAGTCTCCTGAGAATATACACCGTGTTGTACTTCTAGGATATCTGTTACTGGCTGCAGTTAATAAATTTGATCTTTGAAGTCACCAAGAAGACTCTGCGTTTCTGTAGTCTGAGACAGGAGAACTCGAAGTCTTTGGGTGTGTCCCCTGGCACCGCTGGGTTCTTAAAAACCCAGTACTTCAAAACCAGCAATGTTACTTACTGAATAGGTGGATGCTTAATAAATCCAGGAGATATCCACCCTCTGCAAATGAGCCATCTAGCAAAAGATGTGTGGAAAAAGACTTTATAGCATGACATTGTCCTGCTAATCTCCCACAATGAAGAGTTTGACAACACCAGAGTGGACAGCAGAAGTCTCGAATTCTTTTACAAGGGATAAATTCTCCAGGAAGACCTTGACCCCACCTTTTGATGGCAGGGGATTGCCAATCATAGGTGCCCTTTCCACTCTTCTTAAAATCATAGATGATCAGCTCGTAGGAGGCCTGGATCCCAAGGAGACAGCCTTATCTTGGACTCACCATGGGCATTTATACTTGTTTTCCCTTCTATGATCCTAAATTCCTTATGAAGATCATGGACATCCCTTAAGGTTTGTAATCCAGTGGCTGTTGCTAGGTGTGCACAGAAGTGCAGCAAGCCCAACATCCTCAAGCACATTCTTGTGGTTTAAAAGTCCTTTTGCCAAGTAATTGTCCCATACATTTTCTAAACAGGTGTAGGATCTGAAAAGACCCTCAGGAAATATTAGTCTACTTTCATGGTTTGTCAAGTGTGCCTGGCAGGACGTGAAAGTAACCAAGTGTGTCTGGCAGTAGTAAGATGCCCTGAGGACCTACATGAAGTAGGTGTGTCTGGTGTTCCCCAAGAAATCAGCTGGTTTGTCTGCTATTAGGTTAATTTTGAGAAACCACTGACACATGGTTCATTTTTCAACACAGGTTCCAATACAAAATGCTTAAAAGGGCAATTTCACATGGCCTATTATTTACCATAACATGTATCTATACGTCAACACTGTACTATGTTATGACAGTGAAACTACATGGAATGGACAGTGTTGAAAAAATAAAATAAGACAAAGCTCAGAATCTTAGACACCACAGTGGAGCTAAATATATTTTGGAGGCTTGAACCGTCTCTCGGGTTATAAATGTTTTACATGTTTTGACAGCAATCTGGTTACTCTAATCTTGCAGACTAGTGTTTAAGACAGTGCTAGTGTTTTTCCCCTGATACCACCTCTCCAAAAATGTATACCATAGGGAGTGTAATGATGCAGGGCCCTAGGCCCACATGGACTAATAATGAGTACACACAGACACAGTACTGGGATGGTAAAACTGGCCCAGGGCACGTGCGCCCGGCCCCTTTTATTGGCAGGGTCACATGTACAGTGACGCCTATGTTGGATGGGTGTGGGGTGGGGTGTAAGCCAGTCCTCTGGGAGTGGCTGGTGCATTACAACAACTAGACCAGTGATCAGCAGATCACTACATCCCTCCCAAACGTTATTCAGACCGGAAAGAAACAGAGTCCAACCTGGGGGAGAGAATAAACAAAAAAACTTCTGCTGAGTCTCTTTAGCTGCTTGCATAACAAAGACGATGGTACGACAGCAGCTGGGACTACCAGATCTATTGGCACAGTTCATTGGTGCTCTGCAGGTCCTGTCTTCTTTCGACTTGTGCATGGAAGTTGATATCACTGTCTTTCTCAGCATCGCTCTCATGGTGACGGAGCAGGTAGAGTGATGGAGGATCGGATCGATGTTACTTTTCACCAACTGGTCCTGGTTGTCGTGGCAGTCCCACACAGGAAGCATTGCGTCTCTCTAAGAAATGGTGGAGTAGTTGGAAAAACATCCCTCTCACTAGGATGCCCTTCTCGCAGGTGTTCCCCTTTCACGGGATTCCCCCGAAGACCCTCTTCACCAGGTTTCCACTGGACTGGGTGCACTTCACTGTGTTGCTCCGACGCAACCCTCAGGATATGTGGAGAAAGTGCTATGAGTCTCACCTTCACGTACTTAGCTATACCTGAAGGGTAGTTGTTTACTCCTGCCACTTCGCGCAAGATCTTCGTCTTCCTGGGACCTGCAGAGGAGCACCTGTAGACTCATCTCTCGTGGCGGGACCCGCTCTCAACGGTGTCCCTGAAGCCTTTGCCCCTGGGTCACTGCGGTCTGGTGTTGAGGGGTCGGATCCTCTTCTTCAGGACGTTTGAGCAGTATCACCTTCCAGTCTCACATGCGACCCCAAAGGTGGATGTTACAAATGGTCCAGCCTGCTCGCATCTCCAATCACCAGGTGTTCTGAAGACTCATGGATAGGTATTTTTTCCAAGTGCCACCAATGTTCTCAAGGCCCTGTGCTCTATGTCAGATGTTCTTGCACTTGTCACCTTTGCCTTTTGGTGTGCGAGTTGTCATCTCACACACTCCTCTCTTCTTGAGATTTTTCTTTGTGTCTTTTTGCGGTGGCGTTGTGCCATCCCATTTCCTCCTTCTTGTTCTTTCACTTCACAACATGGTCCAGTCCCATCTTCTTGCTCGTCTACACTGACCAGGCCTCTCTGTGTGACCTGCACTTCACACGGGTCACCCTGGTCCTGTCCTACCCCTAGGACAATGTATTCACTTCCTTCGGTGAACAGACCTGTTGTCGCGACCTTCTTCTTGTCAATACTCTTTCTCGGTCTTCATTCTTTTTTTCTAGGTCTTTCTTCTCTGACCTCTTCTTTGGTTACCGTCACTCTGACCTCTTCTCAGGTCACTGCTTCACCAACCTCTTCTCAGGTCGCTGCCGCACCGACCTCTTCTCAGGTCACCGCTTCTTGGACCTCTTCTCAGGTCGCATCTTGGACCTCTTCTCTGGTCTCTGCTTCTCCGGCCTCTTCTCAAGTCTTTGCTTCACTGACCTCTTCTTAGGTTGCTGCTTCACCGACCTCTTCTCTGTGTCTCTCTTAGGCGCGCTTCAGAGCGTGCCCTTCATTTGCTACTTAAGATTATTGCTGCTGCTGGTGCCTTGCACACCTGTTTTTTCAACCTGCAGCGCTCTTCTTACTTCACTGGTCGCACTTGCTGCGCATTCTCTTCAGTCTTTCACTCATGGGTCATTGTTCTGCTGTTGGTGTTGCTCACCCACTTATTTCACTTGTGGTGGCGTCCTTTCGCCACTGGGCGCCCCCCCTTGGCACTTGCATCAGTTTGGGCTAGATTGGGCTTCTCCCTCAATGGACCACCGTCTGTTCTCAGTTGCCTCTCTGCACCTAACCATTCTGAGCCAGAGTGTTCCTGTTCACGGTGTTCCAGGGCTATCTTTGACGCTGCTGCGGTGACCATTTATGGCCACAAGGCATCACCTCATTGTCCTCACCAGCCCTGGCAGCCTTTGTCCTCCCTGCTCCTTTCCGCACTCACTTGACACTACTAGCTATCTCTGGGTGCTCCACATCCTAGCCACATTAGTCTTGCGCACTGCAAACTACATTCTTCTCAGGCACATATTCTTTTTGTTGCCCTCCTCCTTTGAACATTCAGGAATAAGGGTCGCCCTCCCTACACACTTGGCCCGTTGACACAGCCTCAACTGGGCTGGCCCTTAACTTCATTTAAAAAAACACACTTCCACTCCACCTGGGGGTCTTTGCTGTTATTCCTTTAAATTTAGGCTCAGAGTTCCTTCACTGAGGTGTCCTACTGATGGCACTAGTATTTATCTACATTTCGTTTTTTTCCTTCTAGAGGGGAATTTGGTGCTTCACCCCTGGCACTGGTCATACGCTACAGCATTCAGTCTTCCTCCCTATGCTGCAGGCCTGTTATTATCACTGCAGTCTTTATTCTGACAGTGCGGTACCGCAAAATGGCCACCAGATGGCAGTGTTGCATTAATTCCAGCATTGGCCCAGGTTGTGTTTGTGACACCGAGGCCTCGTGCCGTCTCCACTCTTCCCCTGTGGGGATGCCGGTGGGTACCAAGACTCCACTTCGACCCGATCTGCTCGGGTCACCTCACACCAAGGCACTAACACAGTGCTTTAAATGGGCTAGTACTCACCGGTACTGAGTACCAGCACTTCTTAAATTTACCACTCCGAATACCGGCACTTCTCTACTGCCAAGGAGAGTACCGGTACTCATGAAAAGTTAGGCTCATTGGCTGAGAGTGCTAATGAGCAGGAGTGGAACGTGTCTGGTAGCGAAGGTGCCACTTCTGTAGCCCCAATCTGAGCCCCAGCTGATCTATTCAGCAGGGCTCATTTGAATAATGTCCACTGCTCACTATCCGGCTGTGCTTGACAGAGCAGGGTCAAGATTCATTTTACTTGCAAGTGTGCGCATGCGATTTTCAAAGTGCAATGCTTCAAGTAGTGAAAAGTCAGTGCAGGGTAATACTTTAAACATAGAAATTTAATCAGGGGCAAGGGCGGCGGATTCTCACACTTCCCGTACTTTCTCTCGATCGGATGGTTAATGCCCAGACAATGCGATCGAAGAGGCCCCTGGAGTGCTAATCGAACTGCCCAACTTCTGCCCCAGACTCACCACGCCATCGTGAGTCTCATAGCGGGAGCAGATGGCACAGACTGAGACACTGCAGCAGGGCTCGCTGTCTGACTCTCTGAAGAAGAGACAGGCTAGAGACCCACGCGGTTCCAGGCCAGCAGCTCCTCTCGGTGGATTGTTCTGACAGCTGTACAGAGATTCAGGTAAGTTAGATATTAATTTAATAATCTCCTGCTGCTGACATTTAAAATGTTACGAAAATGATTAGGAGGCTCCAGCACGGCATAGGGCCTTGCAAGTGGGCACCCTAGAGTTGTCTGTCTGTGCTGAAAATGTGCTACATTTTTTCTAAACTAGCAGTTTTGCTGATTTATTAGTAGTGCAAAGTGTTTAACATCCCGGCTTAACAGTGAACCCACAAAGCAGCACCCTTTATTTTCTCAGCACAGTTAGACTTTCTGTCAGAGATAAGTCATGTGATTATTGTTCCCGCTGGAGAGAGGTCAGAGTTTTCTCTACTGGCAGTTTTCACTCTCACCATTAAGTAGCGTAGAGGGTTAATATGCCTCCTTCAAAAAAGCATATTGTATTGTACTGTATTGTATGTGGATAGCTTAGTGAGTTGCTGTTTTTGTCACAGAGACCCCTTTGTTACATGTGGTTTGACCGCACCTGAAGCTGAGGTTGGGTTGGAGGGTGCTGGTTTGTTTTAGAAATTACATGATAGCTTCAAAAGAAACTTCTGCAGGGTTTGACTTCCTTGTTGCTCAAATGAGTGTGATTTCTCATATTTGTCTATTTCCATTGACTTCGTTCCATGATTTTGGTTGCAAGAAAGTGCCACTCTAAGTGTTACACATCTAGTTATTGCCTGACTCTTGTAAATCCACTGAATCTATGAAAATGTCACACATAAGCAATCTGAAACATTAGCAGCTATACTCAAATGGGTGTCATTTCGGATATTTATATGATTCCCTCGTCTTCATTGCTTAATTATGCTAGCGAGAAAGTGTCACTCATAGTCGTTGAAATGTCACTTATAATTACAATGAAAATATGAAAATGTCACACATAGCAATCTGAAACCTTGGCAGCTATGGGGTCCATTCAGGCCCCGTGCTGTCAACCACATTCACACTATCCTCTGCATTTGCGCAAACACAGGAATCATGGCAGTCCCCTGGTAGTGGCATTTAAAAGAGCCTTGGTGAAGAGTATAACATGGCTTTTAAGATACCGGAGTCTTTTGTGGATCTGCTTATGTTTGTGTGTTTGCCTGCATTTGTATGCCTGTCTTTTGTAAGAAAAAAACGAGAGAAAGAATCAAGACACTCTCAGGAGGTATTTTAAAAGAAATGGGTGGCACTTTGTGTGTACATGTCTGCTCAGCGACAAAGGTTCATAAATAACGTAGTAGGGAGGGTTGGTGGGTGAGTGAGTGAGTGGAAGCATGAGTGACCAAGGGTGGATGTACAGATGGATGAATGGATGGATGAGTGAATGGATGGATGGATAGATGGGTGAAAGAGGGTGGATGATTGGATAAAAGGGCGGATGATGGGTGGATAAGTGAAAGATTGGATGGATGAATGTAAATGTCCAGTATTTGTAAAGCTCGTACAATTACTCGAAGGTGTCAAGGCGCTGGGGGCTGTCGGGAAGATTAAGCGAGCTATTGCCCAGGGTAACATGGTACTGGGCTGATCTGCAGCCAGCACTGGGTATCGAACCGTGAGCCCCCCGGGTTACGGAGTCAGTTGCCCTGGCCACTGTGCCACACCTCTTCCACAATGAACGGGAGGGAGGATGGATGAAAGGGTGGACGATGGATGAGTGAAAGGAGGGATTGAGTGAAAGGGTGGATGGGATGAAAGCGTGGATGGTATAAAGGAGTGAAAGGGTTGATGTATAGATGAGCAAAAGGATTGATGGATGAGTGAGAGGGTGGATAAACAGATGGATGAGTGAAAGGATGAATGGATAGGTTTAAAGATGGATGGATGGATGGATAGGTTTGGATATGAAGGGTGGACAGACGGAATGGTGAAAAACTGAATGATGGATGAAAAACTGACTAGACGACAGAATGTAAAGAGTAAATGGTGAACATCAGCAGGTAGATGGTAGGATGAAAGCATGAATGGATAGATAGATGGAAGAGATAAGAAATATCTTCTGGGGAGGTCATGGTGATTTGCTTCATTTGCTTGGTGTCATAAGGGCTTTGGTTCGAAGTGGGGGTATTTTCAGTTTCTTCCTACTCACATTCTCAAAAATGTATAGTATTGTGCCAAACAACAGCACTTAACAGTATGGCATTAGGAAGGTGCAGCTATTGCAAAAAAAGGAAATGTTAACATATCATCGCATTTTTCTTTCATTTTGTATAATGAGTTAACCTGCTTTGTTTATATAAACACATTTATCATGTGTTTCGGTGTGTGCTGCAACTATTATAGAAGTCGTTAAGTATCATCATGTCTTGCCTTTAGCCCCGCCCCTAACCCCGCCCACTCACTACACCTCTAGCTCATTTTAATGAGTACCTGCACTTATTTTTTCCCATTTAAAGCACTGCACCAAGGTAGGTGATCTCTCTTCTTCTTTATTATTATTATTTGGCTCCATTGACACCCGCAACTACGGTGTGCCATTTCTATCGCTCCTCACTCTTGCCGGAAGCCTACTGCCTCTGCCGAGCTGAGCCATCCTTGGAGTCACTCACAGGGGCCGCGTGGATCTCGCACCATGCAGGCGTGGCCCAGCTTACAGGAGCTGTAGTAGAGCTGTAGTAGGCTCTCTTCACGGGACGTCCTCTCTCTGCAGAAATTAATCCAGTGGGTGCACCGTCCACTCCTTCCCGGTGGATTCAGGGTTCTTGCCCGTACTGGCTCTTCTGAGTTGGGTCCTCACCTAGTATTGGTGGGCCTCAACCCACATCCTGTGCCCCGCTGCACGGCCCTCTCGCAGCGCAGCCGATGGCCTTCGTCTTGCACCCACTCACAGCAGCTGATCAGGGGCAGCTTACAGAGTCCTGTGCCGGTACATAGCATCGGTATGCTTATGGTGCCTCTGTTGCACTTTGTCCTCACTTTGCGTTCCTGATGAGACGTGTCACATCCCCACGCAGGCTATCCTGATGCTCTGCCTTGGGCCCTGCAGCTCACCTCTGGCTCAGCGGGCAGTCGCCTTCGATGCACGTGAGCTCCGCTCCGCTCTCATGTCATTTGGTCCGCAGCATGCTGGTGTCGCGGAGCATGCCACTGGCTCCCTTACTCACCACGTAGTCACTCTTTCTTTTGTGTGCCACCACGCACTTGCGGGCACACCAGGTGCGGGGTGGGCTCCTGATCATCTTTCATGCCCAGGGCTCTTCACATGGCCCGCGGGCAATCAGGCGCTTTGTTCGCCTGCTGCAGGGGGTGCCCTCGACACGGGCAGCATTCTCCCCTTTAACCACATACAACAAGGCAGTTGCACACGCGGGCAGGTCCCGCTCATCGCCAATGTAATGGTACTGGGCCCTATGCCCTCATGCACTAATAATAAGTACACACAGACACAGTACTGTGATGGTAGAACTGGCCCAGGGCACGTGCGTCCGGCCCCTTTTATTGGCAGGGTCACATGTGCAGTGACGCCTGTGCTGGGTGGGTGTGGGGTGGGGTGTAAGCCAGCCCTCTGGAAGTGGCTGGTACATTACAACTACTAGACCAGTGATCAGCAGATCACTACAGGGAGGAGGGAACAGCCTGCGACATACATGCGACATTCACCAGGCATTCCTGCACTAGGCATCAAAGCATATGAAGGCTCACCTACAGCCTGGCCACTTTTAAACAAAAAATACTAGAAGTACATTATTGGCCATTTTAAATATGGAGACGGACCATTGAGGGGACTTCTATCACACTTAAGAGCTTCAGGATGAACAGACTGTACCAGATCATTCATTGCACAATGCCACTCCTGTTTGTGGTAGATAAAGGAGGAACCGATACACGATTTGCCCAAGATCACACAAGTGTCAGTAGGAACGGAGAGATTGGTGCCTTGTTTTCCTAGTAATAGAATCGGTTGGATAGCGCCTGAACAGGTACATCATGTTTACCATCAGCCAAAGATATACTATTCCTCATCTAGTCCGCCTCTTTCAATATTTTATGTTAGTACCAGTCCCGTCTGTAAAACACCTTGAAGCACCTTGACCGGAGCTCTGCAACAGAGCATATTTACCAAACTAATTTCTGCGCATGGCCTGGACCAACCAATCATTCTGTTCAGGTGAGTGCGTGTTTTACAGGCAATGTAGTATTCCTTTGTTTTTCCTCTGTGTTTCGCTTTGTACGAACGAGTTAAAACTCTGGAGCTATAGCGCCCTCTAGTGGATGTCCTACTAACAGTCGAAACCTGGTGAAAGTGGAGAAATCTTCAAAGGGTTGTTTGTCCCTGTATCATATACACTTTTAAGGCTGGTTGTGGGCGGGAAGGCAGTTTCTTGGTTCCCACTTGATAATCTATAAGGGCAGCTGCAGGAGCTACAACGAACAGTTTACAATAGAATCAGCGCTAAGCAAATTGAGCTGGGCTGCATTTTCTTCTGCAGTTCTTCATGAAAAGGAGGGGGGTCCTAAAACCTAAAATATCGCTTTTATTCCAAGGGAAAAGCCACTGAAGCAGATGGAATGATTCACAGGGGCACCAAGGCCACTCAACCCAATACAAACAGATCACCCTATATTATAAACTGCATTTAACATTTTTAATGTAGCGTTTCTAGGCAGCTTCTGAGCACTAATCGTTACTCATTAGCGAGGGGACACCAGGCAATGCCAGATGCAGTGCTGTGCCGGGACTGCACACTGCTAACAGCTGATGTTTTAATTGTAGGGTTCAGAGTACAGACTGCAGGTGCGCGCTATTGTATTGGTAAGAATACAATGTGAAATGTTTCCTACTTTATTTTTTAAAACAATGACAAATTCATTAGTTTTCTAAAAACATTGCCCCCATCCTTCCTTTCCCTGGAAATCAAAGCCCACTCTTGGGGGGCGGGAGGGTATGCGGGAGAGGTTGCGAAGATTTATGTTCACATTTTAACTGAATCAAAATTATTTTACAAAAGTTCTGTTATGAAGAGACAAAAGGTTTTATTCGACTTATAAAAGACCTGAACGCAATTTACATAAGTAAGTGTGCGCAGAAGAACATTTTTACCAGGGCACAAGTCCTAAAAAAAGAAGTGGGGGGACTAACCTAGTTAGACATCATGGCGCGTGACATCATGGCGTGTGACATCACACATGGCATCACATAAATTGACATCATAGAAAGTGGCATCACAAGCCACGACTTTACAGGAAGTGGCATCACAAGAAGTGACATCAGATCTAAAGCCTTCACATATATGTTTAGCAGGTCTATCATGTGTACGTTTGAGCGTATTGCAAGGATAATAGCACAGTGAGCTATGGAAGATGATATGTGACTTCTACACCTTGCAATCCTCTAGTTTTTTGCCACACATCCTGTACATTCATTTACACACTAAAATAATGTATTGTACATGTAATATGCATGTGTTGATGTAAAGGGCTCTGACACCCTGCATTGGGATGAGTAGGGCTATACAAGAAAAAATAGTGGTACTTAAATTATTCCAACGCCTCCTTAGTTGTAGTAAGCGCTGTATAACTGCAATTTGTTGTGTGTAAATACTAGGAAAGACCAACACATCTAACATTATTACAGTGCATGCATATCTCCTAAACAGGGACTGAACAAAGTGAAAAGCTGCCTCTCTTAAATATGTGTGAAGTGCTAACCTTTGTTTCTCCTACACTTCATTTACATCTAGGTTTGAAGCTCCTGACTGCTCCCAGCCAAGAGACTCACAAAAGGAGGCCTGATGACCCCTCAAATTCGACCTTTGTTATGGGCCCAACAGGATTCTTAAATAAGAAAGCCCCGTCCCCGCCTGCATGTTCTTGCTTGTTGCAGGTGGAAAGCAGACAATGTGCAGGCGCTGCTGAAAGTGTCCAGGTGTTTGGAAATTACACCGGGACGAGTTCAGCACATTATGCAGTGGGGCCCAAATTCTTGGCTGGGTGGATGGTTTTCACTCTGTGAAAATAGTAGGTGGTCGCCATCCACATGCGTGTACCCCAGACTCGTGCCCTGATTAACACACAGAACATGAGCAACATGGTCACGGTCCCAAAGTCAACCAAGATAGCCGTTTTGAACAACACCTCTCTCCCCATCGAAAATGACCATGTTTTTGGTGCCCTTCCCACAAGGCCGCTGGAATTATGTGGCAGGGGAGAACTAAATTATGCAGCAGAGTTGACTAAGGTATGCGCCAAGAAAAGCCACATTATGCAGCATATGTGCATTTTGTGATAGTATCACTTAATTATTTTGCCACTTTACACGTAGTAAGTAACACTGGCTGCTAAAATAATATTTCAACTTATTGGTACCAGGTTTACCCCTCAAATTCAGCAATAAGCGATTGAAAGATACCCAGTCACCCTTTGCAAAGGGCTTTCCAATTAGAAAGGACGCGGGTCACCATTTTGATCTGTTTAATCTAGAAACACATTTTTTGGTTAAATCTGCCAATTAGGCAGCAGCCAATGCAAGGTGCTTGGGTGCGGTGGACAAGGTGAGGAGCTCAGAGTGATGTTAATGTTAAATGTTAATTGGGATTATTATAGCGCATTATCACCCTCTGGTCTCTAAGCGCTTTGAGAGAAAGCCCAACCATGGCACCTCTGTAGAGTGTGCGCCCGGACTTGGCTTAGATTGTGCCCCAGGCTTCGGTAAAGAGGAGAGTTTTACATTTTTTTCTAAATGAGAGGAGGGCGGGCTCCTTACGGAGCCCTGCCGGCAGCTCATGCCAGAGTTGAGGGATCATTGTAGAGAAGGCCTTGCCCCCTTTCGAAGAGGTCGAGAAACGGGGCAGGCCAGAAAACCAGCAGCCGAGGACCGGAGGGACCGTCCTGGCATATAATTTACCAGGCGTTCCTTAATATATGCTGGGGCCTGACCATGGATGGCCTTGTGGGCTATACATAGCCCCTGGAATCTGGTTCTCTGCTTAACTGGTAGCCAGTGTAGCTGCTGCCATAGGAGGGTGGCGTGAGCTCGCCTTGGGAGCCTAAAAACCAGTCTAGCAGCGTTGTTCATGACTACCTGGAGTTTTGACAGCAGTTTTTCTGGGAGGCCCACAAACAGAGAATTCCCGTAATCTAAGCGAGAGATAATCAGTGCTGGTACTGCCATATGGAGTGCCGTGAATGAGAGAAGGCGGCCAGTTTTCGCAGCAATCTCAGCAGGCCCACGCATGTCCCCACCACGGTAGAAACCTGGTAGGACATGGAGAGTTTGGCATCAATTTTTATACCCAGACTCTTTACAACTGGGACGGGCTCTGGAGTGGAGACAAGTTTTTTTGGCCAAAAGAGGTCACTCCAAGGATTAGTATTCATGGTGATGGCCAGGACCTCGGATTTATCGGGGCTGATTTTGAGGTAGTTGACGGTCATCCAGTTAACTGTGAACTTTAGGATATTCTGCAGCCGTGCATGTCCCGTGGGGGAGTTGTCGATCTGGATGAGGATTCGAGTGTTGTCTGCGTAATTGAAGACTTGGCACTCCATACAGGATAATGCTGTCACCAAGGGCTGGAGGTAGGCATTGAAGAGGAGGAGGGGGATAATGCCAATCCCTGATGGATGCCGCACGTTAGCTCACCCGCATCAGATACCTGGTCAGCGAGTTGAATACTTTGAGAACGGCCTGACAGGAAGGACGCCAGCCATTGAAATGCTACCCCCTGGACTCCCAGCTCCCTGATTCGTGACAAGAGTAGGCCATGATTGACCGTATTGAATGCCATGGACAGGTCTAGGACAACCAGGGCACAAGACTTCTTGTTATCGGCCATCAGTCTGAGTTTGTCCAATACTGTCAGCATTACCAGTTCTGTGCTGTGGTGAGCCCTGAAACCGGCCTGTTTCATGTGAAAGAGCTGGTTGCTCCCTCAGTGGTGGGATAAGGTTTTCAGCACATGTTGTTCTAGCACCTCAGCCAGAAAAGGAATCTGGGAAATAGGCCTAATATTTTTGACATTCGTTGTATCTGCCCCATGTTTTTTCAGCAGGGGTATGACTCTCCCCTCTTTAAAGTTGGTCGGGACTTGGCCAGTGTCGAGGGACCGATTTAGTAGGTTTAGGACCTCGCTCTCCATCCCGGGGAGTGCCATGCGGAATACCCTAGGTGGGCAGGGGTCTGCTGGCACCCTGATTTGGTGCGGGCCCGTAAGAGGCTCAGAGAGTCATGATTTAATTTTGGGAAAGGAGGAGGGGGGTTTGTCATAGATGGGCAGTTTGGGATCAGCCACTGGAGGGATATGAACAGCGGGAGTATGATGAATGACCAACAGGAGGTCAGTGACTTTTTTGTAAAAAGTAGGACTGAAACTTGTTACAGTCTTCGGGATGGGACGGGGGTTTCTGTTCTTGCGACTGTCTCAGCTCCGTTAGGATCCGAAAGGTCTCCTTTTGTTTATTGTCGGCGGCCAGAATCCTCGATTCATAGTAGTCCGCCTTCCTGTCTATGATGGCTCTTTTGTAGGTAGCAAAAATGTCTTTGTATTCAGAGAGAGCACCTGGGTCATAAGCTTTGCGCCAGGCTCTCTCCAATTGGCGCAGTGATTGTTTCATCCCTCGCAAAGCCTCATTAAACCAAGGGGCCCCTTTGCCTTTGTACCTCACTCTTTCCCTACTTGCTGGGGCGACTTTGTCAATGGCATTCCTCAACCTAATCGAGAGAGATTCGCTTTCCTGGTCGAGGTTTCTTAGTACTGGCCTTCCAGTGGCTGAATTACGTAGGGTCCCTACAAGATCACATTCTTTTATTTTCTTCGACCCGCGCAGGACTTTCCATTCTGGGGGTGGGCGGCCGCCCGGACTTCGAGCGGAATCACACATCTGCTCAGAAAGTGATCAGACCAGGCGCAATGGCTGATGTCTGCCAGACTAGCTGAGGGGTGGGTGGTTCAAACTAGATTGAGGGTGTGACCCTTGTCATGGGTGGGTGCATTAACAAGTTGGTTAAGTTCAAGGGTAGTTAATGCGTCTTTCACTTGTTTTGCTTACATGTCTCTGGGTACCCGGTCCCAGTGTAGGTTGAAGTTCCCTATCACCATGACGCATTGATACCGGGAGCGAAGGTCACTCACTAATTCGGTGAAGCACTCAATGAATTTGGGGAAAGTACGAGGGGGGCAATAGACCACAACTAGGCCAAGACAAGTTGTCTTGAAAGAAATCTTGGCTCCCAGGATGTCTGCACCCTCGATGTTTTCAGTGGCGATCGTCTCTATTCCCAGTTGTCGTTGTATAAAATTGCTACCCCCCACCTCTCATATTTCCCGTTCTATTGTGCCACAAGGCCGCATAATCCAGGAGCAGGGCTGCTACTATGTCCGGTGTAGAGGAGTCCTCGAGCCAGGTTTCCGTGACCCCAGGATGTCTAGTGAGTTATCCTGGAAGAGTGCGAAGACCTCCAAATTTCGCTTCTGCAGGGAACGGGTATTCAGGATTGCTACCAGTAGTCCCTGTGAGCTAGCAATCTTGGCCTGTCTTGGGCGGTGTGGTGAGGTACCGACAGTTCCTACTGCAGTTGGGATCCTTAATAAGCCTTCCGCTCTGAGGATGTCAACTACATTGTTATTTAGGGAGGCAGAGCCATGGGCTAAGGCCAAGAGTGCTTCTGCCCGGGAAAGGATGTAAGGACCAGGGGTGCTGGCCCCTGGCCCCAGCTGGACGCGGACTGGCGCAGACGGGCTTGCCTTAAGTGCGCCTCTGGCGCGCGCGCTGCACGCTTGCTCCAGCGTGGCAGATATCGTGTGATAGACAGTGCAGGAGCTAAGATGGCGGAATGGGCAGTGTTTATGGCACTGTTAGGGGTAAATCAACACTATGTATTCTGCTGACACTAGACTCTTGAGGCTTCCTACTGGAGTGATCCTAGGTTTGAAAACGTAAATGCCTGAATACTCTCAGACACTGGTAGTTATTATGAACTGCATCATTGTGTTTTGTGGAAAGGAGCCAGTCATGTGCGCATCAGACTTGATCGTGCTCCAATAGGAACAATCTAGCCCAAACTACTAGACTAAGTCCTCTCTGATTGAAGCACCACACATTCCAGACCTTTTGTAGCCTTTTGGGCCTCATCAGTGAGGTTCAACTTGAGCCCCATGGCAAAGAGAGCAAGGGATCCATGCGTAGGCGTACGTGTCGTACTGAGGATGTGTAATTTAGAAAGATTAAAAAGCGATAGGTGGTATTCATAAATGAATCGCAGCCCGGGTAATTCATTTGACTGCATTCCAGTCCATCATTTGTTTGTCCACTGTGTCACTCTATACAGGGACCAGCCACATGCAATTCAGACTTGGTCCTGCTCCAGAAAGAACAGTCTGGCTCAATATGCCAGGAATATTATACGTTTACATGTTTCTGTTCTGAATTTCAAAGTCAGTGTACTGTTCCGTCTCCATCTGAATGTGGTAGGCTGTCATCAACTGAGGCTAGCATATTTTTGGTAAACTGAACCCAGGGCTGGACTGAGGACACAAAGCAGCCCAGGCAATTCTATCGGACTGGCCCCGAGAGGGGGGAGGGAGGGGGTCAAGTTGTGGGCAAGGGTGCTAGTCTGAAGCACTGCTGCTTAACTAAACAGACCCCCAGCACTGCAGCAAAAATGGCCCCCAGTAACAAAAACAGCCCCTACCACTACAAAACTGGCCCCCACCCTTCTAGCCCTCCAGGGAAACACCAAATGCCTGCTACAGCCAGTCCGGCCCCGACTGACCCCAAACCTATTTTTAAAAACACCCACCAAATATATACAACCAGGTTGATATGCAGGAAGCAGGCAACATTTTCATTTCAAATACCTGTTCTGTGCATTCAGATTACGTTATTTGCTTGACAAAAGGAAAACCTGAGCTGGTCTCACTGAGTCAACTCACTCACATTGCCTACAGATATTAATCTTATAAGATGGTTTACTGCACGCATTTTACACCAATAATCTCTCCTGACAGCTGCACCAGGCAACAAGCTGGAAGCTGAGTTTATGCATGGGATTAAAAAAGCCTTCTTCAGTGCTGGCATCCCAAACACATTTTTTTATCAAGCTGCATGTTTCCAAAGGATAAAAACTCTGTTTCCAGGTCACATTTGGAACAATTGGTGCTCTGGTGTCCTTGAGGCTTGTTTACGAGAACACCCTGCTTCAAGGCATTTTTTTTCCTTTCAACCTTGCTGTCTGCGATCTCTACAAAAGTCTGATAAGTGGTGAAAATCTAGGACCACGTTTCCCAAAGTATCAAGGATTACATTTGTCATCAAACGGCGGATAAAATTAGCATTCACACTCTCTTTTTTGATTTTCTGCTCATGCTTCTTGGCAAATACACGTGTGTGATGCAAATTGAGAGAGAGAGTGAAGGGAAAGTTTGTCTGTCATCCCTGCACTAATTATTTCTAAATTTAAAGAGCGAACCCTCTACCAAATATACATTGGGGGCAGATTTACAAGCCCCTTGCGTCACTTTTGCACCGCTGTTGCATCACTTTTTGTGACACAGCGGCGACATAAACAATGCGCCATGTTGTGGCCCATTTACAATGTGATGCATGTAGAGAGATGTATCATGTTGTAAAGCCCTGCATCACATTATACCTGCGTCAGGTATAATGTAGGCAGGGTGGGCATTCCCACGCAGGAACCCCTCATTTAAGTGATGCAGTGAAATCTACAAGATTTTGCTGCGCCACTTCTAGGACACCACTGCGTCAAAACCTATGCCTGCTTGAAGCAGGCGTAAGGAGTGACGCAGTACAATAAGTATAGGCCTCAACATGCATTGCTGGAGTTGCATTGTGATTGCGACACAACTCCAGCAATCCGTGACTTTTGTGCCAACAGATGAGCCAGAATTTCTGACGCATCTGTCATTCCTTGCGCCATGGTGTGCCGTATTGTAAATATGATACAGTAAAGGGGGGTGGTGATGGACAGAGTATTCCGAATTAATGCAGAACACTCCTACCCAGTCAAGAGATCAGGGCTTGATCCATCACCGTTTTTTAGCTCACTGCACCATCCCAGTTCAGAACCTGGCTATATGCAAATTAGTCTGTCCCTGGCCCAGTGCATCATGGGAACAGGGCAGACCAAACTACCAAGCCAATTCTTTCACTGGAAAGGAAACAAGCTTCCGGGGACCAGTTTCTGGCATTACAGCCGTCTTCGGCCCGGCTTGCTTGAATCCTGATGGTGCAGTGAGCAAGGGACTCGCATCCGAGTATACCCTTCCACGCTTATGGTGGCCAAAACGATACAGTAAAGGGGGGTGGTGATGGACAGAGTATTCCGAATTAATGCAGAACACTCCTACCCAGTCAAGAGATCAGGGCTTGATCCATCACCGTTTTTTAGCTCACTGCACCATCCCAGTTCAGAACCTGGCTATATGCAAATTAGTCTGTCCCTGGCCCAGTGCATCATGGGAACAGGGCAGACCAAACTACCAAGCCAATTCTTTCACTGGAAAGGAAACAAGCTTCCGGGGACCGGTTTCTGGCATTACAGCCGTCTTCGGCCCGGCTTGCTTGAATCCTGATGGTGCAGTGAGCAAGGGACTCGCATCCGAGTATACCCTTCCACGCTTATGGTGGCCAAAACGATACAGTAGATGAGGTGAGATAAATAACGGTGATGGATCAAGCCCTGATCTTTGGACTGGGTAAGAGTGGTCTGCTTAATTCAGACACTCTGTTCATCACCACCCCCTTTTCTGAATCGTTTTTGGCCACTATAGGTGTGGCAGGGTATACTCAGACATGAGTCCCTTTCTCACTGCTCCATCAGGATTCAAGCAAGCCGGGCCGAAGAGGCTGAAATGCCAGAAACCGGTCCCCGGTAGCTTGTCTCCTTTCTGGTGAAGAATTGGCTTGGTAGTTTGGTCTGCCCTGTTCCCATGATGCACTGGGCCAGGGACAGACTAATTTGCATATAGCCAGGTTCTGAGCTGGGATGGGGCAGTGAGATAAATAACGGTGATGGATCAAGCCCTGATCTTTGGACTGGGTAAGAGTGGTCTGCTTAATTCAGACACTCTGTTCATCACCACCCCCTTTTCTGAATCGTTTTTGGCCACTATAGGTGTGGCAGGGTATACTCAGACATGAGTCCCTTTCTCACTGCTCCATCAGGATTCAAGCAAGCCGGGCCGAAGAGGCTGAAATGCCAGAAACCGGTCCCCGGTAGCTTGTCTCCTTTCTGGTGAAGAATTGGCTTGGTAGTTTGGTCTGCCCTGTTCCCATGATGCACTGGGCCAGGGACAGACTAATTTGCATATAGCCAGGTTCTGAGCTGGGATGGGGCAGTGAGATAAATAACGGTGATGGATCAAGCCCTGATCTTTGGACTGGGTAAGAGTGGTCTGCTTAATTCAGACACTCTGTTCATCACCACCCCCTTTTCTGAATCGTTTTTGGCCACTATAGGTGTGGCAGGGTATACTCAGACATGAGTCCCTTTCTCACTGCTCCATCAGGATTCAAGCAAGCCGGGCCGAAGAGGCTGAAATGCCAGAAACCGGTCCCCGGTAGCTTGTCTCCTTTCTGGTGAAGAATTGGCTTGGTAGTTTGGTCTGCCCTGTTCCCATGATGCACTGGGCCAGGGACAGACTAATTTGCATATAGCCAGGTTCTGAGCTGGGATGGGGCAGTGAGATAAATAACGGTGATGGATCAAGCCCTGATCTTTGGACTGGGTAAGAGTGGTCTGCTTAATTCAGACACTCTGTTCATCACCACCCCCTTTTCTGAATCGTTTTTGGCCACTATAGGTGTGGCAGGGTATACTCAGACATGAGTCCCTTTCTCACTGCTCCATCAGGATTCAAGCAAGCCGGGCCGAAGAGGCTGAAATGCCAGAAACCGGTCCCCGGTAGCTTGTCTCCTTTCTGGTGAAGAATTGGCTTGGTAGTTTGGTCTGCCCTGTTCCCATGATGCACTGGGCCAGGGACAGACTAATTTGCATATAGCCAGGTTCTGAGCTGGGATGGGGCAGTGAGATAAATAACGGTGATGGATCAAGCCCTGATCTTTGGACTGGGTAAGAGTGGTCTGCTTAATTCAGACACTCTGTTCATCACCACCCCCTTTTCTGAATCGTTTTTGGCCACTATAGGTGTGGCAGGGTATACTCAGACATGAGTCCCTTTCTCACTGCTCCATCAGGATTCAAGCAAGCCGGGCCGAAGAGGCTGAAATGCCAGAAACCGGTCCCCGGTAGCTTGTCTCCTTTCTGGTGAAGAATTGGCTTGGTAGTTTGGTCTGCCCTGTTCCCATGATGCACTGGGCCAGGGACAGACTAATTTGCATATAGCCAGGTTCTGAGCTGGGATGGGGCAGTGAGATAAATAACGGTGATGGATCAAGCCCTGATCTTTGGACTGGGTAAGAGTGGTCTGCTTAATTCAGACACTCTGTTCATCACCACCCCCTTTTCTGAATCGTTTTTGGCCACTATAGGTGTGGCAGGGTATACTCAGACATGAGTCCCTTTCTCACTGCTCCATCAGGATTCAAGCAAGCCGGGCCGAAGAGGCTGAAATGCCAGAAACCGGTCCCCGGTAGCTTGTCTCCTTTCTGGTGAAGAATTGGCTTGGTAGTTTGGTCTGCCCTGTTCCCATGATGCACTGGGCCAGGGACAGACTAATTTGCATATAGCCAGGTTCTGAGCTGGGATGGGGCAGTGAGATAAATAACGGTGATGGATCAAGCCCTGATCTTTGGACTGGGTAAGAGTGGTCTGCTTAATTCAGACACTCTGTTCATCACCACCCCCTTTTCTGAATCGTTTTTGGCCACTATAGGTGTGGCAGGGTATACTCAGACATGAGTCCCTTTCTCACTGCTCCATCAGGATTCAAGCAAGCCGGGCCGAAGAGGCTGAAATGCCAGAAACCGGTCCCCGGTAGCTTGTCTCCTTTCTGGTGAAGAATTGACTTGGTAGTTTGGTCTGCCCTGTTCCCATGATGCACTGGGCCAGGGACAGACTAATTTGCATATAGCCAGGTTCTGAGCTGGGATGGGGCAGTGAGATAAATAACGGTGATGGATCAAGCCCTGATCTTTGGACTGGGTAAGAGTGGTCTGCTTAATTCAGACACTCTGTTCATCACCACCCCCTTTTCTGAATCGTTTTTGGCCACTATAGGTGTGGCAGGGTATACTCAGACATGAGTCCCTTTCTCACTGCTCCATCAGGATTCAAGCAAGCCGGGCCGAAGAGGCTGAAATGCCAGAAACCGGTCCCCGGTAGCTTGTCTCCTTTCTGGTGAAGAATTGGCTTGGTAGTTTGGTCTGCCCTGTTCCCATGATGCACTGGGCCAGGGACAGACTAATTTGCATATAGCCAGGTTCTGAGCTGGGATGGGGCAGTGAGATAAATAACGGTGATGGATCAAGCCCTGATCTTTGGACTGGGTAAGAGTGGTCTGCTTAATTCAGACACTCTGTTCATCACCACCCCCTTTTCTGAATCGTTTTTGGCCACTATAGGTGTGGCAGGGTATACTCAGACATGAGTCCCTTTCTCACTGCTCCATCAGGATTCAAGCAAGCCGGGCCGAAGAGGCTGAAATGCCAGAAACCGGTCCCCGGTAGCTTGTCTCCTTTCTGGTGAAGAATTGGCTTGGTAGTTTGGTCTGCCCTGTTCCCATGATGCACTGGGCCAGGGACAGACTAATTTGCATATAGCCAGGTTCTGAGCTGGGATGGGGCAGTGAGATAAATAACGGTGATGGATCAAGCCCTGATCTTTGGACTGGGTAAGAGTGGTCTGCTTAATTCAGACACTCTGTTCATCACCACCCCCTTTTCTGAATCGTTTTTGGCCACTATAGGTGTGGCAGGGTATACTCAGACATGAGTCCCTTTCTCACTGCTCCATCAGGATTCAAGCAAGCCGGGCCGAAGAGGCTGACATGCCAGAAACCGGTCCCCGGTAGCTTGTCTCCTTTCTGGTGAAGAATTGGCTTGGTAGTTTGGTCTGCCCTGTTCCCATGATGCACTGGGCCAGGGACAGACTAATTTGCATATAGCCAGGTTGTGAGCTGGGATGGGGCAGTGAGATAAATAACGGTGATGGATCAAGCCCTGATCTTTGGACTGGGTAAGAGTGGTCTGCTTAATTCAGACACTCTGTTCATCACCACCCCCTTTTCTGAATCGTTTTTGGCCACTATAGGTGTGGCAGGGTATACTCAGACATGAGTCCCTTTCTCACTGCTCCATCAGGATTCAAGCAAGCCGGGCCGAAGAGGCTGAAATGCCAGAAACCGGTCCCCGGTAGCTTGTCTCCTTTCTGGTGAAGAATTGGCTTGGTAGTTTGGTCTGCCCTGTTCCCATGATGCACTGGGCCAGGGACAGACTAATTTGCAACAAGCCAGGTTCTGAGCTGGGATGGGGCAGTGAGATAAATAACGGTGATGGATCAAGCCCTGATCTTTGGACTGGGTAAGAGTGGTCTGCTTAATTCAGACACTCTGTTCATCACCACCCCCTTTTCTGAATCGTTTTTGGCCACTATAGGTGTGGCAGGGTATACTCAGACATGAGTCCCTTTCTCACTGCTCCATCAGGATTCAAGCAAGCCGGGCCGAAGAGGCTGAAATGCCAGAAACCGGTCCCCGGTAGCTTGTCTCCTTTCTGGTGAAGAATTGGCTTGGTAGTTTGGTCTGCCCTGTTCCCATGATGCACTGGGCCAGGGACAGACTAATTTGCATATAGCCAGGTTCTGAGCTGGGATGGGGCAGTGAGATAAATAACGGTGATGGATCAAGCCCTGATCTTTGGACTGGGTAAGAGTGGTCTGCTTAATTCAGACACTCTGTTCATCACCACCCCCTTTTCTGAATCGTTTTTGGCCACTATAGGTGTGGCAGGGTATACTCAGACATGAGTCCCTTTCTCACTGCTCCATCAGGATTCAAGCAAGCCGGGCCGAAGAGGCTGAAATGCCAGAAACCGGTCCCCGGTAGCTTGTCTCCTTTCTGGTGAAGAATTGGCTTGGTAGTTTGGTCTGCCCTGTTCCCATGATGCACTAGGCCAGGGACAGACTAATTTGCATATAGCCAGGTTCTGAGCTGGGATGGGGCAGTGAGATAAATAACGGTGATGGATCAAGCCCTGATCTTTGGACTGGGTAAGAGTGGTCTGCTTAATTCAGACACTCTGTTCATCACCACCCCCTTTTCTGAATCGTTTTTGGCCACTATAGGTGTGGCAGGGTATACTCAGACATGAGTCCCTTTCTCACTGCTCCATCAGGATTCAAGCAAGCCGGGCCGAAGAGGCTGAAATGCCAGAAACCGGTCCCCGGTAGCTTGTCTCCTTTCTGGTGAAGAATTGGCTTGGTAGTTTGGTCTGCCCTGTTCCCATGATGCACTGGGCCAGGGACAGACTAATTTGCATATAGCCAGGTTCTGAGCTGGGATGGGGCAGTGAGATAAATAACGGTGATGGATCAAGCCCTGATCTTTGGACTGGGTAAGAGTGGTCTGCTTAATTCAGACACTCTGTTCATCACCACCCCCTTTTCTGAATCGTTTTTGGCCACTATAGGTGTGGCAGGGTATACTCAGACATGAGTCCCTTTCTCACTGCTCCATCAGGATTCAAGCAAGCCGGGCCGAAGAGGCTGAAATGCCAGAAACCGATCCCCGGTAGCTTGTCTCCTTTCTGGTGAAGAATTGGCTTGGTAGTTTGGTCTGCCCTGTTCCCATGATGCACTGGGCCAGGGACAGACTAATTTGCATATAGCCAGGTTCTGAGCTGGGATGGGGCAGTGAGATAAATAACGGTGATGGATCAAGCCCTGATCTTTGGACTGGGTAAGAGTGGTCTGCTTAATTCAGACACTCTGTTCATCACCACCCCCTTTTCTGAATCGTTTTTGGCCACTATAGGTGTGGCAGGGTATACTCAGACATGAGTCCCTTTCTCACTGCTCCATCAGGATTCAAGCAAGCCGGGCCGAAGAGGCTGAAATGCCAGAAACCGGTCCCCGGTAGCTTGTCTCCTTTCTGGTGAAGAATTGGCTTGGTAGTTTGGTCTGCCCTGTTCCCATGATGCACTGGGCCAGGGACAGACTAATTTGCATATAGCCAGGTTCTGAGCTGGGATGGGGCAGTGAGATAAATAACGGTGATGGATCAAGCCCTGATCTTTGGACTGGGTAAGAGTGGTCTGCTTAATTCAGACACTCTGTTCATCACCACCCCCTTTTCTGAATCGTTTTTGGCCACTATAGGTGTGGCAGGGTATACTCAGACATGAGTCCCTTTCTCACTGCTCCATCAGGATTCAAGCAAGCCGGGCCGAAGAGGCTGAAATGCCAGAAACCGGTCCCCGGTAGCTTGTCTCCTTTCTGGTGAAGAATTGGCTTGGTAGTTTGGTCTGCCCTGTTCCCATGATGCACTGGGCCAGGGACAGACTAATTTGCATATAGCCAGGTTCTGAGCTGGGATGGGGCAGTGAGATAAATAACGGTGATGGATCAAGCCCTGATCTTTGGACTGGGTAAGAGTGGTCTGCTTAATTCAGACACTCTGTTCATCACCACCCCCTTTTCTGAATCGTTTTTGGCCACTATAGGTGTGGCAGGGTATACTCAGACATGAGTCCCTTTCTCACTGCTCCATCAGGATTCAAGCAAGCCGGGCCGAAGAGGCTGAAATGCCAGAAACCGGTCCCCGGTAGCTTGTCTCCTTTCTGGTGAAGAATTGGCTTGGTAGTTTGGTCTGCCCTGTTCCCATGATGCACTGGGCCAGGGACAGACTAATTTGCATATAGCCAGGTTCTGAGCTGGGATGGGGCAGTGAGATAAATAACGGTGATGGATCAAGCCCTGATCTTTGGACTGGGTAAGAGTGGTCTGCTTAATTCAGACACTCTGTTCATCACCACCCCCTTTTCTGAATCGTTTTTGGCCACTATAGGTGTGGCAGGGTATACTCAGACATGAGTCCCTTTCTCACTGCTCCATCAGGATTCAAGCAAGCCGGGCCGAAGAGGCTGAAATGCCAGAAACCGGTCCCCGGTAGCTTGTCTCCTTTCTGGTGAAGAATTGACTTGGTAGTTTGGTCTGCCCTGTTCCCATGATGCACTGGGCCAGGGACAGACTAATTTGCATATAGCCAGGTTCTGAGCTGGGATGGGGCAGTGAGATAAATAACGGTGATGGATCAAGCCCTGATCTTTGGACTGGGTAAGAGTGGTCTGCTTAATTCAGACACTCTGTTCATCACCACCCCCTTTTCTGAATCGTTTTTGGCCACTATAGGTGTGGCAGGGTATACTCAGACATGAGTCCCTTTCTCACTGCTCCATCAGGATTCAAGCAAGCCGGGCCGAAGAGGCTGAAATGCCAGAAACCTTTCCCCGGTAGCTTGTCTCCTTTCTGGTGAAGAATTGGCTTGGTAGTTTGGTCTGCCCTGTTCCCATGATGCACTGGGCCAGGGACAGACTAATTTGCATATAGCCAGGTTCTGAGCTGGGATGGGGCAGTGAGATAAATAACGGTGATGGATCAAGCCCTGATCTTTGGACTGGGTAAGAGTGGTCTGCTTAATTCAGACACTCTGTTCATCACCACCCCCTTTTCTGAATCGTTTTTGGCCACTATAGGTGTGGCAGGGTATACTCAGACATGAGTCCCTTTCTCACTGCTCCATCAGGATTCAAGCAAGCCGGGCCGAAGAGGCTGAAATGCCAGAAACCGGTCCCCGGTAGCTTGTCTCCTTTCTGGTGAAGAATTGGCTTGGTAGTTTGGTCTGCCCTGTTCCCATGATGCACTGGGCCAGGGACAGACTAATTTGCATATAGCCAGGTTCTGAGCTGGGATGGGGCAGTGAGATAAATAACGGTGATGGATCAAGCCCTGATCTTTGGACTGGGTAAGAGTGGTCTGCTTAATTCAGACACTCTGTTCATCACCACCCCCTTTTCTGAATCGTTTTTGGCCACTATAGGTGTGGCAGGGTATACTCAGACATGAGTCCCTTTCTCACTGCTCCATCAGGATTCAAGCAAGCCGGGCCGAAGAGGCTGAAATGCCAGAAACCGGTCCCCGGTAGCTTGTCTCCTTTCTGGTGAAGAATTGACTTGGTAGTTTGGTCTGCCCTGTTCCCATGATGCACTGGGCCAGGGACAGACTAATTTGCATATAGCCAGGTTCTGAGCTGGGATGGGGCAGTGAGATAAATAACGGTGATGGATCAAGCCCTGATCTTTGGACTGGGTAAGAGTGGTCTGCTTAATTCAGACACTCTGTTCATCACCACCCCCTTTTCTGAATCGTTTTTGGCCACTATAGGTGTGGCAGGGTATACTCAGACATGAGTCCCTTTCTCACTGCTCCATCAGGATTCAAGCAAGCCGGGCCGAAGAGGCTGAAATGCCAGAAACCGGTCCCCGGTAGCTTGTCTCCTTTCTGGTGAAGAATTGGCTTGGTAGTTTGGTCTGCCCTGTTCCCATGATGCACTGGGCCAGGGACAGACTAATTTGCATATAGCCAGGTTCTGAGCTGGGATGGGGCAGTGAGATAAATAACGGTGATGGATCAAGCCCTGATCTTTGGACTGGGTAAGAGTGGTCTGCTTAATTCAGACACTCTGTTCATCACCACCCCCTTTTCTGAATCGTTTTTGGCCACTATAGGTGTGGCAGGGTATACTCAGACATGAGTCCCTTTCTCACTGCTCCATCAGGATTCAAGCAAGCCGGGCCGAAGAGGCTGACATGCCAGAAACCGGTCCCCGGTAGCTTGTCTCCTTTCTGGTGAAGAATTGGCTTGGTAGTTTGGTCTGCCCTGTTCCCATGATGCACTGGGCCAGGGACAGACTAATTTGCATATAGCCAGGTTCTGAGCTGGGATGGGGCAGTGAGATAAATAACGGTGATGGATCAAGCCCTGATCTTTGGACTGGGTAAGAGTGGTCTGCTTAATTCAGACACTCTGTTCATCACCACCCCCTTTTCTGAATCGTTTTTGGCCACTATAGGTGTGGCAGGGTATACTCAGACATGAGTCCCTTTCTCACTGCTCCATCAGGATTCAAGCAAGCCGGGCCGAAGAGGCTGAAATGCCAGAAACCGGTCCCCGGTAGCTTGTCTCCTTTCTGGTGAAGAATTGGCTTGGTAGTTTGGTCTGCCCTGTTCCCATGATGCACTGGGCCAGGGACAGACTAATTTGCAACAAGCCAGGTTCTGAGCTGGGATGGGGCAGTGAGATAAATAACGGTGATGGATCAAGCCCTGATCTTTGGACTGGGTAAGAGTGGTCTGCTTAATTCAGACACTCTGTTCATCACCACCCCCTTTTCTGAATCGTTTTTGGCCACTATAGGTGTGGCAGGGTATACTCAGACATGAGTCCCTTTCTCACTGCTCCATCAGGATTCAAGCAAGCCGGGCCGAAGAGGCTGAAATGCCAGAAACCGGTCCCCGGTAGCTTTTCTCCTTTCTGGTGAAGAATTGGCTTGGTAGTTTGGTCTGCCCTGTTCCCATGATGCACTGGGCCAGGGACAGACTAATTTGCATATAGCCAGGTTCTGAGCTGGGATGGGGCAGTGAGATAAATAACGGTGATGGATCAAGCCCTGATCTTTGGACTGGGTAAGAGTGGTCTGCTTAATTCAGACACTCTGTTCATCACCACCCCCTTTTCTGAATCGTATTGTAAATATGGCGCATCCATGGTGGCGCAAGGGTATCACAGGCTGGTGCAGGAAAACTAACGCATCTCTACAGATGGTTCAATTTCTTGTAAATCTGCCCCTAGGTGTTTTCTGTGCCTTAGTCCTTCTGAAAAAAAGGAACCCTTATGTTTTTTAAAAGAAAACTCACTCACCAACCTACTTGGTGACATGCTTCCTCATTGGGTCCCCCCCGGGTTGCGAGTGCCCCCTATGCTGAATTGCTGTGACATGTGGGGTGTGCTGTAGAAGCGGGTGTGCCATTGAAGAATCGAGCCAAGCTTTACCGGGATGCCTGGCTCTGATTTAGCTTTACTGTGTAGTTGAAAAGGTGTTGTCTTTGTTTTGATCCAGTATGAGGCTACATAAAACAAGCAATTGAGTCTACTTTTGTAAAACTTTTAGTGGGTATTTTTAGAAAAAACATATGTTTAATAGTGACGAGTTAGCCTCTATTAGGTTTGAAGCCAAGACCTTCAGATAAATAGGTTTAGAAATCGACATTTCTCCAGATGGTCAGTAGATGGCAGTGTCTACTCAGTGAAAAACATGTAGGAGGACTATTTTACCGCAGTCAAGATCATAGCAATGCAATTCTGTACAGATCGAATATTATTCAAGGTACGTGCTATCTAAAATGCAAATGAATGCACACAGCAAGTTATGAAATAATATCCTAGATAAAAAATAAATTTCAATAAACTTGAAGGCTAGTTTTTTTTTAGGAATCGAAGTAACATACAATTTCACTGCTCTTTCCTCATACTTGAAGCTAAAAAAAATCAAGGATGATAAATCTGTTATCAACTGTGACAAATCTAATATCAGGAAGTAGGAATGAGTCTAAATATAAATTAGACCGTAACCTGAATATGGCCTTCGGAACTGTATTGGTTTCTTTCCTCTATGTATTCAAAAGTATATTCGCTGCTGATTCAGTCAACTTCCGAGGCGCGTAACTCGGTACCCATTGCGCAGTATTACGACTCAGAAAGAGTCCTTGGCGCGCATCAACTTTCTGGCGTGTCATCTGCCTGTTTATTTCCACTACCTTCTATCTGGTATGTCGTCCCTCCTTTCACCTCCACACACTTCCTTTCTAGTTTACCATCTGTTCCTTGCTCTTCAGTCACCTTCTACAAAGCTTGTCTCCTGTTCGTTGCCTCAACACATTCCTCTCTGGCTTGTCATGTGTCTATGCCTCTCTGCACACCTACTATATGGCGTGTCATCTGCACGTTTACTCAGTGCTTAAGTTGTAAAAAATAAATAAATTAGTTAGTTCAGGGGCCCAAGGTTTTTTAGGGAGTCGCCTTTTTTTTGCCGCCTCCCCACACTTTATGTCATGTCTCTGTAACTCGCTATTGTAGGCCCCTTTTCATCACATTTTATCCATTTGTGACGGTTTTAATACCTTTTGGTACCTCTACGTTTCTCTTTTTTTCACCCTTTCTGCCAAGTCCCCAAAAATAAGTGCAGTGCGTGCCCAGCCTCTGAAGCCACAGTCACAAATTAAGCACTGCTTGTTACTTAACCCCTTTGGTGCTCAGGAAGGCCCTCGGCCGTCACGCGCCGCGGTGGGTGTGTGCTAACGAAAGCCGGGGGCCCTCCGAACTCCGCCCACTCTCTATTTTGCCCGCACAGCGCCAAGGGGGTTAATATACCAGGGCGGGGGGCTTATTTATGAGGGCTTTGTGTCATGCTTGCACCACGCAACTTCGTACATGCACGACACAAACATCTTAGTCATGTTTATGAAGCCACGTAAAGCCACAGAATGGCTTCACAAAAATTGAGTAAGCAACGCAGAGCAAATTGTTGCATTGCCTTACTCTGCACAGGTTAGACGTTCCTTGGGCGTTGCAGTGGGTGTTCCCATGCAACTCCCATGGTTTTTAACGCATTCCCAGATTCACAAGGACTTGTGGGCCTGGGAATGCATCAAAATCTTACACGCCCCAGGTGAGGCGTAACAAGGAGAAATATCTTTATTTCTCCTTATTTTTTGCTGTTTCTAAGTGCGCTGCATTCTGCACTATGGTGCAAGGGTGCTTGTGTTGGCACTAGACTGTCGAAATGGTGCCAGCAGAGGGGTAAAAGGCAGGAATGTACTGCATTGGATAAAAAGAGGTGCATTCCTGCTCTTTTCCCTGTGACGCATGGCAGCGCAGCAAGGTAAATTCCTGCGCTGCCCTGCGCCACATCTCCCGTAAATATGCCACTAGTGTCGAACTTGTTGCTCTACAAGTAATTTTGCAGCAGCTGTCGGAGTACATTAAAACAAGTTTGGGACTTCGAGTTGGAGTGCATAAGGAGATTCCGCAGGCGGGGTGGAGATCTCTTAATAGTAAAGTGTAGGCAAAATTTCCCTATAGGGAGATCTCCAACATGGTTCTGGACATCACTGCATGTTATAGTATAAGGAAAAAAAAATTCAACTTGGAATAAGGTTGTTAAAATACTGTTTATGTTCAATAATACTTTAAATTAATTTTATACATGTATTTTAAATGTAGAACTTAACAAAGGCAACAAAAGTAAAAAAAATGACTTAAAATTCTAGTTATTTTAAATATATCAGATAACATGTTATTTTTTCAAGTTTATATTAAAAAAAAATTCCCACCTAAAGTAAAAAAATAAAAGAAATAAAAAATGTAATTTTGCATTCACGATTACTATAAGTGATGTATAGGATTAATTAAAATAGTTTACTTCTATTTAATAAATTGTATTGTTACATTCATTTTTAATTGCGAAAAAGTTAGTAAAATATTTTAATTAAATTTAAAATACTTAATATTTTCATATTTTTTAATTTTGCGCTCGGACTTTGTGAATAATCAAAATTAGTTTAATTACTCATAAGTGTAAGAGTACATTTTCATGTGCAAGTTGCTCACAAGTGTAACATACATTTTTAAGAGCACCGTTAGCATTTCATAAACACAAGTTTTTTCAAAATAGATGTGTTAGTACGCAGCCTAATGCAAATTTTTTTTTGCCGTTTATTAAAGGGGACGCGCTCCAGAACTCAGCTTACATTACCTCAATTAACTCCAGCCATTAAAGCTGTATAGTGGCTCCCAAGCAGCCTTCAGTTCGCTGATGAAGCAATTCCACACATTTGCTTGTTTTTCAGGCAGCAGGTGCCCTGAATAGTAGGTTTGCAGAACCGGAGGTTGCAACTTCTGCACTACAATGGAGTATCGACGGATAGAGTGGGGCTCCCTTCCCTGAGTTGGGACCAGGTTGAGGTGGGCTAGCTTGATCTACAAAATTGGATACATTCCAGTGATACCAAATCTCAACTAGGATTACTGGTTTTGTATTAGAGTTTATTTTTCTTTCTCTTCACTTTCACAGCAGCAGCTTTGTTTTTTGGTCCTGAAGAAAGCCAGACATACTTGTTAGATGACATATGGCTGAAACATGTCGATCTTTTTCAATCCAGCAGTTGAATTAGATACTGCTTAGCACTGCGTTTTAACCCTGCCAGTCCAGATGAGCTAATAAAGTTCCTTTTCATCCGCACTAAGCAGTTTTAATTCACCCTTCATTCACGTATTGCGCTGCTCCCTCACGCCACTACACTGCTCACTTTGGGGATTTTAGCATCCATACCTGCTGTATATATAACAACAAAAAACATCCCAGAGCTCCCACCTCTCAGTGAGGTGGTTGTAGCCCTCAGTGGGACTAGGATTTCCAACTGGGAGGAGAAAGCCCAAATGATGAAGCATGTCATCTACGGTGAGTGAGGGCATTCATCCTAAAAGGGATTGCTCCCCGATTAGGTTCTGTTAGAGAGACACAGGTTCACCTTCTTCTTTCCTTTGCTGGTTTAAAGCTGTTCCAGACCCAAGAAGTTCAATGTGTTTTGAGTTGGTTTTCAGTTTACCTGTCCCTCCTTTGGCTTCACTGCGTGGAGATCTTCCCTCCCTTCCATTTCTGCCTAGGCATCTCAGATGTTGGAATTAACTGTTCCGGAGGGCTGTTTTTAAACAAAAAATAGGTTTATTATCCTTTTTTTTTTGTTTCCCAGAGTCTTGAGGTGGGACCAGGGGGATAACAGGCACCCACAGGCAGTGGTATACATTGTTCTCAGTGCACATGACGGTTTGGCCGGCCGTCTCAGGCCAGCCAAAGCTTTATGTGCACTGAAACTCTCTCCAGCCCAGCTGTATTGCTGGGTTGGAAACAGCAAAACACAGGTTCCCAGTCTCCTGGAAGTACAAATCATGAGCGCTTAGGCCAATCCTGAAGCTGCTTTCAAGTATGAGAGAAGCTTCAGGATTGGGAAGTCATATTGTGTCCGAGCCTTCAAATTCAAATGTCCCATGTTTTTTTCGAGTTCTTTCACATTATTATTTTGTCTTTGTTTGCGCTAACTATTACCCTGGAGGTTATTAATGCAGCTCTAGAACATATTTAAATCTGCTTTCCTCTTGCATTTCTTCTCACATTGTTCTAGGGCTGCCTTAGCGATTTTTGACTAATAGTTTAAGTAAACATAGGAAAATCTAATGTAAAAATAGAAATCTCATGGTACAAATGATTAGAGACAATGAGAGGGCTGAGGGCACTGCACTGAAGAGCGCTATGTTAGTCTGTGCTGAGGGAGAGGGGATCTGATTGCACGAGCAGCAAAGGGTGATCCAACGGGTGAGTGTTGGATGCTGCAGCAACAGGTAGTCTGCAACCTTTGGCAGAGAGAACCGTCAGGCTGATTATAGGGCAACGCTTTTGAAGTTTTGAACACATTTTGTTCAATTACACATCTGTTTTGTGGCATGTTTACTGTGCAGGGCTACGTTAACCACATAATGCACCTGGGCAATAAAGTGCTTTGAGAAATCAATTAATCAATCAATCACTTATTTGTAGAGCGCACTAATCACCTGTGAGGGCCTCAAGGTGCTGAGTGGGGGTGGGGGTGCAGCTACTGCTCAAACAGCCAGGTCTTGAGGAGTCTCCTGAAGGTCAGCAGTTCCTGGGTCTGTCGCAGATGGGTGGGAAGGGTGTTCCATGTCTTGGCAGCGAGATAGGAGAAGGATCTGCCGCCAGTGGAGGTCCTGTGAATGCATGGGACGGTGGCGAGGGCGTGGTCAGCCAATCGAAGCTGGCGGTTCGGGGTGTAGAAGGTGAGACGTTTGTTGAGGTATGCTGGTCCGGCGGTGTGTAGTGCTTTGTGGGCAAGGGTGAGGAGCTTGAAGGTGATCATCTTCTTGACTGGGAGCAAGTGCAGGTCTTTCAGGTGGGCAGTGATGTGGGTGTGGCGGGGTATGTCGAGGATGAGGATTAGAAATGCAATACATTATACATACTTTCCTTTCTTAACTTGTTTCCTTTTTTTACAGAGTGATCCATTTTCTAGATTACTCCATGCTCCAGAACTTAATTCATGCAGTGTCTTGTAATTATCATAGTGCCGATATTAGCAACCCTCCCCTGCAAAATGGTAAATGGCTACGCACAATGAATCAAATAAATCACATCAAAAGGTTTGGTGGAAAACCGTTTGCTGCAGGTTTATTTCATAAATGAAATATGCCAACATGGTGGGTTAACTTATAGGTGATCCAAGGGCAGGCAGTGATGAGTAACCTAAGCCGCGTCCCTGCCTGACAAGCCAAACAAAACCATGGGCCAACCCATTTGGTGCTACAATTTTATGTGGGGAGTTTTTCCCTTAAATACCATGGACAACTAGTGCAGGATTATTACTCATGCCTTTTTAGAGGTGGAATGTCCCCTAAAACATAAAACCACTTCCTCTGCCAGCACACGGGGTACAGGACAGAGTGGGTGCCTGCAGAGAAACAAATGTGGCGTAAACTGTGTGGGGCAGGTATAAGTACCTGTCCCCAGGCGTCAAACATGACACAGGTGAGCGTTGGAAGAGAGGGGTCCCCCTGGGGTCCAACAGACTAGACTGAAGGTAGGTGTGCCAGAATGCATCACAAAAGGGCCGTCCTCTTAGGGGAGCACCACGTGTGCAGCGGGTGGTCGCACTTTAGTTCTCTGGTCCCTCTTTTCTAAGTATCTCACCCTGCACTCCACACTTTGAAGTGACATTAGGTTTGCACATTGCGCTATATAAAAACGATCCAGACAAGCTTCCATTATTTAAGTTCCCATGGCTCAATTATGCCTCTGTTACAGAGGCAGGGAACATTTGTAAGTTGTTGCAGCTCTTGTAAAGTCCACCACGCTTACTGCTTTGAGAGAGGTTCTCCGGTGCCTTACTACAGTAACATTTTGTAATGGTTCAACCTTCTTATTCCTGTTTTCTCTAATTAGGATATAGGTGCTACTTAACAGGTCATGTCTTAGGGGTGTTCCACTACGTCACAAAACTAGCATAATACTTTATTACAGAGAACAATATTTGTAAAAATACCCATTTTTTGCTTTAGGTGTAAACAGAAGTTTAGAGTGGCAAATGCCACGGATTTTGATAGTTTCACACTGTATTCGCATAAATGGTACATTTCTTTCGGCACATATCCTTGGGTGCAGCACACAGAGACCTTACACTGCTGCACACAGTAGAAACAAAATTAGAGGGAACATTGTCTAGGACTGTCTGCAGTGGAGCCAAGAGAGAAACAGAAGACAGCAATGCAGCAGGCTGCAGGCAAGTTCTTTTTTTCCCCTCATTTTTTGTTGTTCTTCATCTTCCCCCCGCCCATCTCCTCTGACACCGACTGCTACTGACATTAACCCATCATAGAAACAAATGGTATGTCTCTACAGAGGTGTGTACACATGGTTCTTGTAGTGTTTTTGGGGAGTATTTGCATTGCAAGAGTGTGGAGAGTGCATAGCAGCAACAGACTTGCAAAAACCAAGCCGCAACAACTACACTGTCTTTAAAGAAACCATCGCAATGGACCGCACACCGCTAGCCCCTCCTCCGGATCGCCCCTAGGGACTCTGGTACATGGAGTTCTTGACTGGTTCACCCCAGTGGGTGCAAGTAGGTACTTGTTGGACTGATGATCTCTAGACCCGATACATGTCCCGGGTTTTTGGATATCGCCCGAGACATGGCTCGGGTTTCGGGATAACTTCCCTCATCAGTAGAGAAAATAGTTAGGGGTGGAAGAGAAGGTCGCCAAACAACAGTCAATGGCCTCGATGCCCGAACCGGCACGCAGGTGCGTCGTCCAGGAGACCGTCGGCTCAAAGCTCAAGGGAGCCAATTTGTAGAAACCATCGCAATGGACCGCACACCGCTAGCCCCTCCTCCGGATCGCCCCTAGGGACTCTGGTACATGGAGTTCTTGAGTGGTTCACCCCAGTGGGTGCAAGTAGGTACTTGTTGGACTGATGATCTCTAGACCCGATGTGGTAAACAGTCATAATATCGATTCCAAAATATAGAATGGACATAATATCGAATAAAAAATATAGAATGGACAAAATATCGAATGGACACAATATAGTGGTTAAAAATATCGAATTTAAGGTAAGTAATATCGATTTTCAAAATATAGAAGTCAAAATATCGAAGTATACAATATATGCATTAAATATATCGATTTTTTAATAATATCAATTTTTTTAAAGGGTTTTGTATGTTAGTATATGTGTGAAAAGTGTATATTAATTTTTGTAATGTATGTTTAATGTATTTTAAGTAATGAATTTTATGTTATTTAATTTTTGTGTAATTTAATTCTGTAGCGGGTTGTTGGTTTATAGGGGAATAGGGTGGGAAGTAATTTAACTATATTAAATTAAATATTAGTTTTTAGCAATTATTATTAATTTTTAATTAAATTTTGCTTTTTAGTTCTGTAGCGGGTTGTGGGTTTGTAGGGGAATAGGGTGGGAAGTAATTTAATTGTAATTAATTAAATATTTTTATTTATTTATTGGTATTCATTTTGAATTTATTGTTATTTTTTAATTGGTAATTAATTTTTATTAATTGCCAATTAATTTGTATTAATTGATTAATTGTTAATTATGTTAATTTTCTAAATGTATTTTCTGTAGCGGATTGTGGGTTTATAGGGGAATAGGATGGGAAGTAATTTAATTGTAATTAAGTAAATATTTTTTTCCATTTATTGGTATTGATTTCAAATTTATTGTTAATTAATTTTTAATTGGTAATTAATTTCTATTAATTGGCAATTAATTTTTGTTAATTGGTAATTATTTTGTATTAATTAAATATTTGATAATTATGATACTTGTATTAATGTATTTTCTGTAGTGGGATGTGGGTTTATAGGGGAATAGGGTGGGAAGTAATGTAATTATAATGAATTACATATTAAAAATACTTTTTGTGTATTGATAATTAATTTACTGTAAATTTTTAATTGGTATTAATTTTTATTATTAATTAGTTTTTGTTATTGAAAATTAATTAGTTGTTAAATAATTATGAATGGGTTATTAATTTTTAATAACTAATATGTAGTTGTATTTCTAACTAATTATTACATAATAATAAATTGGTTATCAATTTCAATTCATGTTTTATTGGTATTGATAGTTAATTTATTTTTAATAATATATTAAATCATTACTTTCCCTACTGTTAAACTCACTGGAGTGGGAATAGTAATTTTCACCCTCCCGCTATCCAACACTTTCCCTACTGTTGCACTCTCTGGAGTGGGAATAGTATTTTTTACCCCTACGCTATCCAACGCTTTCCCTACTGTTGCACTCTCTGGAGTGGGAATAGTAATTTTTACCCCTACGCTATCCAAACCTTTCCCTAATGTCGCACTATCTGGAGTGGGAATAGTCATTTTCACACTCCCGCTATCCAACGCTTTCGCTACTGTTGCACTCTCTGGAGTGGGAATAGTATTTTTTACCCCTACGCTATCCAATGCTTTCCCTACTGTTGTACTCTCTGGAGTGGGAATAGTAATTTTCACACTCCTGCTATCCAACGCTTTCGCTACTGTTGCACTCTCTGGAGTGGGAATAGTATTTTTTACCCCTACGCTATCCAACGCTTTCCCTACTGTTGCACTCTCTGGAGTGGGAATAGTAATTTTTACCCCTACGCTATCCAATGCTTTCCCTACTGTTGTACTCTCTGGAGTGGAAATAGTAATTTTCACCCTTCCAAAATCCAACGCTTTCCTTAATGTTGCACTCTCTGGAGTGGGAATAGTAATTTTTACCCCTACGCTATCCAACGCTTTCCCTACTGTTGCACGCTCTGGAGTTGGAATAGTAATTTTTACCCTCCCGCTATCCAACGCTTTCCCTACTGTTGCACTCTCTGGAGTGGGAATAGTAATTTTTACCCTTATGCTATCCAAGGCTTTCCCTACTGTTGCACTCTCTGGAGTGGGAATAGTATTTTTTACCCCTACGCTATCCAACGCTTTCCCTACTGTTGCACTCTCTGGAGTGGGAATAGTATTTTTTACCCCTACGCTATCCAACGCTTTCCCTACTGTTGCACTCTCTGGAGTGGGAATAGTAATTTTTACCCCTACGCTATCCAAAGCTTTCCCTACTGTTGCACTATCTGGAGTGGGAATAGTCATTTTCACACTCCCGCTATCCAACGCTTTCGCTACTGTTGCACTCTCTGGAGTGGGAATAGTATTTTTTACCCCTACGCTATCCAATGCTTTCCCTACTGTTGTACACTCTGGAGTGGGAATAGTAATTTTTACCCCTACGCTATCCAAAGCTTTCCCTACTGTTGCACTATCTGGAGTGGGAATAGTAATTTTCACACTCCCGCTATCCAACGCTTTCGCTACTGTTGCACTCTCTGTAGTGGGAATAGTATTTTTTACCCCTACGCTATCCAACGCTTTCCCTACTGTTGCACTCTCTGGAGTGGGAATAGTAATTTTTACCCCTACGCTATCCAATGCTTTCCCTACTGTTGTACTCTCTGGAGTGGAAATAGTAATTTTCACCCTTCCAAAATCCAACGCTTTCCTTACTGTTGCACTCTCTGGAGTGGGAATAGTAATTTTTACCCCTACGCTATCCAACGCTTTCCCTACTGTTGCACGCTCTGGAGTTGGAATAGTAATTTTTACCCTCCCGCTATCCAACGCTTTCCCTACTGTTGCACTCTCTGGAGTGGGAATAGTAATTTTTACCCTTATGCTATCCAAAGCTTTCCCTACTGTTGCACTCACTGGAGTGGGAATAGTATTTTTTACCCCTACGCTATCCAACACTTTCCCTACTGTTGCATTCTCTGGAGTGGGAATAGTAATTTTTACCCCTACGCTATCCAACGCTTTCCCTACTGTTGCAATCTCTGGAGTGGGAATAGTATTTTTTACCCCTACGCTATCCAACGCTTTCACTACTGTTGCACTCACTGGAGTGGGAATAGTATTTTTTACCCTCCCGCTATCCAACGCTTTCCCTACTGTTGCACTCACTGGAGTGGGAATAGTATTTTTTACCCCTACGCTATCCAACGCTTTCCCTACTGTTGCACTCTCTGGAGTGGAAATAGTAATTTTTACCCCTACGCTATCCAACGCTTTCCCTACTGTTGCACTCTCTGGAGTGGGAATAGTATTTTTTACCCCTACGCTATCCAACGCTTTCTCTACTGTTGCACTCACTGGAGTGGGAATAGTATTTTTTACCCCTACGCTATCCAACGCTTTCCCCACTGTTGCACTCACTGGAGTGGTAATATTAAATGTTACCCTCCTGCTATCCTACGGTAAAATATTGTACATTTTTTTTATTAATAACTTAAATTAATTATATCTTAATTTTAAGGTTATTTGAGTATTTTTAAGTATGTTTTAGTTAATTATATTTATTATTTAATTAATTTTAAATTTTAAGACATTTAAAAAATTCGATATTTTGACTGACTATATTTTTTACAGACTATATTTTGGATTTGATATTTTTGTACTTACCTGTTTGTAGATAGGAATTTGATATTTTGGCATTCTATATTTTGGTGACTATATTTTGGTAAGTCTATATTTTGTCATTCTATATTATGTCAGTGATCCATTTTTTACCCCTAAGCTATCCAACGCTTTCACTACTGTTGCACTCACTGGAGTGGGAATAGTATTTTTTACCCTCCCGCTATCCAATGCTTTCCCTACTGTTGCACTCTCTGGAGTGGGAATAGTAATTTTTACCCTTACGCTATCCAACGCTTTCCCTACTGTTGCACTCACTGAAGTGGAAATAGTATTTTTTACCCCTATGCTATCCAACGCTTTCCCTACTGTTGCACTCTCTGGAGTGGGAATAGTAATTTTTACCCCTACGCTATCCAACGCTTTCCCTACTGTTGCACTCTCTGGAGTGGGAATAGTATTTTTTACCCCTACGCTATCCAACGCTTTCTCTACTGTTGCACTCACTGGAGTGGGAATAGTATTTTTTACCCCTATGCTATCCAACGCTTTCCCTACTGTTGCACTCACTGGAGTGGTAATATTAAATGTTACCCTCCTGCTATCCTACGGTAAAATATTGTACATTTTTTATTAATAACTTAAATTAATTATATCTTAATTTTAAGGTTATTTGAGTATTTATAAGTATGTTTTAGGTAATTATATTTATTATTTCATTAATTTTAAATTACTTTTAAGACATTTAAAAAAAATCGATATTTTGACTGACTATATTTTTTACAGACTATATTTTGAATTCGATATTTTTGTACTTACCTGTTTGTAGATAGGAATTCGATATTTTGGCATTCTATATTTTGGTGACTATATTTTGGTAAGTCTATATTTTGTCATTCTATATTATGTCAGTGATCCACCCGATACATGTCCCGGGTTTTTGGATATCGCCCGAGACATGGCTCGGGTTTCGGGATAACTTCCCTCATCAGTAGAGAAAATAGTTAGGGGTGGAAGAGAAGGTCGCCAAACAACAGTCAATGGCCTCGATGCCCGAACCGGCACGCAGGTGCGTCGTCCAGGAGCCCGTCGGCTCAAAGCTCAAAGGAGCCAATTTGTAGAAACCATCGCAATGGACCGCACACCGCTAGCCCCTCCTCTGGATCGCCCCTAGGGACTCTGGTACATGGAGTTCTTGAGTGGTTCACCCCAGTGGGTGCAAGTAGGTACTTGTTGGACTGATGATCTCTAGACCCGATACATGTCCCGGGTTTTTGGATATCGCCCGAGACATGGCTCGGGTTTCGGGATAACTTCCCTCATCAGTAGAGAAAATAGTTAGGGGTGGAATAGAAGGTCGCCAAACAACAGTCAATGGCCTCGATGCCCGAACCGGCACGCAGGTGCGTCGTCCAGGAGCCCGTCGGCTCAAAGCTCAAGGGAGCCAATTTGTAGAAACCATCGCAATGGACCGCACACCGCTAGCCCCTCCTCCGGATCGCCCCTAGGGACTCTGGTACATGGAGTTCTTGAGTGGTTCACCCCAGTGGGTGCAAGTAGGTACTTGTTGGACTGATGATCTCTAGACCCGATTGCTTATACACTGTCTTTAAACACTGGTAGGAGTGTGCCCGCACACCATTTGTGCCCCATTCTCTTCACCACAGTTGACTTCCCACATGGAGTCAGGGTGGGCACCACAAATGCTGCAGCAGCACAAATAATAAGGTATGAGGGAAGAATCTCAGTTTTTGTGTGCGTCTGGATGTGATGAGGTGAAGGCAGAAAGGGGAGAATTGTTCCTGAACAAGAATGCATCACAAAAAACACAGACTTCAGCTGTGGCTCTGGGAAAATGCTCCTATAAAAAGCATTGTCTCCAAGGGGTGTGTGTCCTAGTCTGTGTACAGTAAGCATATCTGGATAAGCTTTTATGTAATGGTGTAGGCAATGAGCAGGCTCATCGGGTCATAGTCTCTCAGGAAGAGCAGCGCATGCTCAGCAGGGAGAAAACAAACTTGCTGCAAATGACCCTGGGAGATGGAGCCATTGAAACCAGTTCCCTTACTGTAAAACTTCAGTTGCTTTGGCCCCTCGCCTCGTCTGATCGCAATTCTCCATGTGTTTACCAAAAGAACATTGGGGGCTATTCACAAAGGCATTTTGGAATATGTACTCCTCTAGTGCTCTCTTTAATAGCCCATGCGGGGGGTTCCCGAGCTCCGGGAGCCCTATCTAGCACGGCAGGTCTATGCCCTGAGAGCTTTGGACTGGGTCTGGATAGTGGGGGCCTCCAGCATGTACTTTTCAAGGGGACCCAATCACGTTGTTTTGTTAAGACACTGTCTAAAATGAGAATAAAATGCAAATTGTGGTGCCAATTTAAGACACGCAGGAGTACATAAAGGATTACTCCTGTATCACTACTTCTGGTTGTTATAAAACATTTGTGAAAAGGTGCCATTATTTCCCCAAGACATACATTTCTGCTAGCATCCTTGTCACAACTCCTCGATAATCCTCAGGCAATAGGGAAACACTTCTCCAGGGAGAGACCATATTTCCTCATGCAGTGCGGTAAACCCAGTAATGCCAATGCCAACACTGCATGTGAAACAGTCGTTAGGCAACTGTTCACTCAATCAAGATTTAGAAGCTAAAGCTGAGGGTACCTTATGTGAGGTAAAGTATGATTTTAAGCATACTCGCATGGCATTGTATGCAATTGTCATTTGTGCTTACCATGGTGTGCCCTTGCCCTTACTATGGACATACTTGCCGGTCTCTTCATTTAAGTAAAGTATGTTTGTCTGATATAGAGTTCCTCAGAAGTTACGGATTAATGTTGCCAATAGCAGTTTGAAAGCACTGCGGCATTGCCATCTTTGTGTGTTTGAATCTAACATATGTTTTACTTTTTCGTTTAGAATTATATGTTTGCAATTGCTAAGTTTGACATGTTGCTTATGTGCTAGCGGAGTTTATGTAAGGGATAAAGTACTCCCTGCCACACATTATAAGGATATTGCAAGTCACAGAGGAGTTCCATAACCATATAAAGGAAAAAGACCAAAAGTTGAGTTCCTTTATAAGCTTAAGGAAATCTGAGGCGACTTGCAATATCCTTATCATTTACCCTAGGGGGTATTTTATCCCATATAATACATGGTCACACCATCACCTTGCCCACAAACCCCTTAAAACGTTGGTGGCATATTTATTGTAGGTGTTGCTTTGTCCTGCACCATACAAAGTGACACAGTGCAGTGCAAAGCCTACAATGAGATTTATCAAGCCGCACAAGGCCACCCTGCGTTGCCCTGTGCTGCCCTGTGCTGCTTGCTAAATCTAGTATATATATCTGACAAATCTAGTGTGACACAGGACAGCACTAGTCGCGGCCATGCATTACACTGCATGGTGAGTGCGTTCCATGGATGGAGCTTGTGTGTTCCTACGCATCCACTCATGTATTCTGATGAATTTCTAGATTTACCAAGAGTGGTAGACCTGGGAATGTGCCAGAATTGTACGCCTCCCCACCAGTGGTGCATTATGCAGCACACGTAGACAGAACAAAATGTCTCTTAGGATTGTTCTTGCGCAGAAAGTTGACCCTTCCATTACAAAAACAATACTGCTTACAACGCAGTCACCCTTGTACCATGGTGTTAGGGTGCCTGCGTTGGCGCTGGGCAGCACATTGTGCACCACCACAAGTAAAAGACCGGAAATGTGCTATACAATGTTAAGTATGGCACATTCCTGCCCTTTCCCTCTTACGTAGCATAGCAAAGTGACTTGCTGCACTGCATGATTTGTCATTGCATCTCTGCTGCTTGTCTTCTTCCTTCCCCACCATCCTACGATTCTTTGATAACCTGTAATCAACGGAGCCAATCTCAGCGATGCTGATGCCTGGTGGATTTCTTCGGATGGCCGTTGATGAGCTGGGCTGAGGATTTCCCCTCCTGACTGTCCCCCTGCCTCTGAACTGCTGCACAGGCGCACGCGCTTGACTTCTGGGGCTGTTGCATGGACGCCCAAGTCGCTTTTTCTCCGACTAAGCAGTTTGTGAATACCGCAACGCTGCTAACCCTCTGTTCCCCGAAGGTCTTTTCCTCGATGATCCAAGTGAGTACGACGGTATCCTGTTTGTCTGCTCTCTGGACAATGTGACTGCCTCCCCCTTCCGGGGCTGCTGCTTGGTGTCCGAGTCGCTTTCCTGTGACAAAGCAGCGGGTGAAGACCATGACGCTCCGGCCCCTGTTGTCCCCAAGTGATTGCCCTGACGAGCCGAGTGAGTCCGGCGATTTTCCTGTCCTGTGCCCTCACTGCCCTGAGGCTGCCTCCCCCTTCCAGTCCAACTCCCACGGGTTGCTCTGATTTTTTACTTGGGATTTTTGTTGGATCGATGTTTCCTCCATTTTGTGCCGGAGGTATTGTGGGACCGCCATTTTAATGGCACCGGCTGGTTTCTGAGTTCACCGCATGCTGCCAGTCTGCATCATGTGCCGCCAGCCTGACTCCTGCATCTTCTTCGACCCCTCCGGGATGCCTACACCCTTTTGGCGGGGTGGATGACTGTGAGACATCCTTTCTCCCCTTCCTTCCGGCCCTCTCTACAGTCAAGGTGCTCTGGCGCTGAGAGTCCGGCCCCGGTTTGCTTTGGACTCTGTTACCCCAAATGGCCTCTGGGCTCTTTGACTTTGGACTTTTGGTGGGTCACCGAATATATTACCTTCTTCATTGCAGGTAGGCCTGACTCGAACACTTTTGCCAGCTTCTAGCTCATCTTCCCTCCCCTACCTCCCTCCATGCTCCATGGGACCTGCTTTTATTTTATTTTTTTCCCTGTGTAACCAATGTAATTAAGTTTAACTGTAAATGATGTAGTAAGTTCAACTGTTTTATTTCTCAACTTCCATGTAAAGCGCTCTGATACCTCCAGGTCTAGCCAATGCTATATAAAACTTGTCAAATAAATAAATTTTCTTTACCATATCACAATCATCGCACTTAATAATAGACAATCAAAAACGGGTTGGAAGTGATGCGGTATGCGGTGACACCTGCTCGTGTGTACGTGGCAAAATTCAGTTGGAGGCAGTGCCACAGGCAGGGGGATACCCCTAAACCCCCCAGGTAGACACAAGGTCTCTGAGCAATTGATACAAGTGGCTTGTGCACACGTAATTGTATGTATGCAGAGCAAGTGCTGCGAGTCCAGAGTACAGATATACACATACACAACAATCACAGTAATCCAATGTTACGTTTGTTCTCTGTTTAATGCAGATCAGATGCCCATCCAACATGTGTTTCATCAGGGTATTGGACCCACGGCTTCTTCAGGGCTAAAGGATGTACAATGGCATGAGGTTGTCCTGAGTGAATCTCCTGCCAGATGTCTTCCGGGCCTCATGTTTATCTATGTCTTGTAAGACAAGTTTGTAAAAGGTATCTATGGTGTTACCCCCAGGTAGGACAGGTGTCCACCTGGATTTGGACTTATACACCGGGCTGTGCGGGTTCACTATTTCTTCCAGCACGGCACCTGCAGCCAGCACTCCAGTTGTGTGAGATTTTCTTCCGTGCATATTCGCTTGACCCGGATTTATCTGTCCTGTGTGCCAGGATGTTTCTACTTTAATCATACCACACACTATCCTTGTTTTGCTCTGCTTGGCTGCACCGTTTTGGCTCCCTTACTCTCATCTTAAGACGTGCGCTCCTTCCTACCACTATACCGTTTTATCACGTCTTATGCAGTACTTGGCACCAGCACTCCTGCTATGTTCTGATCCATGTCGTTTCTACCTTGTCCACAGTGTACTCATTGGTGGTACTTACCACCCTACATATTGATGTCCATTCCTTTGGAGATACTCACCCACTACAGCCGGGACGGAAGTACAACCGGCGGAGAGGTGAGCCTCCTGACTCTTACGCGCTAATCCCTATATTAGGACATGCTTTATGCTTTTTGAGTAGGGTTGATCACTTACTAGGGTTTTTACGCTTCTTGAATTACAGATAGATCCCCACTCAGCCCATCAGTCCAATCGGTAAGAGCATTATTGTTTACTATGTCCAGAGAGTGCTCTCTCTAGCACATGTAGACACATTTGGTTACACCTTCTCCCCTTTCCGTCTCCTTTTCTCTGGTTTCTTTGACTATCCTGCCCTGTTTTCACTTGTCACTTTACGGTAATGTTGATCCATTTTATTCGCTCTTATATCCAGGGTCATGTGTAGACCAATGTCACGAATGGGCATGTACTAAGTTACTGTGACTATTGTTCAACATACGACGGTCTATGTTTTTCAGTACATATTTGCGTTGCATTGATTGTTGATTGGTTAATCATTTTTCATAACCTAATACACACATTCCACGGGTCCGTCAATGATCCACAGATGTTAAGTTTGCTCATTTCCGTGATGTCTAATACTTTTCCTGTATTTGTAACCTCGGATGTATGGTAGCACTTGAGTCACAGTGTTCGCCTGTAATTTACAGCCCCATGCAGCATGTAACATTGTTTGACATTATGCCATTGGACATCCTTTAGCTCTGAAGAAGTCGTGGGTCCAATACCCTGACGAAACACTTGTTGGTTGGGCATGTGATCTGCATTACACAGAGAACAAACATAACAGTGGATTACTGTGATTGTTGTGTATCTGTATATCTGTACTCTAGACTCGCAGCACTCGCTCTGCATACATAAAATTACGTGTGCACAGGCCACTTGTATCAAACACTTAATAATAGGTTTAAATGCCTGCATAAATAGAATATGTAGTACAGTTTTAAGGAAAATACACCTCTCAAACATTTGTTGCTGGTGATGCTGTGTATGCCATCTCTCCCCATCCCTTCCCATCTTGCCAATGTCTAACCAATTGAGCACACATACTTTTACAAGGCATCATTGGACTCCCTTTTGGTATCCTTATATTATGCTTTAAATGTCTTAACCATAAACGTGGGGGTGTATCCTGTACTTTCCAGAAATTCTGAGTAAGGTTGACATACCCAATTGTATGCTATACAGCATTGCCATGCAAAGAGGCATAGATGTAGATATAACCTTAAAACTGTAATCCCATCCAGGTTCTCAAGTAGGGACAAAGATCAGAGGTCAGGGTCTGCAGGTGCATGTTCAGTTAGTGGCCTCATTTTTCCACTGAGCGGCTATTTTGATTGCTCCATCTCTATGGTTGTCCAGTCAATGGTGAATGGTTGACTAATCCACCCTCTATTGAATCCGGCCTGTGGTGCTGAGAGGGCCCTGGCAGGGGCCGAGTGCAAAGACGGCTACAGGGTACATGGCATGTCTGTGGGGTACCAACAGGGTCTAACCACGAGTGGCTAGCCCACCTTTATTTATTACCTCGGGCCATACCTGGCCATCGGTATGCGTGCATTAGTTATTGTGCAGGCTGGAGCCGGGTGGCTCACTACATCTGCTACAACCTTTCATCAGACCAAACATAGAAACATAAAAACAATACAAACATAAAGTCCAACAAGTACGCCGCAAGCTCTGGTCACCTCCTTCCTGTATCTCCAGCTTTCAGAGTTTAGCACATAAAGTCTTTGAGTCTCTGAGCCGGCTGGGGGTTTGCTCTTAGTCTATAGGGATGGCCCGAGTACCGTTTATGGTATGGGGCGTAGCATGAGCATCATTCTCTGACTCAGTTGCGTCCGCAATGATCCCCTCGTTTGGACACTGACTTCCCGTCATGTGCGCGCCATCTTTCTTTGGCATTCCAGCAGGTCTGCTAATACCCGGTTCATAAGTTATATCATCCTTGTCAGCTTTGTTGTGACTTCCCCAGGACACATTCCGAAACCATGACAAGTTTCTTGACACCTACGTCATTCCACGCCTCACTGTCACCATCGTGCCATGCACTCTTACCACCCTCCAGGCCTCTCTTTGGAAGGGATTCTGAAACTTCCAACTGGGATGTTGGTGTGTTGCAATGTCAGTGGTACCAGGAATATGCAACCACTAACCTCGTAGGTCGTCAGCAGGAACGATGGTACTCAGAAGGCCTCCCTTTTTCCCCTGGACGCACCCACACAAAGAGTGATACCCACACTACTATGTGCCAATGCACCCCGGGGAAAAGGGTAGTGGATAAAATAATAAACACTGCTAGATAGGCATCTCTTCTAGTCCTGCTTCTGTTTCATCAGATATGAATGCTCGTGACAGAAGTGTAGGAGTCCTCTACAAGGGGGACCTGCATTGAAGGATGAGATAAGGAACCAGGGGTTAGGCATCTACAATAGGAACCTTTCAACCCAATCTTAAGGTAGAATATCTGTTACAACTCACAAGTCATACATAGCAGTTCTTGTAAAGAGATGCAGAGGAGGACTAATAACCAAAAAGGATACTTCCGGCAATCTCACACATAGTAGTAAGGGTAACCAAAGAATTGCTGGATTCCACGAGTTTCTTGAACTAGCACTCAAATGAAACCATCGAGTGCTGTCGCCTCACAGCAGTTGAGATGGAGTTTGTACAACAAATTCAGCAAGGTTTTATGTAAAACGAAAGCGCTCCTGCGCATATAACCCTTATAACAAAATCAGCAAGGTTTTGTGTAAAACAAAAGCGCTCCTGCGCATATAACCATTATAACAAAATCAGCAAGGAAGTGTGCGCAAGAACTGTCACAATAGGCGGAGAACACCAAATGTGCTCCTGCGCTGTTCTCCCCTATTTAAACCTAAATACCTGATAAGAGCCCTTGACAGGCTTCCCGCATCGAGACCAGGAACCTGGTCTCTCCTGGTAGCGCGGTGAAAAAGGCTCAGGATTTCTCTCAGCCCAAGCGCAGGCTGTAATCCCACCAGAATATTGCTCGGCAATCCAGCGGGGACAAACACCATCTGCTTGTTTAACAATTGAAGAGCAGGTCCCTCTGCGTAAACAGGCTGACCGGGAAAAACAAGGAAACAGTGTCCCTCGCACTAATGTCTCCCGCTGGCTCAACTCAAGGAGACATGGATATTAAATTGTCAAGCCCTGATCCTGTACACAAGCGTGACTTTGTAGCTTTCTTCGGACCGGCATTGCCAGTTTCCCCTTCCGGTGCGAGGAATACGAGGCTTCTGGGTGATATAGTTTCTCGTGTTCCGTTCACCACCTGGTGGACTCAGGAAGGTATTTCTGACATACCTATTCCTTCCGTCGCCCAAAAAGGAAGAGAAAGGAGTGCCTACCGCTTTTCACTGAAGGTGATGGACCATGATCGCTACACGGTGTCTGATAACCACTTGGTTGCCTTCCTGTATTGTGGGGTTGATGGCTCTTCTTGCATGGCTGGCCCGATCATTATTGTTTCGTATTTCTCCTGGGCGGCATGGGCATGTAGAAGTGGGGTTTGCAAGCTCGGGCCAGTGGGCAACAGGTTTCGTGTAGGCTGCTTCTTCAGTAAATCACTTGGCGTGCACCCTGTAGTGCAGTGAGAAGTCAACCCGTATGCCTGCAGAACTTCATGCAGACATCCCTCGAGGTCTTCCCCTTTGTCCACACCGATGCGAAAAGCTTTATTTTGAGTCCTTATGAACCTCTCTACTTCTCCATAAGCTTGTAACCATTGTGGCGTGATGCGACGGTGCCACACTGTTGTATCCTGCCTATTGTGTATTCCTATGTATGCTGGTTGAAGATAAGCCACAGTTATGATGGGGCTAAGCTGCCTGTTGGCTGCTCCTGGTGGGGCTTGTTCCAGGCTACTTAACAACTTACAATAAATCTTCATGAAAAACCTCAACCAGTCTGGAGTCCATTACTACACACACATTAAGCTGTTGCATATACTCCTTGAACCCATGGCCTTGAAAAGGGGGCCCATTTTCGGCTTTGATTTTATCAGGCAATCCTAATAAGGTGAACACCCTATCCTATGCTGGTTTCACACACTCGAAGGCCATGGACCACACAAGTACAACGACAGGGAACTTGGTATGGCTCTCCATTATGACAAGGGTGAGCCTACTGAAGAGGAACACAGCTTTGGCACAGTAAGCGTCAGTGATGACAGTAGCTACGGGATGATCCCCACCCATGATAATGCATGAGGGGCAACTTTTGACTCTCTCTACGGCCAATTGGTCCATACCAGAGAACCACACTTTATGTCTTTCCCTGGCCTTCGTCTTCACCAGCCCCTGGTGACTTTGATGTGCCATTTCCACTGTGTGAGCCCACAAACTGCGGGGGATCACAGCCTCATGACCCATTAGGACAACCCCTTCCTCGCTCTGGATAAATTAATCTTGGCACCTTCCCAGAGAGGTTTGAGTGTCCTGTTCCTTCAGAGTGAGGTCACCAGCTCCATCCAAGAAGCTTTGCAAGTGGTTTCTTTTCAGTGCCTCAGCCACCTTTGCTAGGCAGGGATGCATCCTGTTTGCTTCCATGATTTCTAGTAAGAATAAAGCCCTTGGGCATGCACGTTTCCATGACCATTCTTATGAAGTCTTCTGCCCCAGGATCATCTTCCCGCGGGTTGTATCGATCTGCTGCGAGGGGATGGCTGTAGAGATAATCTGCCGGGTTATTCATGCCTGGCTGGTAAATTAGAATGAACAAGTACTGTTGAAGCTGAACAGCCCACCTCTCTACTCAGGGCGGCCCGATCCTGGCAGATCCTGTGAATAGCGCTACCAGTAGTATGTGGTCCATCTCCACTTTTGGCGAGCGCTCGGGATAATGAGGCCCCGCTCTGTCCGTCGGTACCTCCGATATGAAGCCGAGATCTAATCGGCGGTCAGTATTAAAGGTTGGAGGGCGACATAATGAGTCCCTCCCCTTTCGCTCGGCTTCATATCGGAGGTACCGACGGACAGAGCGGGGCCTCATTATCCCGAGCGCTCGCCGGGTGAGGTGAGGTCATCACCCACAAAAAGCTGGGAAGAAGACCAGCTTCTCTCCTTCCAGTGGACACACAACTGTTAAAGTTCCTGGCAGATATGTAATCCCTTTTTTCTTAGTACATTTTTGACAAGTTCTCACTTCACACATACTTTGTAGTTGCAGTAGCTATTTCATGTCTAAGGTCCTGAAGAAAGCCGGGGCAACCCCCATTAGGCTGAAACATGTCGACCGTCCTGCACAGCGCCACAGGGTAGTCGTACTACTTGGCGTGTTTTTAATTTTTGACACACAGACTTTCATTCGAACTTTGTGCTGAGTCTGAGTAGTCGATTTTATTTACCACTACCACTTGAGCACTGCACTTTGTCAAGACCACTCCACGATGAGCTACATGGCTAGAGTACTGACATTCATTCCCGCACCGGCACTATATGGTCGGATGTGTTTGAATGACCAGGAAAAAAAAACCCCACATGACGTAAACTCCAGCATTAAGGCTGGCCTGATGGGTCTGGTTCTAGCGCATGTTCCTCAACGGCTTTTTACACACGTGCATCCAACTGTCTTACAGTTACTAGCATAGTTACACACTATCCTTCTATCTCACCAGCCCCAGTTTTGGGTAGGAAATGTCGATCAGTGCCCCACTTACAACCACTTATTTGATGGTGCCACTATGTTGTATGCAGGATATTTACGACTCTCTTGCCGTTCCGCCACGAGATAGGTGCACAGTGCTCCTACTTCTTTCTGGTGGCGAATTGTGGTCACTGGTTTCAGATCCTTGCATTGTGGTTGAGGGATCACTGACTAAATATCGAGGGACAAAATATAGACTACCCAAAATATAGATTCCGAAATATCGAAAGACAAAATATCGAATTCCTATCTACAAACAGGTAAGTACCAAAATATCGACCCCAAAATATCGTTTATATATATACATTATAAAAATATCAAATTTCTTAAAATGAATGTAAAATTAAAAAAATATTAAAAAGAAATAGCTAAAATATACTTAAAAATACTTAAATTACCTTAAAATTATTAAATAACTAATTTAACTTTAAAAAAAATAAAAATACAATCATATCTGTTAAAACATATATATATATATATATATATATATATATATATTAACATAATATTAATAAAAAATAGACAATATTATTACCGTAGGATAGCGGAGGTGTAAAAATTACTATTCCTACTCCTGGAAGTGCAATAGTAGGGAAAGCGTTGGATAGCGTAGGGGTAAAAATTACTATTCCCACTCCAGAGAGTGCAACAGTAGGGAAAGCGTTGGATAGCGTAGGAGTAAAAATTACTATTCCCACTCCAGAGAGTGCAACAGTAGGGAAAGCGTTGGATAGCTTAGGGGTAAAAATTACTATTCCCACTCCAGAGAGTGCAACAGTAGGGAAAGCGTTGGATAGCGCAGGGGTAAAAATTACTATTCCCACTCCAGAGAGTGCAACAGTAGGGAAAACATTGGATAGCATAGGGGTACAAATTAATGTTCCCACTCCAGAGAGTGCAACAGTAGGGAAAGCGTTGGATAGCGCAGGGGTAAAAATTACTATTCCCACTCCAGAGAGTGCAACAGTAGGGAAAACATTGGATAGCGCAGGGGTAAAAATTACTATTCCCACTCCAGAGAGTGCAACAGTAGGGAAAGCGTTGGATAGCGCAGGGGTAAAAATTACTATTCCCACTCCAGAGAGTGCAACAGTAGGGAAAACATTGGATAGCATAGGGGTACAAATTAATGTTCCCACTCCAGAGAGTGCAACAGTAGGGAAAGCGTTGGATAGCGCAGGGGTAAAAATTACTATTCCCACTCCAGAGAGTGCAACAGTAGGGAAACCGTTGGATAGCGCAGGGGTAAAAATTACTATTCCCACTCCAGAGAGTGCACCAGTAGGGAAAGCATTGGATAGCGCAGGGGTAAAAATTACTATTCCCACTCCAGAGAGTGCAACAGTAGGGAAAACATTGGATAGCATAGGGGTACAAATTAATATTCCCACTCCAGAGAGTGCAACAGTAGGGAAAGCGTTGGATAGCGCAGGGGTAAAAATTACTATTCCCACTCCAGAGATTGCAACAGTAGGGAAAGCGTTGGATAGCGTAGGGGTAAAAATTACTATTCCCACTCCAGAGAGTGCAACAGTAGGGAAAGCGTTGGATAGCGTAGGGGTAAAAATTACTATTCCCACTCCAGAGAGTGCAACAGTAGGGAAAGCGTTGGATAGCGTAGGGGTAAAAATTACTATTCCCACTCCAGAGAGTGCAACAGTAGGGAAAACGTTGGATAGCGTAGGGGTAAAAATTACTATTCCTACTATAGAGAGTGCAACAGTAGGGAAAGCGTTGGATAGCATAGGGGTAAATTTTACCAATTCCACTCTAGTGAAAATACATGAATATAATTCACATAATTATCAATTAATCAATTAATAAAAATTAATTATCAATTAAGAATTATTTATCAATTAAAAATTAATTAACAATGTGTTCAAAATAAATACCAATAAATTAATTAACATATTTAATTCATTATAATTACATTCCTTCCCACCCTATTCCCCTATAAACCTATAACCCGCTACAGAAAATAAATTAATATTATTCACATAATTATCAATAATCAATTAATAAAAAATATTCATTTAAGAATTAATTAATTACCAATTAAAAATTAATTACCAATTTAATCAAAATAAATACCAATTAATTATTTAACATATTAAATTAATTATAATTAAATTACTTCCCACCCTATTCCCCTATAAACCCACAACCCGCTACAGAAAATAAATTAATTTAATTTACATAATTATCAATTAATCAATTAATACAAAATAATCATTTAAGAATTAATTAATTACCAATTAAAAATTAATTAACAATTTAATCAAAATAAATACCAATTAATTAATTAATTATAATTAAATTACTTCCCACCCTAGTCCCCTATAAACCCACAACCCGCTACAGAATTAAATTACACAATAATTAAATAACATAAAATTAATTACTTTAAATAAATTACAAAAATATATACACTTTTCACACATATACTAACATAAAAAACACTTTAAAATATTCGATATTTTTAATAAACTATATTATGTACTTCGATATTTTGACTGTCTATATTTTTAAAATCGATATTACATTACTTACCTTCAAAACGATATTTTTGATGTCTATATTCTGTCCATTCGATATTTTGTCCATTCTATATTTTGGACTCGATATTTTGGTTTGTCTATATTTTGGAATCGATATTTTGACCATTTACCGTGGTGAGGAAATGCAATCCCCAGCACTCCAGGGAATCAGCTGATGAACAACCCCACGTGTGTACTGAGCAGCCTGGAAGCTCACTATTTAGCCACTTGTATTTTCGTCATTCTTTGTGGTGGTGCCAGGACACGCCCCAATGCAATTTATGGGCCTCACGGGTGGACTGCACCTGCCCTATGGTCTCGGGGATGTGAAATTCCTATAGCCCAACGCCCACGACATATTGTTTGGGGTCAAGGGCAACAAGTTTTAATGTGTATTTTGTCCTTGGGACAAGTAGGCCCAACCCCCTGCAGCACAAACCCATTGGCTGCCAGTTTGCAGTACCACATTAAGGGTCAGGGAGGGGCACTGCCTGCAGTTAAGTTAATATTTGTGTGCATATGTCAACGCTGTTCAACTTTGTATTTATGGTTCATTAATTTGAAGCCTTTATTATAAGGGTGAGTGCTCTAAGTAAATGTGAATTCGGACTGAACTACTGACAGTGGTTCCAGTATAAAAACGTGGACACACGGTTTTAAAGTTTAGCAATATGAGGCTATGCATAATGCTCCCAGAATGCTCTCCGATTAGATGCAAATAATTGCAGAAGCTTGAAAGCAAGACAAATGATTCTTTGCTTTCAATATAAAATGTTCCTAAAAAAATGAAAGTGGGGGAAAACATTTTCCTAAACTACTGTAAAATTTCAGGTACCATTTCTTTAAAGCATCATTTAGTAAAATGTGTTGATGCATGCTAGTATTTCCCAAAAATATTCATATTGGAAAATCAGTGTAACCAGTTTCAATAAGATTATGGGAAACATAAAAGTAAACAAGCATTGGCAAAGCCAGTAGGTCTGAAATTGGTGGTCCGCTTTTTAGTTTTGGCAATGTGGGACTTATTTTGGCATGGTTTCTGTCAAACCTTATTGATGTGAGAGCTGCTGGGCCCACACCATTATAACAAACATTGGCAAAAGCAAATATTGTGTTTGGTCTCAAAAAGCACAGACTGCCAAATTAGTTAAAAGCACTGAACAAGACTACTTTGTGTGCCGATATGCTCCTTGTGAAAGAGCAGAATGCTGTCACTCACAGTGAAGCCAGCTGATACAGAGAGAGAGGAAAAGAATTGTAATAAACCCAAAAGGTCCTGGTTAATGCCAGACCAAATTAGGGCCCAATTATTAAAGAAAGTCTCAAAAGTGCACCCTCTGTATATGTCCTTGCATTAAGTGCAGTTATATGGCTTTCGTGAATTCACATGAATTTACACAAGTAGGGCAAGAAATTGTACTTCTAAAAGATATATGTGAACTGCATTTTAGCATGAGCAAATATGCATGTGTAGATTTGCTCATGCGAAAACCTGAGTGTTTGCAAGTTCATTTTCCTTCCAACCACTTTTTTCCCAACTCTGGAAGAAGGTTTACGTCTGCCATTATCAGGAGTAAATTTCCAACATTTCTCAGTATGGGAAAAGATTAGAAAAGAGTTGTTAAAAACTCTTAAAACATGTAAGTTAGTTGGTTTGCACAGACACAAAAGGGCATTCCAACCCTGGAACTATTGCTTACCACTACCTTCAGTTCCAGTATGTAGATCTGCGGAAACGTGGCAAAATATAGGGATTGCTAGTATTCAAACACTACTATGATATGTTCCCTGGCATAATCAGAGAGGCTATATCAGAGCTCTTATATAATGAGATTTCTGCCATAATTTGTTGCTGCACTACATGGCACCAAAGGGACAAGTGAATTATGTTACCGGACAAGTAGATTTATGAAGCAACCTGCCCCATGGACAAGTAGATATTTTAATAAATTCTGCACCCCTGGTGGTCTGCCTCCTTGTTAGGGGGCCATCTTCATCAGTGCCGGTCTAGCATTGGGGACAGCGTCCCCTGGGGCCCAGGTGCTGCGGGACTGTGTGTCTGTCACTCCGGCGGTCACACTCTGTGTCAAAGTGCGCAGCCTTCCTTCACAGAGAGTGGTGCTCTGCAACTCCGTGCTGCTTGTGCTGGAGTGAAATAAAAGAAACAAATGATGGTCGGAATGCTGAACAATGCAAATTTTCACCCAGTCACAAAGATGTGGGTTTAATCCATTGTTCTTTCGCTCACCATGCCACCCCAGTTTCGACATAGCCATATGCAAATCAGTCTTCACCCTGTTCAGCCCAAACTGCCAAGCCAGTTCCTCCCTGGACCAGAAACAAGCATCCTGGGACCAGTTTCAGGGCCTCACCCTTCATCAGCCAGGCTAGCTTGAATCCAGTGGTGCAGTGAGCACAGGAGTGATGGCATCTCCCCTGCCCTCCGGTACACTTGAAGGAGTGATCCCTCCCCCTCACCAGTGTTAGACCTGGCATGTGGCACTGATACGGGCTTGGCAGGGGCGGCGTGTAATGACGGCTACAGAGTACACAGCAAAACTAAAGGGGATGATGGTGTTGACAATGCAAGCACTGACCCCCAGTCAACCGATCTGGGTTTAATCCATCATCATTCTTTAGCTCACTCCACCACCCCAGTTCAGACATAGCCATATGCAAATCAGTCTGACCCTGTGCCTCATGGGAACAGTCCAGCCCGAACTTTCAAGCCATGTCTTCCCTGGACCGGAAACAAGCATCCTGGGACTGGTTTCTGGCTCATCAGCCGTCATCAGGCAGGCTAGCTTGAATCCAGTGGAAAAGTGAGAAAGGGACCCACGTCTGGGCATACCCTGCCAAATTAGGGAGAACAAAGCTAAACCAAAGGGGATGATGGATGGAGTGTTGTTAATGCAAGCACTCACTCCCAGTGAACTGATCTGAGTTTAATCCATCATCATTCGTTAGCTCACTCCGCCACCCCAGTTCAGACATGGCCATATGCAAATCAGTCTGACCCTGTGCCTTATGGGAACAATCCAGCCCGAACTGCCAAGCCATGTCTTCCCTGGAGAGGAAATAAGCATCCTGGGACGGGTTTCTGGCTAATAAGCCATCATCAGCCAGGCTAGCTTGAAACCAGTGGCAAAGTGAGCAAGGGTCCCACATCTGGGCATACCTACCAACTTAGGGCGAACAAAGCAAAACCAAAGGAGATGATGGACGTAGTGTTGGCTATGCAAGCACTCACCCCCAGTCAACCGATCTGTGTTTAATCCATCAGCATTCTTTAGTTCACTCCGCCACCCCAATTCAGACATGGCCATATGCAAATCAGTCTGACCCTGTGCTTAATGGGAACAGTCCAGCCGGAACTGCCAAGCCATGTCTTCCCTGGACCGGAAACAAGCATCCTGGGACCGGTTTCTGGCGAATCAGCCGTCATCACCCAGGCTAGCTTCAATCCAGTGGCAAAATGAGCAAGGGACCCACGTCTGGGCATACCCTGCCAATTTAGAGCGAACAAAGCAAAACCAAAGGGGATGATGGACGGAGTGTTGACAATGCAAGCCTTTCATAAACTTTATTCGACAATTAAGTCATAAAAGCACATAAAATCCACATTTTTCCAATATAAAATCCATTAAAAACAATAGAATAAATATTAAGAAAGAATTAAACTATTATAGACTGTTGCCGAATATTATTTATTTATTTATTTTGCACATTTATTAAGCGCACTGTTACCGGAAAGGTGTCCTGGCGCTAATTTCATAAAATCTTAAAATCTTATAATCTTAAAAGAAAAACCATCAATTTTCATACAGTCCAGGGTAATATTGCACAAAACTCATATAAATGAAGCAACCCCCATATTTCCAACTAAATAAAAGTGATAGGTACTTAATATTCAGGTCTCAGTCGCAATAATCTTGTACGAATTACCCATGCCCATTTCAAACATTTTGCCAGAGCAATAGCATTTAGTGGGCTAGAGTCTGTACATAGGATTCTTAAGGCCTCTGCATATCTGCGCGTGCCAAGCAATTTACAAATTGGCTTAACCCACATTACTCTAGGGGCAGTATACAAGGGACAGAAAAAAAGGAGATGACTCATTGTCTCTTGTTCCTCCCCACACTTAGCGCATTTATCATTACCGTTTTCACCTGCCCATTTAGCTGTAAATGACCTTGATGGAAGGGAGCCTACTCTAAGTTGAAAATAGGGTTTTCGGTCCTGCTGTTTCTCTATGGCATCCCAATATATTTCCAGCTTCGGTTGGGCCTTAAACTCCAGAAAACTACCTGTTAAGTGTGAGGAGAGGCCCTTTGTACAAACTTCTGCATTCACCATCTCCCAATACTTATCTTTCAAAATTTTCTTGGAGGGGAATGCAGCCTTTTTTCCCGGGTCATCCCATAGTTCCCTCATTCCCAATCTAAATAATAGGGTCCGAATGGCCTTCAGCCAGTGTATTTTTTTACAAACAACTTGGCCATTATCTCCCTCAAGCCCTGTGCGTAATGCTGTAACTCATCTGTGGTCCATTAGCGGCGCCAGTACAACAAAGGCCGCAGACAGGCAAGATCTTGGACCGCTTTTTACCCAAGGTCCCACATAAGAGGTGTTAGCGGGGTACTTATAGGAACGCTAGCTGCTTTTCGTAGAAATTCATTTTCTGCTAGCGTCAAGTTTTTCAAATTCTGAAAACCCCAAAGTTCGGCACCATAAAGGCCGAACTTAATACCTTCATCCCATATACTTCCAGTAATGGGCTAATGGGCTTTGATGTTGAGGAATTAAACCTTTTCAGAAGGATGCCAGCCTGCTGGCGATGCTTTAGCACTGCAATGTCTAATTGGCTGGTCCACCCCAGATCTCTCTGGAGAGTAACCCCCAGGTAGGTAAAGGCATCAACCCGCTCCAACGGGGAGCCATTCATATATATCATCCCTCTGAAAGGTCTAGCAGGCCCAGAAGATTTACGGCCAGTAAGAACCATAAACTTTGTTTTTGCCGTATTTATTTCAAGGCCCCTCTCCAGACAAAAGTCTTCAAAGCGCTTTAAGGCAAGCTGGAGCCCACTTAGCGTTTTTGAAATTATCAGGGTGTCGTCCGCAAACATGAGGATCGGGACCCGCTCACCACACATCGCAGGGGCATCTGTCGGGACCAGGGAGAGGAACTCCGCCACCCCATTCACAAAGATTGAGAACAAGATAGGCACCATGACGCAACCTTGCCTCATTCCCCGGTCAACAGGTAAGGTTTCCGTAATATCTCCCTGGCGACCCCACCGAACTCGAGCGAACGTATCCTCATGTAGGCGGACGATTAGGCTCAACAGCTCAGGTGCCATCCCTAGCCCTGCAAGAACTTGCCACAGGATGTTAGGTGGAACGAGATCAAAAGCCGCCCTTAGATCGACAAAGACGGCATACAGGGTGCCTTTCTCCAGAACCACGGTTCGCCAGTATAACATAATAAACCGGAAGACCTGGTCTATGGTGCTTGTTTTTGGGCGAAAGCCAGCCTGGAGGTGGCTCAGAATGTTATCATCATCCATCCAGGACTGGATTTTGCCCAAAACAAGCCGCCCCACAATTTTTTGAATAGAGTCGATCAGACTTATTTGTCTGTAGTTACCTGCTGTCAACTTGTCCCCTTTTTTATACACCGGCACTATTTCTGCACCTTTCCATGATTTAGGTACTTCCATCCCTTGGGCTATGGCATTCGCCACATGGAGAATATAAATCCGCCAGCGGCCTCTATTGTCTAGAAATAGGTCGGCGGGTACACAGTCCATGAATGTAGCACGTCCCTTGTTGACCAAGTCTAACGCCCTATCCACTTCTCCTACAGTGAAGGCGGCCTCATTGTAAAAAGTTTGGACAAACGCCCCCTCTCTATTGCCAGCTATGCTGCTAGCATATTGGGGCCTAAAATAATCAACCCATGAGTTTCGGTCAACATTATTTTGAGGGCTCTCACGATGCCCTCCCCTGTCCCATTTAAAAATATCCCAAAAGAGTTTGGGGTTCTTAGCCTTACACGCCATTTTAAGGTCCTGCCACCTACTCTCTTCCCAATCCTTTTTCGCTATATATTGTTTATGCCTATAGTTTGCACGGGCCAGCTTTATTTTGCTAAAATCTTTAGTCTTTAGTGCGTGGCCCAACTCTCCCCTAGCTTGGCGACATGAGCCATCATACCAGCTCTCCGCTTTTCTAGTATGGGTTCCATTACCTAAGCTAGGTTTACAAAAATATATTTTCAATTTGGCAAAAAACCTATTGTGAGCCTCCATCAAGAGTTTATGGGAAGGTCCACACAAGGAGGCCTCCTCCATAGCTGTTAATGCCCCTTCCAGGTCTACCTCGATGTCAGAAATGATTTTCTGATGCCCCACAACTTGGCACCACTCAAGATGGCGCTAATACCAGATCAGGGAGAATAATTCCCCCAGTGGCTTCATCCACTTTAGATAGTCCCAGATTAAACACCGCAGTCAGGGGATTGTGGTCACTCTCAATGCGAGCTAATACCTCCATATCAAGAAGAGTAGACCACAACTTAATTGGGACAAGTAAATAATCGACATTACTTGCCTTTACCCCATTATCGAAAGTTTCCTTTCCCATCTTATCTGACAATGTGCGCCCATTGGCAGCCCTCAACTGATTTCCCATACAGAGGCCCTTCATCTGTATTGCGGCCTGTGTCCATTTTTTTTATAGGTTTAATACCAAGTTGAGGAACTCCCCATAATGCAAGCACTCACCCCCAGTCAACTGATCTGGGTTTAATCCATCATCATTCTTTAGCTCACTCCGCCACCCCAGTTCAGACATGGCCATATGCAAATCAGTCTGACCCTGTGCCTCATGGAAAGAGCCCAGCCTGAACTGCCAAGCCATGTCTTCCCTGGACCGGAAACAAGCATCCTGGGACCGGTTTCTGCCTAATCAGCCGTCATCAGACAAGCTAACTTGAATATAGTGGCAAAGTGAGCAAGGGACTCACGTCTTGGCATACCCTGCTAAGTTAGGGCGAACAAAGCAAAACCAAAGGGGATGATGGACGGAGTGTTGACAATGCAAGCACTCACCCACAGTCAACTGATCTGGATTTAATCCATCATCATTCTTTAGCTCACTCCGCCACCCCAGTTCAGACATGGCCATATGCAAATCAGTCTGACTCTGTGCCTCATGGGAACATTCCACCCCGACCTGCCAAGCTATATCTTCCCTGGACCAGAAACAAGCATCCTGGGACCGGTTTCTTGCTAATCAGCCATCATCAGCCAAGCTAGCTTTAATCCAGTGGCAAAGTGAGCATGGGACCCACGTCTGGGCATACCCTGCCAACTTAGGGCGAACAAAACAAAACAAAAGGGGATTATGGACGGAGAGTTGACAATACAAGCACTCACCCCCAGGCAATTGATCTGGGTTTAATCAATCATCATTCTTTAGCTTACTCCGCCACCCCAGTTGAGACATGGCCATATGCAAATCAGTCTGACCCTGTGCCTCATGGGAACAGTCCAGCCCGAACTGCCAAGCCATGTCTTCCCTGGACCGGAAACAAGCATCCGGGACCGGTTTCTGGCTAATCGGCCATCATCAGCCAGGCTAGCTTGAATGCAGTGGAAAAGTGAGCAAGGGACCCACATGTGGGCATACCCTGCCAATTTAGGGCGAACAAAGCAAAACCAAAGAGGATGGTGGACGGAGTGTTGACATTGCAAGCACTCACCCCCAGTCAACTGATCTAGGTTTAATCCATCATCATTCTTTAGCTCACTCCGCTACCCCAGTTCAGACATGGCCATATACAAATCAGTCTGACCCTGTGCCTCATGTGAACAGTTCATTCCGAACTGCCAAGCCATGTCTTCCCTGGCCCAGAAACAAGCATCCTATGACCGGTTTCTGGCTAATCTGCCGTCATCAGCCAGGCTAGCTTGAATCCGGTGGCAAAGTGAGCAAGGGACCCACGTCTGGGCATACCCTATCAGCTTAGGGCAAACAAAACAAAACCAAAGGGGATGATGGACGGAGTGTTGACAATGCAAGCACTTACCCCCAGTCAACTGATCTGCGTTTAATCCATCATCATACTTTAGCTCACTCCACCACCCCAGTTCAGACATGGCCATATGCAAATCAGTCAGACCCTGTGCCTCATGGGAGCAGTCTAGCCCGAACTGCCAAGTCGTGTCTTCCCTGGATCGGAAACAAGCATCCTGGGACTGGCTTCTGGCTAATCAACCGTCATCAGCCAGGCTAGCTTGAATCCAGTGGCAAAGTGAGCAAGGAACCCCCGTATGGGCATACCCCTGCCAACTTAGAGTGAACAAAGCAAAACCAAAGGAGATGATGGAAGGAGTGTTGACAATCCAAGCACTCACCCCCAGTCAACTGATATGGGTTTAATCCATCATCTTTCTTTAGCTCACTCCGCCACCCCAGTTCAGACATGGCCATATGCAAATCAGTCTGTGCCTCATGGGAGCAGTCCAGTCCGAACTGCCAAGCCACATCTTCTCTGGACCTTCAACAAGCATCCTGGAAACTGATTCTGGCTAATCAGCCATCATGAGCCAGGCTAGCTTGAATCCAGTGGCAAAGTGGGCAAGGGACCCACGTCTGGGCATACCCTGCCAACTTAGGGAGAAAAAAGCAAAACCAAAGGGGGATGATGGACGGAGTGTTGACAATGCAAGCACTCACCCCCAGTCAACTGATCTGGGTTCAATCCATCATCATTCTGTAGCTCACTCCGCCACCCCAGTTCAGACATTGCCATATGCCAATCAGTCTGACCCTGTGCCTCATGGGAACAGTCCAGCCCGAACTGCCAAGCCATGTCTTCCCTGGACCGGAAACAAGCATCCTGGGACAGTTTTCTGGCTAATCAGCCGTCATCAGCCAGGCTAGCTTGAATCCAGTGGCAAAGTGAGCAAGGGACCCATGTCTGGGCATACCCTGCTAACTTAGGGTGAACAAAGCACAACCAAAGGGGATGATAGACGGAGTGTTGACAATGCAAGCACTCACCCCCAGTCACCTCATCTGGGTTTAATCCATCATCATTCTTTAGCTCACTCCGCCACCACAGTTCAGACATGGCCATATGCAAATCAGTCTGACCCTGTGCCTCATGGGAACAGTCAAGCCCAAACTGCCAAGGACCGAAGCAAGCATCCTCGGACCAGTTTCTGGCTAATCAGCCATCATCAGCCAGGCTAGCTTGAACCAAGTGGCAAAGTGAGCAAGGGACAAATGTCTGGGCATACCCTGCTAACTTAGGGTGAACAAAGCACAACCAAAGGGGATGATAGACGGAGTGTTGACAATGCAAGCACTTACCTGCAGTCAACTGATCTGGGTTTAATCCATCATAATTCTTTAGCTCACTCCGCCACCCCAGTTCAGACATGGCCATATGCAAATCAGTCTGACCCTGTGCCTCATAGGAACAGGCCAGCCCGAACTGCCAAGCCATATCTCCCCTGGACCAGAAACAAGCATCCGGGACCGGTTTCTGGCTAATCAGTCGTCATCAGCCTGGCTAGCCTGAATCCAGTGGAAAAGTGAGCAAGGGACCCACGTGTGGGCATACCCTGCCAACTTAGGGCGAACAAAACAAAACCAAAGGAGATGATGGACGGAGGGTTGACAATGCATGTACTCACCCCCAGTCAACTGATCGATCTGGGTTTAATCCATCATCATTCTTTAGCTCACTCCGCCACCCCAGTTCAGACATGGCCATATGCAAATCAGTCTGACCCTGTGCCTCATGGGAACAGTCCAGCCCGAACTTCCAAGCCATGTCTTCCCTGGTCCAGAAACAAGCATCCTATGACCGGTTTCTGGCTAATCAGCCGTCACCAGCCAGGCTAGCTTGAATCCAGTGGCAAAGTGAGCAAGGGACCTACGTCTGGGCATACCCTGTCAGCTTAGGGCAAACAAAGCAAAACAAAAGGGGATGATGGACGGAGTGTTGACAATACAAGCACTTACCCCCAGTCAACTGATCTGGGTTTAATCCATCATCATACTTTAGCTCATCCTCCACCCCAATTCAGACATGGCCATATGCAAATCAGTCTGACCCTGTGCCTCAAGGGAGCAGTCCAGCCCGAACTGCCAAGCCATGTCTTCCCTGGACCGGAAACAAGCATCCTGGGACTGGCTTTTGGCTAATCAACCGTCATCAGCCAGGCTAGCTTGAATCCAGTGGCAAAGTGAGCAAGGAACCCCCGTATGGGCATACCCTGCCAACTTAGGGCGAACAAAGCAAAACCAAAGGGGATGATGGACGGAGTGTTGACAATGCAAGCACTCACCCCCAGTCAACTAACCTGGGTTTAATCCATCATCATTCTTTAGCTCACTCCGCCACCCCAGTTCAGACATGGCCATATGCAAATCAGTCTGTGCCTCATGGGAGCAGTCCAGCCCGAACTGCCAAGCCACATCTTCTCTGGACCTTCAACAAGCATCCTGGGAACTGATTCTGGCTAATCATCCATCATCAGCCAGGCTAGCTTGAATCCAGTGGCAAAGTGGGCAAGGGACCCACGTCTGGGCATACCCTGCCAACTTAGGGAGAAAAAAGCAAAACCAAAGGGGATGATGGACGGAGTGTTGACAATGCAAGCACTCACCCCCAGTCAACTGATCTCGGTTCAATCCATCATCATTCTTTAGCTCACTCCACCACCCCAGTTCAGACATTGCCATATGCAAATCAGTCTGACCCTGTGCCTCATGGGAACAGTCCATCCCAAACTGCCAAGCCATGTCTTCCCTGGGCTGGAAACAAGCATCCTAGGACTGTTTTCTGGCTAATCAGCCAGGCTAGCTTGAATCCAGTGGCAAAGTGAGCAAGGGACCCATGTCTGGGCATACTCTGCCAACTTAGGGCAAACAAAGCAAAACAGAAGGGGATGATAGCTCACTCCGCCACCCTAGTTCAGAAATGGCCATATGCAAATCAGTCTGACACTCTGTTCATCACCACCCCCTTTTCTGAATCGTTCCCTGGACCGGAAGCAAGCATCCTGGGACCAGTTTCTGGCTAATCAGCCATCATCAGTCAGGCTAGCTTGAATCCAGTGGCAAAGTGAGCAAGGGACAAATGTCTGGGCATACCCTGCTAACCTAGGGTGAACAAAGCACAAGGGAATGATAGACGGAGTGTTGACAATGCAAGCACTTACCTGCAGTCAACTGATCTGGGTTTAATCCATCATCATTCTTGCCATATGCCAATCAGTCTGACCCTGTGCCTCATAGGAACAGGCCAGCCCGAACTGCCAAGCCATGTCTTCCCTGGACCGGAAACAAGCATTCTGGGACCGGTTTCTGGCTAATCAGCCGTCATCAGCCAGGCTAGCTTGAATACAGTGGCAAAATGAGCAAGGGACCCTCGTCTGGGCATACCCTGCCTACTTAGGGCGAACAAAGCAAAACCAAAGGGGGTGATGGACGGAGTGTTGACAATGCAAGCACTCATCCCCAGTCAACTGATCTGGGTTTAATCCATCATCATTCTTTAGCCCACTCCTACAGAGTACACCGCACGTCTGTGGGGTACTAACGGGGGCCTAACCACGAGCGGTTAGCCCAACTTTATTTATTAAATGGCGCCCGGCCGTCGGTGTGGGTGCTTTTCGTATTGTGCGGGCAGGAGTCGGGTGGCTCACTACACCATCCACATATTCCATCCTGAGACAACACTGTTCTAACATGATGTCACAAACAAACTAGCAAGCCTTATTTTAATAAGTAGACAGTACCACATTACTAATTCAATCATTCATTACCTACTGTTACGGCAATCATCATTCACTTTCAACACATATTTAGCTAAACATAAATCTTTTACTCTGAATGTTGATCTGTCTTTTGACATGTCCCATCCTGAGTTCTGCCCCTCAGCTTTATTTGTGGGGATAGCCCCCCCCACTCCTCCCTTGGAGCAGAGATCACCACCTACTTAGGAATTCAGGAAATTATGTACAGGAATAGGAAGTAGACCATTCCTAAGACACTCATTCACCAAAACACAATCATATTTCATCCTGCTGCTCCTAAAATTCTAGAAATCCTCAAAATGACTGAGGCCTCACAGTTTGCAGCAGTGTGCAACGTTCACCTCTGCCAAGGAAGAGTCAGAAAAGCAAACAGTTGTTGATCACCTGAAACATCATAGCATGGGGTGAGTCGTATATTTTAATACAGGTTTTATGAGAAAATAGCAAGACCTGGGGGGCGCTAGAGGGCGCACACGCAGTATGGCCGCACTTCTGTGAGGCTCCTGCTGCCTGAGCTAAACATCCATTATTTATCCTATGATATCACCCCCAAACCCGTTCAAAATCGGCACGTCTGCGGAGGACATCTGTGTGCACCTCCGTTTGAAATTTGGGTGAGAAAGATTCTCGAGCTCCTGAGATACCGGCGTCGAAGTGTCTGCCCGGGGGCGGGTGCGGAGACCGCCTGTCGGTGTGACCGGGGACTGGTATCTACGCGAGGCTGGGGCGGCCATGAGGCGGACGGGCCTCTGAGGGGGAGACCTGTGAATGTGAGCTCTCTTCCTGCGGCGGAGGCAGGGCGGCAAAGGACACGGTGTCGAGTCGGGGCGTTTCAGCACTGCCCCGCGAGGGGTGCTCCATCGTCCTGCTGACAGGATCCTGAAGTGGCTGTGCTGCGGCGTGGAGACCGTGTCATACTGCGGACTCTCAGCTCTCGCTCCTGACGTCTGATACCCCGGGGGCCTACCGAAGGTGAGACAAGCTGACAGGCAATTTGTGACGGTGTTGGAAAGCGGAGCGAGCGGGGCCGTCTTACCGGCAGAGGCGGGTGTGTTGACTCTGGAGCATCAAGGGGCCAGCAGGCGGAGTGGTGCGACACCGAATCGGCCCTGATAGCGGTGGAAGGGAGATTTGCTCGACTCACCCTCTGGCTGGGACGGGTCGCTACCTGAGTGCAACGAAGGAGCAGACAACTGAGTGCTGGGTAAACTTGTCCCTATTACGCTACCCAGTCATTGTGCCACGAGAGGAGCTTGAGACAGTGGTGGGCCTAATGCTTGGCAGACTGAGTGGACACTGCGCAGGCTTGAGCACACTTGTGTTGCTAGCGGAGTAAGGTGTATCGTGACACACTGATTCAACTTCTTTCTGTGCCGACTTTCGCTCGTCGCTGTTGGGAACATGCTGGTTGTCGCATAAATTGCTATCCTGACCTGCAGAGAGAGAGTGCGACTTGCCCACCCTAGCGGGGATTGCTGGACGGAGTAAAGAGTGAGCACGGACACTGGTGGGATCTGTGGGACAGCTGGCGCACATATCGACCCGCCCCTGACCCTTGGTCCGGTCCATTCACGACGGCCTCCGGTGGTCCTGTGGCAGTGGAATCGAGGTGATACCTTCAGGAGCGCTGCGACTCTTTCGCGGTCAATAATGGGTCGCCAAGACAATAAACAGCCCAAATTATCCTTTGACTCTGATTCGGCGCCGAGGAAGGTGGTACGTACGAAGCCGGACAATGGAGGGGCTTCCAGCCCGTCAACAGTGGGGGCGGGTCCCAGTTCGAGTGCCCCGGACATGCAAGTAATACTCCAGGAAATAAAGAAGGGGTTTGCCACAGTGGTGGATAAGGTGGATCGGCTATCCTCCAGGATGGATGCAATTGTGCAGAAGATGGATGTCCATGAGGAGCGACTTACAGAAGTTGAGAGACGTGTGTCGGATACTGATGATACCACTGCATCCCACGCCACCAGACTTTCGAGGATGGACAATAACCTTAGAGTAATCGCTGCAAAGAATGAGGAGTTGGAGGCGCGCAGCAGACGCAACAACATCCACGTGGTTGGTGTGCCAGAATCTACCAATACAGGCCGGATGGAGCAGTATGTGGAGAGGATCCTTCAGACGGCGATAGGTGCAGAGGCCTTCTCCAAACAGTTCATCGTCGAGCGAACACACCGCTCCTTGGGCCCGCAGCCTAAACCTGGTGCTCCGCCTCGACCAATAATTGCGAGGCTTCTAAACTATCGTGACAGAGATACAGAGCTACGTGCAGCACGGAACACCCAGAGACTGTCGTGTGACGGCGTTAGTTTTTCCATATACCCGGACTTTACACCCATAGTGCAGGAACAGCGACGCAAGTTTCTGGATGTTAAGAGGAAATTGCGTGCGTTGCAAATTGATTATGCACTATTGTACCCAGCAAAGCTCAGGGTGACTCATCAGGCGAAGCAACATTTTTTCCTAAATCCTCAACAGGTGGAAGACTTCCTGAAGAAACTGAAACGTGAGCGTGATGTACGCCATAGGGACGATGATGTAGGCGACGGAGAGGATCAACATCTACCTGACGAACAGTGATGACATTGTCCTGTTGAACTGAGAGCTGTACCGATGCTAGAGGGTTCCTTTATAAGGCCCGCGGAGAAGCCCCGGAGGAGTGCTGACACGGGAATGATCGACTATACCATGGACGGGTGTTGGACAATGGGTGGTAATGTATGCCAGGCACCATCCCCTCACCTTGTAAGGCCCTAAGAGGGAGGTTCAGGACGTAGGGCAAGGAGCAGGGGGTGGTAATGTGTGTACCTCTAATGTCCCTGAGAGGGAATACCCCATACACATTGTTGTTTACACTGCGGCTGTTGGGTTGTTTGCTGACAGTGGAGGGAGGGGGTGGGATGGCGATGCTGGCAAGTTGGGGATGCTTCAGTGGGTGGGGGGAGGAGCGGGAAAATACCTGGTAGTGATGTTAGTATGCTATGTTGCCAGAGGTTAACTTGATGGAGCTAGCCCTGCACTGCCTCCCGATGCTAACAAGAGTCGGGAGATGAAGTATGCCTCTTATCCCCAATCGTTCAGTGGTGCTAGGGTTAGAGGTACAGGGGATGGGCTGACACCACAGGAGTCTGTCCGGGGGTAGGGGTGTATGTGCAGACTTTAGATTTTGTAAGATGGCGTAAGGTTTTTGGGAGTGTTGATGTCTGTATTGGGCAGGGGTGGGTGAGAGGGGGTTGGAGGATGCCTGACATGGTTGGGGGCTGTCAGTGGGTGGGGGGGAAGGGGAACAGTTACAGCACAGTGTGGTTGCGAGTGCGAATCAGAATTCATGGTCAGATGGGTTGTGGTACAACCGGGCTGGAGTCTAGACATAGTGGCGCAGCTCTTAGCACAGTCCTTACCACGGATTATGGCTGATATAGGGTTGAGTAAAGTATCAATATTATCTTGGAATGTGCGGGGTCTCAATGATGCCAGAAAGGGCAGGAATGTGATTGCTTATTTAGATAGGCATAATGTGCAAATAGCATTGTTGCAGGAAACCCACCTACGCCCGCGCTCTGAGCCCAAATTTGCAAGTAAGTGGGCGGTGATAAGGAAGTTTGCATCATATTCATCTTATGCAAGGGGGACTGCAGTGCTCGTCAAGAAATCACTTCACCTGCATCTGTTAGGGGAGATCATGGACCCTCAAGGACGTTATGTGATATTGTGGGGCAGATTAGGTACTGACACGGTTGTATTAGTGAGTTGCTATGCACCAAATGTGGACACCCTTGGACTTCTTCACGACACTCTGGGGGCATGTGATGGGAGTGGGTGCTACTCATATTGTCTGGGGAGGTGATTTTAATGTAGCACTAGTCCCTGGAATGGATAGGTCGGATGGCTGTGGGCAGTATAACAGACAGGCTAGAGATGTGCTGCTGGGCATAATTGAGGAAGCTGGGTTGGTGGATAGCTGGCGGTTTGTTAACCCAGGGCGTAGGGAGGGGACCCATTTTACAACACTCACCAATACATGGGCTCGGCTCAATTATTGCTTTGTGTCCCGAGGATTGGCCTTGGATATAGGACGAGTGACACATCTGTCAAGGACATACTCGGATCATTGCCCAGTGTTGCTGCAGTTGGCTATGCCGGGACATGACAAACTATGGCCCCCATGGCGACTTTTCCCCTCGGTATTACTGGATATGGTGTTCAAAACTGAGTTGGGAGAAGAAATAGAAGCATTCTTCCCCAGAAACAAGGGATCGGTAACCAGTGTGGAAATGGTGTGGGAGGCGTTTAAAGTCACGATACGTGGTTTCTGTATATCCAAAAGCTGCGGGGTTTTGAGGGACATCAGAAGAACAATAGGGAAGTTAGACAGAGAGCTGAAAGAGTTGGAAATTGAGATGACGAGAGGTGGAGACCCAGAGGTACATGGGCAGTTTAGGGACAAGCTTTCAGAGTATGAGGAAGAGGCAACTAGAGAAGTTAGATTTATGGGGAAACACTGGACAGCGCGTAGATACTGTGAAGGGGACAGGCCTGGAAAGGTACTGGCGGCACTCACGAGGAAGCCGCGGTTTAGTACTAATATATTGGAGATTATTACACCAGAGGGCAAGGGCTGTCAGACTACACAGGAGATACAGGAGGAATTCCTGGCGCACTATGGGAAGCTTTATACCACACACCAGACTGAAGACATAGACTTAGGGAGTTTCTTAGATGATATCGCGTTGTGTTGGTTAAGTGATGTCCACAGGCAGTTCCTCGGCGCGCCACTTGAATTGGACGAGATAAGGGAGGCGATTATGTCGCTGTCTAACGGCAAGGCGGCGGGACTAGATGGACTGCCTGCCGAATTTTATAAATGCTACATTGATGTTATGGCACCAGTCCTAAAAGAAGTTTTTGAGGAGTCTTTGGAAGTTGGGGAGTTGCCGGGATCGATGAGGGAGGTAGTGATAACTTCCCTGTTGAAGCTAGGCAAGGACCCGATGGACACTGATTCCTATTGGCCTTTGTCTCTTATCAATTGTGACGTAAAGATACTTGCTAAAGTCTTGGCGACACGTCTATCTTTGATTATGACTAAGATAGTACTACCGGACCAAGCTGGCTTTGTGCCAGGGCGTGCCACAACTCAGAATCTTCGTACATTGTTCTCGCTAATCCCTACTATAGCCCCCGAGATCCCAGTTGCAGCCATATTTCTCGATGCGACGAAAGCGTTCGATTCCGTGGAATGGAAGTACCTTTTTGCTATACTGCATAGGATGGGGTTCCCCAAGATATTCGTAGAGTGGGTGGAACTGCTCTATACCAAGCCAGTTGCGAGAGTGTTGATTAATGGAGTGCTATCACCTCAGATGCCCATAACGAGAGGAACCAGGCAGGGGTGCCCTCTCTCCCCGCTGCTATTTGCTATAGCCATAGAACCGTTGGCATGCCGCATTCGCCAACTGCATAGGGATAGTGCTTTCAAATGTTTCCAGCGCCAGATAGGGGTATCACTATATGCGGATGATATTACATTGTATGTCAAAGAACCGCAACTCAACCGTAATCCAATTTTGCGTGAGTTCAAAGCCTTTGGAGGGATATCGGGAGTGCTTATTAACTGGAAGAAATCACAATTTTTTCCGCTTGCGTGTGCAGTTCCGAGATTCCAATTGGACTACCCACTTGAATGGTGCGACACTGATCTTCGCTATTTGGGTATTGTTATATCTCTAAATAAGGAGGAGACACTTAGACTTAATTATGGTGTTGCCATTACCAAACTGGCCGACGATGTCTCACGGTGGAAGTCGCTGCCATTGTCAATAGCAGGCAGAGCGTCACTCATAAAAATGGTAGTGCTGCCTCGCTTTCTTTATTTATTTCAAAATATCCCTTATTATCCTGGGGCATATTTTTTTACTAGGCTACGATCGGAACTCCTTCGGCTATTTTGGGGGGGTAAACAACCAAGGGTGCTGTGGTCAATTCTGACTCAGCCCTACGAGAAGGGAGGCTTTGATGTGCCAGATTTCGCGATCTATTACATAAGCGCTCAGGCGCAATATGCGTACCATTGGATGAATGCTACGCCTTTTATGCCACAACTGGCGGTAGAGGATTGGATCGCGCGTCCTCTCCCTCTCAGCGGGATGATTCAGGGTACGGTGGCAGTTATAGAAACACCAGCCACTACGGTGACGTGCACGGTCGATGCGTGGCGTAGATTAGCGAAGATCCTTCAAACTTCGCTGCTATATTCCCCAGTAATGCCACTCACATATCACCCCCAATTATCGCTACTGCAGGAGGCGGGATTTCGGCTAATGTGTAGACGTATTAAGGTTGCCACGTGGGGGGATTTATTCCTCAACGGGCAATTTCGCACTAGGAAACAACTGTTTCAAGGACTGCAAGCAACCCCCCTAGAGGTATTTTATTACATCAGATTGCGTCAGGGGCTGAAGGAAGTGCTGACACACTTTCCGAACGAACCGGAGGTAGTGTTACCACTGCACGCTATGTTGCTGTCGGATGGCCGCCATCTTGTTTCTAGATTGTATAATAATATCAGGCTACAGCGCGAGGGGCTGGAAGGTGTAGTGCGACAGCAGTGGGGTTTGGATATAGGCAAGGAAGTTACTGAAGATCAATGGAATTAATGTTGTACTATCACAGCCAATATATCTTCTAGTTGTAAGCTCGAAAATCATACACTACAAGTTCTTGCAAAGATTCTACTATACCCCGGTTCGGAAGCTGCGATTCCAGCTGGCAGATGATGATAGATGTGCTAGATGCCATGCGGAGAGGGCGGGATTCATTCATCTTGCATGGGAGTGTCCGGGGGTGTATAGCTACTGGACTCAGGTGCACGAAGCATTGCAGATTATGACGGAGGGGGCACTGGATAGCGACCCGCTGGTTATGTTGTTGGGATACAAACTGCATATCCCTAAGCCCATTAGAAGATTTGTGGACATTGCTCTACTGCTTGCCAAAAGGAGGGTTGCATGCCGGTGGGGTAGGGGAAGAGCCCCGAAGTTTAAGGAATGGTTAGACGATGTAGTCTACTGTCAGGATCAACACAATATCTATGCCGATTTACTACCGGTTCGGAACAAGCCAAAAGATATCTGGGGTCCTCTACAGATGTATCTGATGAGACATACAGCGCCACCGGAACGGTCAGATGATGACAACTAAGGCGATGGGTTATAAGTAACACACTCTAATGAATCGTTCTCCTGGCGCTGCTGTAGGCACGTCACTAATTCTCTTGACTTTCTGACGTTATGTGATTCTACCAATGTGAAGACATGATTATTGAGGGATGCTCTTTATGCTCATCTGTGATATTAATATTATGGCTTTGAGATTCCAAATATGTGACTTTGTACAGCCTTTATGTAGATGCAACGAGACAGAGCACACTCGCATTTGCAATTCGTTTGGACCTTTAGCCTTGGACAATGTACCTCTTACCTTGTCAACTGAATGTATCTGGAATGATTGTGACCACTGTAACTATGTATGATCCATGAAAACAGATAAATAAAGGTTTAAAAAAAAAATTAAAAAAAATAGCAAGACCTGATTCTACATTGTTTCTGTTTAAAGATATGTAGAGGGGAAGGCAGGAATTTCCAATTCGCATTATAAACACTGTGACCAGTGCTTAGTTTCTAAAAGAATAAGTACCAGGGCCCAAAGGTTTGCTCAGAAGCTCACGGACAGTACTACCGAAGGTTGGGGTGCCGAATACCAAAGCTGTGTAGTATTGATTCCATGTCATGCCTCTTTTATCCATCACTGCATACTCCATGTCTCTTTATCTCACTCTTTCACATTCTTTTTCATCCCTGCTTTCTTTGTCACTGTTTTTCTATTTGTCACTGTTTTTCAGTTTTCCCCTTTGTGTTTTCCTCTCTCTTGCTCTGGACCCACCCAAAAAATGCAGGGCCCCAAAAATGAGTGTGGTGGGACCCCTACACCATCCAACGCCTCAAAATAAACCCCTCCACAAGTTTCAAGGCCTCAGTCTAGATGAAGCCAAAGGGGACAATGGTTAGAAAGTATTTAAAGGAGAAACAACCTATCTTTCTTATCTACTATAAAAACACTCTTTCTATGTTACCTGTGATCCAGCGGGAGTTACCAACCTGCGGAAAAACATAACACCATTACATTCATCTGGGCCCACAAAACACAATCACTCACATAGGCTGGCCAACACCGCTGGTGGAAAAGGGGACAAGGTGAGGGTTCAACTTTATTTAAAAGCTTTATCTGATCCCTATTCTTTTACTGATCCGAACCCCTCTCGTAACCAATGGATCTTTATTTTAGTTGAAGAGTAATTGATGATATGACCTAAAATACTTTTACCCTGTTGCTTCCTAAATAAGAAGAGACTCTAGAAAGTTTTTAATTGTTTATCTAGTTAACCATATGAGCAAACCAAAGTACAGTGTCAACTCCATCATATCCTGAGGAAGTAAGCTCATATTAAATTTCAGTATTCTATTAAATGAAAATTCACAATGACAATCACCCAGTAAAGAGAGGATAGAGTGAAAGAGAAGCACATTGAGGCAACATGGATTATATTTACCTAGGATGGTGCGAGAATCAGACCCCTCCGATCAAGAGTCTATGGGCCCTTTAAAGTTCTGTAGACAGGTACTATAGGACGGAACAGGATAGATGGCCTCTTCTGGAATCGACGCCTGCACCTCACTCCTCTCTGACACTATTTTCCTCCTCGATTCTTCTGTGATCTTCTTCTAATTTCTATCACCGCCTCGGTTCTTCCGCGATCATCTTCTAAATTCTATTTGCTCATGAAATTCTTAGTCTGCTCCTTCGGGTAATCGATCAGCTTTCGGACAGCATCTTGGTCTCTCAGCAATTGGATGCGACACCCACACTAATCTAACTAAACTACCCCAGTTATACTTTCTTACTGACATGTACCACCCCTAAATGTTTCAGATTTATGAAAACGCTTGTTTCTGATTGGACAAACTATGCTAAGTTTTCAATAATTTCTTACAGTTTATTGTTTAAGTTCCCGCCCATTAATTTGTTCTCCCATGCTTTATTTCCTACCCATATTAGCAAATAATATTGACAACATTGTATACAATTTTCAGAGTTGTCCATTGAATCTCAAGGATGTTCAGCTGGTTCCCAGGACTTGAGTGGAGAATGTCCTTGGCCAGGTCCAAAGACTTGAGCTCACTACTTTGGAGTTGTCTCTCATGCACATGCCCAAGACCCACTTGGGTGGCAGACCTTAGTGTCTCTACGAGGCCCAATTACGAACTAATAGAGAGGTCAAAAGACAAAGTATTAAAATAAAAAATAAATGAATTCACTGTTCTCCACCTATCTCTACTCTACTCCCACTTACTTATAAAATCTATTTATGCAATAGCACTTAGTATATAACCCAATTTTAGTTTCGGCAAGCAGATGCTTAACACATGAGTTTCCAAATGGCCATCTTAGATGCTAGTGCGCAGAAGCAAACCTTTCCCTCCAAGCGTTAAGACGTCATACTACGTAGATTCAGTTGACACCTGTGCAATAACATTTTGCGCATTAGCAGCCATCTTTAGTCATATTCGGGTTACTTATTAGTAAAACAAATAGGCAAGCTTCCCCTCTTTACTAAATCTGTGAAGTGTAATGCATATTAGTACAACAATACAGATTTATTATTTTGTTACTCGTTTATATGAGAGGATTGCGTCCAAGAAAGTCTCTTTTATACGAGTCCTTGCTCCATCACCTGCTAGACTGTGACAAAAACAAAGTTAGTGCAGATTCCAACTGCCTGAAGGAGTACAATCGACTAAGATGTCTGTATTGCTTCACCTCTAGAGCAGCATGTGATTCAAGTCAAATATTACACTGTTAACAAACTAGAGCCTGGTGAGTAAAAAACTTAAATAGCAAACAGTAAATTATTTACTGCCCTAATATATTCTATATATCGTTTACATATGAAAGAAAAGCATTCAAATAAAACACATGATGAATACGATATGTGTCTGAATTATGATTTATTTTTGAAATATTTTTTTAGAAAAATATTGTTTTATATATTGTTTTTTTTCCCTTTTTAGTTATTTCATAAAAAATGTTGTTCAAAGTACATACATTTTACATAGACAATAAGAAATACAAAATACAAAAAAAATATATACATAATGTGATGTCGGTCGATGTTTTTACAAATGTAGGCATTATGTTGTTAAACAACGCGCGTTTCGGCCTGTAGCCTTCATCAGGTGACCGTCCTACATATATAACACACACATTTACAGAACAGAAAATTCACAAAAATATGTAAAGAAACAGAAAACATATCAATCATTTGATAGACATGATTTAAAGCAACGATTGCTTAATCTCAATATATGTAAACATAAATAGCAAGGGTCAGTTCAGATTTATAATTATTAAACTAAAACAGCTTCTAAATTTTCTCTATTTTCAGTGGTAACATGATATGTTAATTTTGAGAGAGAAAAACAAAATAGGGTGAGGTTACCTATTGCATCATTTCTTCAAACATTTGTTGTATTCATTGTAGTCCAGAATGTATTTATATTTTGTTACATGGTTTATTAAATAAGACTCCTTCCCTCATAGGGTTCCCTTTTTATTTCAGTAATCCTCATCAACGTCATCATTTTTGATTATGTCTTCTATATGATATGGCTAATACATTTTTACATTCTTATTTCTTGCAATTCATTATATCTAATACTGAATATAAAGACAAGCAAGCTGACTATAGAAAGTTAATAGCCAGTTCGATGCATAGAGAAAGAATAAAGAAGGAATAACGTTTCATTATCAATAGAGATTAAAGGAGAAGATGAAAACCAGAAAAATGTACACTTAGGTGTTATCAATTCAACTTATCCTTCTATAGTGGAGAGGATAGCCTATTGATCAAAGAATGGTTATTGATAAGTATCATCACTTACTTAAAAAGGGGGGGTCTCATTTAGTTAATTACTCTCTCGGAATTACTTCTATTCTAGTATCTTCATTGTTAGCTCTTGAAGAGACAGCTCAAGGTTATTATCAATTTTCTGTAGAGACAAAAAAAGCCTATCAGGAGTTGTTATGTCCACCCTCAACTTCGTGGGGAAGAGCATGGCTGAGTAATATTTATTAAACAAAATTCGTCCTGAGTTAGATCGTCAAGAGACAAAAAAGAGAGAGAGAGAGCTGATGTTATGCAATGTGGTTGTCCTATTCAGATGTGTACATATATACTCGCTGGTTTATATTAAAGTCAAAATTTAACCTTAATATATAAACATCTATGTACACTTCAGTTATATCATCACCTCCCACATTAATGTAGGACTTTATGGGACAAAAGGATTGTACCTTATGATTATCTTGGGTTTTTCATTTCATTGATCCTCAGTCCGAAAAATTTGTTTATAGCGATATAGCTGGAAGTTGACACTAAAATATAATGTATATTTTCCAGTCAGTATGCTATAATAAGGCCAAGATGTGAGGTGCATCCATTAATAATATTGAGATTAAGTTACCTTAGTTAAGTTCGATGCCGCGGTAGCGTGGGGTTCTATTTAGGATCGATGTTAACGTTTAATGCAATCTTGCGGTTCAGAGAACAAATTGTGCCTCCCTGCTATTTAAGTTTTTTACTCACCTGTTTTGATTAGTCCCTACAGTTAGCAAACTTAACAATATGTAGGGGTCCCCTGTTTACAAAACAACAAACTAGAGCCTATCAGAACAAAGAAAGAAAGAAACATGGTAAAAAGTAACGAAAAAAGAGGTAGGCCAAGAGACGAAAAAGAAAAGAAGTATTTGAGAAACATTGATTTCAGTTCTCAAATCCACCTGAAGTATTATGCAAATATGACAGTGAATGTGCTGTTTGTCTTACAATCAATCTGTAAATACCTAGAACGGTGCAATGCCAGCCATTTGCAAAATATCTTGTAAAGCTTACAAGAGAAATCGAAAAACATATCAGTCCAGTGCATAGTACAACACAGTTAAACAGTGTCTGCTGTCAGCAAGGACAATACAAAATGCATAAAGAACATGAACTTCAAATACTCATTTTTTTTTTTAAACAATTTTTATTGAGATGGAAGCCCAGAAAGACATTGCATCAGAATCACAGAACCGGCATAAGCATCAGTCTATCACAAGTCCAGCACTCGGTTAAGGTCCATAGGTAGCAGTGAAACTGTACACACATAATTCTTGTGCTCTGGGCCATTAAAAGGCAGTGCAATCAAACGCGGATGGTAGAACTAAACCCCCTGAAAGCCCCCCACCCCTCCCCCCAAACCTCTACTCACTATTCCTACTATAGCCCCCCCAATCAACACATCCCCCCCCCCATCCCCCCAGGCGTGTCGTGGTGCAGCCCCATTGGGCTGTAAAGGGGTTGACTTCTCTGCTCTTATCTCGCAACTGGTCCAGTGGATACCATGTGGCATGAGTCGTCTCACTACCCAATGTGGGGCATCAGTGTGCAATCTAATAATTCCAAGCGACTGGCATTCGTCTTGACATTCTATGGCGGGTGTGCCCCAGGGCTATGTGCAGGGGTTCCTTCATCCTCGTCTGCAGGGAGTGTGAGTTCCATAACTAATCTCTCCCAGGATCTCGCCCTCTCTAATGCCTGTTCATTACCTGTTTTATGCGCCATTTGTAGTTGGACCACCCCCTCTCACATTGAGCCCACTTACTAAATTCATGTTTCCATTTATCTACACTGGGACCTTTGTTCGCCTTCCACTGAGAGGTTATGGTTCTTTTAGCCAAGAGGAACCCCAGGTCAATAAATTTACTAGTGATTTTGTTTTTTGAGGTGTGGGGAAACCAATGAAGGATGCAATGCGCCATGGTGGGTTGTAGGTCCATCTCAGTACCATCCCTCAACAGTGCCGTCACCCCTTGCCAAAAGGAATCGAGCGCCGGACAAGCCCACAGCATGTGTTTAAAATCGGCGTCCCCCCGTGCACACCTTGGACAGGCCGCGGACTGGGCTGGAAAGTATTTATGTAAACGGGCTGGTGTTAGGTATGCCCTACGTAGGATGTGAAAATGCACCAACTGAAACCGCTCATTTCGCGTACTCTTCCAGGCGCTCTCCACTATCCCACTCCATGCCGGCTCTGGTATATCTGGGGAAGTGTGGCTCACTGGTTAGAAGCGGCAGACCCTGAAGCAGAGATCGGCCTGGGACCAGGGTTCAATTCCCGACGCGGCAGGGTCTTGGGTCAATGTCCGCGGACTCGATAATTCTCGCCGAGGTGCCTATGCTAACCATGTTTCCCACTCTGCAACTCTGGGCAATAGCTTGCTTAATCTCCACAACGGCCCATCAGCGCCGGGGATGCCTGGCTTCACCTTGGAGGTGCCCAGGAGGGACCATCTCACAGGGAAAGCCAGGACGGGTTCCCCAGCGGTATACAGCGCCAGGACACTCCGAGATGGAGTAACAGTGCACTTTACAATTATACTTACTTTACTAAGTCTGCTTCCCATTTCGTCTTCAAAGTTATCATTGGTGTTAGAGCTTCGTGGATCGTGTGCATGTACAAGCATGAGACTGCCTTGATTGTGCCCGCAGCAACTACAACGTATTGGCAACCCATAGATGTAGGTGGTTCCGTCAAGCCCGATTTCCAGTGCTTGCGAATCGCTGTTGTGAGCGCAGCATGGACCAGAAAGTCTCCCCCTGGCAGTTCAAAACGGTCCCCGAGGACATCAAATGGCAGCAGATTGCCGTCCTCATATAGGTCTCCTATGGTCGCTAAACCCTGTTGTTCCCAGGTCCCCAACCTCCACCAGGTTCCTCCGTGCGGCCGTGCCCTGCATAGTTTTAATGGGATATCGGGCGCATAAGGGATCGCTATACCCCCTCTTCGTAGATACCTGTTCCAACATTTACTAGCTGTGGCAAACTCCTGAGTGAGCTGCATGTCTCCGATCGGGAGGCGCAGAACTATGCGAGACAACACCAGCAAGGGGCCCGTCGGCTCACCGGACTCTCCTTCTTCCCTAGTGGCCCTCGCCACCCATTGCGTGAGCCATTGAAGTTAGGCAGCTAAGTAGTATGTCTCATAGTCTGGGACCGCTAGTCCCCCTTCCGCTCGGGGTCTCATGAGCGTCCCGAGCACCACCCTACGCCTGCCCGAACCCCACAGAAAGAAACTGATCATCACCCGAAGTCTCAGAAAGTAGCTCGCCGGAATCCAGATCGGGAGAGTCCTAAAGAAGTAGAGCAAGCGCGGTAGGGTCACCATTTTAAGTAGTGCCACTCATCCCGCTACAGATAAAGGGAGGGTGCTCCAGAACTCAAAATTATCTTTGGCACCACTGATCGCCTTCCCCACATTTCCGTCCAGGATATCCCCCCGTTCGTGATAAATCACCGTACCCAAGTAGGGAAGACGTCTCTCTTCCCAGGACACCCCCTCAGTAGTCCGCGGGCACACTCTACCTCCCCGAGTCGGAAATAGGCACGACTTCGTCCAGTTGACTTTCAACCCTGCTACCAGACTTAGGGCTCGCAGCAGAGATTTTGCTCCCCGCAGGGATTCTACCGTATCTGCCAAAAACATTAATAGGTCATCCGCATAGAGTGCGATATGGTGGACCTGCCCATAGATGTCTAATCCCTGATATGCTTGCCCCAACCAAGCGTGTGCCGCAAGGGGTTCCACCGCCATGGCAAACAACAATGGTGAGAGGGGACAGCCCTGGCGTGTGCCCCTTCCCACTTTACATGCCTCGGAGATCCCCCCTCCCGTTCGAACTCTGGCCGTGGCATCGTTGTACAGTAAAACTGTCCAGCTCACAAAATCCGGCCCCAGCCCCATCCGACGCATAACATGGAAGAGGTAGTCCCACTCTACACTATCGAATGCTTTTTCGATGCCAACCGCAAATACCACTGCGGTATCTACCTCATAAGTATCGGCCTCCAGAATATGTAGGAGCCGTCGTATATTAAGCGCTGTGTTGCGGGCGGGGATGAACCCAGACTGATCAGCATGTATCAGTGTGGACATGTGGGGATGCAGCCAAGTCGCCAGAATTTTGCTCAGGATTTTTTAATCCAGGTTTTGCATAGATAAAGGGCGGTACGCCGTTCTATCCCAGGGTTGCTTGCCCGGTTTCAATAACGGGATAATGATCGCCTCCCTTGTGGATTCCGGCAACCTACCCAACTTTTTGGCTTCATTGTAGAGCCACGCCAGCCGAGGGACTAGGAGGTCGATATAAGTGAGATAGAATTCCACCGGGAAGCCATCTGATCCCGGCGTTTTATTCCATGCCATACTTTTAATGGCTACTTGCACTTCCCTCACCTCAATGTTCCTACCCAACTGTTTCGCATCATCATCCCCCAATTCCGGCAAATCCAGCCCCCCATAAAGTTCTGTAAGTCTTCCTCTGATGGAAGCACCCTACTGCGATAAAGCTCTGTATAATAGTAAAAAAACAGCTCATTTATCCCTTGTTGGTCAAAGCGGGCCCCTCCTACCTGGTCCCTCAACTCTAGTATGACTGAGCCGCGCTGGGCGGGATTAGCTAGCCAGGCCAAAAGGGCTCCCGATTTGTCCCGCTCTGAGTGCGCCCGTGTGAGATAGGCTTTGTAATCAAAACACCGTAGGCGTTCTACAGTTGCTGCAACTGCTTCCTTGGCTGCCAATAAGTCATCCTGCTTATCTGGCCATTCGGGACGCTCTACCTCCAAGGCACGCAATCGCTCATCATCCCGTTGGATGTCTTGCAATAGTGTCTTCCGGGTCCCAGACACAGCCGAAATACATCTCCCGCGCACAACTGTTTTATAGACATCCCATTCAATAGTCACCGACCCCGTAGTCCCTTCATTAAGTTGAAAATAGTCTTCAATGGCCGTGGCTATAGTGGTTCGGAAGACCTGATCCTCAAGTGCTTCTGGGCGCAATCTCCAGGTAGGGATTCTGGGGCGCGGCCGCGACAACTGCAGCTGGGCCATCAGTGGGTTATGGTCAGAAATAGTGTGAGTGACATATTCGCTATTGCTAATTTCCCCATGCACATCAGGGGAGCATAGAAATGCGTCTAGGTGGACCTGTAATTCATGGAGGGCGGAGAAAAAGGAGTAATCCCTATCCAATGGGTGCTGAACCCTCCAAGTGTCAATTAACCCCCAAGTCTGCTGCCAGGTAGAGCGCGTCACTGCCAGTTTACCTGCTGGTGCATTCGGCAAGGGGGGTACGAGCGGTCCAGGTCAATGTCTGTAACACAATTAAAATCGCCCCCAAATAATAGAGGCCATCCCAAGACTGACGCCAATTTGTGGGACAGTAGAGAGAAGAAGGCTGGTTGGTCCACATTAGGCGCATATAGACATCCCAGAGTTAAATCTCTACCATCCAGTTTCCCCTGGAGCACCACATATCTGCCCTCTGGGTCAATCAATTGTGATGTGCACTGAAAGGGAACCCCAGCTCTTACCCACATTAAGACCCCCCTCGCATATGCTGAGTATGTAGTGTAGTAAACTTGACCCCTCCAGCGGCGTTGGAGAGCCTTCCCTTCCTTTGCAATGAGGTGGGTCTCCTGGAGGAAGGCAATTTGTATACCTCTACGTGTCAAGAAGGAGTGTATCTTGTGTTGCCTATGCATAGTATGCATACCCCTTACATTCCATGTGAGACATGCGTATCCTAATGCGGGTCCCATTGCGGACATTGATCTAGATAAAGTCCCATCCCATCCTTCCCCCCCGACACGCCCAGGTCCCCTTAACCCAACCCCACAAATAGAACAATTCAAACATCCCCAACTCCCCCTCCCCAGGACAGGCATCCAACGTGGCCACCCCATCCAAACAAAGAAAATGCACGTAGTAAGTCCAATCAGTTCAGGCTGCCTGGAGCGCCGATTCAAGAAACTCCGATAACCCCCCAGCTCCCCCCCCCACTCCCATGTGAACATCTCTCACCCCCCGTACCCCCAACAATTCCACAGCACGCTCCGTCATCCCAGCACCCCCCCACCAGGCTCTAAATCCCAAGGACCAGCAGGCTACCTAAATACCTCACGAAGTCAAGCAGATCGTGCATAATGTTCAGTCAGCCAAACACCCCATCCGCTGTTTGTGGAGTGACCCCTGGTAAATCAGTCTCCGAGAGCCCGTGGACGCTGCTGGAACTGTGGCTCTATTTTCCACTCCCCGTACGCTCCGAAGTGTTGCTGGTTGGACTGAGAGCTCCCTGACTGATGGCCGCCACTGTCAAAACCGCCCTGTTGCGTTCGTAAATGTGTTTGTATTTATATAGCGCCTTCTACCCAGAGGTCTCGTAGCGCTGTATTCATACCGCTGTGGAACCCTTCCTGGCTTTCCTGTGAGATGTCCACTCCTGGGCACCCCCAAGGTGAAGACAGGCATCCAAGCGCTGCTGGGGCCATTGTGGAGATTAAGCAAGCTATTGCCCAGAGTCACAGAGTGGGACCCATGATTAGACTAGGCACCGAGGCGAGAATTATCAGGTCCAGGGAGATTGAGTCCAAGAAACGCCGAGGTGGGAATTGAACCCTGGTCCCGGGCCAGACCTCTGCACCAGGGTCTGCCGCTCTAACCATTGAGCCACGCTTCTCCATTTCTTGACGCCATCCCGCAGGGGAGTCTGTACATTGCTTCGGCAATGTGGTAGGGGAGCGATGCAGAGGCAAGGTCGCAGCTGGTGAATGCTCACCAGTCTCGCCACGGGCTTCCAGCCAGTCCCAGACGGCCTGCGGTGTGATGAAAAATTGCGTGTTCCCATCAGCAGTGACCCGCAACCGAGCCGGGAACAGCATTGCGTAAGGAAGGTGCAGAGCCCTCAATCTCCGCTTCACCGCCAAAAAAGGAAGCTCTTTGGCGCTGCACTTCCCTGGTGTAATCCGGGAAGATCATTATTTTACTGTTGCCAATTCGCAAATTCTGCAACTCCCTGGCTTTCTGTAGGATGTAGTCGCGGTCTCTGTAGTGTAGAAGTCTCACCACCATCGGGCGCGGCTGGGCCCCTGGTTTTGGCGGTCGTGTCGGAACCCTGTGCGCCCGCTCCAGCGCGTAGAAGGGAGAGAGACCCTCAGGCGCCACCTCCGCTTTTATCCATGTCTCCAAGAACTGAACGGCATCGGATACTTCCTCTCACTCCGGGATTCCCAATATGCGGAGATTATTGCGTCTGGAGCGCCCTTCACTGTCCTCTGCCTGCACCTCCAGCACGCGGACCTTCTGCACCACCTCATTCAGCTGTGACCGCAAGGCATCAACCGTGTCCGGAATGTCTTTCATGGTCATCTCATGGGACGTCACTCGCTCTCTAAGCTTCCGGTGGTCATCTTTCAGTAGGGAGAGGTCAGATCCGATGGAGTCCATTCGTTTCTCCAAGGCCTCTCTCGAGGCCATGATAGCCTGCATGAGGTCGCCCAAGGAAGGGTCCCGTGGTTGCGTGGAAGCTCCGTCCCCAGACGCCGATTCCTCATCTTCCATGGCGTGACCCGGGTCATCTAGCCGCAGCGCTTCAAAACCTTTCTTCTTGGACACCCTGCCCATCGTGGGTGAATTAGTGAATGTCCGGCCTCTCAGCACCTCCCCACTCACCATCACAGGGCCTCTTTGTCAACCTGGTCAAAGCGGTATGACTACCCTTTCAGAGTCTCTTGTGTAGTAGTCAGTGCATGCAGTGCAGTAGCCCCTTTCCAACAGTAAGGCTCCTATGCCTAGTGACCCGTAGAACCAGCGGTCTGCGCTTCCTTGTTGTACATGTGGGTCCGGCCACCGCCCCTCAGGGAGGCCCGACGGGGGGCCCCATGCTGATCGGTAGGCACAGCCGCTCGGGGACCCGACTTGCTCCAGCACGGCAAGGAGCCTCCTCAGCCCAGCACCTCTAATCGCCTCCTACCCCCTCAGCTCCAAGGGGGTCTTAGTGGGCCCTCAATAGTCGAGCGCCTATAGGCTCCATGATCCGGATTGTCTCCACGTGCCTAAGCAGGGCCCCTGGGCAAGCTCGCAGGCAGTAGCGTAGCGCCAGCGTCACCGGCCGTCTCCCTCCTTCCGTGTCAAGCTGAGCACTCTTGCCTCCGTAAAACTGCAGAATTAACTCTCCTCCAGGCATATATGTTGTCTCTTAAGCACTGCTGCAATGTGCCTCGAGGTACAGCGCGGGCGCCGCCATTTTAAAGTCAGGCAACCCTCCGCCTGGCCGCTCGTTGGGATTCGCGTGCCAATGCTGTCTGCCCCCCACTTTGCAGGCCCGTGTGAGCAAGGGTCCAGTGCCTACCGCTCGCTGAGCTCGTCCGCAGAAGTTGTCTCTGTGCCAAAGGGGAGCCCCGGTCAGGAACTCCTCTTCCGAGCTCCGGCCGCCATTTTGTGGTGGAGAGGCTCAGGCTGCACCGAGCGCAGTGAAAAGTGTTCCCACGCCGCGTGGGGGTCCCGGAGCCTCACTTTTCCCTGCAAGGTAGGGCAAAAGGCTTTTAGGAGCGCATTCCGGGGTTGGGGAACGGAATCAAAGTCAGGATAATTGCGGGAGCAGGGCAGCTGCGGAGGAGCTCTGAAGTCCGCTGCCGCCTACATCGGCGTCCAAGCCACGCCCCCCTGAACTTCAAATACTCATCATGGATAACTATAAGAAGCTACAAAAAGACTGTTGGACTGCATAATCTTTTTGACTTGCATTATGCATGGGATTGTAAGTGTACAATTTGTGGGGTCACAGAAGAAACAAATGTAAGAATTGAAAAGGTTTTCTACCTATGTGTCCCAAAGGAACGTAAAGTGCAGTCTGAACGTCAAATGGAAGACGCAAGCCACAGCATTATGTGCAATGTCTGCATAGGTGAAACATACACAAACAGGAAGGCAAACCGGAAAGGGTCTTTTACTAATTATATTGAAATACAGTGAGATGTATGAAGAATTATGCAAAAATACATACATTTGAGAATGGTCATAAATATTTGGATGTCAAAATATTTTCCACAGTTGCTATTATTTTATCACAAAGGCCTCAGTATCAGTTGAGAAAACTATGCGGTGCACTCAAAGAATACCGTGGGATGGATAAAGCGCAATGGTTAGATTTTTGCAGGGAGAAAGTTATAAAACATTACCGTACTCCTGCCACTTAAACAGCGGATATTATGTTTTTCCAATTTCTGATAGTCAACCTACTGATCTCAGAAGGATGGAAGGCTAAAGCTGACTAGACGAGATTCAGACCTGTGAACTTCAAATCACTCCATGCTTTAGAAGCAATTGTTCAACTCACTGAGCCATCCTGCAGCAAATATTTTCCTTTGCTTTCATTCAATTACGGTATTGAGGAGTCGGCCTCAAAACGTATTCTCCTCACTGTTTAGGACTGTGATGAGGAGGACAAGAACTCAGTTTGATGCATATTGGTACTCGCCAAAAAAGCACCTCAACCCCCCCATCAGGGGTAGCAAGTGCTATATAAATGCAAACCTTCTTTCCCTCTTCTATCCCTCCACTATCCTTCTCAATCCAAATAACTGACTAACATACTCACCACTCAAATTACTTTCATATTTCACTATAGTAATTCACCAGTAATCCCTTATGGGTTCGGATAGGGGGCTACATGTCAAAAAGCACTTTGCCGCCTCGTCAGGGGTAGGAAGTGCTATATAAACGCAATTACAGTACAATGCAATATTACTGATATGTATGAACGAGGACTGATGAATGTTGTCAATAAGTAATTGGGCAAAACTGGGTAACCACTTAATTCACGTGCACCAAGTAGGTGCCAAATTGCTCTTGAATTGGAAACATCCTAAACAACGAAGTCTAAATCACGACTTACCTGAACAACGAAGTCAGAACAACGAGGAATCCCGAACAACGAAGTCCTTAACCACGACTCTTCATTTCAATGAATTCCTGAACCACAACACTCCTAAACCACGACTCAGACTTCTTCGCCTCTAGGGAGGTAAAACTATTAGATAAGAAGCAGCTGCAGACAGTGTTGCCAGATTTTTAGACCCGTCCCAAGCCCAAAGCCGCTCAAATATAAGCCCAAAATAGGCCCAATCAGACCAATTTCAGCCCCAAAACCAGCCCAAACTCTCAACTCTCAAATTATGCAGAAATAGTCATCAGAAACCACTTAAAGGATGAATCTAAATTCTATTCAATACACAGATAGTGGAAGGGGGTTAACTGGGCACCTGTGTTAATGCTACTCATTTTCATGACCTATCACCACTGTGACATTGCAACTTGTAACAGGCACTGCTACAGCTAGAATAGTAGAAAACACAGAGATTGAGAAAGCAGAAATAGTATTATGAGCTAATTACTGCTCCCTCTAATTTGTATTTTAAGCAACTCCTAAAGGTAATGCCTAGTAGCCCCCGTTTACCCCATAGCCCTCAAGCCCCCTCTCTCCTTCCCGAATGGAGACTGACAACCTCCACTTATATTTCATCCACAGCATATTTGTCAACATTTGGAAACAAATAAGCGGGAGATTCAGAGACAACCCTATGTTAAAATAATTACTCCTTTAACTTGTATTTTGTTTGGGGGGTACTTTAAGAGGTAATTTTAGCTTCCAAAATGTGCAGTCATCTGCCTAAATTGAATAACAGTATCACCTATGGGAGAGGATGTGGCATTACGGCCACAGCCATGTGTTGGAGGCAGCAGCAGTGTGCGCTTCCCTCACACAGAACAGGTAACACACAGACAGTGGCACAGCAACCTTCACTTATTTATTTGAGATTATTATATAGCAATAGCTAGATCCAAAGTTATCAGAACACTTTACAACAGAAAATGTTCACATGAAAGATAACAAGTCTATACAGAACATCGAATTCAGAGTGCTTTACTTATCATATAGCACTAATTCCTACTCTTACTACAAATGAACCTACTTCAATTTGTGCTTGCTTCTACATGCTGCGGCCAGGCCCCACAGATCGATGGCCACAGCAGCACAGGGCTGCACCACCAGGCCGAGTCTGACAGTCTGAGACCAGAGAGAAAAGTGACACAGTGCATAGCTGCCAAGGTTTCAGATTGCTTATAAGTGACATTTTCATAATTTCAGTGTAATTATGAGTGACATTCAACGACTCTGAGTGACACTTTCTCGCGCGCAAAAATCAAGCAACGAAGATGCGGGAATCATATATAACAAATTACAGCCATTTCAGCCACGAGAAACTCTACGAAGATCTTAAAACTATTGCAAAGCACCAGAAATGGAAGGGCACTATTCAACATGAAAACAGACTGCATGGTTGACAAGTTTTAAGAGTGCTTATGTGTGACATTTTCAAGGTTTCAGACTACTTATGAATGACATTCAACTGTTAAATGTGTGACACTAAGAGTAACACTTTTTTGCGAGCAAAATCAAGAAATTAAGTTCATGTAAACAGATAAACATAAGAAATGACACTAATTTAAGCAAGGACAAGCTATGAAAAGAAAATGAAACTGATGCAAATCACCTGATCCTACTGACAAACCATTGCATACCCACAATCTAATCCTACATGATTTTACACTTGTGATCACCACTTCTGCCTTCAGAACCACCGAGAAATTGCACTGACAGTGTAAAATTGCCAGACCATGGCTGGGTCGCAAAGGGTAAATGTTAGCAGCAGTATAACTTTTTTTTTTGTTCAAAAAGTTTATTAATTTTAAAAGAGCATACAAATACTTAAATATCATAAAGGTGATACATATGAGAAAAGAAATTGAATAAGAAATAAAATATCAATCATGAGGAAAACCAATATGAATTCAACGTAGACTGCTACTTAAATATAGTATGATGTGTAAATCTAAGAATCGTGATACACATCAGAGGTATCACCATGGGGTAAAAAAGAGATTAGTAAGAAAAAGGGTAAAGAAAGAGAAAGAAACAGATGGGAAAGGGAAGAGAAGGAAGAGAGTGGAAGAAAGAAAAGAAAGGAGACGGGTCTTCTGGGAAGCTACACATGGACTCAATGACAACACTCGCGTAGACGAATCAAAAGGATATTGGGCAACCAAACCCTTAGAAGCCGAATCCATATATGAATCCAAAGTTCTCCACACACCACTAGAAATTGAGGGAGAAAGATGAGCCTCATCAACTAAGGTGTGTGCACCTCTCAAAAAGGAGACCCATGCCCACCAAGTGTGATAAGAGACAGAGGAAAAAGATTTCCAATCCATAAGAATGACTTTCACCTTAATAATCAGTAACAGATCCAGTAATTGGGAATCCAAGGGATCCAAGGGCAGTGGAGTCCGAGATGCAAGTGGGCCCAACATGATCATTGGGAAGGAGAGCTGGAACCTAAGGTTAAAAATCAGTTGAAGATGTTTGTGTATTAAATCCCAAAAGGGTTTAAGAAGCGAACACTCAAAAAACATATGTAAATAGTCGCCTGTAGATAGGCCACAACTCCAACAAAGATAATCATCCTTCAACTGGAGAGAGTGTAAGCGTGCCGGAGTCCAGTGAAGCAAATTGATAGAGAAAAATTTAGATTGGATTAAATAAGGGGCGATCTTATTACGAAGAGAAAGCTTCCCAATCAACCGCCAGTCATCATCAGAAATATGGACAATCATATCTTGCTCAAAATGAGATACCCATTTCTGTTGGGTAACAGTACAAACGGCAGGAGAGGTGGATGAAAGAAATTAGTACATTTTGGAAGCCACATGGCCTGAACGAAGCCACATTTGAAATAATGTAATAGATGGAGAGGTTGGATCCAGACGCAATTTAGCTAGCGCCACCTTTATTTTCAGGAAAGTGTAAAAGTGTAAAAGTCCAAGTTATTGAGAGAGAACTGTTGAGCTAAAATAGAAAAAGGCAATGGATCATTATTGGAGTCATACAGATGATGCACTAAAGCACTAAAGTTATCCCTTTGTTAGCCCAATACAAAATCAACGAGGGGTCAATAATAACTTTTATACGGGGATTAGGCCACAACGAGGACCATCTCGATTTATGTATAGGAATAGCAACTCGCCTATCAACTCTTTTGATCGCTGCAATGGTATCTAAGATGATTGAACGCGAAAAAGGAAGATAAGGTAGACGTAGTCAAAAAAGATGAGGGTGGTAGGGGGGAGGCAAGGTTCTGTTCAATTAAGAGCCAGGAAGGAACATGGTCAGGAACCGAAGAGAGCCAAAGAGCCCCCTGCGAGGCCAAAAAAGCAGTTTGATACTTCTCCCAATCAGGAAAATTGCAACCACCCATATCATAAGGTTTCTTCAGTTATTTATAAGCAATTCCAGAGAAACTTGAAAGTAAGGGAATCTATCATATGAAAAAAAGAAGAAGACAGTTTCACAGGGAGCATGGAAGATACAAAATTAATAATAGGTGTAATCATCATTTTTAAAGTTTGGAAGCGGCCCCACCAAGAGATATATTTGGGAGACCAATTATCTAAAAGCTGTCGCACTTTAGTAAGAGTCTGGGCCTCATTGTAAGCAACAGTATCATAGAGAGTACTACAGAACCAGATCCCTAAATATTTAAGCTGTTTAGATTGCCATTTAAAGCCAGCGGAACCCATATGAGCTGGAAAACAATACGCGTTTAAAGGAAACATTTCCGTTTTGTCCTTATTAAGGGTATACCCAGATACACCAGAAAAAAGGGAGATGGTATCTGAGATCGCGGGAATGGCCCGTTCAATATCTTCCGAAAAAATAGGAACATCATCCGCGTATGCAGCAGTTTTGATGCAATGTGAGCCAAAAGTAAATCCTTTAATGTCTGGATGAAGGTCAATCAAACGAAGCAACGGATCAATAGAAAGTAAAAACAACAGGGACAACCTTGTCTGGTGCCCTGGCAAAGATTGAAAAACGAAGAAGTGGTGCCATTTACTCTAATATTCGCTCTAGGCTGGGCATATAAGGACATAACCATATTTACAAAAGAGTCGCCAAAATTATGTGCACAAAGCACAGCATGTAGGAAAGGCCAAGAGACCTTATCGAAAGCCTTCTCGGCGTCTAAGGCCAAGGCAGCAGCTGGAAGGAGAGAGCGCTTAGCAGCACCTAAAACATGGCAAAAGGTACGAATATTGTCCCTCGCCAAATGACCCTTAACAAAACCCGTCTGAGATGGGTGAACAAGCTTAGGAATATATGATTCTAATCGCTTAGCCAGAATCTTGGCAAAAATTTTCGCTTCCATATTTAGGAGAGAAATGGGGCGAAAATATATTTGGGGTCCGAGTGATATTTGCCCTCCTTCGGGATTACAACAATGGTGGCATCCGCTGCTGAGCCCGAGACCGACCCTTGTTGAATGAAATAATCAAAGACAGCCTTAAGACGAGGCACAACCGCAGAAAGAAAGGTTTTATAAAACATAATAGGAAAGCCGTCAGGCCCAGGAGCTTTTCCAGACCGAGTAGCTTTAATGGCAGAAATAATTTCCTCAGACGTAATCGCACCACCTAGCTTCTGACTATCTTCAGTCGACACTGATTGAAGAGGAATTGTTTTCAGAAACTCCTGGCATTGATCAAAAGAGGACTGATGAGTGGGAGTGTAAAGTTTGCTATAGAAATCCCGAAAGACACCAAGAATCTCTTTGGTCTGAAATTTGTTAGCCCCGGAGCTGTCAGTGATGGAGGAAATTTGAACGGATTTGAAATTGGAATCCTGGAATTTCAGTGACGCAGCCAATATTCTACGTGCAAGATATTTCAACAATAAAAGTTTGGATTTCTGGGCCTGAACCCCGATGTGAGCCCTCTTAGAAACAATGGTGTTATAGGAATACTTCAGGTTCTTAATGGTTTGCAAACAGCTTTTATCTTTAGAGCTACGGAAGAGAAGCTCTTGTTGCTTAATCTCATCTGCTAAAACCTTAAGGTCTTTTTTGGCATCAGCATTTCTCTTTGCCATACATTGAATAATGCAAGCATGAAGAGAACATTTGAACGCATCCCATAAAACTATTGGGGAACTAACTGACCCATCATTATCAGCAAAGAAGTTCTTAATTTCAGTTGTTAAAGCCAGAACCTGGGAATCCTCATGAAGAATTTCTGTGTTTAACCTCCTAGAACTAGGGCCTTTTTTTGTAATAAAGGACGAAAGAGAGAAGGAAACAGCTGCATGATCAGAAACAAGAATAGGGTGAATGAATGGGGAGCATGAAGCCTGAACAAGAGACGAATGAACCAAGAGGTAGTCGATACGAGAGAAAATAGAATGAGAAGAAAAGAAGGAAAAGTCACTACCAGTAGGATTATGAAGCCGCCAAAGATCCTGAAGCTGAATGGAAGAACACATGTTCAACATTTGTTTATGCGCTTTAGAGGGCCGAAACTGAAAGGCAGAATTCCTATCCAACAAGGGGTCCATTGGTAAATTAAAATCACCACCAACAATTAAATTGCCCTGATGTGGAGTATCAACCAGCTTTTTAGTAATTGTGCGCCAGAACACGGGATCATCACAATTTGGAGCATAAATATTGAAAACATATAAATCATTAGCACCATTAGAAAGTCTAGACAATAGCCACCGGCCCTCAGAGTCATGCTCAGCAGAGACCAACGACAATTCAGAAGTTTTAGAGATTAATGTGACCACGCCATTCTTCTTACCAGAGGCATCAGAACAAGCAACATCGAGAACCCATTGTTTCCCCAGACACAAAGCCTCCTTGTAAGAAATTATTGTTTCTTGTAACAATACCAAATCTAAAGAAAGAGATTTACAATATTCTAAGATTTTTGACCTTTTTACCGGATGGTTTAAATCTTTAACATTAAGGGACACAACATTCAAGTCAGGCATAAGTGTGCAAAAGCAAAAAATCCAGTAAACATGGATAATAGAGGGAGAGACAACAGTACAAAGTCAAACAGGCAAAGACCAACCATGATCAAAAAAAAGGGAGAGCAGCCACAGAAGATCCAAGAGAAAGAGGAGAGAGGCAAAGAGGGGAATAAGAAAAGAGAGAAGAAAAGACCCACCAGGGGAGGTCTACAAGAGACCAAATTCATACCAGGGGAACATGGAGAGCTAAACAGGAGACCTCCGGAAGAAATCACATGGTAAAAGTTACAAACCCTATAGTATATATAATATAAAGAACAGGGCAAAGAAGTATACTATATAATGCGTGCCAACAAATATGATAACATAGCATATAAAAAAAATAACAGTAAGAAAACAAACAGCAATTATAAGTGCATTAAAAGTGTATAAATCATCCAACAATCAATTGGAGTAACAAAAATACATAGGACATAATTACGATGTGAAAAGTAAAAGAGGAAAATCCAAGTAAAAAATATTCAATTTCAACTAGTAGCAACATGAATAAACGTGAATAGTACCTAACAACTTGTATAATTCATCAACAAGGGTAAAACTTGTGTATAGATAAGTATTACAAAAATATCAATATGACAATAATGATGCATCATAAATAAAAAGGAACAGTGAAACAAACAAGAAAGATTAAAACTATACTGAGGATATGAAGAGACTAACTAGGAAAACAGCAATATTTAAATACAATCAAATAAAGAGCCACAAGGAAAAGACGCGAAATATCTGAAAACATAGTAGTGGAGCAGAAAACAAAGTTAAAACACTGAATACCAAACGAAATTGAGGAATTATCAGATAAGTAGTTAACCCTTTCCTTGCTGCCGTCGGCCATTGGCCGACGGCAGCACTACCTCCCCAGTGCTGCCGTCGGCCATGGCCGACGCGGCCCCACCCGCGCACGAAAACGCCCGCACCACGGCGGAATTACCACCGCGGTTAACGGGTTAAGGGAACCAACAAAACAAGACACCAGACAGGACCGAATAAGAAGACGAAAAAGAACCCAAAGAATCCGCCCATATAACAGATATCACAGATGAAAGGAAAAACAAATCAGGGAACAAATGCCAAGGACAAATAAAATTCTGAACAGTGACATGGAAGCCATCACGGAGAGAGGTAAATGAAATAGCCGAAAGAGCAGCGAGAGCAAACGAAATAAACACAGCTGACAACACGTCAAATAGAAGACTAAATGATAAACCATCCGAAAAAACTGGTGATAGCTAAAGACAACATATGTGTCTAAGAACCATGACTTATGGCAACAGAAGTACAGACAAATTCAGAAGAAAACAAACAGAGATTCAAGAACCAGAGGACCAGGAACAGGGGAAGAATCCATCTGAGACTCTGACTGATTGTCAAGAAAAGAGGAAAGATCAGAAGGTTCATCAAAAATTCGAGAGCGACCCTTGAAGGTAATACGAAATTTGGAAGGACCAGCAAAGGAAAAAGGTATGTTCATGTCCAAAAGGCGTTTCCGTAGATTAAGAAAACCTTTTCTACGAATCACAGTGTCTCTAGTGAAATCGCAATCCGATGTCCTTCCCACGACACTGACTTGACCTTCCTCATATGAGCTAAAATCTGCTCCGAATGTTGATGACGTAGCGGTTTAAAAATGACCGCCCTCGGATAATTTGAAGATTTGGGTCTGAAAGTAGGAACTCGATGAGCTCTCTCAAGTTCAAAGTCTTTCTGAAAGGAAATATATAAAGTAGAAGGAAGCCAATGGTAAAGAAAGTCAATCATGGAAGGGGCATCTTTCTCCACATCTTCAGGTAGACCAAAAATTTGCAGGTTACTTCTCCGATTACGGTCTTCTTGTTCCGTAATATCTCTCCTCAAGGCCGCCATTGAACGCTCCATTTGCTGGAGAGCCCTAGAGTGTTGATGCGCAGTATCCTCTACACCACTAATACGGGTCTCCGCAGTTGTAACTCGAATAGATAATGCTTTAAAGTCATTCCTGATAGCCGCTACCTCAACTTGTAGTAAATCAGTATTAGTCTTGGTAGACTGTGCAATGTCATGAACAGAGTTTAAGCGCAACAAAATAGTATCCAAAGTGGTAGTGGAGTCTTTCTGAGAGGACTCTGGCGTCGGAGAGTGTTGCTTGGACCTTTTTATAGCCCCTTTAGAGTCTTTAGCAGTAGAGGAGGGTCCATGTTATCCGCCATAAGAGCAGCCCACTTTGAAAATAGCAAAAATGCACCTGAACAGCTATGCGGAGATACAAATCAAAAAAGATGTGAGAAAAATGACAAAAATATTCACTCACATAGGCTCACTAATCATAGAAGCTGTGGAAGCGACAAGTGACTACCCTGGCCGTAGCATTAAAACTCAAAATGGCAGTCAAGATCAAGTGAGGAGAAAAAACGCCATACAAAGTTCCTCAGGAATCGCATAAAACAGAATGTCCAGCTATCCAGCAACCTCTCAATCAGGTTGAGCAGAGCATCATTCCAAGTTGGCCAAAAAACACAAGCGAAGCATCAGGGGGAGGCCACATATGTTATCCGTGAAGTCATTTCAAATAGAAAGACTCATATAAATGACTGCAAACGGAGAAATGCACATTTAAACACAAGCGTAGAAGAAATATTGCTAAATGTCACCTCATGTCAGCAGAAAAGCAGTTTCTAGAGTCTTGCCACTACACCTGCGGCAGAAAACGCAAGCGACGCCACCACAGAAAACAAAATGGCGGCCGCTCGCGAAATTCAGTGACCGGAGCGTCGGAACGATGAAAAGTGGGGTTCCTGCCGTCTTCAGCGAGAGCAGCGCACTTCCACGCGTTCCCGGCACATTCCGATGTGAAATGCCTCGTTCGGGACTGAAAACGCCGTCGCTAGGGATCCCAAAATCGTCCCGACAGCCGCTGTTGCCCCGGAGTTCAAGCGCCGACTGTCATCTCGTAGCGGCGCGCAAGCCACCTAGCAGCAGTATAACTTAAGTTTACACAGTGCGCTATGTGTGTCTTTTAAAAACAGCCTCACCTTGATAAAAAACAAGTCGAGTAGTTTATTTTGCCTTTGCCCTCCCTAAAAGGATTGCAGCAATGACATCCTAGGACCAGGCAGGACTTGTAAAAAAAATGCCTGATCCTGTCTGGTGTTAGACACGTGCAGAGTCATGAGAACACTGAAAGGAGCTTGCCCTGCCAACAATTACCGGCCGCATAACAGTGACTGATTTACAGAACAAAAGCAGAGAATATATTACTTCACTTACTATTTGCTGCAATTCAAAGCTGGCGAGCGTGGCAATTCCTAACGGGCCGCTTATGGCAGCAATGAGGACTCAGAGTGAAGTCACAGGCTGATCCCGGTCTGGAGTGGGACTCTTGAAGTCCGTTGCAGCGTTGGTGGGCACACTTTGTCACTCACTTTGTCTCAGTCTTTTCCATGATGACGAGACAGTGACAAGATGCCCGTTGAAGTTCTCCGCTTTATACCTGCCTTTTCCATTCAGGATCAGGAACAGTCAGCGCTGCGCAGAGCTGTCAGTCATTGGTAGCGCTTTCGCACGCTACAAGATTGACAGCCCTGGGGACTCACACACTACTATCAAGCTAGGTGGTGCTGGTGACAATTTAAAATTTGCTAACATTCGTGCCAAGAATTTTCAATTCTATTATGGACAGGAGGCGAGGATTATGCTTTTCTCTATTTCTTTACTAAAAGACAGCAGCCAATCAGCACACAGTAAAGAAAAAAGAAACTACAATACCCAGAAACCAGGCAACCTTAGAGTATACAATGCTAAAAAAGGGGTTATAGAGGTCAGAACTTCCTCTTTCTTTGTCCATAACAGTCAATAAGGTAAAAAGTCAATTGAAAAACCAGAGGATCCATGCAGAACATCATGGTGAAAGGTCATCAACAGGCCGAAGTGAAGAGGCAACCTCCAAAGTCTTCTGAAACAACCATAGACCAGAAATCGGATAAAACGGAGCCAAGCTTCATTTAAGATCTGATCCTGCAAAGAGGAAAAAAGAGACATAATATCCATACCCTCAATGGAGAAACACTCAAAAACCACAATAGGGTGGGAACATTGCATAGAAAATTCAGAAAACATGGCATATCATAACTGCATAGAAGCAAATGCAATGAACAGTTAGAAAAAACAAGGGTGGGATAATCCTCGCCTCCTGTCCTCAATAGAATTGAAAATTCTTGGCACGAATGTTAGCACATTTTTAATTCTATGTCAGGACGGAGGCTCCGATTATGCTTGTTCAAAGCTTAGCCACCACCCCTGAAGCAACATCCACAATAGGTTTAAAATAGAAAGTCTTAAAAACAGATTCAGAAGACCAATCAGCAGATTTCATGATATCATGAAGACTAACACCCATGGAAAAAGCTTTGGAAGCCATAGCCCCTCGTGTCGAATGGGCACCAAAGAGGGAAACATCAATGCCAGCTTTCAGCATGAGCCAGCGCAACCAACGTGCAAGCGTAGCAGGAGTGACAGGCTTGAAAGTTTTCTGCAGAGCAATCAACAATTGACCTTGTAAACCGTGTCTAAAAGATGCAGTGCTTACCTTGTAATCCTTGATGCATTGAACCACACAGAGTTTTGGATTGTGGGGGAAAGAAGGATAGGTGTCAGAAGAGGTGTTACATTTAGTCCGTTTAGAAATAACAAAAGTGACGCCTTCCGGGGAGAAAGTGCGACCTGCAAGGTCCAAAGCCCGCACATCTGAAACCCGTTTGCAGGAAATCAAACACAATAACATGGTCAGTTTAGCCGAAAGCTGTTTGCGGGACAATAAAGAATTTGAAGGGCATGAATCCAAGAAGCGCAAAACAACCGACACATCCCATAAGGCAACGTACTTAGGACAAGGAGGTTTTACCATCCGAATGCCTCTCAGTAGTTTGGAAATCAAGGGATGTTCTCCCGCGGGTTTGCCATCAATGGATACATGACCTGCGGAGATAGCAGAACGAAAATTGTTAACAGTTCTATAAGCTAGTCCTGACGAGGCCATGGAAGCCAGAAAATTGATTATCAGAGCGAGATCCGCTGAAGCAGGATCCACCGACCGTTGTGAGCACCAACCACACCATCGTTTCCAAGCTGACGCATAACGTTTGTGTGTGTTGGGGGCCCAAGCTTCACTGATAAATCGGACAGCGTCGCCAGATAGACCTGGGACTTTCCAGCGTCCCACGAAATTCTCCACGCCACCAACCGGAGCTGACCCGACAGTATCAGAGGGTGTGGGGCACGAAGAGGATCCAGCAACAGGTTTCATTGTGGGGAAGAAGGAGCGGCATCGAGCAGCTCATCTCCAGAAGAACTGGAAACCAAGCCAGAGCCCGCCAAAGAGGAGTGATCAGAATGAGCTCCGAGAGAAACTGCCGCGCGCGGGCCAGAACCCGGGGAATCATTACGAAAGGTGGAAATGCATAACAGAGGAGAGGAGGCCAATGCTGAAGAAATGCATCCGAGGCCAGGGCCTCCAGATCCGGACGCCAACTGTAAAACCGGGGAATTTGTGCGTTGAGGTGAGAGGCAAACAAGTCGAGGTGACAACGTCCCCAAATCCTGGACAACATTCGAAAAACTCGAGGATGAAGCCTCCAATCGCTGTAATCCCTCAGATGGTGAGAGTTCTAATCCGCAATCTGATTGTCGCGACCCGGCAGGTACTCTGCAATAACAATGATCTGACGTTGCAGACAAAGATGCCAGAAATCTTTCGCAATCTCCGCCAGAAGCTTGGACCTGGTACCCCCCAGTTTGTTGACATACCTCACCGCTGAGATATTGTCCATTCGGAGGAGGATGCAACAATTTGTCTGGTGAGGGTACAGACAACGAATTGCAAAGGAGCCTGCCAGAAGCTCCAAGCAATTGATGTGAAGAGACAATTCCTCCTGGGACCAGCGGCCCCCCGTTGTCACTGGACCGCACCGGGCTCCCCAACCCCAAAGGCTGGCATCGGATTCCATCACCACATCCGGCGTCTTCCCGAATAGCGCACGGCCGTTCCAAGCCTCCATGTGGTTCAATCACCACAACATCTCCGCACGGGCATCCTCCGTCAGAGGGACGTGGTCCAAATACCGAAGACCCTTCTGTAAGTGCTTGATTTCCAGACGTTGAAGTGCCCGGTAATGCAATGGGCCCGGAAAGATCGCTTGAATTGAGGAGGACAGGAGACCTACTATCTGAGCCACCGTCCTCAGCGAGACAGTTTGTTTAGACAAGACCAACCTCAAGTCCCTCTTGATGGACCTGATCTTCTGACCGGGCAAGAGGAGCTGGCAGGAGACCAAGTCTATCCGAAACCCAAGGAAGTCCATCGATTGAGAGGGAACGAAGTTGGACTTCTGAGGGTTCACAAGAAAACCCAGAGATTGTAATAGATCTATGGACCAATGTAAATGAGTCATCAGCAGAAGAGGGCATTGCGCCAGGATGAGAATATCGTCGAGATAAACTATCAGGCGAACCCCGCGGGAACGTAAAGACTCCACCATTGGACGAAGAAGCTTCGTGAAGCACCACGGAGCTGATGAGAGGCCGAATAGAAGAACCGCATACTCGTACCAAGTCCTGAGCCACTGAAATTGAAGGAAGCGTCGATGAGGCCCGAAAATCGGGACCGACAGATAAGCATCCTTCAGATCCAGACAGACCATCCAATCGCCTTCTTGAAGGAGGTCCCTTAGAAGATGGATGCCCTCCATCTTGAAATGGCGGTAAACCACTCCGCCGTTGAACTCTCTTAGATTGAGGACCAAACGTGCACAGCCTCCCTTTTTCTGCACCAGAAAAACATTGCTGGCGAACCCCTGTGGATGAAGGCTCGTAGGAACGATGGCCCCTTTGGCCAGAAGAGAAGCGACCTCCGCGGAAATGAGTTCCTAATCGTGCAGGGAAAAAACAAGAGGAAGAGGTAGATGATGTTGGTGAGAGTGACTGTAAAATTCTATTTTGTAACCCTGCACTGTCTCCAACACCCAGGCATCGCTTGAGATCAAGCGCCAATTGGGGAGAAAAAATTGCAATCTGCCCCCCAAAATCACTTCTGAAGCGAGAATCAAGCTCACCTGAGGCTGAGGAATCCTGACGTCCTCCTTGGTTACCGTTGTAACCACCTTTCTTGTATTGTCCTCTTCCTTTTCGAGAGGGATAGAAATTTGACTTGCCGGAGATGTAATCTTGGCCACCACCCCTTTGGGACTTGAAACCACGCTGAGATGGTTGGTCAGAGCCACGGCCGAACGAGCGTCCACGTCGTCCGGCCTTTGCAAAAACTGGGCGAAAAGCCCGACGTAGGTTAGACTGGGCCTTGTCCAGCCCACTAAAAGTGGCCACAAATTTGGTGAGCTCCTTTAGGAAAGGTGATCCAAACAACTAACCCTGGGCCAGAGGCCCCGACTCAGAGGAGGCCAAATCCGTGAGTTTGGGATCTAATTTGAGCAAAATTGAGCGCCGCCGCTCACTGGAAAGAGCACAGTTGGCATTCCATAAAATGCAAATGGCCCTCTGCGACCAACCTACCAATTCGTCTGGGTCAATGAGAGCGCCTGACTCCTTAGCCCGAAAGCCCAAGTCAAGAATTTTAGTTAGGGGCCCCAGGAGTTCCAACATCTTGTCCTGGCAGGACCGCCAGGATCTGTCCAAACCCTTCTTACAGTCCTTAGCGTATTTCTTCATGTAAGTGACCATATTAGGGTCCACTTCCGGAGTTTCAGCCAGTTTATCAGCGAGATCCGGACGCGGACACTCTGAGCACAAACGGGCTCGCACATCTTTCTCAAAGGGTTGGCAGATATGGCATTGAATATAGTCCGCCACCTCAGGAGAGGGCAACCAGGAAGATGAATTGGGGTGTACAATATCAGCCGGATCGAATGTCAACAACTGAGGAGTCGATGGAGCATCTACAAAACGTTCTTTGCGTGCCTTCTTTGAAGGAGGAGGATCTGCTGGAGCAGAGGAGGACGATGAAGAGGTATCATCATCAGAAGAACTGGGGGAGGAACGCCCAGACTTAGAGGTCTTCTTGGAAGGAGGCGCAGAAGAGAGTGATTTGGCCAGTTTCGCAAAATCAGATTGATGAGGATTTTTGGGAGACTTCTTAGTGCGCCCAGCGGTTTGAGGCAACCAGCCCTGCTGAGCGGCGTACTCAGATAAGTGACGTTTTAAAGGGGCAATGGCCTGGAACAAAGCCTTACCCATGAATTCATCCACGGAGCCAGAGGGCTCCTCATCGTCATAGTAATAACCATCCTCTTCGTTATAGTGTCCCATGGCGACAAAGTCTGCCAATAAAATGCCCACTAGAGGAGGAAAACAGAATATCAACAGCCAAGGCCAATTCAGGGGGAGTGGAGCCCCAATGCAAGCCAACAAGTGTGCAGGCAAAGAACCTGACTGAAAGACGCAAATTAAAAGTGGAGGGAGGGCTTGCACCAAGGAACCCACTCTAGGCAGAGCCTATGCACTATTTTACAACCCCAAATATAGATTAGAAGGGGCGTGGGCGAAGGCAAACAGGTGACAGGCAGTGGGCAGCAGCTGAGTGAAAACGCAGCAATTCAGGCAAAGCTCTGTGACGAACACGGAGCGAGATGACAACAAAGGCTGTCGCGCATGCACGCTGACAGCCGCCTGTCCCGAAGAGGGACACGCGAGCGCAGAGCGCGGTCCCTCTGCCTTCTAAACTCCCGCTCCACAGACCAAGCGGTGCAGCACACAGCACGCCGGTAACCGGGAGGTGACACACGCTCCCACAACCGCACAAGGCAAAATGCGGAACGGCCGAAGCCGGTAACGACGTACAAATAAGCAAGTAAGCAATGAAGCGCAATGCGCGGAGAAGAAACAGGCAAAGAGCTAAATATACAATACAACCAGTAAACAGTTAAGAAGGAAACAATAATGTGCACTTAACTGGCTGCGGCAGCAGCAAAGAAAGAGGAAGTTCTGACCTCTATGACCCCTTTTATAGCATTGTATACTCTATGGTTGCCCGGTTTCTGGGTATTGTAGTTTCTTTTTTCTTTACTGTGTGCTGATTGGCTGCTGTCTTTTAGTAAAGAAATAGAGAAAAGCATAATCGGAGCCTCCGTCCTGCCATAGAAATTGTGTAATGTGCAGCATGTGTGTTTGGGGGGGGAGGGACAACTTGTATGTGTGTCGTTGATGCTCATTGCATGGGTAGGGTGAGGGTCATGTCAGTGCGCACAGGCCAGTGAGGGGGTCCTCCTCCGATCATTTTAGCGCGCGCTGCCCACTCATTCGCCAGCCATTGACCTCCAGCACAGACGCGCCACTGCGATAAGCCAGTAGAAAGGAAAGTGGGGGCCGCTCGGCCCCCACGCACACATGGCTGTGCCCGGCCCCTCCCCTTGGCCAGTCCTGATTGGGCGCGCGTCCCGCCTTGCCCCGGAAGCAGTTTTGCGCTTCCGGGGCAAGGGGGCGGGACCTCGGCATCCGTGGGGTTCAAGAGCCTGGGGAGCGCGGGAAGCGGCCTCTTTGTGCCCGCGCTCCCCAGGCTCGCTCCTTGCCCCGCGGTGGGCACTCTAATTTTCTGCTTTATCTTTCAGAATTTGTTGCGGAATTGAAGCGGCGGCCGAGAGGAGACGGGAATTATCTCCAGGCTGTTCGGCGGCCAGCACGATAGGAGTGACAACCAAGGCCGGGGATCAGCTGTCCGGATTACAGGCGGTCCCGTAAGAGCAGGAGAGCGCACAGGCACGGCGTAAGGAGTCCCAGCACTGACTCGGAGTACGTGGGCCGATCCGCATAGACAGACCTGCATTGGGGGTATCACAAGCCTATCGGGGCGCGAGGTAGGTGACGGGGTAGCGGGAGCAGCCGCTGATCAAGGACCCGAGCGGGGGCGAAAGCATAACGTGGTGTGCAGGAGCTTTGCTTGGGCAATTTTTAGTAGCGAGGCGAAGCAGGGTCGGCTTCGGCAGGGACTGGAGGGGAGACCACAGGTTTCCTAATGGAAATACAGGAGTGGTAGTAATCGGTAGCAGACTCCTATTGTTGCCTGGGAATTTTGTTTTGAGCACAAAAGTACTGAGTCTGGCCAGGGTTAGCTCGTTTTTATAATTTATTGGGACAACACGCTTTCATCAGTGGCAAAAATAAGGTTTAGGAACAAAGAACATTGCTGGTGAACCGTGGGGGCAAATAACTGAAATACAATTGTTCCAGGCTGTTGTGGGCAAATTATTCTTTTATTGTGATTAACTACGTGAGTGACTCTAATTGCAGGCACATACTGCTGCCTCTAGGCACAATAATATCTTTATTTTTATTAACTGCTGGAACAGTGCTATGTGCATGCGCATGCTGCTGCTCCTAGTCCAGTGGCAGTAATTCTTGTGTAAGAGGCCAGGGGTGTGCGAAGTTGTATTGCGAATCGCCACAATCTGGTTGTAACGATTTTCTCGTCATAGGAGCTACAGACAAGGATCGCTGCGGACCGGGTAGCTGGGGTGCTCGCGGTGGACGGCGGATCTCGAGGACACGGGCAGGCCTGCATTTCACTGCTTCTGGCGGGCCGCTGGGCTAGAGTTCGCTCGCCTAAACACTCCAGGGTAGCTGGGGTGTACGGTCACAGTTGCGTGGTGCCTACGGCCAGCTCGTGAGCCGCCAACTTGGTCAGGTACGGAGCACGGCGTGCTCATAAGTCAGCTATTGTGTAGTGTAGGTGCAGGGCAACATGTCTGCCAGACGGGGTGCAGGGAAAACAAGTGTGGAATTAATGTTTCAAACAATGATGCGCAGGATGTCAGCTATGGACAAACGATTGGGGAAGGTGGACAGGTTGGATAAGACAGTGGCAGAATTGGGAGCGAGGGTGGATGCACAGGCAGGCCCATCGGGAAGGCCGAAGCGGACCATTGTGCCCCCAAACCAAGAGGGGAATTTGAGACACCACCCAAACGTGCCAGAACTAAGAAAGTGGGGGGTCGCCCTCCAAGGTCCGGCGAGGGTGGGGGGTCCCTGAGTCCAACCCCTAATATACTGCCTGTGGTTCCTAGTGCGCCAATTACTATCCCTCACCCCCCGGCGGGTGTTCCGGCCCCTGTCCCGCAGCCACCACCAGTGAATACGCCAGTAGCCCCCCTTAATATCCCGGCGCCAGTCGCGCCGGCGACCGGTCCTGTCCCGGCATTTGTCCCACCGGTCATTACAGGTCCGGGACCAGTGCCGCCCGAACTGGCAGCACAGATAGTGGCAGTGCTTCCTTGGTTGGGGATTGGGGGAGTGGTACCTGCTGCAGCAGATCCCGCGGCAGAAGCCCAAAAAATGGTTGCTCAAATAGTGTTGGCCACGGGTGGGAGTGGCACCCCAAGTGCACCGATTTCTCCCCAGACAGGTCCAGCGAACGATGGCGAGGCGGTCAAGACAGTGGACGCAAAACAGCCCACCGAAAGTGGTAAGGAGGTAGCCCTGCCGGTGCTGGGCGAGGGCGCAATTCCCTCCAGGGGGGAGTCTTTAGCGCAGCATGTGTCTCAAAGTGTGAAGGAGTTAATCTGGGCAGACAAATATGTGAATATTTTTTCGTTATTAATCGACAACAGGGAATGGGAATATGCAAAATCTCAGAAGGATATGATGTTGCCTAGTGAGTGGCGATCCCAACTGTACAAATTTAGGGTGGAAGAGACACTCGCCAATTGGATCAGGGCCTTTTCTGTGTATAGTGCTGTGATTGGGGAACGCTTCTCAGGTATGCAAACTGTGATGGCCTGCTATCAGAGCAGGATTATAATGTACCATGAGAATCATGGGGGGGATGCATGGAAGGAGTACGACATAGCCTTCAGGAAATCAAGGGAGTTCAACAAGTCATTAGCGTGGGACACGGTCGATTCCATTTCCTGGCATTCCCAGTTTGAGAAGGGTCAGGCCGCAAGTACAAGCGCCTACGGTAACAAGGGGTATTCCCCCAGACCCCAGCAGCCCTTTCGATCAGCGCACGGGGGGGAGTCGGGCAACAAGTTCAGAGGTAGTGCAGGCGGGAAAGGAGTGTGCTGGGATTTCAATAGGCGGACGTGCAACAGGGCACCGGGCACATGTAAATTCAGGCACGCGTGTAACTTATGCGGCCATCCGTCCCACCCAGAGACTACATGCCGGTCAAAAGGCAATGGGTCTGGCAACAGGGGGAGGAGGAAACCAGAATAACGTGATCCAGCCCCTCGTGGCGCATTCCCCTATTTTGGTGTCAGCTATGATTCCCAGGCTCAACAGGTACCCTAATCACACTTCCGCAAGGATGTTACAGGAGGGTTTCACGCATGGTTTCCGGATTCCGGCTGAGGGTTACACCGGGGCACCACAGTGTAAGAACCAGTTGTCAGTTCAGATGAACCCCAAGGTGGTAGCAAACAAAATAGAAAAGGAACTGCGCCTAGGTAGGGTAGCGGGGCGTTTTCCTGACATCCCTGTGCATAATTTTGTGTGCTCGCCTTTAGGAGTGGTACCTAAGAAGGAAAAGGGCGAGTTTAGGCTAATACACAATTTGTCGGCGCCTAAGGGCATATCTTTGAATGATGCCATAGATGAGTCAATTTGTAGTGTGAAATATGCATCCTTTGACCAGGCTGTGGAAATGTTGAGGACTTTGGGCCCTGGGGCACTGATGGCCAAATCGGACATAGAGTCAGCCTTTAGGCTTCTCCCAGTGCACCCGGCGGATCAGCACCTGTTAGGTTTCTCCTTCGATGGTAAATACTACATGGATATGTGCATGCCCATGGGCTGCTCTATTTCATGTGCATACTTTGAGCAATTCAGCTCCTTCCTAGAGTGGGTCTTCAGACAATCTACAGGTCATCAGTCGGTCATGCATTACCTAGACGATTTTCTTTTCCTGGGCCCCGCGGACTCTCGGGAGTGCGCGTGGGCATTGCAGGAGTTTTGCGTGCTCATGCGTACTTTTGGGGTCCCGCTAGCGCAGGGGAAAACGGTTGGGCCAGTGACGTGCCTAGAATTTCTGAGAATTGAGCTGGATTCGGTGGAAGGATGTTTCAGGTTACCCAAAGAAAAGATAAAAAAGTTCAGGGCAACATTGGAACTATGCTTGCAGACTAAGAAAGTCACTTTACAACTGTTGCAGCAGACAGTGGGTCAGCTAAACTTTGCATTGAGAGTGATTCCCATGGCACGCCCATTCTCCCGCTCAATTGCACAAGCCATGAAGGGTCTGCAGGAAAAGCATAATCGCACACGGCTCTCTGTTGAGGTTCGCCAGGACATGCGGATATGGATGGCATTCCTGGGGGACTTTAATGGCAAAGTACTGTGGGGTGCCCCCGCGTTGTCCTCAGCCGAGTTAGGTTTATGGACTGACGCCGCAGGCAGCGTGGGGTTTGGCGCGATTCTTGGCAGGAAATGGGTGGCGAAAAAATGGCCAGAATGGTGGGAGGAGAGCGGGCTGACGGCAAACATTGGGTTCCTGGAGCTCTTTCCAATCTGGGTGGCATTGAAAGTGTGGCCTGGAGACTTGGCCAACCGCGCAGTGATTTTCTGGTCGGATAACATGACCGTGGTGGAATGCGTCAATCAGCAGGCGGCGAGGTGTCAATTCATATTGCGCTTGCTGAAAGAGATTGTGCTGTGTTGCATGAAATTGAATATACATTTCAGGGCCAAGCATGTCCCAGGGGTATTAAATAACGCAGCTGACGCCCTTTCTCGCTTTAATATGCAGGTATTCAGGGACCACCTACCGGCGGCAGAGGCCTCCCCAACTCACTTCCCATCGACTCTTTGGCAGATTGGTGCCCCCAACTACACGACCTCGTGGCAGCCAGCCTAGCGCCAAAGACAAAGACAGCTTACAAAGGGGCGTTCAGGTCTTACTGTAACTTTCTGGGGCATGATTGGGTGAACAAATGGGATCTGGAGGCTAGTTTCAATAGGTACCTGAGCAAGTTACACAACGAAGGGCGCACAGCGGCGACAGCTAGCAGACACAAAGCAGCAGTCTCCTTTTTCGCACGTGCCAAGGGAGTTAGGGATCCGACAAACAGTTTCCTGGTCCAAAAAGCGTTGAGAGGGTGGCGGCGCTTGCAGGCACCCACTGCCGATGGTAGGAAACCGATAGGCTTTGAACGATTGTCAGCAGTGCTCCTCCCCCTGCGGGACACATGCAGTTCTACGACCGAGGTGGTGTTATTTAGGGCTGCTTTCGCGCTGGCATTCTACGGGGCTTTCAGGGTAGGGGAACTGGTGGCGGCCAACAAGCTAGATAGGGAAGGTGGCTTTCAGCTGCGCGACGTCAGCATTCAGGACAACACGATGTGGATTATCATTCGTAAATCCAAGACTGATCAGGAGGCCAGGGGTCAGACTCTGATCTTACACCGGGCACTGAATAACCCGTGCTGCCCTGTGTTACATGTTGAGGCATTAATTAAGCAGCGCGCACGGGAGGTTGAGGGAGCATTGCTTATGCATAAGGATGGTACCCCTTTGACCAGGTTTCAGTTCCAGAGGGTATTAGCCATGAGTATTGCCAAAACAGGCTGTGATCACAAGGAATTTGGGACACATTCTTTTCGGATAGGCGCAGCCACTGAGACCACTGCAAGGGGGTTAAATGTCAGTAGCGTGAAGAGGATCGGGAGATGGTCTTCCAATGCCTATAAGCGGTATGTATGTTTGCACATGTTGTAAGGGCCGGTCGCCGCCCCTCTCACGCCTGCCTTTTTGTCTTGCTTATTTCTAGTTTCTCGGGCCTGTGACGCAGGACGGGAAGTACTAAGGGACCGACGAGACCAACCATCAACATCCCGCCAATGGCAAGAAGACAAACGGAGGAGGAATGTAGTATGGGTAGTCGGTCACTTGTATGTAAAACGTGCTAAACCAATTTTCCTTGCAGGAGCGGGTAGCAGGAGGGCGGAGCTCGGGGGTTTCAATGTCTCTTTCCATGGCAGAGGAGGGCTTCGCCTCAGTCAGCTTAGGGGTTTCATGGCGGACCTACTCCAAAGACACACCTCACCACCTTCAGTGGTCATCCTTCACCTGGGTGGGAATGATTTAGTGGATCTGGGCAGAAGGGTCCTTATGGAAGAAATCATCTCAGCGGCAGGGTGGCTGGCGAAACTGTTACCGGATTGCACTATTGTGTGGTCACAGTTGATACCGAGGCTGCAGTGGAGGGGGGGAGAATCAGTTAGGGCGTTGAACCACTCGGTAAAGAGAGTCAACAATAAACTTGACAAGCTATTTCGAACGCCTTACCTACAGAGCATACCTCATGGCGCATATGGGGGGAACAGTTCTATGTGCGGGATGGGGTCCATTTGACAGAGTCAGGGAATGCCCTATTCATAAGGAACATCGTAGCATGGGTAGAAGGTTTTGCCAGGAGGATATGACCTTTCAGTGTAGGTTTTGGGGGGGCCGGATAGTCGGTCAACTATGCTGGCCTGTGGCGGTAAGGTCATAATCGGTGAGGAGCAATTTAAGGTCCTTAGGTGGGGGCGGCCCCATTCACGAAAGGGGTCGCCCAGGGGGAGGGGCCATTGGTCTCTCCCAGAACTTCAGGGGCAGGATATCCGCTTGCTCGGGTGCGGGGGAGGGGAGTCAACGCTTTCCTCAGGCTGGTAGCCACCCCACACATGCACTATGCACTATGACGCTAAGGGCGCGAGTGTAAGGGCCCTCCTGTTATGGTTAAATGGAGTTCACGAGCGCACGAGGGTAAATGGGCCCTTGTCGCGCATGCGCATCTCGAACGTGAGAGCGTAGCTGGGTAAAAGGATCTGACACCGGTTAGCGGCCTTGCCGTAGGACAGAAATTATTAGTAAATGCAAATTTAATATCAGGATGTTAGATTCGGTTAGGAACACGCTGTATTAGAGATTTGTTAAGGTTAGCCCATCATACCTGTCAAAAATGGATGTAAATCTAATGTTCTGAAGTTTGCATTTTTAATAATTATGTAGATGTTTATTTTATCAATTTTTAATTTTGTTTCATATTTTTAATAAATACGGCCGGGGGGTCTCGGGCTCGAGACTCCCCGCCTTCCAAAGAAAATTCTGTGTTGGATGTTTGAATGTGTAACGGTGTTCTGCATGTTATGGCGGGGGGTGGCCGGCAGTCACAGACCATGAGGAAAGTGGGGGCCGCTCGGCCCCCACGCACACATGGCTGTGCCCGGCCCCTCCCCTTGGCCAGTCCTGATTGGGAGCGCGTCCCGCCTTGCCCCGGAAGCAGTTTTGCGCTTCCGGGGCAAGGGGGCGGGACCGCGGCATCCGTGGGGTTCAAGAGCCTGGGGAGCGCGGGAAGATGCCTCTTTGTGCCCGCGCTCCCCAGGCTCGCTCCTTGCCCCGCGGTGGGCACTCTAATTTTCCCCACCCTCCATCCTCTGGGTCCAGAATTCTGGTAGGGACTTTTGTAGGTATACGGTTCAATGGTATGCAATGTCATATGTATAAAGATTTCCTCCTTAGGCCTTTTTCCCACGCATACAGGCAATGTTGATATGTTTACTTTCTGGTGCATTAACTATTTTTCCTTAGGCCTTTTTTCCCTCTTAGATTAGGATTGTCGTATTTATTGTGTGTGTCTGGCTGTAAGGTCATAATCGGTGATCAGCAATTTAAGGTCCTTAGGTGGGGGGTGGCCCCATTCACGAAAGGGGTCGCCCAGGGGGAGGGAGCATTGGTCTCTCCCAGAACTTCAGGGGCAGGATATCCGCTTGCTTGGGTGCGGGGGAGGGGAGTCAACGCTTTCCTCAGGCTGGTAGCCACCCCACACATACACTATGCACTATGATGCTAAGGGCGCGAGTGTAAGGGCCCTCCTGTTATGGTTAAATGGAGTTCACGGAGCGCACGAGGGTAAACGGGCCCTTGTCGCGCATGCGCATCTCGGATGTGAGAGCGTAGCTGGGTAAAAGGATCTGACACCGGTTAGCGACCTTGCCGTAGGACAGAAATTATTAGTAAATGCAAATTTAATATCAGGATGTTAGATTCGGTTAGGAACACGCTGTATTAGAGATTTGTTAAGGTTATCCCATCATACCTGTCAAAAATGGATGTAAATCTAATGTTCTGAAGTTTGCATTTGTAATAATTATGTAGATGTTTATTTTATCAATTTTTAATTTTGTTTCATATTTTTAATAAATACGGCCGGGGGGTCTCGGGCTCGAGACTCCCCGCCTTCCAAAACAAATTCTGTGTTGGATGTTTGAATGTGTAACGGTGTTCTGCATGTTATGGCGGGGGGTGGCCGGCAGTCACAGACCATGAGGAAAGTGGGGGCCGCTCGGCCCCCACGCACACATGGCTGTGCCCGGCCCCTCCCCTTGGCCAGTCCTGATTGGGCGCGCATCCCGCCTTGCCCCGGAAGCAGTTTTGCGCTTCCGGGGCAAGGGGGCGGGACCGCGGCATCCGTGGGGTTCAAGAGCCTGGGGAGCGCGGGAAGCGGCCTCTTTGTGCCCGCGCTCCCCAGGCTCGCTCCTTGCCCCGCGGTGGGCACTCTAATTTTCCCCACCCTCCATCCTCTGGGTCCAGAATTCTGGTAGGGACTTTTGTAGGTATACGGTTCAATGGTATGCAATGTCATATGTATAAAGATTTCCTCCTTAGGCCTTTTTCCCACGCATACAGGCAATGTTGATATGTTTACTTTCTGGTGCATTAACTATTTTTCCTTAGGCCTTTTTTCCCTCTTAGATTAGGATTGTCGTATTTATTGTGTGTGTCTGGCTGTAAGGTCATAATCGGTGAGCAGCAATTTAAGGTCCTTAGGTGGGGGCGGCCCCATTCACGAAAGGGGTCGCCCAGGGGGAGGGGCCATTGGTCTCTCCCAGAACTTCAGGGGCAGGATATCCGCTTGCTTGGGTGCGGGGGAGGGGAGTCAACGCTTTCCTCAGGCTGGTAGCCACCCCACACATACACTATGCACTATGATGCTAAGGGCGCGAGTGTAAGGGCCCTCCTGTTATGGTTAAATGGAGTTCACGGAGCGCACGAGGGTAAACGGGCCCTTGTCGCGCATGCGCATCTCGGACGTGAGAGCGTAGCTGGGTAAAAGGATCTGACACCGGTTAGCGACCTTGCCGTAGGACAGAAATTATTAGTAAATGCAAATTTAATATCAGGATGTTAGATTCGGTTAGGAACACGCTGTATTAGAGATTTATTAAGGTTAGCCCATCATACCTGTCAAAAATGGATGTAAATCTAATGTTCTGAAGTTTGCATTTTTAATAATTATGTAGATGTTTATTTTATCAATTTTTAATTTTGTTTCATATTTTTTATAAATACTGCCGGGGGGTCTCGGGCTCGAGACTCCCCGCCTTCCAAACAAAATTCTGTGTTGGATGTTTGAATGTGTAACGGTGTTCTGCATGTTATGGCGGGGGGTGGCCGGCAGTCACAGACCATGGTTGTTTAGAGCGATGAAAATCCTGGTACTGCTTCTGTCAGGCAGAGAAAGAACACGGTTAATAAAATAAATAAAACTCACGATGAAGACAATAGCATATGGCTGTACGAACTATTTCAAAGTTATCTCGAAGCAGAGAGTTTAAAAATCCCACCCACCCCTGTGCTGCGTCAGATGTCATTTTTGCACCTTTGCGAAGAACGTGATGAAAGCTGCACCACCTTCGCCTCCCACGTGACGACGTAATCAGTGACGGGAGGAGAAATCTGGCTGGTTAGTAAAGCGAGGGGCAAGGTGCTCCTCGAAGGGGTCGCGGCGGCCCTCTGAGGGGTCAAAGTGTCTCCATACGCCATTTTGCTGCAATAAAAGAACTGCGCTTTTTGGCAAGAGGGCCTCTGCTGCAAAGCAACACATCTGTTGCCTATTATCGGCCATTGCCCACACTGGGAGCGGTGCGTAGGAAAAGTTCACAATTAGGAAGGAGTAGAAAAAGCCAAATGCTAAAAATATCTAATTACTGGAGCACACAGCTGTTGCAAGATTACGTTTCCTGTTCACTACATTAAAATATATGGTTGTTTGTAAAGAACATAAATTGTGTCTTTCAGTCCTGCCAAGTATCACGCATCAGGCGTGACTCTAACGCATTTCAGTGTGGTGATCCGCATCACCGCACTGAAATGCAAAGTCACGCATTATAGCCTCCTCACCTGTCAGTCAGAGCGCTGCAATATTCAAATGTACCATACAAGCTACAATGGCAGCTCGATGTTCATGGCAGGCTTGGGGACTGGCACAGCTGCAAGCGCTGAACACAGTGTTACAATGTATTACTTAGGATACGCGTGCTGCATTAGCGTTCACTGACGTCAGGACGTCAGATTCATTTTGCCCAATGCCAACCGGGACATTGTACGTGACTTTAGCGGCCGCAAGTGGCATCAAGTTTGCATGAGCTCAGCTGCTGCCTGCCCTAACTAAGGCCGTGCTGCTTGGTCAAAAGCAGCAAAGCGTGGCCCTCGCAGCGAGTGGTGGGTGGTTTCCAGCTATGGACCCAGCCGGCGGCTCGCATACTGGCTTTCACACACTGCTGCCCTGCCGAGGGCAATACGGAAAGCAGCTCACCATGGCAGTGCGCCCACACGGTAGATGACCGGACAGTCGATCCCACCGGCAGCGCCTGTAAAACAGTGTCTGTATGCTCAGGTCCCGGCTGGGACAGAATCATGCAGCATGAGGAGTCGTTAATGCCATGCTCAAAAGAAGTAAGTGTGCTGCTGAGTCCAATTCATCAGTTGCTTTAAGTGCGAAGGCCACACAATTCTATTGGAAGAAGAGCTGGGCACATGGCAATACTTTTAAAATTATTAGCCTTGCAGTGCGACCGATGGACCCATTTGGTCCCAAACCCCGCCGGCACCTACCACGGCCAGCGGTCCGGGGGAGCCCAGCACACATGAGTTTCTTTGTGTTGTCACGTAAAGATTATAGCGCGAAATCGACCTGAAGGTATTGGAAGGCGCTTTACATGAGCACCAATTACATTGTACTAGCACACGTTCACATTTTTTCCCCCCCGACATTAAATTGGAATGCAACCTCGGCGACAAACTCATTGACAGGCTGCAAAACTACCCAAACAGAAGACAGGTAAGAGGCACTAGACTTTAATTCACTACTAATATGTACCTCAAGTTGATAGCATAACTTACCCCTTAAAGAAAACATCTGGTTCCTATCGAGCACATCGTTTTCTACACACAATGCTCATGGAATCCGGCGCCCGACCTACCAGTCCAGAATGACCTTCTAATCAAATATACATACCAGCATCTAATGTTCCAACCTGAGATTAGCTACGACAGCTGGCGCAGCAAGCACCATGGGCTGCAGGCACAGTTCAGCCCCCAAAACCCATATTCCGAGTCTGACTGAGAGATGTCTGTCTGTCAGTGACTGCTACCCTTAGCAAAGGAAACTAACAGCTTAACAACTATTTAAACAGTTTAAAGCCTTAATAGTATACAGAGTCATTCTGCATTCTTTGTTTTTTTATTTTTTAAATGCCGAGGTGGCGTGTTTTAAAACTCATTTGTAACAATTTTTGAAAATATAATAACACTGTAGATGTATTTGGAGCTGCAGTTTTATATTTCAAAGGGAAAAATAGGAATTCAGTAGAGATTTCCCCAATGTTCTACCTGCATTGTTATAAAAATACCTGCCAGGCTGGTGAAACACTGGTGAAATATTGGTTTGGTCTCAACCCTAACGATGACGACTGAGTGATGTACCTCTTTCTCATCAACTACTGAGAGGTTTCTCTAGCATACCATAGTCACTGCACTGCAGAATAAGGGCCTGATAATTTCTCTCCAAAAGTGATCCGGCAGGAGTCATGGCAGTCATTACAAGGTGTCCAGGCTCTTTCCAGAAGTCACTACCGTAAGATCACTTTAGAAATGCAAAATCAGTTAGTGACCCTCCATTTCAGGGGGTTTATAACAGTTCCTAGGCCTTCTATGGGGCGTCTTACTGCTCAGAAGGTGCTCATTTCTGATATTTATCTCTTTAAATGGACCTTATTCCTTGGTTTCTCGTGTGAGAAAGTGTCGCTCGGAGTGTCACACATTTGCACTACAATGTCACACATAAGTACACTTAATTATTGGAAATGTCACACATAAGCAATCTGAAACCTTGGCAGCTATGGTCTTTGTCAGCCTGCTGCAGAATATCCAGTGGAACAGGCAGCAAGTTGTTTGGTGCTCTTAGGCAGGCCAAAGATGGCTAATGTGAGTTTCTAGCACTCTTTCGCCTAAAGGCTGGTCGAGCTGGCACAACTAATGACGTTGCTGTGTATTGGGCGAGTGTGTCTATCTAAGTCTTCCTATTTCCTATTTTATGTTTTCCAGGGATAAATATCTATGTGATGTGTGTCCTTGCTTTCACACATTATGGCCTAAACTACCGGAAGGGACACTATTTACAGTCAAAACGAGATGGTGGACAGGAAGGTAAAGGAATTGCGTCTCCTATTCTTTATAGAAGCAGAAAAGCATATCCTTTAGGTATGCCATTAAGATCATGCTTGTTTCTCTAGTAGTAGTCAGAGTTTCTAAATGTGCACATTCCAGTGCATTTGCTTTCTCAATATCACCCAAATGGGCACGTGTCCTGAGAGTGACCTTCAGCTCGACTTTTTGTCACCCATAAGCAATAATCATTCTTGGTCTTGCAGTTTCACTTTTAACAACTACAATAATGGGCCTACAAAAAGGTTAAGCCAATAGTACTACAAGTGGTGGCCCAAAAGGCAGTGTGGGCTGCTCTTGTTCCAATGTATGAGGTTCAAACACGATCAAAATTTGGTTACACATTTAGAACATTAAATCATATTGTGCAAAAAACAAATACACCATACAAATGCAAAATTTCATAATTAAATTATACAAAACATTTTTTGGAGGTACACCAGAATCAAATAAGCTTCAGTCCTGTCTCAATATTATTTCTGAGTCTTTTTTTGAGGACTGATTATCACCATGGGACTGTTTTGGACTGATGTGTCTGACTCGGACACCCTGTTTCTATTTTCAACCCTTGGTGACAGAGCAATGGATATGCTCTAATGGCGGAAAAAGGAGAAGGACCTGAAATTAAATTTTTAATATGGTCTTCAGAAAAAGAAAGTGTTTCTTCCTCCGACATAATTTACGGACTATAGTGAATAGTCCGTTTTGATGGGCACTTATTTGTTTAGAGGCTTATTTAGTTGCCAGCCCTTGCGGGGGTTGCCCGCTCAATTAGGTTATAAACAGTTAGGGTTTGTCCTCGGAGCCAGGCTGGACATATATGTACTGAGAAAACACAATTGCCTGGTCTCAATTTTATGCTGTAATTTAATTATCAGCAAAAAATGAACTTGTATTTACTTGCAAAGCTCATGTATTATTTCACTACATTAGAATTATGTAAATCATTACTTCTACTTCATTCACTATAGTCCGTAAATTATGTCGGAGGAAGAAACACTTTCTTTTTCTGAAGACCATATTAAAAATTTAATTTCAGGTCCTTCTCCTTTTTCCGCCATTAGAGCATATCCATTGCTCTGTCACCAAGGGTTGAAAATAGAAACAGGGTGTCCGAGTCGGACACATCAGTCCAAAACAGTCCCATGGTGATAATCAGTCCTCAAAAAAAGACTCAGAAATAATATTGAGACAGGACTGAAGCTTATTTGATTCTGGTGTACCTCCAAAAAATGTTTTGTATAATTTAATTATGAAATTTTGCATTTGTATGGTGTCTTTGTTTTTTGCACAATATGATTTAATGTTCTAAATGTGTAACCACATTTTGATCGTGTTTGAACCTCATGTAAGGAATGAAGTAGAAGTAATGATTTATATAATTCTAATGTAGTGAAATAATACATGAGCTTTGAAAGTAAATACAAGTTCATTTTTTGCTGATAATTAAAATACAGCATAAAATTGAGACCAGGCAATTGTGTTTTCTCAGTACATATATGTCCAGCCTGGCTCCGAGGACAAACCCTAACTGTTTATAACCTTGTTCCAATGTAGGCGTATTTTGTCGCTAAGGTCGAAAGGTTTCCTAATGATTAGTGAATTACCACAGTCAAAGCCGATAGAGATGAGAAGTTACTGGTTCTGTAGCACCAAGGAAGCATGTAGAAAGGCAAGCATCCTGGAGAAATGTGAGGTAAGCATTTACACACACACACACACACACACACACACACGCACACCCACACACACACACACACACACGCATGCACTCCCACACACACACACACTCACTTATGCCATTATTTTTTGGTGTGCTACTAAAGTGCTTCTCTTTTTGTAAGATAATCACTGGGCTGGACCATACGTTATTGTCTCAGTTGGTTGACTGTTGAGTTCTGGTCTCTTGGCCCCAGTACTACTTTTTTGAGAAGCCTTCAAGTGCTTGACCTCGCTGGTATGAGTACCTGGGTCTTATATGGAACCAGAGACAAACGACCCCAACCACTCTGTTTCTTCTCTCCACCTATGCACTTCTCGTTTTCATAAAACCTATCTCAGAGGTCGACCTTTATCGCTACAAGCCTCGCTCATTTGAAGAGCTTTGACCGATGAACTCAAATGTAATTCTAATCACCTCTCCTTCAGGAAAGCCTCTAAAAACAGCTCTCTATAAAAATCAGCATAGCTTATGATCATTTTTTCAGTAGCTATCGGAGCCAAGAGGTCTTCAGGTAGTAGAGTGCCCAAGAAATCCTATAAATTATTGAAAACCCTGTCTGATGATGATGAATATTGTTATGATGCCTGGGGTAATTTGAGCTGTAGAAGCAGATGGATATATGATATTGAGTGAGACATGCTCTCTTCATCAAAACAATAAATATAAAATATGCCTAACTGTGTGAACACTGCAGCAGCTCTACTGCAAGATTTCCTCACACCCAAAACAGCCACAGCACAGTTAGGAGAAGTGAAAGGTCCCATGTCATACAGTCTGTCAGTAATCACTTCATTCTATTTAAACAATGCAAATCATTAAAGTTCATAAAAACTAACAATTAATTAAACTGGCAGATAAGCAATAAAAATAATCCCTCATAATCAAAACGTCTCAAAATATTAGAGTGCAACACACTAGCTAAAAACCATGATACCTTAAAACAGACGTTAGGGATAGATAAAAATTGCAGATACAATAAAGCTGGTCTTGCTTGAGTAAAGTTCATTGGCAATAAAAGAGGACGAATAATATTATAACTTGAGCTAGAAAATGTGGGAAAGATAAGAACAATTTGCAAAGTGTCCACTGTAGTATTTAAATCACAAGCACAAATCAAAAGCTCAGAGGGCTTATGCCAACCAAACATGAGCCGGGGAAACAAATTCAGACGAAAATAAGTCAGGATTCATCCATGGTGAGAGGGCATATCAATTGTCAAGTACAATTCAATATTACAAGAAGATTTGATCATATAAAAATGAGCAAGTGAAAATGTAGCTAATGCATCCATAGCCCTTTTTCGTGTACTTTGGAAAAGAATGCTTGTTTGATCAACAAAATATGCACTTTAGAGACATGGGGCCTCATTTATGAGGCTGTGTGTCACTTTTACGCCGCAGGTGCGTCACTTTTTGTGACGCACCAGTGGTGTAAAAAATGCGCCTTGTTGCGCCATATTTAAAAAGTGACGCATCCAGGTAGATGCGTCACTTTTTAAACCCCTGCGCCACATTATGCCTGCGCCAGGTATAATGTATGCAAGGGGGGCGTATTGACGCAAAGAAGGGTCGTAGAAGTGACGCAGTGAAATCTGTGAGATTTCACTGCGTCACTTTTAGGACACTGTTGCGTCAAAATCTTAAGCCTGCCTCACAGCAGGCGTGAGACTGACGCAGGCCCTTTCACATGGGGCTTGCCCCATGTGAAAGGACGCATTGCTGGAGTTGCGTCACTTTTGTGACACACTCCAGCAATGCGTCACTTTTGCGCTTACAGATACGTCAGAAATACTGACGTATCTGTAACTCCTTGCGACATGATGCGTCATACATTAAATATGACGCATCAGGAATGTCTCAAGGAGTGCGCACTGAGAAGTGACGCATCGCTGCTTTCACGCAGCGATGCGTCATTTCTCATAAATGAGGCCCATGATCTGGGTCAAAAAAAGAGATTGAGTCTGCCAAGATCACTCATGATACATTTAATGTAGTGCAGCCGGGGTATGCAAAGCCAGTATTCCTGACCCATGCAGTCTCCTAAGATCCTTCCATTAAAAGCAAGTTCACCTTTCAGCCATACTGAGAGTGACAGTAACAAAGGGCGGATTTGGTTGTATGACGGAACCCCACATGCCATTACATCGGAGGCAGTGCTACATGACCCTTCTGCAATCATAGCATGTGTCAGAAAAATATCTGGAGCAGTGGCTGACACATGAAATCACATGGTCTAGTAAATCATTTGTTGTTCCAGCACCTTATAATACTCAACCTCCAACTCTCTTAAAGGTAAATAACTAGTTTTGGGCACAAATGGATAGGCTGATCTATTAGAAGTAATTTTCCATCTCGCCTTCCTTCTTTCCTGTTCTTAAGATTATTATCCCAATTTGCTGTTTAGTAGTTGGATTAAATTAATGTTGCAGCATTGTATTAAACTGTTAATGTGCCTTCCGAAGAAGTATAAGAGTCCTATTATTTTCCGTAGATGAGATAAATAAATCACAGCTACAGTGGGAAGCACACTGGTCTGATTCCATCTACTTTGAATTGGAAATCTGGTCAGATGTCTTATTTACAACATATACTGGTTAGTATATGTAGGAATAGGTGATCCCCCTCGGTGACTTATGTCAGTGGACCCAAGTTACAGCCATTATTTCTCTGCTTTCTGTGACTTCTGAGATGCCCTGTGCCAGTGAGATGAATATCCTGTGGTAGGCTGGTCACCTTTGCAGGCACAGCGTGCAAATGGTGTTAAAATATTATTGAGTGCAAGGCTTGTGATGTATTCTAAGGTGCACACATGCGTACCAGCAATCCCTGCTGCATTGTGGCATCCAAGTAGGGGCGGTTCTTTTACAATGGTGAAGGAGCGTCACCCCCCCCCCCCCCCCCCCCCCTGCAAGCAGCAGCTGCTGCAAAACTTGAAAACTAAAACGCAAATAAACTATGTTTATAATCATTTTATTTTTCTCTTACGTTGTAGTCTTGGTGGTGGTGCCAAGCGATGACAGCCACTGAGGGGGAGTGGTGTATTTGGTTTTGTTTATTTGTTTGTTGTTTTGTCCCCCCTACTTCCCCCGCCCCGCCACTTTTCCCCCGACAACAGCCGCGGCTGCCACCAAGCACAGGGAAGCATCCTCCGATCAAAGATAGCCTTGTCAGGTTAGTCCAGCAACCATCAGTATTTGTTCACAAATGCACACACCCAAAAGCCAGTGGAAGCAGAGAAAACAGGAAGCACACATAGCACACCAGAGAACAACAAAACAAAAATAGTTATTCCTGCTCAACAGGAAGGAAGGGTGGTCATCTTTAGGCCTGGGCAAATTTAAATTACACTGGCGTAATTTCGTGTTATATCTGTTACACAAAATCCCCGAAATTATGCGGTTACGATTATTCAAGCACCATTCGCAGTAAAACAAGAATGCAAAATGTGCCATCTGCTGTACAAAATGAATACAAAAGCACAGGAAGAACAGAATGCAAGTGGCTGTTTTACGCTGTGCTTTGGTTAATGAGTTGCGTCAAAAAATATGTGACGCCGATTTTCATTTTGTGTAATAACGTGTAATTTAATGTACTTTTGCTAAAATTTCGTGTAATTACGAATTTCACACTCATCAATCATCTTGGAAGAATTTGTTAGTCACTTTTCAGCAGGCCAAGCGGAAATAACCTAATTTTTCGATTATATGTTACTTGTATATTCCAGAGAACATCTTTAGAGTTTGTACAAGTCAATATGGTTGGCTACTCCCTATGGCCCCTCTCAATACTTTAAAACCCCTGGCGCATGGTTAGTTCCGCCCCGGTCTTCCCTCTCTTTGCCCCAGGGATTGGACAACCAGACTAAGAGTTAGTAAGTTATTTGGATTAGGGGGGAGTGACCCCCCACCGGCCGTATTTATTAACAGTACAAACAAATATTTCAAACCATTTTTTTACAGAAAAAATTTCAACGCAGAAAGTACAGTTTACATTGATAGACACATGTTGTTGAAAGAGCTAACCTTAACACATGCTAATACAGAAGGCACACCTACCATAAATCTAACAATGGACGATGTGACTTTCTGCGTGTCCCTTTGAGCCTGACGGCAAAGTCAACGTCTGCCAAGCTTCTCTCCCCTCCCTCCTTCAGTCCCAAGGGTACTGCCACTATTACTCCTGGAGCAAGGTTACGCAGGGGGTCCAGCTTATCGGACGGATCTTTTTCCCCCGGGCCCCCCCTACGCCCGGTCCTTGAACTCCATAAAAGGGGGGTGCAGACTGCTGCGCATGCACGTACGGGGGTGGCCCCAGGCCCACTGGGAAGATGACTCCCCCGGCCCCCATACCCCGACAGCCTACTTACCGGCTGTCACTACCCCCGGAGTTACATGGTACTGACCGCTAAGACCGCAGACTATGCTTACCAGTGTTGACCTTACCGCCACAGGCCAGCATAGTTGACCGACTATCTGGCCCCCCTCCTGCAACTAGGAAGGTCCTGAACTCTGTCTCAAATCCCTAAGCCAGGCTATGATGTCATCCATAAATGCATGATTCCCTTTATGTGAAAGGTGCACCCTGTCCTGAAGAAAAAACTGTTCTCCCTTGATGTATCTGTGCGTTATCGCTCTTAACCTAGGGGTCCTAAACAATTTGTTGAATTTGTTGTTGAGTCGCTTTACCGCGTGATGCAACGCCCTGACTGATTCACCCCCCTCCAATGAAACCTCGGTATCATGTGTGACCACGCTATTATGGATTGAGGACACTGCTTCGCTAGCCACCCCACTTCCTTGAGTAACTCTTCAGTCAATTGCCTCCTACCTATTTTCGCCAAATCATTGCCCCCCAAGTGCAGGATCCAGATAGCAGGTGGTCCCGAGCTTGCGCATAAAGCATGGTTCACCAGTTCTCTGAATCGTCCCACGCACAAACCCCCCTGCCCAAAAAATTACATTTTTGACCCTAGTCTTGACACCTTATCTTTGATGGATCCTGTAAAGAAAGACTTCAGACGGCGAACATATGAATGTCCTATCACCCAAATTTCTTGGTTCTTCTGGTGCGAAGAGTAAACTTGCGTCACCTCTTTAATTGCTTCGCCGAGGACGGCCACCGATGGTAAAGACGCATGTTTCTCTCCTGAGTCACAGGATGAAGAAACTGCAAGTAACATAGAAGAGAGAAAAGAGGGGGGGGGGTCAATGCAACGCCACGCCGGCCTGTCATGCAAATACACAATGCAACATCCAGTGCAAAACAAACTTCCCCACTTTTTGAGTCACAAGAATAGGGTATGGGCCGGTGTGCCTAAATGAAAATTGCTACCTTGATCCTATAGTAAGTGCAGCCGCACATATCTTTTATAGCAGTTGGAAGTCCACCTGCCAATCTTCTTAACACGTTCTTGTCCCAGGTCTTTTGCTGTCGCCTCTGAGGCTGCTCCTATCCTGAAAGAGTGGGTCCCAAAATTGGCGGGATCCAAACCTGCCTCCTCAAGTGCTTTAATCATCACTCTCTCAAACTGGAACACTGTGAGGGGGGTCTTATCCTTGTGTATGAACAGTGGTCCCTCTAAAATTGGAGCCCTTTGGGCCATGAATGCCTCTAACCTGGTGACCGGGCAGCATGCCGTGCTCCCCGCCCTGTGCAAGACTACGGAGTCTCCCTTACCCTCCTGATCAGTTTTAGATTTTGGTATGAAATCAAAACAGAGTCTTCGCCCAATTTTACGTGCCCCGCTTTGATCCCTCCCAGCCAATCCCGCTTATTTCTTGCGACTAGCTCACCTACCCTGAAAGCTCCGTAAAATGCTAAGCAGAATGCTGCCTGAAAAAGGACTGCCTCGCTAAGTGAAGTACAGACCCGTGGTAAAGCCATTACCAACTTTCCCAGTATGTCTAGGCCCACCGGCCTCCTTACATCGGGTTCCGCCCTCCGCAGGCGTTGCCACCTTTTCAAGACCTGCTGTACCACAAAGCGTTTCGTGGAGTCACCCTTTCCGTGCACCTTCGCAGAATAAGAAATTGCCGCGATGTGTCTCCTTGCGGCTGCTACTGTGCGACCCTGTTCCCACATGAAAGCAAGATACGCTACCACTGAGCCATGATCTAGCCATTTCCCGCCCCACTGATCCCCTAGGAAAAGACAAAATTCACCAAACGCCCCTTCATATGCGCTCCTTGTCCTAGGCGCTAGGCCTGCAGCCACGAGGTGCGGTACTCTGGGGCACCAAGTTGCCAGAGTCGTTCTGGGAAAGGTGTCGGGTGGGGCGCTGCCTCTGGGATGTGTGCCCTGAAAGCCTGCATTTTAAAACGAGACAATGCGTCAGCTGCGTGGTTCAAAACCCCTGGGACATGTTTTGCTTGGAAGATAACATTTAACCTCATGCACTGCAACACTATTTCTTTCAGTAGGCGTAGCAACATTCGACATTTTGCCGATTGACTGTTCATGCATTCCACCACTCCCATGTTGTCAGACCAAAATATGATGGACTGGTCTCTCAATGCGTCTGCCCAAACAACCAACGCTACCAGGATCGGGAAGAGTTCTAGAAAAGTGACGTTGCTGGTGAGCCCCGAACGTTTCCACCAAACCGGCCAATGTTCTGCTACCCAATCGTGCCCTAGAATGGCTCCAAACCCCTCGCTGCCTGCCGCGTCGGTCATAAGACCTAATTCGGGGCTGGACATGGGCGGGCTAGGCCACACCACTTTGCCATTAAAATCCTGCAGGAAAGACTTCCATATCGTCCTGCCTGACCTCCTTGGTTAACCTAGTGTGGTGGTGTTTCTCCTTGAGACCAGACATGGCGTGAGCATTAGTGCGAGAAAACGGACGCGCTATAGGAATTATGCGCAAAGCAAAATTCAGTTGGCCCACCACTTGCTGCAATTGGTGTAGCGTAACCTTCTCTCTGCCAATGCAGCATTCCAAAGCGCGCCCAAACTCCCTAACCTTGTCACGTGGCAGCCTGGACACCCCCTCAACAGAGTCTAACTCGATCCCTAGAAATTCAATGAGGGTTGTTGGGCCCACTGTTTTATCAGGTGCCAATGGGACGCCAAACTCCTGCATGAGATCGCAAAATTGCTGTAAGGCTGCCCTGCATTCCCCTGAGCCTGGGGCCCCCAGGAAAAGAAAATCATCCAGGTAATGGAGGACCCAATGATGCCCGGACTTGTCCCTGAATGACCATTCTAAGAAGGAACTGAATTTTTCAAAATAGGCGCAGGACACTGAGCATCCCATTGGCATGCACTTGTTCACATAGTACTTGCCCTCAAACTGAAATCCTAGGGTGCCGCTCGAGAGCCAAATCTTGTTTGAACTTTGTCCCTGGTTGCTGCAGCTCGCTACTGGAGTAGCTGGGAGCTATCCTACCTCCTGGGGGCTATTTGCTGTCGTATCCGGCCGCAGTGGAGGTGAGAGGCGCGGCGAGCGGGACTGCGAGGTCCAGCTCCCATTGCAACACCGCCAGCTGGTTCCTCTTCCCGCCGCGCCGCGCCCCCTCCCAGTGCCACGCCCCCCTGCCTGGAGTCCACATCACTTCTCGCGGCCCCCGCTCCGCGGGAGCCGCTCGAGAGCCAAATCTTGTTTGAACTTTGTCCCTGGTTGCTGCAGCTCGCTACTGGAGTAGCTGGGAGCTATCCTACCTCCTGGGGGCTATTTGCTGTCCTATCCGGCCGCAGTGGAGGTGAGAGGCGCGGCGAGCGGGACTGCGAGGTCCAGCTCCCATTGCAACACCGCCAGCTGGTTCCTCTTCCCGCCGCGCCGCGCCCCCTCCCAGTGCCACGCCCCCCTGCTATACCTAGGACACCTGGGCACGCGCATCGCGGGACGCGCGCGGGGCGATCCCCGGGGCGAAGACCGGGCAAAGAGCGGGCCGTTTTAGGCCGTTAGAGGCCGGAAGAGACCGGACCGGCCCACCCCTCTAACGCTCCCCGCTCTTGCCCGCCTTTAACTTACCCTACTATGGCGTCCAGATCCTTACGGAGTAAGTCTGTCCAACAAGGCTCAAGTACTCTGGAGAAATTTTTTCCAAAAGCGAGCTCCCAAATTAGTACTTGTCATTTATCTACAGACTCTCCCCTCCTGATGGGCCCTGAAAGTGTGTTTCTGGACCATGGGGAAACCCTCTCAACAGATGCTAGTACACCGATTCCCCCGGATGTTACTCACATGTCACTACTGGACAGTATAGACCTGACTATTGAGTCGGTCCTCCAGCAACTAAGAACCCCCTTAACACAGAGGGATAGGAATTCCCCCCGCTCACTTGGGATTTCTGACCATTCCCCCATGACGGACAATATGGGAATAGACACGCTTGAAGCAGGTCAGGGCGTATTGTCTCTAGAGCCTGCCGCTAGTGGGGGGGAACACCCTTCAAAAAGGAAAAGGTCCAGGGAAGCAAAGGGGGCAAAAAGGGCAAGAGTGGATATTGTTGAATCATCTTATGAAGATAGCACAGACATCTCGCTTTCCCCTGACCTTATTGTTGCGGGGTCTAGGTTAGATCCCGGGGGCTCTTCAGCCCCGGTGTCACTACCTTTGCCGCCGGGCCCATTTATTTTTGGGGGGGTAACTTCAAACAGTGCAGACTCAATAATTAATTCACTCACAGCTATCATTAAAAATTTGCTAACCCCCATTGTAGTTAGATTGGATGCTATAGAGAATCAACTTCAGTCCCTGGGAAATAGCCACACTGGGAAAAATCCTGGGTCAGGTACAAACGTTCCAATAGCTACAGGGGATCCACATGGGAATAGACTACTGTCCCCTGTAATGCCCAAGGCCCCCATTGGGGTACCGCCGAGCACAATCGGTGCGTCTGCTTCTCAGGCGCGCCCCTTGTTACCTCTAGCGCCTGGGCCTCCTGTCCCGGCCCCTAGGAGATCCAAGCTGCCTCCTGCGCAGCGACCGGGGGGGGGTAGCGAGTGCCACCAATGCCCCGACTGGTGGTGTCGCTCCCCCGCCCGATAGGCGCAGGGTGGTTAACTTGCCTCCAGAAGCGGTCCCTTATACGGCAATTATGGTAGGAGTTCCTGAGTTAACCGATGGTACAAGGGAGACCCAGGATTCCTTACGTAATAAGGTTATCAGTTGGCTTAGTATTAATAGGCCGCTGCCTCCGAACCTGAAAGGCGAGGTCCTGATGGTAAGGAGGATTCCATGGATTGGCCCCACCCCAAAGAATAGGATAGGGGATTGTATCATCCTAAGCTTCAAAAGCCCAAATGTTGCAAACTACATCTGCAACTGGCTTGTAAGGCCTGACAGGTCCAATATTGAGCTAGTACCCCTTTCATATTTCTACCCTAGTGACAGCAACACGCTGACAGGGAGCAAGAAGGGGTGGACTAGAGTAGGCTTTGCTGTGGATGGCTCGCGGTACAGACCGAGGCATTATTTACCACCTGTCCAGACCAATTTCGTTCATCCTAATAGATTTTCCTGCTTGGATCAGGTCGATTGACCACAAGTCAGGGAAATTTTTTCTGATCCGGGGAAGAGGATGGATGAGGGGGTGCAAAGCCTGGTGGGTTCGGGTAGACCCCCTGTGACTGACCATAAGCGGCATGATAACGCCACAGAGCAAATGCCTGATTTGGCTGATATGGCTGATAGTTCGGGACAACTGGGACCCTCCACTATTACCAGCCCTGCCCACATTCTGCAACCTGGTGTGGCGGACTTGGTCGAGCTTTCCGCAAGCATGGTTTGTTGCAACTGCCCCCAAGCTACTAATTTATCCTTGGCCGCCGTGCAACCACCTTCTGGAGGCCAAGGTAGCCTGCCACCGGATCAGGGGTTGAGAATTCTCTCATGGAATGTGGCGGGAATTGCAAACAAGGAGGGTACACCGGAGTGGGTTCAGCTAGTAGCTGGCAGTGATATCCTCCTCCTTCAAGAAACATGGGCTAGGGATACCCAGTCTAGGAGAGGGTTCGATGTATTTGAAATCCCCGCCAAATGGAGTGGGAGGGGGAGGCCATCGGGTGGCCTGGCTATCTGGATTGCGAGTCACACTGGGTGCCAGGCGGAGCAGCTCCATACGTCTTCGCTGGACATCCAGTGTGTTCGGCTTACATGGCCCGACAAACCAGCGTGGGCCATTGTTAACGTCTACTCGCGTCCAGTAGCCTCGTCAAATGAATCACCAACTATAAACGATCTGTCCTCCTTCCTGGGCCAACTCCCGGGAGATCTCAAGGTGGTGCTTGGAGGAGACTTCAATTGCCACTTTGAACCTCTGGAGGGGTTACTGGATGGTGCCCTTACGGCCGAGGATGATTACTGGGGGGTGCCACCCTCGTCTTCTCCCCACCCCAAAGCCTGGTCTCCTCTAGCACTCCAACTCATGTCCCTTACCTTGAATTGCGCACTGAGGGCTTGTAATGGTCGTACTCCTTCCGATACCCCCTCGGTGTGCACTTTCAACAGAAGGGGCCATGAGTCGAGGCTAGATTACATCATGGTGGATATTACACTTTGGCCAAAAGTACTTGACTTTGGGGTGATAAATAGGGCAGATAGTGATCATAATGCCCTTTGTCTAAACATCCAGAGCCCTCTACCCTCGGCGGTTGTATCCCCAGTAGAGCAAGGGGAAGACCTGGGGGAATTGCGCCTCTCGACAAATAGGCGCCGGGTCAAGTGGGGGAAGCTGGTTAGCTCAGAAGAGGCTATCACTAAGCTCTATGAGCTGGCACTCCCAAGGTTTATGGAGGTGGATGTACTTCTGGCGGAGCTAAGGACCCCAGAATTCAATGAGAAACTGGGTAATATACATCAGGACCTGGTGAGGGATCTGGCTGAGGTCGTTTACCCGGTGGTGCCAACCCGAAAGAAAAAGACCCATGTTCCCACCTGGTATACCTCCTCCTGCAGGGCAGCAAAATCCGAGCTTATTGCCGCAATAAAAGAGGGGTCCAATAAGGACAAGGTACGTGACCACAGGAAACACTACAAATCAGTGATGGTGACTGCCAGGGCCGAGTGGGACTGGATCCACTGGCAGGATCTCTATGATGCTCTAAAAGCCAGGGATTCCCGGAAATTTTGGGCCCTTGTAAATAATGGGACTGGGGAGCTCAGTAAGGCAACCGAACCTAATATTGCACCCGCAGTCTGGGAGGCCTACTTCGGGGTACTTTATCAGGACATTGATTCCTGCCCGGATATAGCTCTGCAAGTGCCTCTGGGCTCCCAGGTTCCTGGCATGGAATTATCTTTGGGGGAAGTGGAATCTGCCCTGGAGCATTTACCATTGGGGAAGGCGCCAGGCCTGGATAGGCTACCCGGGGATCTTTTTAGGCATCACCCGGACATCTGGGGTCCATACCTTCTCATTCTTTTTAATGCCATCTTAGGAGGTATGCCAATCCCCGGGTCATGGCTGGGGGCAGAGATTGTACCAATCCATAAGAAGGGATCTACTCTGCTCCCCGCCAATTACAGGCCCATAAGCCTAATTGATGTCCCCCAAAAGCTTTTTGCTCGCCTCATTCTAAACCACCTCATAGATTGGGTCGAGGACAATGACATCATGAGTCCCCTTCAGGCTGGCTTCAGGAAGAACACGTCGACCATGGATCAAATTTTCCGCCTCCTTCTCCTATATTGGAAGACGGTCACGCTGGAGGGCGGACGTTTGTACATGGTCTTCGTGGACCTGAGGTCAGCCTTTGACCTCGTCCCCAGAGGCAAGCTATGGGAGGTTCTGGAAAAGCTAGGAGTACCCCCCCACCTTCTTAGTATCATCATCAGGTTGCATGAGAACAACTTTGCACAAGTAAGGTGTGGGAGGGATGGTAAGCTCTCGGGCAAATTCCCGGTCCGTCGTGGCGTCAGACAGGGATGTGTCCTGGCCCCGACCCTGTTCTGTCTGTACATTAACAGCGTCATTCAACATCTTGACGCTGTTAAAGACAATGACGCCCCGCTTCTGGCAGGCAGGAGGGTCCCGGCAATAATGTTTGCCGACGATACCCTCCTGCTTTCCAAATCCCCAATGGGGATCCAGAGGATTGTGGACGGCTTTGGCATTTTCTGTCGTCAGCATGGGTTGGAGGTGAACACGGGAAAAACCAAGTTCATGATCTTCAACCCCCCCACCAAAACCAGACCCAACCCGACACTGGGGGATACCACTCTGGAGAGGGTCTCGACCTTTATATATTTGGGGGTATCATTGCAAGAAAATTTATCATGGGACTCCCAGGTAGCGAGATCTAGGCTTAAACTCTCCCAGCTATCGGGTGCACTCCTGAAGGTGGCCAATAAGTCCTCCTTCAAGCCTGTAAGCCCGGCCCTGGAAACTTACAGGTCCCAAGCGAAGGCGGCAGCCTCTTATGGCAGTGAGCTCTGGGGACATAAGGCAGGTAAGGTCATGGCAGGGGTGGAAAATTGTTTTCTTAGGCGTTTACTTGCTCTCCCGCAAGGCACGCCACTCCTCCCCTTAAGACTTGACCTGGGCCTTCCGTCTATTGCCGAGGATCTTCTGTCAAAGCCTGTGAAGTTCTGGCATCGGATTTGGACCACCGAGGAACTGCATCACTACAGACAGGACCTCATTCACGTCATGAGGCTGAATACCAACAGCAAAATTCCCTGGCTGCCATTTATCAAGTCGGAACTGACTAGCTTGAATCTGCCTGACCTATGGGATGATCCAGCTCAGGGCTGCCAAAAGATCTCGCGAAAAACCCTTGCCCAGCTGTATAAGAATAAACACCTTGCTGCTATGGTTAATGCTCATGACAGTGGCACCCTAACGGAACGTTTTTTAGAATCCAAAAATTCTTATGCATTCGAACCCTTTATGGATTTTATTTTTCCTCTTTTAGCGAGGAAATTGTTCCTGCAATGGAGGTTTGGTACACTTCCTACCAAAGTTTTTACTTACAAATGGTCTGTAGGGGGTGACAAACTCTGCCCATGCTGTAAAGCCCACGACGAAGATGATCTGCACATAATGTTTGGTTGTTATGCTTACCAGAGCCCGAGGAGGCGCTGGATAGCACCTTTGTGCCGGAATTTGGGCTTTAGGAAGTACCCACAGGCCTACAGGGTTATGAAGACCAACACTCTGGGCCATATTGTGTTTGCGGTCTCAAAATTTTTAATGGCAGCATGGATAATAAGGAAGAAAATGTCCCCCTGATTTACTTTACTTTGTGCGTGTACCTTATGCAGGCCTAGCAGGACCTCTTTTATTGTATATACTGTGTTTTAAATGCATGCATTGCTTTTTATTGCATCTTTTATGGCCCATGTGGCCGAAATAAAGAATTTTTGGAATTGGAATTGGAAATCCTTGAAGGTGACAATCAGCGGGGTGAACCGGTAGCAAGCGAAAAGCGGACTCAATGTCAGACTTTGCAAGCAGGGCCCCCTTACCTAAGGTTCTCAACATGGCCACTGCCTGATCAAAAGACGCGTACTTGACACTACATAGTGCATCTGCAATGGCATCATTCACAGAGCTGCCTCTAGGTGCGGATAAGTTGTGGATTAATCTGAATTCGCCCGGCGCCTTTTTTGGTACCACCCCTAGGGGTGAGCATACAAAACCCGCCATTGGGACGTCCTCAAATGGTCCAGCCACCCTTCCGAGGTTCAACTCCTTGAGAATTTTTGCCCTTGCTACACTCATGTTGGATCTAACAGAGACTCGGTTCTTACAATATGTCACCCCGCTGTGACCCTGTGCAGGTATCCTGAAACCCTCCTCAAAACCTTCCCTGATGAGCCTCGCTGAAACAGTGCAGGTGTATTGTTCCAACCAAGGTATCATAGCGCCAACGTTCACCGGGGTTCTGGCCTTTCCTAACCAGGGTTCATTATTCTTGTTTCTTGCCCCCTCTCTCTCTAGCCTTCTTGTTGCACTTGGATTCGGGGTGGGAGGTGTTACCACAATATCCACAGGCGTGCCTGAATTTACACGTGCCTGCGGCCCTGGAACAGGTACGCTTGTTAAAATCGAAACCAACACCTTTTTTGCCACCTCCCCCTGATCTGGCCGTACTACCCCCGCGTTCCCAGCGGGGCTTGCCTTAAAGGGCGGGAAGCGGCCCGTGTCTGGGACCGGTACCCTCACGGTATCCTGTGCAGCCACCACCAAGTATTTCAGGTGGAGGAACATGTCGGTCTGATCCCACCTCAGGGAAGAGTCCTCAGCCTTCGCCCACCTAAAAGCCTTATCATAATCTTTCCACCCGTCACCTCCCTTGTCTGCATGAGCGAGGGTGATCCTGTTCTGGTAAATTGCCATTTCTGACCATACTTCAGGGAATCGCTCTAGCATCACCGACATGTATGTGGAGAAACCCTGTGTCCAATTAGCCAAGTTCTCCTCTACCCTGAACTTCAGTAGAATGGTAAACCATTCTCTAGGGTGAGTCCATTCCTTGTTTTTCCTAGCTTCTTCCCTGTCTGCTTCATCAATTAAAAGGAAAAACATGTTCACGTACTCCCCCTCCATATTTTTCCTTCATCTCTTTAGACAGATGCCGACCCAAACGCTCTCTCTCAGAGCGCATTTCCCCTACTCCCAGAGGCGAGATATGCTTTATACCTGCTGGTGATGCCGCATCAGCCTTCTTCGGTGGCTCCGTCTCCTTCCCGCAGTTGCTTGTTCCTGGCAAACTGCTGCTACTGGAGCCTGACACCTGTTCCTGTGACCCCACGGTTGCGTCATCAGGGATTGGGCCAGCTGGCACCTGCTGTGGGCTCCCTGCCGGTAATGCCGGCCCCTCCTTTGACTTGGCAACTACGAGTTCCGAGAGCAACTTTCTTGCTCGCTCCATTGCGTCACTCCCACCAACTGACGCCCCTGCGGCATGTGACCAGTTTCCTATTGAATCCAGCCATGGCAGAACCGCCGCCAAACTGGCTGTCATATCGGGCTGCCCAGATATATCTATGACTGCTCCTACCGCATTATTATGGGGCCCTGGCGCGGCCGACTGTACCTCGTGCGGCCCGTACCCTCCTCTCCCCCAGGGAGCTCAGGCTCTGGCGCTGCCACCAGACTAATGGGATCCCGTGAGCCCTCCCCTCTCCTTTTACCACCTTGGTTGGTCCTCTTCCGCTTTGGTGGAGGGGGGGAGTAATTTCTTGGGGGCACAATAGGCCGCCTAGGCCTTCCCCCACTACTGCTTCCGGGCCTTCCACCTTGTCCTGCAGTCTATTAAGAGTCTGACCCATGGCTTGCACTTGCTGAACCAATGCTTCCAGCATGACCTCCGTGTGGGAACGCTACTCTGGCCGCCGTGCCTTAGGGGCCATGGCGATAGAGCGCCCTTCCTACATGTTACCGCCCGCGGGAACCTACACCACGTGATAGTTCCCCACCAGGAGACCGTGACCCCTCTTACCGTGTGTTGTAGCGACACCAGCCAACCTGTGCAGTCACGCAACCAGAGCCAAGACCTACTGGCTAACCCAGTAAGCTCAGGCGAGCCGCCCGGTGAAGCCCTCTATGGCTCCCAGAAGCGATGTACTGCTGGTCAGCTGATGCCGCCTCTCCTTACTCCAGTGCTCGCCAAACCGTCTGTCACCCCACCACCGTGTGACGTCCTCCTGGGATGCGAGCTGGTACTGTGAAGAAAATTGAAGAAGTGCGATTTTCGCCGCGCTGTGCCTGCTAAAGCTGTTCACTGAGCTCCCCTAGGTGCAGCTCCCCCGCTTCAAACCTTTGTCCCTCTCAAAACCGGGGGTGTAAAACAGATGCCCCGCCAATGAGATCCCAAATCAGACCCCTAGTCGTAATTGGCGCAAAAAAGGGGGGGTGGGGGTGGGGTTATGCCCGCTGTTAGCTAAACCCCTAGGGCTCAGGTCTCCGCTATGCCAGTCAACCCTGGTCCTGGTCTTAATCCTGGAGATTGCAGGCTTTAAAAACGCTCAGGACTCCGCTATGCTAGTCAACCCCGGTCCTGGTCTTAATCCTGGAGATTGCAGGCTTTAAACCTACCTAATGGTAAATCTACCTAATGTCTAAATCCCCGCCTCTGGAGGTATAATGGGCTAAGGGGAAAGACACACCAAACAGTTCACCGCTTCGTCACTCGCCTAATGAGCGTGGTGCCAGACAATGCCCCATTTTGCCTCCCCCCTTCGGGAGGAACCAAACACGGGCGCCTGCTCCTTTGAAACGGACCGTCAGCAGCGGGAACAGAACCCTTCCTGCTAACGCACAGAACCCAGCAGCAATGCCCTTCGTTACCCCACGCCTCCCGGCAGTATTCCCGTCCGGAGTCGAAAGGCGCCGCTGCTCCTCTGTCCCGCGATGCTCCGATTCACCTCACGCCGCGTCGCTGCTCTCCCTATGCCGGTCCAACGAAAAGAAAACACAAACGATTAAAGGGACAGGGAGCGCGCGCGTAGATGCAAAGAGGGAGGCAGCCGCGAAACCAAGAGGCTGTCTCCCTCGCAGGCTCCCCCCTTTAAGGGCTGGGGGGCCAGGGGTACTTCCGGGGAGGTCTCTTGAACCGGAAGCATTGAAGTGCTTCCGGTTCGCTGGTGTGGTGCGGGGCACGATTGGCTACTGAAAAGGGGGGTGGGGGGGGTCGAGGGCAGCGTCACTGATGATGCGTCCCCCCCCTCCCTCCTAGTGGATCGGGGCTAGGGCGACGCCATAATGGCGGCCCGTCCCATTCTGGTCCTGGCTCCTGCAAGTTAGAGGTTTATCTGCCTATACTACACTTCTTCATTTCCATTGCATTTGGTCTCGGGCATCAGGTTTTCATAGAAAGCTTTTGAATGATGGAATATCTACTGGATCCTCTACACCTCCATTTGCATTACATGCTCGTTGAGTATTGTTTATTTATTGTGTGGGGTAATTAAAACATTCCTCAAAGAAAGGGAGGTTCCCCTGTCATGTGTATCAGGGAGGGGGATATTCAGTTGCAGAAAATTGGAAGTCCCTGTCGTAATTGTAGCAGACTAGGATCGCTGGGGGGTTTATATTCTGAAGGCTAGTAGGGATGTTACAGAACAAGCTTCATAGCTAAGTGAAATCAAGTCACTAAAGTACACAAAAATGAATGGCACTACCACTAAAATGATAAAAAGAATGTGCAAAATTTATTTTTAGCCTCCCAAATGGGTTACATTCTAACACATAATACAAAGCATTTAAAATACCACCTAGAGTGATAACACAATATAAAAAAAACAGTCAAAGTGTAAAAAAGTCGACGCGGCGTTTCGGTGCTAATCAATCTTGACACCTTCATCAGGACATTAAGGACATTTGACTCCGTATCTGTATCTTGGGTTGAGAGAGCTTTTCAATTGCTTTCCAACTTGATGTGAATTTCTCGGATAGTTTTCACTGTTATTTTTAAAAATCTTGAAGATAGAACACAGTGTTTTTTATCTGCACGGAGGAACTACCGTTGTCGATAGGAGTGGCTTCTTATTAGACAGTTTTTTTCTTTTTGATTAATCTTTCTTCGTGACCAGCTTTGTCTGGGTTGGATCTATAGGTACGGTTAATAAATCAATCTTCACCGACCATCCAGATATTTTTCGTAAACAGGAATTTCGGTATCTTATAGTTCGAAATCGGCCTCCCTGCTCCTCCGTGCTGTTCCCTTCATTCCGATAAGAAGTGATCAGCAAGGTATAACAATCAAATTGAGTTGTTGAGCTGGAATAGCAAAAACACCCGTGATATTTACACAGCCATGGTAATCTAAATACTTTGCAAGTGAATAAAACGATAATTTGATTAAAACTAGTTCTACTGCAAAACCAGATGATAGCAGCGGTTTGTCGAACAAAAGGTAAAATCCGATAAATTTACATAAACAGGGAAACATTGACACACAGTGGAGTAGGAAGGGGGTGCGGTGGGTGTGCCATTTTTGCCATTTTGTCAAGCCGGGGGAGACAAGATATTTTCTGCACCAGGTACCACCTGACCTTGCTACACCACTGTTGACACGTATTGGGGAACACACAAAGTCCAGTTAATGGCAACATTTCTGCAAATTACAGATACCATCGTGCAGCATTCGATGACAAAAGAGTCAGAGAGCCTCATGTTAAAGCAAGGGCCAGATAATAGCAGTAGGACAAAAATTGCAATCTCACTGTATTCATAGCAAAGGGGTCATAAACTCATTAGTTGGTACACAAAAGTCCAGAAAATAGCTACAGTTCATAAGACAAGGGGTGCAATTTTGCAGCATTCGATAAGAAAGGGATACAAATTCATGTTAATAATCACACTAGAACTCCAGGCAGAAAACATGTGCAGGTGACTCTTCATGCCAAGAAACCCTCCCCACGGAGCCAAGTCTGCTGAGGGACTGCCGGAGGTGGGCGCGGAACCCACTGGCGAGGCCCTTGGACAGTCGAGCCTGTTAATGGTGAAAGAGACATATTTGGTCAGCCGAATGTTTAGAGAAGTGTTGTCTGTATTGAAGGAGGCAATGATGGCCTGCCGAAATGAACAAACACCCAGATTATTCCACTCTCGCCTCAGTCTGGTTTTATGCTCATCCAGCAGAGCAGGGCAAAGGTAGACAACGTGTTCAAATGATTCCTGACACTGGCCTCAGCCTCTGAAAGTTGTTCCTTCTGAGGGCTGACACCAACTGGCGAGATGTGATACTCAGCATTCCTATTGTGTATTTGAGAAACATCTAAAGGTTTACTTGTTTACTGGTAAACATTGTCAGATAAAAGTGACCTAGAAATACTAGTCAGTACAGCATGAAGAAGCATATGTCTGACAATGCAGTCAAAAAATGAATTGCACATGCTTAAGTGCATTTTACGTGTATCACAGTAGTTCTCAAATAATGAATACAAGGTTGGTACTCCTTATGGGAGAAAGATCTATCTCAATCATTGTCTATCCATCAATGGGATCAATTGTGCCGTAAAATGTTTAGTACCCCCAAAACTGCTAATATTACACTATCTTTATTGTATACAATAGAGCTGTTATTACTCCCTCCTTCCTTCATAAAATTGACTCCTTTGTCTCCCCCATAGTCTGGTCATGTCTCTCTTCTGACTGTACTTTGACTCATCTACTTTATTATTGTCCTAAAGTGAATTAATTTTGGAAAGCCATTATGGCCAAAATGTTTATTGATTTTTTTCATGTAATATTCCAATCTCTATCCAAAATATTTTTTGGGCACTTTTTAATCATCTTTCTTCAAAACCTGTTTTATTTGACCTTTTTATTGCTCATGATTTCAAAGTTATACTAACTTGTTGAAAATATACCTATAAATTATGTATTTTGGTTTTTGTGGAACCTTATTTGTGATAAACATAGAATATCTACTGTCTCATCTTCATCGTTAGCAAAAATTTTTTTAACTGATTTAGTTTGGTTATCTTTTACCACTTTTCTAACTTCACACTCATCACCTTCCTAAAACTCAGGATTTTCTTTCTATTTCTTCTCTTTCTCCTCCTCTCTTCTTTTTCTTCTCTCTAGTCTCTCTCTCCTCTCTCTTCCTTTTTGTAAAAAACTCATAAAACATAACTAATTATTATTGGTTCATTTTGCTTTTCCTATTACTAGTTTTGTATTTCATATTTCTGTGTTTTTAAGGGATTCCTCGTTCAACCGAGTTTATGAACTCTGTACTTTGTTTAACTTGTTATATTTTGCTTAACTATTGTACTGTTTACTATCTTTTACTTTTCAATAAAAAGTATTTAACAAAAAGAAAAGTTTGTACTCCTACAGTTTTATACATACGGAGGGCATGATTGTGAGATCTTTTAACAAGACCTTCCAACCACTGTCACTCCACATCATACACTCTGAGCTGCTGCAGGTTTAATATTCCTTGCCAGCTTGACTCATGTAGTCAATTTGTAGCCATAGCATTAGTGCCCAGCCATTAAAGTACTTTTGGGACACTCATAGCTATTTTTAACACACCACTTACACCCCTCTACTCACCATTCCACTGCCCATCTTGCCTCAACACAGGGCCTACTGGTTTACCAACATAAAATATCTCCGGCAAAGAGCCCCCCTGCGGGGCCCTTTGGGCATTGCAGTGCCGGCCCAATGAGGAGGTGCCCTATGATGAAGCATGATACCCCTTGGGGTGTGTGAGGGCCCTTGCTCCTTTTGGAGCTCTCCCCTCCCCTACCTGCGTTCTTTCTCCCACTTGGCGCTCACCCTGCTCTTTTCCTCCCCTTCCCCCTACTCAGGAACTGCATACTACTTTGGTTAAGCTACTGGTTGTACGGCACGTATGCTGGACCTGGATTATAAAGGCCCTTGTCCCTTGTTGGTATAAACTGTAATCATTTTTGCCCATTCCAAATTTTGGTGAATAACATGTACATTTCGGTAAAGTAAGCACATGTCCCATAAATGCTAGGGATTTTCTCCACTGATAAATGATGGTTTTATTTGCCAAAATGTATCGAGGGTTATAACATTATCGCATACTGTAATTATTAGTGTGATAAACATCACACAACCTATAATTGCCATCCCTGTCAAACAGTTACATGCACAGGGGTCACAGTTTAATGCACCACTTGTAATAAGACTCTAAATGAAGCCTACTAGAAGAGAAGAAACATATCTTTTTAGTATTTATCAATATAACTCTTTTGTATACAATTTGTCAGTAAAAGCTTTGCAGTCCACACATTTTCTACATGTCAAAATAAGACTCCATGAACAGAAGACACCTGCTTATTCATCGATCCATGAACAACACTTACAATACAGTACTGTTCCATTGTTATGTGAAGGGTTTGTACATACAGATTTTTTACATTCTAATTGAACACAAAGGCTCAAATTATGAGTCCGGCGGTCCAAGGACTGCCAGACTCGTGAGGAGTAGCTGGGTGATCCAGCCACTGCCGCACCGGCAGTCCAACAGCCCTATTAGGACTTCAGCAATCAGACCGCTATTGCACCACCGCAGCCGCCAGGGAACAGCTATTCCCTGGCAGGAATAGCACTCGTTACAACACATGCATTTACAATGCATGCCATTACAATGCAAGTCGTTACAACAAAACGTTGTTACATTGCATGCCATTACAATGCTAGTCGTTACAAAGACTTGCGGTAGGGGGGGCGCAGGAGTTTGAAATAGTATAATTTACTATTCCAACTCCAGTGTGTGCAACAGTAGGGAAGGTGTTGGATTAGAAATCCAACAAATCCAACACCTTCTGCTATCTACAGCAAGTCATTGTAACGACTTGCGTTGTAATGGCATGCGATGTAACAGCGCGTTGTTGTAACGGCTTGCGTTGTAATCGCATGCGTTGTAAACAATGCATTGTAAATGTTGTTTCCCCATCGCAGTCCCGCGGTGGTCTGAGGGCTGTAATATGCTTGGTGGTGCTGCCAAGCATTTTACAACTTTCCTCACTGCTAGCGCTGTCATGGAGGTTCTTCCTCCATGAAAAGACTAGCGGTGAGGAAAGAAAGGGGGTCATACAGGGTCCCCTCTTGCTCATGTGCATGGGGTGCATGTAGGGGGCACATGTTGTGCTCCCCTGTATTTCTGCACCCCCAGTTCCTGAACAGGAAGAAATGCATGGCATGGTGCATTTCTTCCTGTGCAGGAACGTGCACAGACCATCTAGCGGCATTGCTGTTTCAAGCTCATGATGAGCCTTTTAAACAGCACCGCTGTGAATTCGCCATGCCACCTGCGCCCCAGACTACAAAAAATGTGTAATCTGGTGGGAGGGAGATGGCGACTCTTGGTGGTGTGGGGGCGTGGCAGTGGCAAGCCGCCCACCCTCACATCGCTAAAAGTCATAATCGGGCTCTAAAAGTATTGAACATAATTATTTATTTATTTGTGCATTAGTATTTATTCTAGTCATGAAGTATTCAAATTCTCAATGATATATCTGTATTCTACCCATTTTCTGCATTGCAAAGGAAGTGTAGAAGATTAGAACACAATAATTTGTTTATTTTCTGTTAGTGCTCATGGAGTATTCATCACATATCAGTAGCCTTCATGCACTCCCCTTCACAAAAAGAGTACCATTGAATACTAAAAATGGCATAAAGTAGCCTTCGAATGCTGTATGAAGACAAATTAAACACCAAATGCAGTATTCAACTTTGGGAAGGGTGCCCCTTCATGGACCTTATATACAGTTCAACACTTTTTTGGCATTTTTATATATTATATCTTGCTAGTGATATAAGACCTTTTTGGGATTGGTATATATTTTTCATTACCTAGTTTATTGTAAACAAATTATTATATAAGTGACTAGCTCACGTGACCATAATTTGTAGAAAGCTTCTGATATCCTATATTAATTGACTGTGTTCATGTGTTTCTGACATCTTCTATTAAGGTACAATTAATCAAAAGGTGGATAGGGCACTTGTAACCACGTTACACGGAGATATGTTAGATAACCCTCATAAACGCTGTGTATAGGTCGTGCGGTTTATATCTTTTCTCCGCCCCACACTAGCGCTGTGGCATTTATCATCGGGTAAACAACGTGCTTCATGCCAGCTTCAACCAGAGGCATTCTCTGGTGTTACGTGGCAGTATCCAGAGATCTCCGTACGTACCCCCACATGAAGGTTTTTTGCTAAAAAACTTTAGTCTCCAAACAACACTAGACTTTTATTTTGTTGGTTGGATAACTACTTTAAAAATAAGTGGGTATGCTTACAGACCGCGTTACTAGGTCTGTTGCATATCACTTCAACACACACAAAAACGTCAACATGTTTCAGCTCCTTATGGCCCAGCCGGGTCTGTGGAGCCTTCGTCAGGACAATATGCACAAGTTTTAAAATGTACTTACACAATTAGGCCAATCTCTTTACTGAATACTGACAGTAAAATCTATTCGAAGCTTATAGCAAACCGGCTAAATGATCTTATGACAGGGATTGTCTCCATAAGACAACATGGCTTTATACAGGGTAGAGGTACCACGGACCATGTCAGGCGAATAATATCCTTGCTTGACTGGGCTCAGGGGACTGGTTCCCCGGTTGGGGTGGCCCTGTTGGACGCCGAAAAAGCATTCGACAGGGTCACCTGGGCCTTTTTGTGGTCAGTAGTGGAGAAGATGGGGATTCCCAGAGAGTGCATTTAAGCAATAAGAACACTTTACATCCAACCGACTGCGGTAATCGGGATTTTGGGCTCTCTGTCAGGGTTGGTGCGGATAGCAAGGGGGACGAGACAGGGCTGTCCCTGTTCCCCCTTGCTATTCGCTTTGACATCGATCCTTTTATCCGAAAGCTGGAAAAGAATTTTGCAATTAAACCAGTAAAATTAAATGGCTGGGAAATAAAAGTCTGTGCCTATGCTGATGATATAGCTGTGGTTACGGCAGAACTCAATACAGCACTACCCAATATTATAAAGTCAGCGGAGGAATTTGGCCGTGTCTCTGGCTATAAATTGAATATTGATAAAACTCAGCTTATACACTCTGTGGTTGGATGTCCAGAGAATATGAAGATAGATAAAGAGGCCACATATCTTGGAATCAAAATTTCTGCTACCATTGAGGAAATTATTCCTATTAACCTAGATCCAGTAATAGTATCTTCCAATAGAATTCTAGAAAGGGTTAACAATCTGAAACGTTCTCTACTAGGTCGAAGCAATTTGATAAAGATGCTTATCTTTCCTAAATTCCTATACATAAATAATACCATCAGATTATTTTGCTCGTTTAGAGAGAATGAGTTCCAGATTTTTATGGGGGTACCGCCAGGCAAGGAGAGCGCTAAAAAGTTGTGAAATATCTCGAGATAGAGGGGGGTGGGGCATGCCAAATTTTCAATTTTATCATTGGATGGCAATAATGCAATACATGGGCGTACTTCTATTACCGGAAGACCATATAGAGGATTTTTTGACCCCATCGATTTATGAAATGCTCCTGGGGACAGAGGCGAAACAATGTTTAAATCGGATTATAGAGCCAAGTTACTACAAAAAGACCAAATTTAAGATATTTGACACAGCCTATTTTATTTGGCGATCAGTTAAAAGAAAATTTCGACTCAGTATAAATCTAACGAAATACACATCTCTGCAGATCTGTTCTTTTTTGCCAGCGATATTTCAGGATGGGGTAATGGATAGGTGGAATAATCTATGCATCAAGAAATTGGGAGATCTATTTACAGAGAAGGATTTTGTTTCATTTGATTATTTGATGCACACTTATCATATACCTCGGTCTGATTTTTTTTAAATATCTTCAGGTACGTAGTTTTTGTTTGCAGAAGTGGTCACAGTCTCTATTTTTTTGGGGGAATATTGAAATTTTAGAATTGACAAACATCGGCAAAGAATAGGATCTTTGTATCAATTAATTTTGGAAAAAAGGGAGGATGATTTAGATCTGGTAGCGATCAAATGGCAGAATAAATTTAATATTTCTTGTGTAAACATAGAGAGAAGTTTAGCAATCGCTAAAAATGCTTTAATGAATGGATCACTCATCAGCCAGCATTATATGTCTATTTTCGGACTCTATTATACACCAGGGAAGATAGCTAAATGGAGTGTAGGGCGCGGGACAAGTTGTAGTCGCTGGAATCTACATGGGGCCGATGCAATACACATGTTTTTTGAATGTCCGAAATTGACAAGATTTATTGCTGATGTAGAGTACTTTCTTACAATCGAATTGTTCATTCCAGTTAAATTAACCGCATCTTTAGTCCTGTTTGCTTATGAAGAAAATACGACTAATTCGATTTTAGATCCAGTCATCGGATTTGTGTTCATATGTATGTCTGCTTTTCGTTTTTGTATAACGTCTGGCTGGCTTGATGAAGACCCACCAAATAATATTTTGTGGCGAAATAAGCTCTTATCTATGTATTATCTTGAAACCGCATTATACAAACTGAAAGGTATAAGAAAGAAGACATTTGGTCCCAATTTATGGTCCCCAGTTATTAATTGGATAGGAAATTGAGAAGATTTTTTTTTATTGTTTCTGGTCTTCATTTATAATGTGCTTCTGTTTATTGTCTTTTTTTCTCTCTCTGCTGATGCCAAAAAAAAACTTAATAAAAAGAATAAAAAAATAAAAAAAATAAGTGGGTATGCTTAACAGACCGCGTTACTAGGTCTGTTGCATATCACTTCAACATACACAAAAACGTCAACATGTTTCAGCTCCTTATGGCCCAGCCGGGTCTATGGAGCCTTCGTCAGAACAATAGACACAAGTTTTAAAATGTACTTACACAATTAGTGTAGTATATTTGGGTTTTAATTGTCTTACCCAATTGTATTCAGGGGTATTGTTCACCTGAAACATAGAATCAAGATCATTATCATGATTAGAGAGGGTATCGGGTGGCATTCATAAAAAAGCGTTATTTCACTCATATAGACATTTTACTTATGCTTCACGTTATTATGGTACTCTTGGAGGTGCACGTGGCGAATTACAGTAGGGAGCAACATCTTAATCCTTTCGCATCTGTTTTCTTTCTAGTTGGAGGGTTTCCTACTCACTGTAATCCCATGTTATAAAGTTAGGGAATAAATACCTGATGTATCTCCAACAAACCCCACAGTCGCACTTTACAGTCTATCTTAAAATCTGTTGAAATGAGATCAAAGGGGGCGCTACATTCGTGCGTGCGCAAAGAGATATCCCTTTTGAGTGTGTACGTATCAAAAAGAGGGATTAGTCTCTATTTACGGACTATTTTAAGACTTTGTAGCGCAATATTACCAAACGTGTGTTCGTTCTTCAAAGCAGTGTTCCCAAAAGTATGTTTGTTTTTTAAGGCAAGAGAGGGGGGTGTGCATCACTAGCGTCTCTATACCCGCTTGTTACAAACTGTACAAAGATCTATTCTCAAAGCTTAAAGTGTGTCCGTTTTTACATGACGGCAGTGTCTACGTTTTCATTTAATGCTGCATTTCATTAAATCGTATCTTACATTGTGGCTGGCTAGTAATACACAAGGATTATCACACTCGATCTCATTTTTGAAAAACAGCAATTTCATTACCTTCATATTACGGTGACCTCTCCTTGAATATGCTGTATTGGGGAGAAGAAAGAAAGAAGAGCAAAACACACCCAGACATAAGCGTTAAGAATTTTTCGGCTGATTGTTAAAAACCACTTACTGTCCGAGTCCGGTTTTAGTTTTACCTTGATATTTTAATCGACTCTCGTCATCAGGGGGAATGGACTACTTGGTCCCAGGCTATATTAAAAGAAGGGGAAAGGTAACTTAACCGTTACTTGGTAGGAACGCTACAAAGATCTTCGCGTTGGACGCCATTCTTACCGGCGAGGAAGGCGGATTCCGCGTCTGGTGCTGGCTCTGCCCCCTGGACGTGGAATCGGCACTTCCCGCGGTGTTTTCACTGTCCAAGTTGTGGAAATAGAGAGAGGACTTGTATGGTAACAACTCTACTAATGTTGTTTACGCGGTTTCGTCAGTGCCAACCTACGTTACTGTTTTTTTTTTATTAATGCAGATTGTTTCTTAGTCATTAAATCCTATTTCAGAAAAACTGTGCTCTTTACGGAGTTTATTTTCGAAAAACACATTCCATGCCGGATTGCCTTCCTACATTCTTTCTGTGTATTGTCAGCATATCTAAAGGATTTCTTGATGTTTTTAACCTTCAAAAAGTCACACAACACTTTCCTTAACTTCGTGCTATTCGGAACAATAGAAAACGGACTCGTTTTAAGAAACACTTTGTGAGATCAAGTATTAGTAGACCAACACAAAAACAGGTGTTTTATCTTTGTAATAGCAATATATTGCCAATTATCCAACCAACAAAATAAAAGTCTAGTGTTGTTTGGAGACTAAAGTTTTTTAGCAAAAAACCTTCATGTGGGGGTACGTACGGAGATATCTGGATACTGCCACGTAACACCAGAGAATGCCTCTGGTTGAGGCTGGCATGAAGCACGTTGTTTAACCCGATGGTAAATGCCACAGCGCTAGTGTGGGGCGGAGAAAAGATATAAACCGCACGACCAATACACAGCGTTTATGAGGGTTATCTAACATATCTCCGTGTAACGTGGTTACAAGTGTCCTATCCACCTGTTGATTAATTGTACAAATCTTGGGGAATTGATAGGACATTCATTCCTCCTCCCTAATCCTGATTGCTAAGATCTTCTATTAAGGATCAAAATCCAATCTTCACTCTAAATTTTATCTTAAGCCTTAAAGTGCCCAAGCAAAAAACACAGCCCTGATTCACAGTATGTGAAGTGTAAACAATAATTGCCACTGCTAATGTGCACATGCTCATTAAAACTTAGTTTTCCATTTTTACTGGTGTTTACAGATACATACAGACAGAAAACAATGTGTTTAAAAAATGTAAAATATTGAAAGCTGTGCTTCTTGTGAGTGACTCTCAATGCTCTCTCTCGTGAATTCCAGGACAACAGCTGAGCAGACGGACCGCATTGGGAGTTGAAACAGGGGTTCAAGTTTCATTTAATACAGGCATATATAAAAATATACCTGTAGTATAATGCTTCAGACACATTTTCTAAACTTTCACGCAGGGCAGCAAGCAAAATTGCTGCGCTGCATTGCGTGAAAGGGAGAGGGCAGAAATCTTCATATTTACAAAGAGATGGAACATTTCTGTCATCTCCCTGTGCTGGCAGTCTGTGTGCAGCCTAGCACCACTGCAGGCATCCTTGTACCCTAGTGCAAAAGTGTCTACATTCCAGTCAGTTTTATTTTTGGCAGTAAGGGATACCTTCCTGCACAAAAACAATCCTTAGAGGCAGTTTACTTTTTCAATATGCTGCAGAATGATCATTATGCCTCACTTGGTAAGGCCTAGAATTTGGACACATTCCCAGGTTTTACAAGTCTTTGTAAACCTGGGAATGCACGAAAATCCTTGGGAGGATGCATGGCAACGCCCATGCTCCACCGATAGAACACCTCCTAAGTTGAAATAGAACGTGACATAGCTCAAGCAGATGCCTTGCCTTACATTTCTTTACAAAGCCTCACAAGGGCATGCATATCAGGCCTTGCGTGGCTTTGTAAATATCACTAAAGCTTTTGTGTTGGCCTTACATTGCCTTACGTGGTGCAAGAACAATACAAAGGCTTCATGAATATGGGGTCTAATATTTACCTGTAGGTGTAATCTTTTGCTATATTTGGCTGCTGAATTTGCTAAATGCAAAAAGCATCAAAGTATGAGTACGTTTATCAGTTAAAATAATGTGGAAATATAACATTTCTGGCTCAAAACACAAATTAAATATAGATAAATATCAATAGGATGGCTGAAAAATAAATATGGATAAATACAGAAGGAAATGTTAAAAATAAATACCATAAAATAGGGCGCCTTAATGTTAATCAATATATTGGGATCAGAGTGCGATGTTTCTAGTTTAGCCTATTCACAAAGGCTCCAATAAATTTCACTTTTAAAAGCATAAAAGCAGTGGCATCTGGTGATCTTTGAAACTGGTTGTGCATAATATTTGCCCAGATTTATAACAAGGGAGCAATTCGAGCTATCCTGACGTGTTCTAGGGGGCTTTGGGGTTCTCTACGCAATAAAACATAGACCAAAATGAGGTGAAATGCATTTTAAAAGATACATTTCACAGACATTTGCTAAAATGAACAAGCTCTGAAAAGGCACTAATTTATTTCCAGGCCTTTCATAATGTGACAAGCCAAATAAAACTGATACTACCCAGGAGTTGACGTCATTTTTATCAAAAAATGCTGTCAGTGCACAAATAAATGAAAAGTTACCTCCAATATGCCTAGGCCTATATTTTATCATGGGTTCATCTCACATGCAACGGGGGTTGGGGGGATGGAACTTTATTCCAAAAAGTACATACAACATGCCTGTGCCAGAATGTTATCATTGCTGCCCACCTCCCATGTGCCAAGTTTATCCTCCCTTATGACAAGGTTTAGCTACAGTACTCAGGCACTACCATGTTTCCACAGGTGCACCTATGCCAAGAATTTCCTCTAGTGTGCCAGCATCAGCATTTTTCCACTGGTGCTCCCTTGCGTCAAAAATGACCCTCATGGTGCCAAGACTAGAATTTTGCTGTGGATACTGCCATATGCCATGGGTGCCCCTTATGCCAAGAAATTCAATAAAATATGTAGGTGTTGGAATTTTACTATGGATACCATCCATATACCATAGGTGACTCATATTTCAATATTTCCCTTTAGTAGTCTGGGCCAGCATTTTGTCATGGTTGTATACGTCCCGTTGTCCTTGGTTGTCCTCACTTATGTTAAAGATTACCTCCTATTGCATTTCACCATGGGTACTCCATATTCCAAAAATTACCTTCAGTGTGCCAGGACCATGCTCATTTACATCCACTCACTCTCACCCATACACTCACTCACTCAATCTTCTCTCATTCACACTCACTCTTATTCTCAATCCTTTATTCTCTTTCACACTTGCTTACTCACACTATTACCCAGTTACAATCACTGTTACTCTCACTCATACTCACGTCCACTCATTTGCACTCACTTTTACTCTCCCTGCCTCATTCTTATTCATTCCCACTTGTTGTCATGTACTCAAATTCATTCTTACTCATTCCTTTACACTCACTCACTCATATTTATTCAGTCACACTTATTTGCAATCCCTTTTAGTCTCACTCATTCTCACTCAGCCCCTCTTACTTTCAGTCAGACTGTCTCCTCACACATTCATTCAGTCACTCAAACTCATTCCTTCACACTCTCTCATGCACACACCCACTTGCACAACTTTTGTTCAGACTCACTCATTCTCACTAAGTTTCACTCATTCTCACTCCCTCTGACTCAGTCATACTCAGTCACTGTCAATCATTCATTCTCACTCCCTCTGTCATTCACTCTAACTTAGTCAAATACATATGCTCACACGTGCACACACTTGCACTCGACACACATGCTCCCCCATATATACACTCCGTGGGCTAGATTTACGTAACTCCCAGACAAAGTAGCTCAGCACCCAAAGTTGCTGTGCTGCGTTGCTTACAGAGATATTATACTCTTCTCTCCTCTCCCTAGTGCTGGCGCACAATCAGGCTGCCAAGAGCCATGCACACACCTCTGCACCTTGGTGCAAGAGTGTTTGTGTGAGTCTAGCATAGGTTTTGTACTAGTACCCTTCAAGTACAAAATACTATGCCTAGACAAGTTGTAATACGTTTCCCACTTTATATGTGTGCTGTACAGTGCAGCACACATGCAAAGTCAGAAAAGTTGTGTAATTTGTTGGCACAAAACCCTGTCTACTATTCTTAGTAGATAGGGTTTTGCATAAAAACCATGGGCATTTGCACAGGAATGCCCATGTACCTCCCATGCGATGCCTCCTTGTAACAGAGTAACGCTTTGTGCTGATTTGCATTTCCTTTTCTTACAAACCATTGCAAATACCGATTTCCATTGGTTTGTGAATCCCCCAAAAGAATTTGCATTAAAAAAGCAACACAAACCAGACACAAACCCTTTGTAAATCTGGTCCTCTCTCTCACCGCACTGTCTGTCACCCACATGCACGCACACAACATACATTAGAAATCATTTTCTGAATAACCTCCGGTGTCTGCCCAGGTTCCTTTACAGCTCTTGGTACTTCATTGACTCCTAGGGCAGTAACAGAGCCGAAGCAGTCAACTGAAAGCTCGAACCTGTTCAGCTTTGCTGGTTACAGTTTTCAACCTCTTGATCTAACCCTGTAACAAGTTGAGAAAGGTTTGGTTGAGAGGCGGATTGATATATAGCCTCTGGCACTGCAGGGCTTGAGCCTAAAGAGCCTAGGACAATCTTTCCCACTGGTGCTGTGGCACATTACAAATGGGGAGGGCCTGAAGCCAGGTCTGGGACTCCGCCAGCTGTAGACAATCTGTCTCATGACTGGCGCAGGCACCTTCATGTCACAGTAGACCTACAAAATCTGAGATGTCGGATAGGGACCTAGCAGAAAAGAAAGGATTTCCGCTCAATCTGAGTTGAAAAAACTGTTAGAAAGGAGAAATGTCATTTCTTGAGTCCCCTCACTCACCAGGGTTTCCCCACTGTGACATCTCAATCCGCATCGGATTGAGGCATTCCACGACTTGCGACGTTACGTAGGAGCACTATACAGTGAGGAGCTATGTGTAGTGCAGTGGTGTTGTGGAGTGGAGTGAGTTAAAAGTACCTAACTAGTGGGAGAAATAACTTTATTCTGGCTCCTAGTTGGTATATTAAAAACGGGGTGCACTACACATATCTCTTCACTATATAGTGCTCCTACGTAATGACGCAATTCGTAGCACACCTCAATCCGCAGCGGATTTAGATGAATGATGATGAAGCATATCACCGTGGGGAAACCCTGGTGTAAGAGGGGACTCAAGAAAGGAAATTTCTACTTTTTAACAGTTTTTCTAACTCAGATTGAGTGGAAATCCTTCCTTTTCTGCTAGGTCCACATCCGACATCTCGGATTTTGTAGGTCTACTATTGCACCAGGAGGGTGGACATAGCATTTCCCTCTGTCTCCCCCCGTTTTTGATTTTTTTACCTTTATGTCACAGTCTTTGCCTCCTCTTTATCCTTGCTTGAAGAGAAAGTCAGCATTTTTTAAAACAGAATAATATGATATTGTTCAGTAATAGAGTAACAAAAACGGGGCAGAAACAAAATAAGTGGCCTTCCAATACTCCTAAAGTCTGCCACTGATTACAAGCAATTCACCAAGTACTCACATCAATTACATTGATAAAGATAAATACTTCTGGTAGTATTCACTCATAGTTGTAAACAAAAAAATAGAATAGTTCTGCTTTCTCTTCTTTCCCTTTAACCCTTTTCCCCTTTATCTAGCATTTGAGGTACACAACCTCACAGAGATAATCTGTCAGACCCTATTCTGTGGGTCACAGGGCAGATAAAGGTTCCTGGGCCACAACTATAATGGGGTTCGTTTGCCTCTGGTGACCTTGAGATCCATTCTAGTAGGGCTCTGCACCCTTTCCACCCTTACCTCTCAGGGGATGTGTTGATTCGCTGCTGACCTGTTGGGGCATAGAGCACTTCACAAGGAGGAGGAGGGCCCGGGGAACATCATCACTGGGAGAGCTTAAAAGTGCACATCTCATTTCACAGCAGGGGCGCGTTGCTTTGCAGCTGACCTGCCAAGGACTATCTATCCCATAGAGCACTGGGCCAAGAAGGAGGGTGCCCTGGGTACATCATCATTCAGAATGCTTAAAAGCACACTTCTGATTCAGCAGGATGTGTCGCACCCGGGTAAAGCCCGGGCCCATCCGAGCCTATCAGAGACTGGAAGAGGCTGGGCCGGGCAACCACCTTAGCTCAAGGCAAAGGTTCTGGTCAATTTTCATTTTGTATTTTTAGGATTTTCCTTCATTTATGACTTGAACTTTAGTGTACCACATCTATTTTGCCCATTTCCAGGAAGAAGTCATTTGGATTTTAATAATCTTTGACTGAGAGAAAGTTGCGTTAAGACTCAGTGGCAAAGTGGAAGTAGGGTGCTTCCGCTTCCTATTTTGATCATGCAAGGGCGCACAACTTTTAATGTTAAAGTAACTTTGTGGTTTAGCCATTACATGTTGTTTTAATGATCAATCACCAGTTCATACTGATAGTACTTTTCTTGATTATTGCCATCTTTCATTCTGTATTTCTGCTTAACCCACTAATAAATTATTTTTTCTTTTAACTGTAGCTTGTATTTTGTTGGTGATCTTTTGATTTGTGTGTGTCATGGGGAAACAGAAAGCCACTGAACCTGCTCAAAGAGCTGCTAAGCATAGCAAGGTGATGAAGAATTCTCATAATTGACTCTCAAAGAGATAGATTTGTTGATTGAAGAAGTTGAATCCATTATTGGCAATAAAAGTTCACACAGTGAGGCTCAGGGCGGATTTGTTGCGAAAGCGAAAAATGTTTCACATACACTTTTCAACTTATTTAAAACGAAAGCAGTTAGGCACTCAACAAACAGGATTATACCTGCTCCAGGTTCTATTTCACTTATTTGCGTTGATGATCAAACCAGTTCAGATTCATCACAAGAACCTCTTCAGAACTAGTTATAGTTTGCAGTAAATATTCCTTGCCCCCGCAAGTGACAACGGGGACCCCAGCTGCTTTGGAGGATCCCATTGAGATGACTGGTCAAAGGGCTTTTAGAGAACCTCCTCCACTTGACCAAAATAACCTCACTTAATCAAGTAGGGTGTTGATGGCAGAGATAAGGGGTCTCAAAACTATGATATCACATTTAACCAATATGGCGAAGCAACTGATAACAGTAGTAGCTGAATTTAACATCATCAGTCCAAGTAATTATGAGAAAAAGGTACCTGAGGATCCCTCAAAGCCTCACATGCCATATAGCACTCTGGGGGTGCGAGGAAAGTCTGTGAGGACAAGAAAGAGGCCCTGTACAGAGTACCTTGAGGCTTGGGACCACCAGGGAAACTGGTACCCTAGAAAGGTTGGAGATCAACCACCATGCAAAACCTCACTAGAACACTCTGGGGGCCAGGTTCTCTGGGACTAGTAATTTGACCTAGCCTAAAAATAGTCTGGAAACAGCTCCACATGCCCAACAAAGGAATTTGTCATTACTACCCCAAATCTACAAGCTAATGTGACCACTCTTTCCTCCCCTTCAAGGTATGAGGGCGAGGAGTCGCTGAAGAATAGGGTCACACGTTGGATAAGAAATGTTAGGGGCTGTAGATCGATTATTCGGGAGGTCATTTTCAGCGACAAAAGACGTCCTGTAAATGGTCTCAATTTCGATTGTATCGAACTAACCCTTGTGAACTGGCAACTAGCTGATAGCTTTGTGGCTCTTAATGTTAGGACTAGTCCTCCAAAAGATTCCACTATTCAATTTAAATACCAATGGGTAGGAGAACATGTGACTAATGCCCATCAAGCCTCACATTCTCGTACGGACTGTGACTCCATTCTGTGGGAACTTGACTAACAGTGTAGAGCGAACGTCCTCCCTCCAGTTATGCACAATGTATCATCGTAGATTACTTATAGAGTCTCAGGGCACAATTCAAGAGGAGGAACGTCAGCCTTGAAACTGACCAACTCACACACCATATTATATATTAGCCCGAATACCACTAAGCAAAATGCTCAGGAAAATGCTGTTCCGACTATTAATACAATTTTGTTTCAGCAGGGCCCTTTATACTCAAAGAAAAATGTAATCATGATCGACTGATAAGGTAGCTGTCATTTCCTGGAATGTGGCAGGTTTAAAGTCTAAAGTCGATCTACCAGATTGGAATGACTTTATTGAGATGTTTGATAGTTGCTTATTCCAGAAAATTTGGAGTACTGATCTGGTGTTCAGGGCCAGTTATATTAGCTACTGTATTCCAGTCAAAACTAATCACTGTGGGTTGCCATATGGAGGGCTGCCAAAATGGGTCAGAGTTTCACGTAATTGTACAATTTGGAGATTAGAGATTGATCCCCCTGATATCCTGGGAATACATCTAAGGACTAACAGGAATCTTAATGTGGATATTTATAATGTCAATGTGAGAGGGGTAGGGTGGCACGTTTTTAGAAAACCTGGAAATATTTTAGAATCATTGGGAGAAGAGGAAATATTTTGCACGTTATTTTGATGGGGGATTTCAGTACTACATTTGAACCCCTGGATAGGGATAACATTAACTTAATTAGAGAATAAGATGAAAAATGGGCCATTACCCTACTTGACCTAGCCCCTGTATTAAAGTAGACCCAAGCAGCCCTACAAATGATGGCCCTTAAATTAGAATATGGGCTCAGGGCAGTGAACCGTAGAACAAAGTTATTCTGCAGGGGGGCATTTACATACAATAAACCTAATCGGGAAAGTCGCATTGATTATATTCTGATTGATCTCAGATTATGGTATAATGTGGCGGATGTGATAAGTAAGGAAAGACCTGAGAGCGATCATAACCCTTTATGCTTTTCCATGCTATCACTCTGGGAAAAGCTGCCCTCTGATCTCCTACCTCGCCAAATAACTATGGATGTTCAGCTAACTAACAACAAACGTCAACTCAAATGGCACCAACTAGCCATGTGGCATGGCACACTATCTTCCATTAGTCTTGGCTTATTAGGTGCCTTATCCAACGTAGAAGCTATACTTACTAAAGATGATAACACAAAGGAAGCAGCATAAATTCATTCACGCATCTTTGACCACATTACTCTGTATTTCTCAACTCCTACTACACACAAAAGAACGTTTTACAATATTGATACATGGTTTAAAAAGGTGTGTAGGCAGACCAGAAGGTAGCTAATACTGGCTATTAGATCAAGGGAGCTAGGCCAAATACACTTTTGAAGAAAGCCCAACGCAAAGCAAAAAGGGACTGGGATGAAAAGAGATGGAGTAATCTTCAAAAATCATGTTCTGACAAAGACCTGTGCAAATTTTGGCCTTTGGTGAAATAGGGGGGCAATGTGGCAACATCACAACCCACTAATTATATCTCACTTTTTGATTGGTTCAACCACTTTAATTTGTTATATACCGATGAAACACACGTTCCCTAGCATGATATACCCAGCATATGTTTGAAGCCCCAAGTCCGGATCTAAAAACAGCCCAGAGGCTGTTGTTCATGGAAAGGCCCTAGGGCCTGACGGAATACCAGGAGACTTGTTCATCGATGACAAAAAATGTGGTCTAAATATATAAATATGCTGGTCAGGTGGCTTAGTGGACTAATGCGTCCACTGTAGGGGCCTATCTTTGATCTCATAGTCACATGTTCAAATCTCTGGAGTTCCACTCATCCTTTCATAGTTCTGAGTATCATTGAGTTGGGTAACAATAAACATCTGCTATTCAGTGGCAAGAGGCGCTTCAGGGTGAGCATGTGCTTTATAAATACACATGTTATGTTTTGTTATATTCTAGTGCTGACTAATGCAATTGCAAGGGGAGTGCCCTCCCCGACTCCTGGAAAGGAGCTGAGGTGCTACCTTTCTTTAAGACAGATAGTTACCTATCAATTACAGACCAATAAGTCCAATCACTTCTATTCAGAAGGTCTTTTGTTGGATGGGACTGGCCAAAATTCAGGAGTGGATTGATGACAAAGAAATATTATCCTTACTACAAGCCGGATTTAGGAAGAAAACTAATACTACAGACCAGGTCTTCCGATTTATGCTTTTGTATTGGAAAATTGTGTTTATCGGCAGAGGTCACATATATGTGAACTTCGTCGATTTGAAGTCTGCTTTCGATCTGATACCCCGACAGAAGTCGTGGCAAGTATTACGGAATATGGGATGGACCAAAACATCTTATCAATTGTCATTCGTCTTCATGAGGGCAGCTTTGTCAGAGTACGATGGAGCAAACAGGGACAGCTTACAAACCCAATCCCTGTTAGCAATGGGTTCTAACAGGGTTGCGTGCTTGCCCCTACTTTGTTCACTTTTTACCTGATTGTCATAGTACACTTCCTTTCATTGTATCCTGCCTTGAGGCTAGGCCCGGTGGTTTCGGAAGTGAAGTTTGAGGAGAGAGCTGGTGCCAAGACGCTGGGGGCATCGGAACTGTGCAGCATGGCTGCTGGGGCCAGCAGTGGGTTCCCTGCATCCAGCCCTGATCTACTGTTGGGATCGGCGTTGCCTGGAGGGGTCGAAGTGGCTGCCCGAACTTGCCTGCACAGGAGCGGAGGCGGTGACGGAAGAGGCTGAGAGGCCTGCCGCTGATGGAGTGTGTCTGGCCTGCCACAAGACCCTTGGGACATTTAGGCTCCTGGACTGCCAGCAGTGCCAGGAGCATAGAGGACATTGATAACAATGGGGTAGACCCAAAAGATCAATAGGACCTGGGTAACTGTATATATATATGAAAAAAGTGGTCCTAGATACACAATTTAAACGCAATTAATGATATGAATATTATTTCTTCACAGTCAAAAAAACAACAAAATCAGACTAAATCTGAAACAGATTTAGTCTGATTTTGTTGTTTTTTTGACTGTGAAGAAATAATATTCATATCATTAATTGCGTTTAAATTGTGTATCTAGGACCACTTTTTTCATATATATAGGAGCATAGAGGAGGCAGATCTCTAGTGGCACAAAGACCTTGTGGCGGCACAGCCCGGGATGTGGGCTGGTGTGTGAGGCCCGGAGTGTAGAGGGAGCCCAGTTTTGACAAGATAAGACTGCTGGTAGGTTGGCCTATGTCCAGTTGCGGCATTATATTTGTTTTGGGCCATGCTTACACCCCGGGGGCATCTTGAGCCCTGTTAAGGGTCTGGGCCAACACCTCTTGCCTGTTTTTGAGGATATTGCAGCAGGGCATTAGGGGTGCAGACCGAATCGAGGGCCCCACTCATCCAGGTCACACAACTTGAGTAGTGCTGCATATGACCTGGTGGTCTTCAGCTCAGGCCTTGATTGCCACCCCTTTCCAGGGGAAACCCAGCTCCTCTGCTCAATTTTGATATTTGTTGTAGGCGTAGATCTGCTTCTACCCCGTAGGGGCATAAACATTTTCCCTTCTGCCTTTGGCCTCTTGGGTCGGGTAGGACCGCTCAGGGATTGGCAGACTGCTGACCCGGAGGACTGTAGAGCAGCAAATTGTTGGTATTTGTCAGGCAGTCCAGATGTTAAAGGATAAACCAACAAAGGCGGAGCAGGCCAACAAAATATATAAGTAGGCCCTACCATTGCCGCAGGAGGGCACGGTGGGCCAAACACGCAGCTGCTGCCCGGGGAACCATCACCCCCTACCCTGGCTGACCTCCTGGTGGAAATCAAGGGGTCCCAGGAATTAACCTTGACAAGGATTGTAGGAAGGTTGAATCCGACAGCATGGTTACCCCCACTTTTTACCTGGTGTTTTGATGGTTTTTGACTTAGTTTGGCTGGGATCCTGCTATCCAGGGTCCCAGCCTATCTGCTTGCCTCTCTAAATTGGTTACATGTACATTAGGTACACTCCAGATTGGTTACTGGGTTACCCTTGTGAGCCCCTAGTATATGGTACCTTAGGTACCAAGGGCATAGATGCCCCAGAGGCCTACCAGTGGCTTAAGCATGTATTATGCCACCCCTGGGAAGCCTTCCAAAATGCACCACAGGTCTGCTACTGCAGCCTGGGTAAGGTGGTTCTTGTACCCCTTACTTAGATATAGTATAACTATATCTACCTATATATATAGACCCATATAAACCTATAAGTCACTCCTATGGCAAGCCTTGACAATCCTGAAGGCAGAGTGCTTGGTTTTGTGTGAGAGGGTGCGCACGCATGAGCTGAGCCCCTCTGCAGCTTTCGAAATCCCTTCCTTATAGCTGTTCTATGATACAGCCATACCATATACTCTTAAGTGCATTATAACCTCGCGGTTAATGCCAACTTTGGAACAGCTGCATCAAAACATATCATGTTTGGTGTCAAACACTTTGGAATACTACCCCCACCAGTTCTGGCGGCGGGGGTAGCATTCCACCCTTCTAGAGGGAGAAGACATGTACACACTGGTCTACCCGATAATAGTTAAACAGAGACCCAGCATCACAAAATGGATGCTGCTGCCACATACACAAGTCTGACCTCCTGCTGCTGGACGATAACTCTGGCAGGGGAGGCTTGGACAATAGGATTCCTGTCCTGGGAGTTGCCAGCACCTCCCCAGGCAGGCTTTAGTGTATTGGAGCAGGGTGGGTGCATTCAGTGAATGCTTTCCAGACTGTGCCTGGGGCACACAAGGTGTCCCCGTGTATTTCCCAGTTCAAACCGGTTGCTGGGGCACTCAGCCCCAGCTCTGGTGTGAAACTGGACAAAGGGGAAGGGGTGTAACCACCCCCTCCCCAGGTCCTCCCATAGATGGGACCTTAGAGTTAGTCCAACCCCTAAACTTAGTATACGTATAGGAGCACAGTCCCTAGGACTTTAGATTACCCTGGACGAAACTCTGCAACATATATCTTGGACCTTCGGCATTCCATTTTGACTGGAAGACTGAAGAAATCTCCCTTGGGGTCAAGGAATGACTCCCCTGTTCAAACAGGCACCAAAGAAACATCATGCCAGTCTGCATTTTTGAGGCTCCTGCCGGATCCTGAAGAATCTGTGACACAGGACATGGACTTCCAGATATCTCTGAGGCTGACACGAGTCCCCAGCAAAGCTGAGACCTGTAGCCATCACGAGAGACGTGAGACCGGACCTCCTGGACATCCAGCACATTTGCTAGTGCATCGACTTCCCGAGCTTTCCCGAAGTTGTGCATTGGGCTACTTGTAGTCCAAGCCCTGAACACCTTTTGCACTGAGCTTGGAGGCCTACACTCCACGAGTGTTCCATGGGTCCTCTTCCTGCATTTCTGCTTGAGGCCCCTTTGTGATCCCTGGTCCGTCAACTGGTGGGTCTCCACAAAGGAATCTACTTTGTTTCTTGGGCTTCTATGGTTGCTCCAGACGTGCCCTGACTCCCCTCCAAAGGGTGAGTCCCTCCGACCTTGCTGGTCTGCTCCGAAGCCAATCTTTCCCTTCTGCGTGGGTTGCTGTTGCCAAGGGTTGTTGGGTCCAATCCGGATACCGATGCTGCAACACTCGACATCCGACATGGGACAGCTCGAATCCAGCTCCTGGTTGTCGTCGACACCTCCTGGTCCTCGTGGCTGAAGAGTCAAGCTTCACCTACATCACCTGACAAGAGGTAAGCTCTCTCAAGAAATAAGACATTGAACTGCAGTCCCTTGTGGTGACATTGGATGACCGGGCGGAAGATGTGGAATGCCGGTCAAGATGGAACAATCTTCAATTTGTAGGCTTTCCTGAAAGAGCCAAAGGAAAATCTGCAGAGCTGTTCTTACAGGAATGGATAGCAAAGGACCTGAAACCTAAGCGACTCTCAAAAAGGTTCACCATTGAGCGTGCCCATAAAGCATAGGCATCAATGCCCAGGCCAGGGGCACCACCTTGAGCCATTATTGCGCGTTTATTTAATTTCTGGGACAGGGGCATCTTATTGCAACATGTTCTAGTCTGGGGGGGGGAGTTCCCCCAGTTTTAGAACAATCACATTATGATCTTCCAAGATTATACTCCCAAGGTCCAAAACCAACTCAGAGACTATATGACAGTTACAAAAATACTGCAAGACCATGATCTTCGATACAGTCTCATGTTCCTGATGAAACTGCGAGTAAAATACGAGGGCTGTACACTGTTCTTCTCTACCCCAGAGGATGCTCACAGTTGACTGGATACCCTGGGCCATACACCCTCTGGACCATAGCCTGTGTCCAAGCCGAGTCGTGGAACACAAAGCTACATAAGCACTTTTCGGACTCCGTTCATAGTGCAGGCAGCCGGCAGATGATGAGGATTATGGTGTGCCCTGACAGAACCCTGGTGAACTCTTAGTTTGTGCTGGACACTGGTGAATCCTTTAAAGCCCTAGAGAGGGTACCAATTAACTAATGGCTGATGCCAATTTGGTAAGGCGTGGCAAGACTGATTGGATCCTACCTGATTGAATTGAAACTGTACTGACACTTGGGGGTTGAACACTCATGTCTTCGTGTGATTATGTTTTACTTGTCTGGGGCACAACACTTAATGCATACACGCTATCTTTGACCACCGTACATGGAGGGGTTGTCTGAAGGATGCATCGATTATGAAGTTTTATATGGTATTATTTTTGTGGGGTATTAACTGAAACTTGCAGGTGGGCTGAGGTCCCGTTGCTAGTGGTTAGAGTTCCTTTGGCCTCGCCACCCGGGTGGGATGCAAGGTTCACAGCATGAAGCGATTTCACAAGTTGGGATTTGTTCCTTAAGGGAGGGATTGGAGCGGTGGCACTTAGAGGTTGGCCTGATGTTCCAGGCCCCAATAGTTTAAAATCACTGCCTTTGGGATGTGGGTATAGTTTTCTATATTTAATGGGTGTTTTGGTTTTACTGCTGATAGGGTATTGGCGAATTGGTGATAACGCTTTGCAGCTCCCTTGCCGGAGCATATGAAATGTATGTCAGTGTGATCCCTGAAGTGCAAGTGGAGGAGCCAGCTCTTTGCTACTTCCTATTACAGCTACACAAGAGGCGTACCTCTCTGGGTGGCCCCCTGATTCCTCTTTGCTGCTCGAGAAAACTACGACTGATCCCCAGGAGAGATATGTGATTGTTTTGGGAGCGTTGGATGCTAGGAATGTTTGCTTGGTGATTATAAATGTACCCAACACAGACTCTTTTTTGGAACTGTAATGAGGTCAGTGGCTGAGTATGTGGGTACCGAGATCCTCTTTATGGGGGACCTTAAATGTATGCTCAATGGGGAGTTGGATCGCCTACCCTTTTGATCATTGGGTACTAAGCCCACTATGAGTAGTGCCCTTAAAGAAATGATGATTGGTACTTTCCTTCAGGATATATGGAGAGTGAGGAATCTGTATGCTATAGTGTATTCCTGCCATGTGCCCACTACTGAGACTTATAGTTGCTTAGACTATTGCTTGTTAACTGACGCCCTACTACATTGTGCGGAGCTGTGGCATACCTGGTATGTTATATTTCTGACCACTCCCATTTTGCTGGTTACACTCTGATTGTCCAGAGAGCCCCCAAGTGTAACTGTATGGCAGATGCAGGCTGAGGCCCTCCCCGATTTAGTATTCACTGAGGCTGTGCGAGAGGCAGTTGATCATTAATTTACAGAAAATTGGAACTGTGGAGGGGTTGAATGGGATGCTATGAAAGTGGTACTGTGTGGGGAGTGTTTAAAAGTAACCTATGGCGTGAAACAACAATTATCTAGATCTTTAGATTCTCTGGAACAAAGACTGGGAACCCTAAAGACTGAGGTGACAGATGGCTCCAGGTACTAGATGAGTGGTGGGAGTGTAAAGAGAGTTACTTGAAACTTGGGACCGTCATGATAAATTTGTCTGCACCAGCTACCGACAGCGGCTCCATATGGAGGTAGACAAGGCTAGTAGGTTGCTTGTCACTCTTCTCTGTAGGAAATCTTGGGTTCCAACATTAACTGGGATTTGAAATGTGTCAGGGGGCAGGGTTTGCACACAGGCGGCACAATGAGGTTGTTTGCCTCACATCTGGAGGCACTTTATGCCAGCCCGCCACCTATCTTGGCACAGACGAGATGTTATTTGGAAGGTTTGGAGTTGCCATCTCTGCACTGAGAAGAGAGAGGCCGTCTGGAGGCTCCCTTGTCTAAAGAAGGGATTGTAGTGGCTATACAGGCATTGAGGACAACTAGGGCCCTGGTAGCAATGGCTTACCAGCAGAATTCTAACAGCGTAAGATGAGGGTGATAGATGAAAGGCTCTTAGAAGTCTATACTGAAGCATTCAAGAAAGGAATACTCCCTGTTTCCATGAGGAAAGCCATTTTGGTTATGCTGCCCAAGCCAGATAAGGATGCAGAGGTGGTCACTTCGTACCACCCACCTCTCCATGCTTAATGTCAATGAATGAAATGAAATAAAACTTATAACGCGCGACTTTGCCCGGAGGCGTCAAGGCGCCTATAAAAAAAATCATAAAAGGCAAAACCAGAGAACTAAGGGTAAGCTTTGGCAAAAAGCCATGTCTTCAGGGCCTTTCTAAAAGTTTGCATCGAAGGCAGAGTCCTAATTTCATGGGGAACAGTATTCCACCATCTAGGAGCAAGGCTGGAAAAGGCTCTACCTCCCCACTTGGCTCTTCGAACTCGGGGGACTGATAGAAGAAACTTCTCTGAAGAGCGGAGGTTTCTAGGGGGGGCATAGAGAATCAAGAGATCTTTTACTCCTCCTGTCTCTTTTCTGTTCAAGGCTCCGTAAACCAAACAGAGAACTTTAAAAGAAATCCTGGCATCGATTGGAAGCCAGTGCAAGGTTTTCCTGGCGAGAGTTGCTGATGACCTCCTAGGCAAGTCCAGAACAAACTTCGCCGCGGCATTTTGCACAGTTTGAAGTCTTTGTAACAAGCATTTATTTACTCCAGCATAAAGGGCATTGCAATAATCAAGCCGAGAGGCTATCAATGCAACCACAATTTGCTTCCGGGCTTGTACGGACAGATAGTGCTTAATCTTCCGCAAGAGCTTAATAATGCCCCAGCAAGTGAAGATGGTCCTGTTGACTTGATGACCCATAGCAAGGGCCGGATCGATCATGACCCCCAAGTTTCATGCTAAGAGGGTAGGAACCGGGCAAGTCCCCAGAGATAGGGGCCACCATTCCGTCGACCAGATGTCTTCCTTCCCGCCGAACACAAGGATCTCCGTCTTTTCGCCATTTAGCCTCAATGAATTGTCAATAATCCATTGAGCAACTGCCTCCATACAGTGTCTAAACTTGGAGGCAGAAGATCTAGCAGGCTGGGCAAGAGACAGCAAGATCTGGGTGTCATCGGCGTAGGAAACTGCCTCCATCCCGAACGATCTAATGAGGCTGGCCAGTGGGGTCACATAGATGTTAAACAGGGTCGGACTTAACGCCGACCCCTGTGGGACCCCACACTTCACCGGCAGGGATGGAGATAGAAACTTCCCCAGCTTCACTCTCTGTTCCCTCTGGTCCTGGAAGGAGGCCAACAGACTTAAAGCAGGCCCCTCCACCCCTATCTCCCTCAGTCGAGATGTTAAGACGAAGGGAGACAGGGTATCAAACGCAGCCGTGAGATCTAACAGGATCAGCAGGGTACTCAAACCCTTATCAACTGTGGTGCGGATGTTATCAAGCACCACAGTAAGGGCCGACTCCGTGCTATGACCCTTTCGAAATCCGTGTTGCGAATGATCCAAGAGACCAGAGGTTTCCAAAAAGGATGCAAGATGCTGGTTAAGGTTGCCTTCCAGCATCTTTGCTGGGGCTGGGAGCAACGAAATGGGGCGAAAGTTTTTGAGATCCTCCGGGTCTAGGGTAGGCTTTTTCAAGAGGGGTTTCACCACCGCTTTCTTCCATTGGGAAGGAAAAATGCCATCCCTCATGGCCCTGTTCATGATCTGGAGTAGGGGGGGCAGAAGAGTATCCTTACATTGCTTAAGAAGTTTGAGAGGGCAAGGGTTGAGGGGAGAGCCCGACCTGGTCTTAGCCAAGAGGACATCCAATTCCTACAGGGAACGAAGGGGAAAACCAGACAGAAGGACCGGATTAGCAGGTCTAACAAACACTGGGGCGGGAGAGACCTGAGAGGTGGAAAAAGATATTGAGGCCCTTTGTAGCTCTAGGGCCGAAACAATATAAAGATCCTAAGCAAGGTCATTGCGATGCGACTCCTGCCAGCCATGCCTCAATTAAACCAGGAGGATCAATGTGGTTTTATATCATGGAGAAATACCATCTGCAATTTGAGGAGACTCGCATTGGTCTAGCATGCCCTAACCCCGGAACAGGACCCTGTGCACTGGGCTCCTAGATATTGAAAAGGCCTTTAATTTTTTATCATGAAACTATTTGTGGGGTGTCTTGCACACAGCAGGATAGGGGACACCCTCCTGCGATGGGTTCAATTGCTTTACAGACAGCCAATGGTGTGGGTGAGGGTGGGGGGAATGGTGTCTTACCAGTTCTCTCTACATTGCGGTACTCGACAGGGGTGCCCGCTGTCCCCCTGCTGTTCGCATTAGCGATGGAGCAGTTGTCATGCAGACTGCACAATGCCTTACGGAGATGGGAGTGCAGATTGGGGAGGAAGCATACATGTGAACTCCCTATCTGATGAGGACACCCTGATCTATTTGAGACAACCTACATTTTCAATCACTATCTTGTTGGTACTTCTGGCTGAGTTCATTGAATTATCAGGTCCCACCACTAACCACACCAAATCTAGGCTGTTCCCCATGGGAACACTAGCGGATTGGCCTCTGGTGACCCTCCCCTGTACAGGCATGCTCTGGGTAAATGAAACTATTAGGCACCTGGGAATCAGATTGGTCCATGGTGCATTGAGTTTTGTGGACCTCAATATGGGGAGAGTATTGTTGAAGTTAAAACCATCTGTAAGATTCTGGAACACTTTGCATTTATTTTTCATGGGAAAGGTGGCACTAGTTAAGATGATTGTTTTTCCCCGCTGACTGTATATTTTTCAGGGAACCTTATACGAGATCCCCAGGAAGGTGTTCATAGAACTGGATAAACTAATAGTTGAGTTATTATGGGTATTGGGTAGGAAGCGGTGGACTGCGCCGTGGTTTACGGGGGCGTTGCGTATTGAACGCAGCCAGTGCAAGTTGGCGGAAAGGGCTTGGCGTTCTCAGTATGGGGGGGAGGCCAGACTCACCTATAGGTTGGCGGTCAAAGCGTACCATCGTAACATTCTGTGCGCAAAAAAAGAGTACCTCGCCAGGAGGATCGAGGTGGCCTCCAACTCCTGTAAGTCAAGTCAAGTCAAGTCAAGAGATTTATATAGCGGGCTACATACCCATAGGGTCTCAAGGCGCTTGAGGGGGGGTGGGGAATTACTTGTCGAATATCCAAGTTTTAAGTTGCTTTCTGAATGCTAGGTGGTTCTGAGTGAGGCGAAGGTGAGTAGGGAGAGAGTTCCAGGTTTTAGCTGCCAGGTAGGAGAAGGATCTGCCTCCCATGGTGGTTCTGTTGATGCGAGGTACAGTGGCAAAAGCTTGGTTGGAGGATCGTAGCTGATGGGAGGGGGTGTAGAAGGATAGTCGTGTGTTGAGGCATTCAGGTCCAAGTTCGTAAAGTGCTTTGTGTGCGTGTGTTAGGAGGCGGAAAGTAATCCTCTTATTTACGGGGAGCCAGTGGAGGTTTTTCAGGTGATCAGAGATGTGTTCTTTACGCGGGATGTCTAGTATGAGCCTGGCTGAAGCGTTCTGGATGCGTTGGAGTTTTTTCTGGAGTTTTGCGGTGGTACCGGCGTAGAGGGTGTTTCCGTAGTCCAGGCGGCTAGTGACCAGTGCGTGGGTGACCGTTTTTCTAGTTTCGGTGGGGATCCAGCGGAATGTTTTTTTGAGCATGCGAAGAATGTTGAAACAAGATGATGAAACGGCGTTGACTTGTCTGGTCATCGAGAGTGAGGAGTCCAGGATGACGCCCAGGTTCCGTGCGTGGTCTGTCGGGATGGGTGCTTTTCCAAGGGCCTCTGGCCACCAAGAGTCGTCCCAGGCGGAGGGGGAGGTGCCTAAGATGAGGACTTCTGTTTTGTCGGAGTTCAGTTTCAGACGGCTGTGCTTCATCCACTCGGCTACTTCTTTCATTCCTTTGTGTAAGTTGGTTTTGGCGGTGTTAGGGTCTTTGGTGAGTGAGAGGATCAATTGAGTGTCGTCAGCGTAGGAGATGATGTTGAGGTTGTGTTGGCGAACGAGGGTCGCAAGGGGGCTCATGTAAACGTTGAAGAGGGTGGGGCTGAGAGAAGATCCTTGTGGCACGCCACAAATGACTTCAGTGGCCTCTGACTTGAATGGTGGGAGGCGGACTCTCTGGGTTCTTCCGGTGAGGAACGAGGTGATCCATTCCAGTGCTTTTCCTTGGATTCCGACGTTACTGAGGCGATGTAGAAGGGTGTTGTGGCAGACTGTGTCGAAGGCAGCGGAGAGATCGAGGAGGATGAGGGCGACTGTGTCTCCGTTGTCCAGTAGAGTTCGAATGTCGTCAGTTGCAGCGATGAGTGCGGTCTCAGTGCTGTGTTTGGCTCGGAAGCCGGACTGTGAGGAGTCAAGGGATTTGTTGCTTTCGAGGAAGGCGGCGAGTTGGTTGTTGACAGCTTTCTCTATGACTTTGGCCGGGAATGGAAGAAGCGAGATGGGGCGGTAGTTTTTGAGTTCGGTATGGTCAGCTGTGGGTTTTTTCAGAAGGGCGCTGAGTTCTGCGTGTTTCCAGCTTTCTGGGAAGGTGGCGGAGTTGAGGGAGCAGTTGATGACATCTCAGAGGTGTGGTGCTATGGTGGAGTCTGCTTTGTTGAAGATGTGATGAGGGCATGGGTCAGTTGGGGATCCTGAGTGGATGGAGTTCATCAGGCGGAGATTTTTACCGTGGTGAGGGAGTTTACTGCCCCCAGATCCAATCTACAGCAAGCAGTCCCATCTGAGGCCTGGGTCTGTGACCTGGCTAGGTTTTTTACTGATAAAATCAGATTGATCCAGGCCTCCTTCTCTACCGAGTCTGCGGAAGGGGACGTTAGCACCGGGGTGGGGCGAGCACCATCGGCTACGCCAGAGGCTTTGTTGGCGGAGTTCCCGCCGGTCTCCTCTGATGCTTCCCTCTCACTTCTGGCTAGTCTCAAGTCTGGGTTGCCATTAGATCCCTGCCCTGCCAAATTTTTGGCCAGGATGGCGCTGCTGATGAACCCCCTGGTGAATCCTCTCCTGAATTCATCCTTGAGAGAGGGGAGGCTCCCTTTGCCCTGGAAAAGGGCGATGGTGATCCCCCTCCTCAAAAAGCCGGGACTGGATACCGGGGTTCTGGCTAATTATCGGCCAATTTCTCTTCTTCCGGCCCTTGCAAAGCTTACAGAGAAGCACGTGCACGGCGTACTCTCGGGCTTCCTTGAATCAAATGATCTACTGCATCCCTCGCAATCCGGCTTTCGGCCTAACCTGAGCACGGAGACGGCACTTCTTGAGGTGTCTGAGGTCATCCGCGAGACACTGGATGCAGGTGGGAAGGCCGTGCTTGTCATGCTGGACTTGTCGGCGGCCTTCGACACCGTCCCCCACGAGGCTTTACTCACCAGACTCTATGACATCGGTCTGAGGGGGACGGTGTTCAAATGGTTTACATCGTTTCTGGAGGACCGTCAACAAACGGTCTGGGCCTCTTCAAGCTCCGCTGAGATGCCGCCACTGGGAGTCGGAGTTCCACAGGGCTCTGTGTTGAGCCCGACTCTTTTTAACATCTTTATGACCCCTTTGGCGGCACTAGTGGAGGCTTCGGGGGCCCAGATCGTGTCCTATGCGGATGACACGCAGCTTCTCTTCAACTGCAAGAAAGATCAGCCATTTGATGGGGAGAGCATCCGGGGATGTCTGAAGAAGGTCTTTGACTGGTTCCAGCAGAATGGTCTCAAGGCCAACTCCAGTAAATCGGAGGTTCTGCTTTTTGGTTGTGCTTCGGAACCGGAATGGCGGGAGTGGTGGCCAGCGGACATGTGTCCCCCCGCCCAGTCATCTGTGACTGCCAAAAATCTGGGAGTCAAGGTTGATAATAACCTTACGTTCAGATCGCACATTCTTGGTCTGACGGGCACCTGTTTTGGCATCCTTAAGATGCTCCGGAAGTTCCTACCCCTGCTTAAAGAGGAGCATAGAAAGATCACTGTCCAAGCTCTAATAGGATCTAGACTGGACTATGCTAACGCTCTTTATTTAGGACTTCCGGATTATCTGGTCCAAAGGTTGCAAGTGGCGCAGAACTCTGCGGCTCGCGCCATTTTCGGCCTTCACAGGCGGGCAAGAACATCTGGGGTGCTACAGTCTCTTCACTGGCTCCCCATCCGAAAGCGGATAATGTTTAAAACCTTGACGCTGGTGCATAAGGCACTCTCTGGTTCCGGAGCAAAGTATCTGCAGCGTAGACTGGCCCTCTATCGTCCGGCCCGCTCTTTGCGGTCGGAATCTTTGTTCATGGCCGTGGTTCCCCGGGTGAGGAGGGCTCGCACTGGGGGTCGTTCCTTCAGCCTTAAGGCTCCCCAGCTGTGGAACTCTCTGCCCCTTGCTCTACGCAGTATTCCCAGTCTGATCCTGTTCAGGAAAAGCCTGAAGACCTGGCTTTTTAACCTTTAGGTTGTTTTCTTTTCTTTTTTATGTTTTCCTCGCTGTTCACTGTTATGTTTTTTAAACTGCTGAGTCGCCCTCATAAAGCGCCGGGACACTCTTGTTGAGTAGCCGTGCGCTATATAAATAAAAGTTTAACATAACATAACATAACATAACTACACTACACTTAAACGTACCTGGGGCGGGCTAGGTCTGGAACTGCCCTCTTTAGCACTCTACTATTTTACTGCACAACTGCAACATGCGGTTCATTAGTTTGGTGACAATGAGAACTGGGAAGCCCGATTGCTATGAGGCACCTATGGGGACCTTTCTTTAACAAGCACTTAATTATGGGCTGCTTCATCCCTCCTGTAGTGCCAGTTGTAGTTAAACAGGTATGTGTGACATGGGAGCGAGCAATTAAAGGGGGGCTGCGTCGAGCTCCGTTCGCGTTTGATATGCCTATTTGGGCCCTCCGACACTTCTCCCAGATTGCCAGATCGTTGGCAGCCTGTGCGATTTGGCCGTCCTTTTCGGAGTCACCCCCAGAATCCCAGATTCTGGGGACCTTACTGAACTTAGGAGGTGGACGTAGACTGGTATCCCACCTTTACAGGGTACTGAAGGAGTACCTGCCAACTACTGAGCTCCCTGTGCAGAATAGATGGCAGAACCTACTGGATACTCCATTATTGCCAAAAGACTGTGTCACTGTACATGAGGGGGTCAGGACAGTGTCGTCTAACACCCACTTTAAATTGATTCAATTTAATGTAATGCACCAAGTGTATTTAGCCTCCATAACCTTGCACACCATATACCCCACACAGTCCTCCTTCTGTTCCAGGTGTAATCATGTGGACACAGACTTCATTCATATGATATGAGGCTGCCCAGGCATAATCCGATATTTGGATGAGATCCTGGCCTCCTGGGGCAGGGCCACTGGCTGGCCCATCCAAAGCGACATAGGGCAAGGCCTCCTAGGACAGGTCCCATTTTAAAAGAAAAAGAAATTAAGTAGAATGTTTTTTGTGTTGGTGCTCACATTGACCAAACGGAGGGTAGCTATACAATGGTTATCACTGATGGCCTCTATGTTTGCTGAGTGGAAACGGAACATGGCTGAAAGGGAAAATGTGGAAGAATGCCATATGCTGAAAACCCGCAGGGATGATAAACTTGCAGATGATTTTGAGGCATGTGCTGCGATGAACACTGAGCTGCTGGACCCCCCTGCCACCTGTTCTCCATGAGCGGAACTGGGCATGAAGGTTGGCCCATGTGTGGAGAGGGGGAGAGGATCAAGGGTCCACGGGATTCAGGGTAGGGGGATGGGGATGGGCTTGGTTTCAGAAAATGACATGTTTACTGTCTTGTTATGCTGTAGTGCAACTGGGTGTGAGCCGTGTGGCCCTAAGTGGGTGGTGATTCATTTTGTTGCTGAATATACATTGCTATGTTTCTATTCTGTCATCATGCTGACCTGTGATACCGTATTGTCTTGCTGATGTTAATTGGCAAAAAAAACTATCACTTTAAAGATAAAAAGCAAGAATAAGACCGCTTCTGTTCTAGAGGAGACTAAGAGCCACCCCTTAACTACCAGTTTATACGAAAGCCATGCAGGAGGTAGTTAAACAGGACGGATTTCAAAAACTATATTGGCTTGACAACATCAAGAAGTTGCTCACGGAAAGCCCCCAGGGTCTGACAGAACACCGGTAGACATCTTTATCGATGACAAAGTAAATTGGGCTAAATATATCCTAGTGCCGACTAATGCAATTGCAAGGTGAGTGCACCTCCGCGACTCCTGGAAAGGAGACAAGGTAGTACCTTTCTATAAGAAGGGAGAGAGAAAGAGACCTATCAATTATAGACCAATAAGTCTAATCGATTCTATTCAGAAGGTCTTTTGTCGGATGGTACTGGAAAAAATTCAGGGGTAGATTGGTTAAAAAGAAATATTGACCCCACTACAAGCTGGATTTAGGAAGAAAATTAGTACAACAGACCAGGTGTTCTGATTTATGCTTTTGTATTGGAAAATTGTGTTAGTCGGCAGAGGTCATTTATATGTGGCCTTTGTCGATTTAGAGTCTGCTTTCGACCAGGTATTCTTGACAGAAGTTGGGGCAAGTATTACAGAGTGTGGGGGATGGCATCAAACATCTTATCAATTGTCAACCGTCTTCATGAGGGCAACTTTGCCAGAGTACGATGGAGCAAGCAGGGACAACTTACAAACCCAGTTCCCGTTAACAAGAGGTTCCAAAAGGGGTGTGTGCTTGCCCCAACTTTGTTCTCCATGTACGTAAATGGCGTAGAACATCCACCCTACTTTTTGCGGATGACACCTTATTAGTGTCCCAAGCACCAAGATCCAAGGCTTAATGAATTACTTTGAAGATTTGTGTTCTCTAAGTGTCCTGGAAGTAAACTGAGCTAAGACTACGTACACGACTATTAACCAACATAAATCATACAGAGAGGGGATGAACCCGGTTGGAGTAGAACTGGAAAGAGTAGATGCCTTCAATTATTTGGGAATCAAGTTAACAACTAATATGTCATGGAAGATGCATGTTGACAAAAGGACCCTGAAACATAACCAGATCGTTGGTGCTATTCTGAAGGAACATCATGCATCCTATAGCAACCCAGTCACTCCAGCACTGCAGCTTTATGATTCGAAGGATGTGGGAACTGCTATGTATGGAGCAGAACTAAATTAACAGACATGACTCGATCTGAACACAAGTTCTTCAGGAATGCTGTCTCCCTCCCCTCAAGCACAACGATATATCCACTGAAACTTGACATGGGGAGGAAATCGATTTTAGACAAAGCAAGAATAAGACCGGTTCTGTTTTGGAGGAGACTTAGAGCCACCCCTTAACTAGCCGTTTATGCTGAAGCCCTGAAAGAGGTAGTTAAACAGGACAGATTTCACAAAATAGATTGGCTTAAAAACGATAAAAAGTTGCTTTAGTCTCTGGGCTTGCAAGAGGGGTGGGATGCCCTTCGAAGAGCAAATATCATTTTTTTACTGGCTATTGACAGCGCAGAATGATGCTCAGAACACCAATAGAGTCACTCTGTCAAATGAATTTGCTGAATTTAAGACTTAGCATTGTTTAACACTATCTGGATTCTATCACTGATCCAATTGATAGGAAATTATATATTCAATTCGGGAGACGACCTGTACTACGCAGGCGTTACACCGCGGTAGGTTTACAGCGAAAATCTTTCAATGATTTGCGCTGGATGGCGCTGTAAGCTAAGGAATAGTAAGATTTACTATTCCAACACCTTCCCTACCTGTACGTAGACTGGTGTTGGAATAGTAAATCGTACTATCCCTAAGTCCAGCACCCTCCTGCGCAAGTCGTTTTAACGACTTGCGTTGTAAAGTCTGCGTTGTAACATACCGCGATCAACATGATCGCGTAGTATCATCATACATTCAATCAATCCAGGGTAGGCTCTTTACCTCTCAGAGTGTTCACTGCTAAATGGTCAGCAGCACCTATGTCACCTTTGTGATGCACAGTCTGTAAAACTCATAATGAAACTGTAGCCATGTTTTATTTGCCTGTGCAGCGCACTCTCACCCCAAATCTACTTGGATTAAGCCAGTTTGTTTTCAGATTGGCTCACTGAACTATGTTGTAGCTTTAAGAATTTTAAGATCAGATTCTAGTTCCTTCTACGCTTGTTCTGTTGCAAAATATCTGGGAAGGATGTGGATTATAAGGCGGAAAGCTATGTCAATCTAAATGCAATGTTAATAGAACAAACCTCCATGTGCTGCGCATAAGAGAGGTACTAACTCTTTTTAAGCGCAATCCAGTCTCATTTTGATAGACAAATATTAGATATCAAAGTTGATTTGTAGTATTCGAGTACAAAGTAGTTAGAATATTGCTATTGCACAGAGGCCTTGTATTACTGTATTTTGCACTTCTTTCTAGAGTTTGCACATTGCCCTTTATACTTCTTGTAAGGGATGTAGAGTTGTGTTTATCACACTAGGAACTAGCACTCTGTTTTAAATACCCCTACTACTGAATTCCTCTGACATTACTTTAGAATGGAGGTCTGGACAAGGACACCACCGAACAAGATCATTATGTATTGTATTTTTGATGATCCTATTGCCCTTTTGAAGAAGAAACTCTGAAAAAGTTGATAGAGCTTTTTCTTCTTATATTATATTACAGCTAAGGCGTTTTGCTGGTTTTAAGTGTTATACTATTTGTATATAATTCCAATGTGATCATATTTTACTGTAATGTGTCACTTCTTTTATGGCATGTGTTACCAAAATAAAGTTTATTTACTTGCCTCTCAGGGTAGCGAGGGGGAGTTCAGAACACAATAGTCATCTAACAGACACAATAAAGTAATTTCCACCCCATTCCCTAACTATAATAAATCAATAAATCAGAAAGTAGTTTAATCTATCAGATAAACAAAATATCACCCAGCTCAATAAAGGTACACTTAGAGAATTTTTATCTTAATTATAATCCCCTGTAAGGATCCAGTCTTCCTCTGATGCCCTATCCCCTCTCTAGGAGTTTTAATATCTACAGTCCCCAGTATGTTGTATGGGCATTGGCATTAATCAAGCACAGGTGCAGTTTGCTATGGAATAGCTGACTGGCTAATGTGTAGATCAGTCATATGGATTTGCCAAAAAAGTCTTCATGCAGGCAAAAAATTCTATTGTTAAAACACCATATTTCTGTGCTTGCTCAATGTTTCATATTGCACACAGTTTGGCCCAACCTTATCTGCTTAGTGGAGCTTCATCTCTGGTGGTTCTGGCGGGCATGCTCGACGAAACTGCTCCTACAGTGGAAACTTCAGTGTGCTAAGCTGTGGTGGCTGCCTCGCTGGCGGGATCAGCGCAGAAGGTCTGCATGGCGATGCACATCTTTGGAGGCTTCAGGCTTCAAGGTTATTTGCTTACAAGTGCATGTTCTCAGCAGTTGCTGCCTCAAGAATGGTTCTTCAGCATGTGGTTATCTTTGGCAGTTTTGGCCTCTGGGCTGGAGCAGGGCATACAGATCAGCTATGATGATGAATGTTCTTCTTGGGGCAGTTATGACATCAGGCTGTGGCAGCACCAGTCCTTCGGGCACACAGCAGGATACTAGATGACATGACATTGCTTCTCGTTTGAAGGGCTTTGCGCAGTTCACAAAGGGAACCACTCATGGAGACTCTTGAGTCTCCACATAAATTGTTTGCTCCTGGCTTCACTCCCGCAGGTTGTCAGCTTATTCCAGGTGCTCCTCATGTTGGGAACACACTGGGATTCTCCTTCTGGATAGACTCTCCACCTACAGGACCAGGCACTCTTTCCTCTCTCTGCAGGCAGGCATGCTTCTAGGTGTCTGGTAGAACCTCAGCTCCTTCAACAGCAAGTGCAGACTTTAGATGACGTCCACTCATGTGGGGAATGGCTGCCAAAAAGACACCAGCCCTGGTCACATAGCATTCCTTTGAATACACCTTGGAGCAGTGTCTTCCTTTGTTTAGAAGAACCTAACTCTGCAACAAGGTTGGGTGGTCTGCGTGCCACTTTTAAACTAATTTTCCAGAAATGGCAGGTAGATCCTCTTTTTAATGACTTGGAAATAGTTTAGGTTGGTTCACTTTCAAATGTCATTTTCTGGCTAGTTCTTAGGCACAGTCTTTGTGCACTGTGATCTCACTCATAGCAGGTAGAATGTTTCAAACTCTAAACATGAGTATCCACAACTAGAGCACAATGGGGCGTGAGATCTCTGCACCTGGTTTCATCATCCTTCCTCAAGCAGTAATCAAGGGTAGACAAATGGACAGGCCCTGCCTAGAAACCTCCTCTTCTTGAGCAACAGAGATTGCTGTCAGACTCCTCAAGACTACCATCTACCAAAGGGCAGTTCTCAGGAAGAACATCAGCAGCTTTTTGCATAGAAGGGCGTCAATCAAATTCTAGTGGCAGCCCTGCCTCCATCCTCCCTCAACTCATTGTTTGAGTCTCCACTCTGGAGTCACAGGTATGCAGTCAATGAACTTCTACTGTCTAGGGAAGTTGTTTCCATTCTCCATCTTGTGCCATACTAAATAAGCAGCTATCCAAAACAGATCCCACTGCTCCCAGTTCTCAGACTCTCACTCTACACACACGGAATCTATTTCAACACATTCACCACACATCCACCGCATATATCACATTAGAGACAGGACGCATATTATTATTCAGGCCGGAATACCTGACAAAAGGAAAAATGGACACGCTGAACTGGAGTAATATACTGAGGCTATTTAGAGAAATCCCAAAATTAAGAGAAATAACTTCAAACAACCTCATAGTAGTAGAGTTCGTTCAAACGAACAAGGACACAGAATGTGAAATGAGCAGCACAACTTGGGCATCAAAGGAGATGACGGACCTCATCTTTTCCACACGAACAGACTTTGCAGCATGGGGTATAACACTAGTTTACCCAACTCCAATAAAGTATCCATACCCTCTACTAAACAGTGTGGCCCCCCTAGTAACAAACAGAAAAGGAAAAACATCTTCCATCTTAAGAGGAGCGAGAAATGAGACAATCACCCAACAAATAAGGAGGGAACCCGTGCCTAACAAGACAACAACAGGACAATTTAATCATCGAGCGGAGGAAGACCAGGATTGGTCTTGGATTCCACAAGCATTGAATTCTCATCGCTCCTGATGGAATTAGTCCACGCCACATAGAGCAAGAAAGAAACATCGATGAATGTAAGAAAACTGAAAGGAAAATAAGTATCTGCTCTTGGAACGTACATGGTTTTAAAAACATGAACAAGATCAAGAGACAATTGCCTTTCTGGGAACATTCAATTTAATATTCTTGCAAGAAACATGGAATGTTACCCCCAGACAAATCATAGGATATGAAGAACACCATGTGATGGCTGAAAAAATCGTAAAATATGGACATCCAATTTGTCTACATATATTACTAATAACTTCCCATGGAAGTCCGAGATAATGGATTCAGGGGAAAATTGGATACAAATCATTAAGTTAGAAAATAAACAACTCACAAAAGAAGGCAGGTGGAAGCTATTGATTCTAAACGTTTACATCCACCCAGAGAAGTCTACAAAAATCAAAAAAACTGTTAGAATTAATAAACCTAATAAAAACATTACAAATAACTCACCAATCCTACAGGATGCTGATTACAGGTGATTTCAACAATAACCTGATCAGAGTCAAGAATAATAAAAGCAATATCCAAAAAATAAGGAACGATCTAGATTCTTTGGGACTTCTGACGCTGAACGGAAACATAAAGGGTGACCAACCCGCAAAAACCACCTATACATATGGAAAAAAAAATCCACAATTGACTTCACTCTAATTAGCAACGAGCTCTCACAGCAGGTCAACCATTTTTGCATCATACCTCGTCCAGAAAGCGATCACTTTCCGCAAGAAACAATACTGAGTTTAAACATCCAACATAAAGTGAGTATCGTGTCGCTAGCTAAAATCCCGGAAGTTAACAATCTCAGGAAACTCAAATGGAGAGGCAATATAACAAACAAAATAATGGAATTTGTGTACACACTCGCAGAAACCACAGCGGCCCTGGAACACCACAATCTCGCAAAAAATTGGGAGAACCTACACACACACTTGCTAGAAAAATTCCCCGCAAAAGCAGTAGTAAATCCTACATATGACATCTATAAACAGCCATGGTACATCTCAAAGTTAAGAGACAAAAAAAGGGAAATTGCAAGAAAATTAAGACAAAAGGCTGCAATAAACAGGCAGGGAAAAGACATAGTGAACAGTGGGATACAGAAATTGCGAAAAGAATACAAAGATGCATGTGGAAAGGCAAAAAGGCTACATATCGGGGAAATATGGGTAGACCTGCTTAGGACAAGCAAATTACCAAATAGCAGTGAATTCTGGAGCTTGATTAACAATCTATCAAAAAGAACTGGGGCGCAGCAAAACATAGGTATAAGTGAAACATCATGGTTACAATACATAGACGCCCTATACAATACCCACACACCGAATATCTGGTGTATAGAAGTAAGAAATGACCTAACTAAGGGGACAGTTTCGGGAAAGATAGAAACTACACACGTAATAGACAAATGGGAAAAAGAAACACCATTAACAACAGTGAAACAAACAACCTTGTTGATAAAAAAACTAAAAGCCGAAGGAGCAGCAGGCCCTAACGGGCTACCAAACGCCATATTTAAACAAGATCCTGACTTCTGGGCAAATTATCTCACCCCACTTTTCAATCAACTATTTAGTGACAAAAAGATACCAGGATCATGGTATGGCAACATCTTCCACCCTATTTACAAAAACGGGAGTAGAATGGAACCCGGGAACTTCAGGCTGATAGCCCTCATTGATGTAGAGGCAAAACTCTTCTCATCATGTATATTACGGCATCTTCAGGAATGGATGAATAAAAACAAAATAGTCCCGAAGTTCCAAACAGGTTTTAGGGAAGGTATGGGATGCACTACAAATCTTTCCGTTTTGGCGCTGTTAACAGAAAGAGCTGCAAAAAAGAAGGTAGGATTACTGGCATGCTATATCGATCTAAAATCAGCGTTCAATAGAGTACCAAGAGATCGGTTATGGAAAAAGTTAGAAGCTTGGGGATTCCCACAGAAGCTTACAGATATAATAAAGGCCTTATATAGTGGAACATGGGCTAAAGTAAAATTGGGAGATGGAAGAATAATATCATCACAAATACACATAAGAAATGGCCTAAAACAAGGCTGTGTACTCTCCCCAAGTCTCTCGAACGTATACTTAGCCGATTTAAATAGCCACCTTCAACAGGTAAATAGCAATCCACCAAAATTGGGAAACAAATCAATTCAGTTTCTGCAATATGCAGATGCCATTGTGGTCTTAAGCCATACACCGATTGGCCTGCAGAGGGTCATAAATAAATTAATAGAGTACTTCGACCTAGTAGGTTTGGAACTTAACGATAAAAAAACAAAGGTCGTGAGATTAGCGGGCCCAAGCCGAGGATCTTTTAAATGGTACGCAAAGAATACTCAAATCGAGGAGATATCCACATATAAATATTTGGGCATTAAACTGTGCAGAAACATGTTCATGGTGGATCAAAATCGGGATATCACGGCCAAAGCCCAATCACTCATTTTTGCTTATAAACTGCTCCAAAAGAAACTACAATGCCCCTCATATGGTCACATTTTAAAAGTAATGGCAGCTCAAGTGTTACCTACCGTGTCTTATGGGTTAGAAATATGGCACAGGAAAGAAATTGACATCCTAAATAAATTACAGATAAGAGTATACAAATCTGTGTTTAATCTTTTCAAAGGAGCATCCCCAGCACAAATATGCCTGGAATTCGGCCTACAAAACCAAGTCTACCAGAGGAAAGCTATCTTTGCAAAATGGTGCTGGAAAGTTAGAGCGTCGGAAATAGGTACACTAAACTCTGGGCATAGTTTCCTTTCCGTCTCCCTACCTGCATTGTGACTTGGGTAGGATTGCAGAAGCCCTCAGATCTTTCACGCATCTGCTGCTGAAACACGGACTCCAGGGGCGAACTAACCACCGGGCGTGCCGCGGGACTGCGAGGACCAGGGGGCCAAGCAACACCTTGACAGGCCGCACCTGGTCCTCTTCCCGCCCCGCCCCTCCGGCACTGAAAGCGCCTCGCCGCTCTCGCTTTTCCGGTGCAGCTTGAGGCTCTGGGCATAGTTTCCTTTCCGTCTCCCTACCTGCATTGTGACTTGGGCAGGGTTGCAGAAGCCCTCGGATCTTTCACGCATCTGCTGCTGAAACACGGACTCCAGGGGCGAACTAACCACCGGGCGTGCCGCGGGACTGCGAGGACCAGGGGGCCAAGCAACACCTTGACAGGCCACACCTGGTCCTCTTCCCGCCCCGCCCCTTCGGCACTGAAAGCGCCTCGCCGTTCTCGCTTCTCGGGTGCAGCTTGAGGCTCTCGGCATAGTTTCCTTTCCGTCTCCCTACCTGCATTGTGACTTGGGCAGGATTGCAGAAGCCCTCGGATCTTTCACCCATCTGCTGCTGAAACACGGACTCCAGGGGCGAACTAACCACCGGGCGTGCCGCGGGACTGCGAGGACCAGGGGGCCAAGCAACACCTTGACAGGCCGCACCTGGTCCTCTTCCCGCCCCGCCCCTCCAGCACTGAAAGCGCCTCGCCGCTCTCGCTTCTCGGGTGCAGCTTGAGGCTCTGGGCATAGTTTCCTTTCCGTCTCCCTACCTGCATTGTGATTTGGCACTGTTTTGCTACTGGGGCTCACTACAGCTTCACCTGCTTCCTGATTCATGGCCGGGCTTGGCTCTGCCCCCAACCTCCACGAACGACCGGCCGGGCTTGGCTCCGCCGGTCCGACGAAGACCACAGTCCCCAGGATCCCTTGAGGCATAATGCTGACGCCACCACCGAGCGCGCCAGGAGGAGCTTAAAGCAGCACCAGGTCCCTCGTTCCGCGAGGACGCGCGCGGGACGCGCCGGACGAAGCCCGGACAAAGGGCGGACAGTCTGTGACAGTCCGAGACTGACCGTGACTGGACTGGGCCTGAATTCTTATTTTGTTTCCCGAGTCCTTCTCCCATGGAGCCTTGTTAGTAAGACTTTTCGTTTCTAATACCCCCAAGTAACGTTTATGTTGGTTTAACTTGTTATCTACTATTTACTGGCTTATCTGAGCACCCTGTGTAACTGTGGTACTATTCTATGGAGTGTAATATGTCTAAACAGAAGACATCTTCAACCCCCAACACTATGGATAACTACCTAGTACAAGTAGTTAGTAAAATAAATAGTTCGAGAAGGATATCCCTGGGCTTGAGCTCCACTCCCCTATTCCCTACATTGAATTCCTCGCTAGACTCAAATATGGTTGAAGTTCCGATACAGGTACATTGCAGTGACTTCCCCGATAATGTCTTTACCCAGGAAGATAATCTTGACCAAACCACCGCAACTGCTATCAATTTGGTTAACGAGTCCCTAGAAGAATCGAATACGACTCCAGTAATATCCCCCCCCCCTCCCCTGCGCCTCCTCCAGTAACTAGAGCAGTAAGAACATGTAGAAAGGGCCAGAATAAATGTGGTGGGCTACGTTCTAGCAAGAAAAGGATCGTCTCCCCTCCTGAACCCATACCCACAAAGGAGACAACTGGGGAGTTTGGCAGGAAGGTGTTAATGGAGGATGACCAAATCAAAATACTCGTGAATATGATTGAATCTAAGATTAGGAATGCTGTTAAACAGCTGTTAGCCAACATTGACCATCTAACAACAGAGGTAAATAGGCTAGGGGGCATTATAAATCAGATAAAGGAAAAGGTGGTCAATATACCAACCCCAGCCTCAAGTAGACCCGACCCCATAGCTAGCATATCAAATGCAGAGACAGAGGGCAGGGATAAAACTACCCCCATTGTGCAAACGTCCCATCATCTTGAACCCAATACTAATCAGGGAATTAATATCGAAGCTCTCCCACCTACACATATGAACACAGGCTCCGAGAACGGCTTGGTCCAATTAATTGTAGAGGCTTCCCCCTTAGTTCTGGTTCTGGCCAATGTACCCTTCCTAAAGCCGGGCCAAGAGGAATCTACAGCCTCTTTGATTAGCAAAGCCTTTCATTGGCTATCTAGCAACATGGTGATATCCCCTTGGGGCAAACAACAATTAGCTGAGGAAATCACCATTGCAAGAAGGGTAGAATGTATAGGGAATGGCGTTAAAAAATTCAAGGGTGACTGTGTAGTTTTGCATTTCCTAAACCCAGAAGTTCTTCCCGAGGTTTTGAGGAATATTCTTCCCCCACAACGTAGGAGCACAGACATAGTTCCATTAACTCTGGATTCTTTTTTTATCATCGTAGTAAAATAGGGAATCCAAGCATCTTAAAGACCAAATGCAATCTGGTGTCCCACAAGTGGGGTAGAGTCCCCCAACCCAGTGAATGGGAAATTAATCTTGAAAATCGGTTTGGGGCACTGTCAAACTTGAATGAGTGTGATGGACTCAAACAGCTTGACAGAGTTGTGCCTAACGAATCAGCTGAGTTACAAAATGTAGACACTCCCATAGAGAAGGACCTTTGTCTGACACATGCTATCCCCTCATTCCCTAGGAAAATGATAGAGGAAACATCTACTCTAAATAGTAGTATTAAGAACAGATATTTGGAGACACAGCTAAACACCCCAAGGGTAGAACTAAGTCCCGTTCCTGATCTAGTTGTATCTGAGTTCCAATACACACGCCATCATAACCCCAATACTGATTTAGATATAGGGCTGGGGGATGATTTACAAAGCTCTCTTCTACTTTATGTACCCCTAGATGTAGAGGGAATAGTAGAGCCAGGGTTGTCTTTTCTCTCCTGGAACATTGCTGCGATCTCAAATAAGCGGACATCACCGGAATGGTGCACATTTATAGACCAGTTTGATATCCTACTGTTCCAGGAAACATGGTCTGTGACCCCAACACACCATCTAGGCTACCTTAATTTCCACATCCCAGCCATAAAAAATCCCAAGGGTCGACCGGTAGGGGGCCTAATAATCTGGGTTCGCCAAAATTTATGTTGCAGCATTCAACAAAGGAACTCTTTAATAGACGATATAATGTCAATCACTCTTACTTGGGACAATGGTCATGGGATGGCCATATTCAATATCTATGCCAGGGGAGTAGCGGGTGGCAAAACATCAGAAGTTATAACCGCTTTGGATCATGAGCTTGAAGCTCTCCCAAATCATCTGTTTTTCATTGTTGGGGGCGATGTTAATACCACCTTTGAACCGCTCAGCCTAGAAGATCAAATTTTAACTGAAGAAGAGGATAGTAAGTGGGGTATCCCGCAGTTAAAGCTTCCCGCAATTACTAGATTGACAGCGGTGGCTATCCAAATGAAGGCCCTATGTTTAGCTAGAGGACTTAGAGCAACAAATGGGCGAACTCCCTCGGATCAACAGGGAAACAAAACGTTTGATAACGGTAGATCCTGTAGTCGAATAGATTACATCCTAGTGGATGTTAGATTATGGCACATATTGATTGACATGGAAGTAAAAACCCGAATGGAGAGTGACCATAATCCTCTCTGTATGGGCTTCAAAGACTTAGTAGGATTAAGAAAAACAAACCAAGGGGGAGCTAAAACTACCCTAGATGTTGTAACTTCGAATAATCAGCGTCACATTAAATGGGGCAGATTAATAGAGAACGTAGAGAGATTAGGGGAGCTTAAAAAAGTTGTGTTAGAAAAAATAGCTGAGATTAACCGACATGTTAACAAGCGACATTTCTCTGAAATTATGCTTGAAGCCCATAACACTCTTTTCACCAAGCTTGAGGAGTTCTTTAAGAAGGAGAAGAATCCAGGAAACCCCCAAAATAAAATGCCTAAATCAGGATGGTATGATAAATCTTGTAGAGAAGCCCGCCAGAATCTTAGGATAGAACTTAAAAATAAGAATATCCTAGGGGTGAGAAAAGCGAGGGACACCTATAGGAAAGTTCAAAAAGAGGCTAAGAAAAACTGGGATGAGGCCCTCTGGCGGGACCTTAAATCCTCATGTGACGCAAAGAAACAGAGTCAATTTTGGGCCCTGGTCAAATGGGATAGAGGAGGGGTGGCCCAACCCCCACAAAATAATGTAGCCCAAAACCAATGGGTAGAATTTTTCAGGCCTCAATATGCGTGTGTGCCAACTGAAAGGGAGTATTCCTTACCCCCTGCAGTTTTTTACCAAAGCCAGCTTTTTACCTCAAAAGATGTTAGTTTAGCGCTGGATTGCGTGACAAGGGGCCGCGCTCCAGGAATGGATGCCATACCTGCAGATGTGTTCCTAAGTGACGTCCTACTTGGTGCCAGTACTTTGAGTGGCTAGCAAACTCTGTGGCCAGAGGTGCTCCCATACCGACCTCTTGGAAGGGAGCAGAAATCATCCCAGTTTATAAAAAGGGAAATAAATCACTACCCAGTAATTACAGACCAATTAGTCTTATAGACTCTGCACAAAAAATAATAGGTCGTATGATACAAAATAAATTACAAACCTGGATTGATGAAAATGATATCCTATCCCCTTACCAAGCCGGGTTTCGCCCTTGTACGAGCTCAGTAGACCAGGTTTTCTTTTTTATAGCCCTTTACTGGAGGAACGTGATGCTTACTAAAGGAACCCTCTATGCTGTATTTGTAGATCTAAAATCAGCTTTCGATCTAGTTCCCCGTTCCAAGCTCTGGGGGTACTTGTGAAGCCGGGATGGCCCCGGAACTATTGACGCTACTCGTCCGTTTACATGAGAACAACTACGCTAGAATCAGGTGGGGTGCTCAGGGTGAGGTGACCGACACATTCCCAGTTGAACGAGGGGTTCGGCAGGGGTGTGTCTTGGCACCAACACTGTTTTCCATCTATATTAATGGTATTGTAAAACATCTAAGCCGCACGCCCACTGATGCACCGATCCTGGCGGGTGAGCGTGTGCCTGTTCTCATGTTTGCGGACGACACGCTCATAGTGTCCCGTACACCCAGTGGGCTCCAGAAAGCAGTAAACGCCTTCGGAGAGTTCTGCAAAGCACATGGTCTTGAGATAAATACATCCAAAACCAAGTTCATGTGCTTAAACCATCGGAACACCTTTAGGGGCTCAATACATTTTAATGGTATCCCCCTAGAACAAGTTGAGGCATTCACATACCTAGGAATAAATCTCCAATGTAACCTGAGTTTGAAAAACCATATCGATATGGCTGCCTTAAAGTTTCACCAACTGGCAGGAGTAGTGGCTCACAAATATAAAGCCTCACAGACTAAGCCCATTACCCCTGCCCTTGAAATATATAATATGGAAGTGATTAGTGCCTCTCTATATGGTTCGGAACTTTGGGGTTTCTCCAATCTAAAGCAATTAACACTAGCAGAAAATAGTTTCTTTCGAAGGTTGATTGGGGTTCCCCAAAGTACCCCTACCGTGGCATTGGCGTATGATTTAGGTAGGAAACACATCAAGGACCTGGCACGACTACGGCCGCTACTTTACTGGAGACGCCTTATGACCACCCCTAAACTTGTGCATTTTGCCACTGCCCTAAAGGATATCATTAGGGCAGACCGTTTTCATTCGATTGTGTGGCTAAAGGAAATAAAAGGGCTCCTTGGTAAGCTGGAATTAGACCATTTGTGGAATTCATCCAGTGTTGAAAGTTTCCCCTCAAAGGATACATAAAAGACCATGTACTGGGAAATGGTATGGATGTCCACCCAATGTAAAGGCTCTAACACAAACTTAACAGGACGCTACTTAAACATTAAATCTGTACCATCCTGCGAGCTCTATTGGGACATTATCGAAAAACCACTCGATAGAAAACTGTATTTTCAGTTTAGAATCACAACGCTACCTACAAAGGCGTTCACTCGAAATTGGTCAATAAACCAGGATGATAAATGTCCCTACTGTAAAGATTTGTTAGAGACCGTGGCCCATATATTGTTTGTCTGTCCCTTGTACGTTAATCCCCGACGCAAATGGATAAAACAAGCTTGCCAAAATTTAGGAACACGCAGGTGTTTAGAGGCGCTAAGAATATTAGAATCTGACTGTACTCCCTTTTTGGCAATTGCTGTGGCAAAATTCCTAGGTTGGTCATGGACCCTACGCACCCGCACTTTACAACAGCTAGATATTGCTCAATGAATTTATTGATATGGCTGATTGTATGATTCTATGTAGTCAATTTTTTAAACGACAACATTATGTTAAATGAGTTTTTTAAGAAAAAGTGAAATGTTCTTAACTTTTTTGTAGTATTTATTGTGTAGGGAATATTGTAAGATTGCTTTTATGACTGCTGTCGAATAAAGTTTTGAAACTTGAGGTACACTAAACAACCTATGTTGGCTAGAAATCAAGAAACAATACGAGGAAAAAGAACCAAACACCTGGGGCACCTATTTGCGAACTGCCCTCGAAGAACTAAACATCGAGGAAGTTTGGAGCAGCCAGTTGGAACGAGCATCGTTCAACAAAATTTGTAAATTAAATGCAAAGTCACTATCCCTGGTAGAGGACAAAAGAACCTTGGCTAATCGCCGACATGCCTGGACAGTAATTAATTCATATAAAAGACTAAAACCACAATTTTATCTAGAATCTCACTTCCGGCTATCGCTAAAAATGAAATTCATGGCATATAGACTGGGCGATCATTGCTCAATGGACCTAATCCCAACCTGGAAAGTAAAAAAGCAAGAAAAGACATGCCGCCTCTGTGGGTACCACACAGAAAGCTTGTATCATCTATTGTGCACTTGCGAGACCCTAAAAGCCGAAAGAAGAACTATGCTGAAATCAGTTCTAAACGCCTTAGGAATACGCAGCTGTAGGCAAGCGGTCACAAGTTGGTTGGGTGCATCTTCGAACATTCTAATATGCCGTGGAGTAAAATGTATGACTCTTGTAGAGACTTTACTATCAAAAATTGAAACGGATTAAATTTAGAATCTAGAAAGGGATCGTGTTTTAGGAACTGTAAAGTTTTGGTGATTTATATAATTTGCTCTTGTTTTTACATTTATGGTTATTTATTGTATACTTTAAGGTTGTGAAAAACCAAATAAAGTCAACCCTACCTCATATATTACATTCAATACACACACACAGGATGTTGGCACACGGATTTGGGACTCATACTACACTAGAACTTTTCATAAGAGCAGGCAAAATAGCACAATCTGCTTCGTCACAGAACATTAAGGTATACACTGAGCATACCAGGATCGGTTTCTCTATAGGAGCGTGGGGGCATTGACCCCCTACTGGGAGCCCCCACAGCCCGAGATACACATTATTAAACTAAACTAACTTTTACCCATTCTGTCATTCGTGTTTCCAATAGAGGCAAGGTCACAGCGCTCTCCCTGTTGGATGACCAGGACCAGCTGAGGTTATGGAAACTGAACTGCACTCATCAGATTGGCACGTGTGTTCACCATTGCCAGCCTAACATGCGCAGTTCAGGCTTCCAGAACCAATGTTATGAGGGAGCAGGAATAGCAGAGACAAATCCCCATCAGTCTTCGAAGAAACGTTGTGCTTGCCTGACCCAGGGAATCCTGGTACTGCTCTTATGCTTAGTATTATAGACAGCATGAGAGCAGTGCTTAGATTGGCTGGGAAGCTTCAGGCTTATTTTCTCTGGAACCAGCTTTCATACAGCAAGGCAGATCGCTGCTACGGGTGTACTGCAATACACGTACAATAAAGTTTATTTATTGCAGTACTTGATGCTTTTAATAGACGGTAAATGCCCGATCACCTCTGCGTTACGAATTCCATTTTGCAGTGTTGCTGTGCTTCAAAATGGATTTTTTACTGCTGAGGTGTTCGAGCACATTCTATTTATAAATCATTTATTTCTTTCACGCGCCCCACTCCTTTCAAAGGCCACCGGCCACCACTAGCGAATGCCTCTTTATGTGACCGAGGACATGGACAGTAGTCGTATGCAGCTATGAGGACATGCTAAGTGGTTCTGAGCCTCACATTAGCAAGGATGTGGCTAGGCTCCTGCACACATACTGGAGAAGCTCAAAAGCATGGTTGCAGCGCAAAACAAAAAGTCAAGACACCAGTTACATTCGATCTCTCATGGTGAGTCTACATGCCAGTATACCCTGCAGGGGACATTCTTGTCCTAACATGTACCAAAATATACCAAAACACACATGCCCCCCCCACACACACAAATGTTGCCACTTATTGCACACACCATGTGGACCCAGCCAGTCCGAATACTGATGTTAAAGTCTGATTAAACCAGATTAAAACCTCATCTGTGTGAGGACCAAGTACAATACGGAAATTTGTCCTTTTAACGTTTTTAAGCATATTGGCGAATTTTAAAGCATGTTTTTAATAAATGCTTTTGTTCTGAAACAATACGTTGGTTCCTTTTTAACACACCCGACGTGAAGTTGAGATATGAAGTGCTTGATTCATAGAACTCGGTGGTTGCTCTGCCACACACATGTGGATGTCTGTGTTCCATTGCAAAATTTGCGCAGGTGTTTTGAGCAGGGCTTACTTTTCAACAATGGACTTGGACCAAAAATAAGAAAGAAAGAAGGAGGAAGAGAAAGATATGGTAACAGTGGAACAAATGGGGAGAGCAGGGATGAAATTAACCTGCAAAAGTGAGATAAAGAGACATGAAGTGTAGGGTGGTTTGAAACAAAGAGGCATGATGAGGGGGCAAAACTGTGCAGCGTTTGATCATGAACACATGGTGGACGTCACCTACGTAACTATTTTATCCCTTGTGTTTATTTGTTATTATAAGTATTATTATTATCGGTATTATTTTTTTACAAACTAAACACCAGCGCTCACACTCAAACTCCGAATAAATACAGTATTAATTGGATGTCGGGGAAATAGTGAGCAAGCCTCGTGAGAGTTTGAAATGCCACAAATTCCAAGCTGGGTTTGTAAAGGAGGCAACAATCACCCATAGCAATCTGAAAATGAAAAAAAGCAATCTTATTGGATAAAACCTAACCAGACAGTAAGACTGGTCGTGCTGGTCTCGCGGGAAAATTACACTGTTGACTGATCCAGGCCTTAAGGTCGAGGAACCTCCCCGCGCCGGGCGCAGCTGCGGGATTGTCAGCTGCAGCAATTAGTACAATTCTAATCTGTTGATGGTGGGAAAAAGTCAGAGGTGCTGCTGAGAATCAGCTTTCCGTAGATAGTGCATAGATGAGAGCGTGTATGTGCAGAAGCACGTGTTTTAGCATTCTCTTCCAAAAACGATTAACAGCGGGGCTCTCCGAGGGCGCAGACTGCAGGTGCGGCGTAGAACTGAATGTTTTACTTTTCGGGTTGTGTGCTGTGAGTTGCTTTGGTGTGTTTCCAGAGTCAGCAGACCATAGACAAGCAATGTTGCGTGGCTGACTGTGAGAGTACCAGCTAAGATTGCCAGATGGGCCAACTGTCAGTATACCCTGGGGGACTGAGGGGGAGATAGTGGAGTGGGGGGCCTGAGCATTTGAATCACCTAGAACTGACCTCTCCAAAAGTGACATATTGGACACTAAGAAAACCACTAGACAGAGAGAAAATGATTGGTTGAAGGCTTCAGGTAATTAAAAACACCTAGACTCAAAAATTCACTGCCAAAAGGGCCACAATGAAACTTTGGGGCAGATTTATAAGAAATTCAGATGCGTTACTTTGCCTGCGCCACCATGCAAAACCCTTGCCTCACCATGGATGCGGCGTATTTACAATACGGCGCACCATGGCGCAAGGATTGACAGATGTGTCAGAAATTCTGACGCATCTGTTGACGGAAAAGTCACGCATTGCTGAAGTCGTGCCGCAAGCACGACGCAACTCCAGAAATGCATGTTGCGGCCTATTCCCAATACACTGCGTCACTCCTTATGCCTGCTTCAAGCAGGCGTAAGGTTTTGATGCAGTGGTGTCCTAAAAGTCATGCAGTGAAATCTTGTAGATTTCACGGCCTCACTTTTACGAGGCTTTCCTGCTTGGGAATGCCTACCCTGCATACATTATACCTGACGCAGGTACAATGTCACGCAGGGCTTTACAACGTGCCGCATCTCCCTAGATGCGTCACGTTGTAAATGGGCCGTAGCTTTTACGCCGCCACTGCATCGCAAAAGTGACGCAAGGGGCTTGTAAATCTGCCCCTTTGTGCTGCAGTGAAGTCACACACAGAAAAGTCATGGAAAATGTTGGTGAAATATTTACTTTCAAGAAGCATTAAAGTGATGCTAGAAGCTATATGTGCTACTTTGCACTATCTTGCATCAAGGGGTGCTCCATCGGTGGTACATGGGTTTCCCCACACTACCACCCATGGTCAATGGTTTTTAACTTAAATCCCTATCTACTAAAATTGATAGGGCTTTGCACCAAAATTAACACCTTCTCGAGGGAGGCTCTAACAAGGAGAAATTGTTTTATTTCTCCTAACTTTGCAAACATTGCAATTGCGCTGCATTTTACAGCACACATCCAACGTGTGAAAATATGGAAAATTAGCCTAAGCATAATATTTAGTACAGGAAGGGCCCTCTTCCAGTACTAATTTAATAAACTTTATTTGTAAGAATACATTCTCATTGAAATGCAAAAATTACTCTTCTGCAAGTATAAGCTAAAAGAAATGTAAAATATACATAAGTTAGACAAAAAATGATTTCCTATATATACGGATAACATTTTGGATGCAAAAATGGATCTTCCCTCATTAATTCAAACATGCACTTATGGACCAAGTTTTAGTTTTCTTAATCACTTGTATCTACATACCATTATTTTTCAGTACAAAATCTATGCTTGACGGACACACTAATTCGAACTACAGCGCAAAGTTGTGTACTTGGTGATAGCCTAAAAGAGTGCCTCCACTCGGAAAAAGAGCAGCAGCGCCATATCTTAGTTGTCTTGTGCCTATTCCTCCTAGCCCAGCCCAAAGCAGACAGTACACCAGAGAAAGTTTGATTTTTGTGCAGCATTGCGCTACATTTTAGTAAATCTGCCCATCTCTTATCTGAGCTCAGCGATTAACTCTTAAGTAGGGATGAGGAATGCAGGAACCAAGCACAGTAGAATATTTTCATTTTAATTTTCATTCCAACGTACTTTCCCTTTCTCTGCTCAATCCCAAAATCCAAATACTTCTCTTTTATCCATCATTTCTAACGCATTTACTTCCTCTTTTCAATTTTCCAATGCCTTCTCCGCCAATCACCAATGTTCTCATCAGTCCCTACTGTTCATTAATTTCTCCTCCCAATCCCATCATTATCCCTTGTTCTTTTCTCTGGCTCTTTCCTTCTTTTCATCTATTTTATTTTCCACTCTTTCTCCCCAGGCCTATTTCCACTAATTTAATTGTGCCTCCATTTCGCCCTTTTTTTCACACTCCTGAGGTCTTCCCAATTACTGTCGTAAGTACATAGAGTCTTTAAATGCGTGGTTTCAGAATCGCATAATTTGAGGGCTCTGTTAATTTCTCACCCATGGAAGATGCCTGGACAATCAGCCTGTTAATAGTGTTTCCCTCTGATTCCTTCTCTTACTTATTCTCGCTGTTGTAGGTATTCCCTCCACATGTCCCTGATGTTTTGTACTTTATTTCCTAGGTTGCCCGGTTCTTCAGTAAACCGCAGAAGACTCCATGAGTTGGCCCCTCAGGGGCTTGTCAACTTTTTTATTATGTTATTATGACACTTCACTGGCCTTTACGATGAATGTGCAGCCTGTGCTTACCTTGCTGCTCCCATTGTAAGGAGCTCATGAAGCTGAAGGGGAGGACTTTGGCCTGTAAGGTCAGTGAATGACCAGTGGGATCACTGGGAGTGTCGGATACAACGATCTACAATGGGGGTGGGAGGTTGATGCCCGAATACCGGGTTGGTAATAGGCTGCCTGATCCCAAAGAGACCAAGGTCCTCATGCTGATTGACTTGGGAAGAGCTCTGTGATTAGAATCTGGGTAAACTGGCATCCACCTGGACAGAACCTTTTGGAGGCCATTATTGTGGTGCTGGTAGCAGATGTGTCTGGTTGGTTGTATCTGGGAAGGACGCAGGGCCTTGGAAGCTGACGAGATAATCTGTAGGCCAGTGGTCTTCAAACTTTTTAATGTCACATCCCCCTGTGCAAAATAAAAATCATCCGCCCCCCCCTCAAAAATGTTCACATTTATTCTGTTAAACTAGCAACGTTTAAATATGTGTAGACGTATTTAAACACTGCAGGTGAGTTCTGTTACCATTTAAAAAATGCAATCAAATACATGATTGTCAAATATTCTATTCTGGTCAGGCAGGCCTTACTAACGTGTAAATATATCCACAGTGTTCTTATTAGATATGCGGGTGGGGGTGTTGAAGAATATTTGGAGTCCCTTCCTTTTGACACTTTCTTCCACTTTCTTCCAGCTAGGATATAAATGACACGATGTTAGTGATGGCCCAATACAGAGTGGTTTACTGCTGCTCTTTTTTCCCTGCTTGAAACTAAGCACTGTTATCAGCTTAATTCTTAATTTGGCTAGAGCCTGGCAACCCCCCTGGGATCACTTGAGGCCCCACTAGGGCCGCACCCCCAGTTTGAAGACCCCTACTATAGCCAATAGTAGGCACTAGCAGCTGTCCAGTGCAGCAGGAGTGAGGGAGGAAGGCCATGATTTGAACCAGGCTAGGACAGGAGCTATTAGAAAAGGAGGTAGGACCCTTGTGCATTCTAGGGATATTATCATCGCTCATTGGGTGCTTGAAAGATCAGGTCAGAAATGAAAGTCACTTGTCCTGTAATTGACTCTTTGTGCCTCTCACCTAATGGAAAGTTGTTCACTGTGGAAGAATGGATGTTGGGAATCTGTATTGATACGTTGAGTAGTTTATTGCACACTGGTGTTATTCGTATCTGATGTGTTTATGGTAGAATGGATGTGGCCATGTTGGTAATCTTTGCCCATCGACTGTTACTGCCTCTTTATTCCCAATTGCTATGTTATTGCACTGTAAATAATCCTATTGGTTTTGTGAGGCTCTTTCGCAGTCAGGATTCTCCACCACTAACATTCTCTCACACCACCAGCACTGTTAACCAAAACACTCTCACCCCAAAATGTTTTGGAGATAGCGTCCTCTCCTTCTTACAAACACTTTGGGGCATATTCACAAGGAGCTCTCGCCAAATTAATGGTACTTTATCGCAGCCAAAGCCGTGATAAATTGACCCCACCATTCACAAGCTGGTGCTAACAGCAGACATCGTCAGAATTCCCGCGATAACAGTCCCAAAACCTAACGCCACGGCGGACAGTACCAACTAATGCTAATGAGATGCAGAGTAGGCGTTCCCGTGCAGAAACACACGAAAAAACAACAACACCACTTTCACAACGAAGTGACTGATCCGCGAAGCGAACCTAAAACAGGCGATAAGCCGCGGTCACCGCAGGTATTTAACCTCAAGCAGGTGTAAAGACGGACGACTACCTGCAGAAGGCAACGGAGCCCCGCACACAGCCACACCTGAAGAACAAACAACGCCATGGAGCTACTCATCATGCAGCTCGGAGCCCCAACAGGGCCACACCACCATCACCCCCAGGACTCGGACCCGCACCCCATGGACCACCACAGAGACAGGGCAGAGTAAGACAGCGGACCCACCGAAAACGCACCACTCTCACAGACCTGAAGCCCGAGGAAGTCATTGCCCACTACAGGCTCAAAAGGACAACCATTCACAGCATCATGACCCACATCGCCTACAGGCTGACGGTGCCAACACAGCGGAGAATCAACATCCCTCCGCAGACAAAGCTGCTGGCTGTGCTGCACCTGTTGGTCTCTGGTACCTTCCAACCAACAACTGCCAGAGTCGGAGGGGTCTCATTGCCAGCCCTATCCAAGTTCATCACACCTGTCCTGGATGCCATCCTCATCTTCATACCCCAGTACCTTCACTTCCCCAACACTGTGCAGGAGCAGCTGGAGACAAAGCAAGGCATCTACGCCATAGCCGGATTCCCGGCCGTGTTGGGGGCAATAGACTGCACACATGTCCCACTTGTGCCCCCTGCGGACACTGGACACCACTACTGCAACAGAAAGCACACGCATTCCATAAATGTGCCGGCAATAGTGGACCACCGGGGGCTCTTCACCAATGTCGTTGCCAACTACCCAGGCAGTGTGCATGATTCCTTCATCTTACGACAGTCCATCATCAACCAGCGCTTCCAGGATGGCATATATGGAATGGGACTGCTCATTGGTAAGTACCAAGTAATCATCAAATCTTTATTTCGGTAAAGATTACCATAAAAGACACAGATTCAGAGGATGAATTACGTATATGTCAATATACATCAAAAGATGCACTTCAATGATAAAGTTGTATAATTTTAAAAGGTAGCAGTAAATGGAAAAGCTCGTGAGGATAAAAATAGACATGAAACTAGATTACAGGAGTTGTATAGATCTCATTAACCTCAAAGATACAAACCATCCCGATGCTAAAATATAGGCAAACTTGCAGATACATTTCCTACATGAGCCAAATTCTGGTGGAGATGTTTTGAGTGCTCTATGTTACATTAGTTGTTATATTAAGACAGCATTTCCAACATGGATTCATGGCAGTGATAGATATATCGAGGAGATGGATCAGTCATCTGTCTATCTGTCTATACAATACAGAACATTAAAATATTTTAAACATTTTTTACAAAAGGAAAAAAACTTAAAAGAATGCTAAACAATATTGCTTGCTCTTTCTAATTTACTGTCAAATATAGCAGCAATATTTTAATAAGGATTTAGATACGAATGCTGATCATAGGGTTAGGCCGGGAAGGATTCAAGGCCCTTCTTCTGATTGCCCATGCCACTCCCAGGTATTTTGCAATAGCACACACAAATAGAGGTCTTGCTTCAGAATTTAGTATACGCAGAGCCACTCTGTGATCTCGAGTGCCAAGTTTTCCACAAACAAGAGAGAGCCATCTACTCCTGGGTTTAGTGTATGCTTTGCATGCAAAAAGGAAGTGAGCAATAGATTCTTGTGGCGAGGGACAGCAGGGACAGCCCTTTGGTAATGCTTTGTTAGACAGCCATGAATTTGTAAATTAATTAATAAGCAGGCAGCCAAATCTGAACTGAATATATAATTTTCGATCGGCTGGAACTTTAATAATATCGAGGTAACTTTCAAGGGTGCGGTTGCACTTAATATCGTTACATTCCTTGATCAGTCTCCATCGATTACCGGCTAAAATGGCAGAGTGCTCAACCCCTTCCCAATAGAGGATTTTAATCTGACTTTTAGTGAGGGGTGGTGGAGAACCGATATCGTGTCACACTAGACCTATGTGTGACAGGAGGCTTTTGACGTGCTTTGTCCAACCAATTTTATGCATGGAATCCAGGGCACAAATCTCTTGGAAAGTGGCAGCATACACCAATAATTCCGGGGTGGATACCAGCTGATACCAGAACAATAGGGGGCGGAGCTTCACTAAGTAACTTATGGTTTTGATGCCCATGTCTAGCAATAATGGGTGAGTGGGGGTACTCTGTGGGAGAGAAACCAAATTTTTAAGGAACCTATTCTCCAGGGATATCAGATTGTTGGCTTTTACCATCCGCCAAAGCTCAGCATCATAGAGGGCACTGCTCACAGCCTTTCAACTATACAATTTTGATGCCGGAACAACTGGCTTAGTGTGAGAGAGGCTGTGTTCTTTACGCAGGACCCCGGTTACCTGGGAAAATTTGAGAAAGGCCTTATTAAGATGGTGGTTCCAGGCCAAGTCCTCAGAAAGTTTTACTCCCAGGTAGTCAAAGGAGCTGACTCTCTCCAGTCGAACGCCATTTAGAAACAGATTACCCTTAAAAGATTTATGAGGATTTAGGAGCATGAGCTTGGTTTTTGCTGTATTGATTTCAAGCCCCCTCCCATCGCAGAAGAGCTTGAAGTGGTCTAATAGGTTCCGCAAGCCCTTTGGTGACTTTGGAACGAGAAGTGTACCAAGTCAACACACCACACATCCCAATGCCTCCACAGCACAATGCACAACTGTGGGGATGCACATGTGACCAAACCACAATCAACTTGTCAAACTACACGACCCCCTACCAGGCACGACCACACCACTCCATGGTCATCCTGGCCTACCTCTGCACCCAAAACAGACATTTCATGTCACCACAGCCACACAACAGTTGAACGTATGGAGTAGTGAAATGCAGCCAAAACACATTTGAGGCACTGCTCTGCGCACATGACCCTACCCCAGTCTCCCGCAGGTCAGCGCCCCGTTTTGATCGCTGTGCATCCGGGGCCACTATCCCTGTGCAAATCATGTCCCCCCCCTTGTAGTTCTGAAATTGCATTTCTGGGTGCCTGATATCAGTTGGTGTAGTTGCCAGCATCAGCTCCTCCCTGCGGGCTGGCTTACACTCACCCCACTCACCCCACACACAGCCAGCACAGGCATCACTGGATTGGTGGACCTGCCATCACATTCGGCCAACCCAGGTATTGACTCCTCTCTCCCTGCACAGTCACAGGTGATCAAGGATATGCACTCTGCCCTTGGATGATGACACCCCTCCGAGATCCGAACACACCCTCCCAGAGGCAGTACAATGCAGCACACATACGCACCAGGGGCATCATGGAACGCACATTTGGCGTGTTGAAGTCATGTTTCAGGTGCCTGGATGGCACAGGTGGGAGGCTCCTGTACAGCCTGGACATCGTGTCCAAGCTGATCTTTGCATGTTGTGTGTTGCACAACTTCTGTGTTCTCACCAGGGCCCCATGGATCCCAGTCCCAGAGGTACCGGACGATAATGGTGGTGATGGGGCAGGTGGGCCACATCCCATTGCAGCAGCGGCTGGACTGGCCCATACGAATACCATCATTGACACTTACTTCTCATGAGCAAGTCACAATGTGGCCGTCCATGGCAATCAAGCCACAGTAGTAAATGTCCATATGCATTGCATGTGTGAATAAAACATTTGCAGGTTTTGGCTTGTACTTGTACATTTTAATGTTACTTTTCCCTGCAATTTCAGATGTGATTTGCCAGGTCGTGCACATTTGCAGAATCAGTTGTGTCCTGTGTTCAAATGTGGTGGTGGTGCTGTTTGTACCGGGATGTTGTCAATGTTGAGGTTCACTCCTGCCTATGTGCGTATGCTGACGGTGGGTGTGTCGCACCTGCGGCTCTGATTTGTCTGCCACTGCTCTCTTTTATGCGGTGTGCCTGTCGGTTCTGTTCTTCCACGGTGCTTGGATGTTGTGGTGTACATGTTGTCCTCCTCTATAGTTGGCCAGAATGCATCCGGGATACTCCGCTGTTGTTGGATTTTGTTCTGTGGCTTTTTTTGTATGCTGTTCTTGTGCTTTTTCCCGCTTTGGATGTGTGTATTGCTGCCCTCGCGCTGGTTGTCACTGTTTTCTTATCGTGCTTTTGCCCATGGCAGGTTTTTTCGCATTGGGGTTTGTGTTTTTATCTCCGTCGAGGTGGTTGTGTCACGGGCATTGGCCACGGTGTTGGCAAAAGACTATCGCATGCTACCGCCATGTTGTGAATTCCACGTTGTCACGGAGTTGTTTTCCCGCGATGGGCTGCGATGTTAAAAGTTGCTTTACGCTACTCTTGCGGTAGTTATAACACGTTCTTCTGAATATACCCCTATAACTTTTCTCTCCTGCTTGAGAATTCAGAAAGGAAACCTTCTACCTTGGTCCCATCTGCCCAGCTCTAAATACTAGTCTCCTGTGGCAAAATACAGGGAGGAAGACTGTGAGGGATGACCAGATGCTTTGGGGCGATGGACCACTCAGAAACAGGCAGAAATGTATTATTTAAAATGGGAGGCTTCCCAGGAGATAATCTGTCACCTAAAACTTGGACCGTGTGGTTTGGGGTTGCGAAGCCCTGACTTAGGCAGTGGGTTGCCATGATTCTATGCTTGTCCATTAATCGGATGTAAGGCCACAATGCAAATATCATGCTCTGTGTAACTAGGAAATTGTTCAGGAACAATGCCCTGGGGATCAGTAGGGGTAAGGAAAAGCACAGACCAGTGATAGCTGTAGAGCAACGCCAGCATTTGATGAAATCTACTGCCTGATGAAGAGGTAACAGAGCCCTTATGAAAGCTGATCTGACATTGACTGTACAGGACGATCTCTTAAGGCAAACATACATTCATTTGTGTCAAAGAAAGGTGAACAACTCAAAGTAGCAGAGGTGCTGCAACATATATTAGGCAGGAGAGTGGTGGATCGACCATAACTCCAGATAGGAGGGATCTACACTGAAGGGCAGGGATGAGAATGTCCAAAGTCCATCTGGTTTTGCAGGCTGAATTTCCATGCCTTGAATGCACCACAGCTAGTATGCCTGCTCAGTATTTGTTGACTTTTTTTTACATGGATGTTTTTTTTTGGATCTTTATTTTGGGACAGGCTTTGTACCGTGCTTTTCTCCCACAGTATACTTGTGTGTTTCTGCAAATGTTGGTGGATAGAGCATCTAGACAAACTTGCAACAAGTAACATTAGAGCGAGCACCAAATACCCATTCAACATGGTGCACATATACCATATAGTTGGGTATATTGTAATTGTAAATTGAATTCATATAGTGCATATTACCCCAGGTGAGGCATTGAAACGTTTTGCGGAGATCAGTAGGCTACTCCAAAACACAGGATAGAGTTAAATATCACCCTGCTCATAATAGAACTCCCCTCCCAACAACAATACTCAAATTCGGAATGCAACAGTACATTGCACACTGCACTAACTTCTACATGACAACAGAAAGTTCATTGACTAACACTCATCTAACACCCCACAGCTAGCCTGGTTTAATGGGATACTGTGGACCCTAGCACAGTCTACCGAAAATGTTGTGTGAAGATAGTAGGAGAATGCAGCCAGACTATTCTTAATTGGATACGACACATGCAACTGCCCACACACAGTTTCAGATGCCTTTGTATTCATTTACTTCCGCATGCAGTTTCATAAACAGACTTGGATGGAGAGCAAGTGATCCCACGTCTGGCCTCAATGCTGTCTGAGTCCCAACCGCCTTGCCTGTTGCCAGCACATGCCCTCCTAGTGCAGAGACAGAAATATGTCATCGCTCGCAGATGCAGTGTAATGCAAGACAGTCAATTCCATAGGTACTACATCTGTCAGATTTATATGCAAAGTACCTTGACAGTCCAATGTGGTGATGAGCCGTTCTGAAGCATTGATGGTTCGGTGTGTCAGGTGAGCAGAAGGAGTGACTATTTGAAAGGGTGTGGTACAAGAAGAGAAACAGGGAATAGGGGATTGAAAAGTTGGATTAATAATGTGTGCTGGTTCTAGACTGAGAGTAGATGAGAAAGAAGAAAGAGCATAAGACTCCTGATCATCGTAATTGGTAGAAGTGTTTTCAGAAAGCGCTTGATCCTCATTATGTTCTCTCTCCTCTAATTTTTCATTGATGTTGTTTCAGAATACAGGGTATCTTCTGGTGATAATAAGTCAACCAGCTTTCCAAAGAGTGTCCTGAAATATGACACGTTTTTTGCGATGGTGTGTTCATCTTGCCATGCCATGATCATCGCTCCTTGTATATCAGTGATTACATAGGGCTAAGGGTCATCCTTGTGGTGGCCTCTGGACTTGACAAGTACCATGCAGTTTTATTAGAGCTGTGATGATCTGGCTTTCCACCTCTTATCCATGTGCATCTTCATCTTTTCTTTGGCAGCAGCATCATCCATACATTTAGGGTGGCTACGAGACAGGAATCCTTTACAAGGGGCCCCATTACGATGTCAGGCAGAAGGACATCGGAAGCTCGTTGGTGGGGGTCCGCCTGATATCTGAGGCATCAGCCCAACTGCCATATTATGAAACAGGCATTCTGACCAATGCCTGCCAGGCTAATCTGCTGTGCCTCTGAAAGACTCAAGGAGCCCGTTGAGGCGGAGGGCGGATCATAATCCCCAAAAATAAGGATTATGATGTACGTTTCCAACAGTCTTTCTATGGCGGTCCAATGACCAAAGAAAGTCTGTCAGAAACAAGCTTTGGTGGCCCCTAGCAGGGCTCCGTCACCCCATGTGGTGCCCCCCAAACATCCATGCATCCAGCCACACGGTGCATGATGTTTAAATAGTGTAAATTTCCTATTTTCGAGCGTGACTTCCATCTGTCTTCCGCCCAAAAATCACTCATTCTAGAAAACCTGTTTAGTTTCCACCGCAATATAATTTTCAAATCAATAACCTCTTGACTTTTAAAAACCAAATCTTCAAGGAAAACTGACTTGTATACACATGGAATCTGAAAACAGTTGAAAAATAAGATTTTCCTAGCAAAAAAACAATAAAGAGTCTATTTAGGATGATGGTTGGACCACCGCCAATACACCTTTGGTGGCGGTCCAAACGCCATCTAGCATAGCGGGCTGACCGCCGCATTATGATGCAGTTAGTAATTATGGAAAAATACGATTTGTATTATTAGATGTGTTATTGTGTAAAAATAATGTATATATAATTTCTTCTAGTAGCAGGATGTTGGGTTTTTAGAGGTTAAGGGTGGGGAGAGTTTTTAACAGTGAATATTTTAATTTAAATGTAATGTACATTATTTTAATGATATGCAATTGAATGCTGTAAAATTATACATTTATTATCTTATATTAGTAATTTGTCCAATAGATTATCATAATTTTGAAAGAATATATATATTATATTAATTGGGAAAAATATTGTAAATAATTATTTAAATTATCTAAAAATGGGTAAGATTTAAAATATATCACAAATACATTTAATAAAATGAAACATTGGTCAATTAATTTTCATAAATGTTTTAATATTTTTAAGGATTTGTCTTAAATATTGAAAAATGTAATGTCATTGTAAACAAATTGTTGGAAAAAGAATTGTTATATTTATATTTATCTGAAAAGTTTTTGAAATGTCTAATTAAATTATTAAAATGGAATATATATGTGTTCTTCATGATGTATACATTGATATGTTGAGCATTTTTATGTTATAAATTTATTCATGAAAATGTTATCGTACAACATTTTGATAATTACATTTTTAATATGTTTATTATTGGAATACGTTCTGTTGTTGGGAATATATTTCCACAAATTCATTAATTTTAGGTACAAAAATATCTTAGATATTTAATTTGAAAATTCGTTTCATACATATTCTTTTTACTTTTTTTATTTTTATTTTTGCATACCAATGTTAGCTTATGTTGCAAAGTTTAGGAATAATAGTAATACGAATATGTTAACTAATAATAGTGATAAACACATCATTTTATATGGTAATGTTTAAATATAAATGTATATGTTTTATTTTGGATTATTGCGTTTTTAAAGTAATTTTTATTTTTATTTTGAAGATCAAAAATTATGTGTGAGTATGGAGTATTGATTCCGTATATCTAACTTTTTAGTGCCCAGCACCTTGCATAACATGTTCAATAGATTGTAGTAGAAAAATTAAATGTCAACCCTTTAGTGTCTAACACCGTCCCCAAAATTGTTTAGGTTGGAGTGGGGATAGAAATGTCACTTCTTTAGTGACCAAGACATTGCCTAAATTGGTTTAGATTAGAGATCTAGGGGCTTATGTTGGGCAGAATTGCTTCCGCCCGACACCGACTCGGTCCTGGGACCTACCGACACCTGGTTGGCTGTCCTGACCGACTCATTTCAATGCGACCGAACACTGTTTGGTCACATGTTCCCTTTCCTTAATGGGAGCTCATATTATGGCTGTAAACTGGCCATGACACAAGCTCCCATGAGGAAAGGGAGGTGCCGTTCATCCCTGCATCCCGTGGTAGGCACATCAAGGTGCCTGCCACAAGGTGCAGGGATCAACGGCACCAGTGAGGGCCCTGCTGTGGGCCCCCAAACACACTTTCCGACATGGTTTCCATGTCAGACAGGCTGGCATGTGAACCATGTCTGAAAGCGTGCATTGTAATCTCAAGGGCGGCAAGACCCACCCTTGAAATTACTTGCCGGCTTGCAACTGGCAGACAAGCTCTCCGAGCCCATCGGAATCCAGCCGGAATGACTGGACGGTTTACTTTCCGACCGCCTCAAACATAATGAGACGGTCGGAAAGTAAACCGAGCGGCCCATTACGATGTGGCCTTAAAGGCTCTTACCACAGGTCATAGCCTTTACGGGCCGCATCGTAACCGTCCCTTAGTGTTTTGGACTACTTAGCACTGGACGGGGTGGTGAAGATCCTATGGTTAATATATAACAGTATAACAGTAAGTCTTATTACAATAGATCGAAAAATACTAAAAACAGTTATGTGATTCTATTTCTAAACCAAGAACTACCTTTTTGCCAATTTTGGTGTAATTCCTTTCAGCAGTTCGGGCTGTAGCCTTGGCTAAAGCCTCCTATGGGAAATTGATTTTTTTACTTTTATTTTTCAAATTTCTCAGCAGCTACTGAACGGATTTACACCATTTAAAAAAAAGGTCGCTTTCTGAACCATAGTTCACTATAACTCGCGCCCCCGCAAAGCATTGCTGATGACTTCACATTTTACATCATTCATGACATGGTCAGTGACATCACTGATGACATCTCAAAATAACATCACTGATGACATCATCCAGTGACTGTGTGTTTCTGTAAAGTTTAAATATGTTTTATATATATATAAATATATATATATATATATATATATATATATATATATATATATTCACTGAAAAAAACATAGGTTATACACCATATATAGTTAGGAATTAGCATTTAAAAAACCTTATTTTACTCACACAAAACCATTGAAATTCCATATATAGTTAGTTGCACTAACTATATATCGCGCACCCGCAATCCACTGCTGATCATGTCACATATTACATCATTCATGACATGGTCAGTGACATCACTGATGACATCACTGATGACATCTCAAATGACATCACTGATGACATCTCAAATGACATCACTGATGACATCACTGATGACATCTCAAATGACATCACTGATGAGATCACTGATGACATCATCCAGTGACTGTGTGTTTCTGTAAAGTTTAAATATGTTTTACATATTGAAGAATGAGTAGATGTATAAGTGTCTGGACGAAGGATTTAGTAGGTGCATGACTGAATGTATGAGTGAGTGATTAAATGTGTCTCACTGAGTGCATGGGTTAGTGAGTAAACTGTCTTAATTTGTGCATCATTATGTCTGTTGTTCTGTAAACTGCTGCATGTGTTGATCAGTAGCTATATGATTAACTACATGGGTTATTGATTGATTGTCCAAGTATTTGTATAGGAGACTGAGTGTGTGTGTGGCTGGCTGGGAGGTGTGTGACTCTGTGCAGATCAATGTGTACTTGTATCAATGATTGTATAAGAAAGTAAGTATGTGTTAGTATATGTTTGAAAATGTAAGGTGCTCTATGTTTAACTGTATAGACAAGAAAATGGAAGTGTGATTGATTCTTTACAGGACTGACTAGGTGTGTGAGTAACTCCATGGATGAGTGGCAGAGTGTAAGTGTCTGTATAGGTGTATGAGTGCATATGATAGTGTTGTAAAGATGAGTGATTGTATGTATGAATGATTGTATGGGTGAATGAGTGAATGTGTGTGTAGACGTAGGAATCAGTGAGTACGTATGTAGTAACTAGTATTGGTGTGTCAATGGTTTCAAAAATTATACTCTGTATTTAACACTGGGTGAAACAGAGGTTATATTAAAACGTGAGGAGATGCATTGTATTGTCACATGAATGATATCATCAGTGATGTGGTCATTGATGTCAAATGAGATGTCATCAGTGATCTCATCAGTGATGTCATTTGAGATGTCATCAGTGATGTCATCAGTGATGTCACTGACCATGTCATGAATGATGTAATATGTGACATGATCAGCAGTGGATTGCGGGTGCGCGATATATAGTTAGTGCAACTAACTATATATGGAATTTCAATGGTTTTGTGTGAGTAAAATAAGGTTTTTTAAATGCTAATTCCTAACTATATATGGTGTATAACCTATGGTTTTTTCAGTGAATTTTCAAGGTTTTGTAAATGCTAATTCCTAACTATATATGGTCTATAACCTATGGTTTTTTCAGTGAATTTCAATGGTTTTTTAATAGCAAATATCATAAGCTGTCGAATGTCAAGTACGTGGTAAGTGAAAACATTTTCGTGTTTATGCACACTGATCTGCTTTGAATGGTGCCCCCCCCCTCATTTCTATTAGGAGTACTCTCTCTTTGCAGATAGTGAAAGGTAGTTAACGCAGGCCTTTGCCCCCGTTGTAATCCGTCGTGCCTGCTTCTCTCTCCATTTGATTGATTGTTATCCAAGTATTTACTGTTTTAGAATTAGTTCTCTTTGGTTCATTCTCTATTTACAAACAAACACAGAGTCGCAATACTCTGTTTAGTCTTTGCAGATAACGAAAAATCGTGTAAAAAAAAAGAAAAGGAATCGAGCAAAATCAGTAGGCCACTAATGGGATCTCTTTTTGACCTCGCTAAAATAGAAACATTAGGAACAACCCCTCATGACAAATACAAAACTAGTGAGATGAACTGAACTCCACACAATAATGGCTGCAAAACAGCTCGGCTCCGCCACCCACCCCGCCCAAAATAACGATAAAGAGCGGCTGCCATGATTGGTTGCGGAATGGCCACAACGGAGCTACGAAATGGTGCTGCTCTCATGCTAACCCCAGCTTCGGTCTGAAACATCCAGAAACACTGTAGACTACCAATTCGATCAGTTCCGGTAGCGCCCCAATGTAACCCGGTAGAGAAGAACTAGCCCTCCCCTCTTTGACTGATGGTTCTTGTTGCCTGTCCTTTCTGTTGTCATTTAACAGAACTATTTAGCCTGCTGAAAGGGGTTGTGTTTCGACCGCTGGTTGGTGGAGACATTTTGACTATATTCTGGACCTGCGTTGTCGCGTAATGCGTCATATGACGCGCCGCGTTAGCGCATCCGGAAGTCATCCGGGGCGCGCAGCGCGTAACGTAAGCATAACAAGTCATGTGACTTGTTAATAAAACTTTTCATTGGTTCATTTTACTTTTCTTATTCTAATGATGAAAGCCTTGGTCATATCACCTAAAAATTACGCTTTTAATTACTTCCGAACATTATTTTCTCTTAAATATATGTTATAATGTTCCAGGCTAATGTACTTTCCCGGAAATTTTACAACTGTCCTGCAAGTAAAATATATTCTTTTTTCGAGAAAAAGAGCGTTTCTTCGTCCCATGACGGAGCCGTTGAGCAAAAGAGGGTCGACCTGCTGTCTTAGTCGCCGATACGCCTGAATATGAGATTCTTATCGATCACTTTATGTTGCAGGAATAGAAAACACAACAGCCCTTGACCATTTATCTTTACTGCGTTCCTTCGTATTATACCTTTTACCCTTCATGTAATTGGTCTGCTTTATTTCACTTGCCTTTTAATGATTCTAAAACAGTGACTATTATTAAAAACTTTACCAATGTATACACTACTACCATGTTTTCTTTTAAAAACCTTTATTGTGAAAATTTCATTATACAAATACGAGCCTATAACCACGTGGGCCTGCCACGGAGCAAACTGTAATCGTATATGATGAATAGACATTTACACTGTAGAGGAACGTAACGGGCGGGCCATTAGGTTGCAAAAACTAAGGTGTCTAACAGTTACGGAATCGGTGGACGTACATTTTATAATTAAAATACGACAGGGCCAGTTACAATAAAATTATCTAGATATACATTTGCGGGCAAGTACCATGGGTGACGTTAATTCGAATTTTCAACAGTACAGTAATCAATAACACATCAGAACTTAATATCAATAGGGATGTCGAAATATTCAATCAATTCTCGTCCCCGCCCGCCATGTGCTTCAAAACTGCATACGTATCTCGTGATTTCAAGGTTCTGCAACCAGTACACAACAAGGAGTTACGAGTCCCATTTATTCCGGCGCCATTTTGGGCGAGGACGGGCAGGTCCAGGATATAGTCAAAATGTCTCTACCAACCATCGACTATGATGATGTTCATATGCTGTATTTATTAGAGTAACACTCATCTGCCCACATGAAATTAATTTACCACAATCTAAACATGTCATTTTAATCTTTCCAAAGTTCTTCTAAATATTTGGGACCGTTTCCCTTGCCTCTGAAGCTCTCAGTGCCACTTTTTTGATGAATGTACTAGCAGGTCAGGGGTTCTCCTCCAAATCTCTCTTTTATGCAGCACTATAATTAATTGGTGCCACCTCTCCATATGACGATGCATGGTATAGTTACCACAACTATATATTTTTTCGGTTCCTCTGGAGAGTTCATCGTGGCAGATGAAGCGTGTAACATACCGGGCATTTACCTTTTTTTGCATGTACAGGAAAGGAAAAAAAAAAATCGAGCGTTCGAGTTCTTAGGTGTCCCAGGGCCATTTTAGTGGACCAGGCCCAAATCCAAAGAACAGCTATCTCACAGGCTAATGGGGCGACCCACGCCGAGTTTCAGCATTGTAGGATGACCACACAAGTACAGCAACTTGCTAGACATCACCTCGGTGCCATCCGGATCTCGGCGCCCCACTGCAGATGAAGTGCCTCTCAACTATGAAACCACCACGGTGACATCCGGATCTTGGCGCGTTGTGCTGCCTTCGGCCTATTCGCACATCGGTCCGCTACTGACGCCATCTCACAGGCTAATGGGGTGACCCACGCCGAGTTTCAGCATTGTAGGATGACCACACCAACTTGCTAGACATCACCTCGGTGCCATCCGAATCTTGGCATCTCAACGCCTAGTGGTATCTTCCATACAGAAAATATTGTTACGCTGCCTTTGGCCCCATTCGCACATCAGTCCGCAACTTAGACATCACCTCGATGCCATCCGGATCTTGGCATCTCAGCGCCTTGTGGTGTCAGTCAGAAAATATTGTTGCGCTGCCTTTGGCCCCATTCGCACATCAGTCCGCTACTGACACCATCTCACAGGCCAATAGGGCGCCCCACGCCGACTTTTACCATTGTACGATGGCCACACCAGTGGCACAACTTCCTAGACATCACCTCGGTGCCATCCGAATCTTGGCATCTCAACGCCTAGTGGTATCTTCCATACAGAAAATCTTGTTACGCTACCTTTGGCCCCATTCGCACATCGGTCCGCAACTTAGACATCACCTCGGTGCCATCCGGATCTTGGCATCTCAGCGCCTTGTGGTGTATTCTCTTCAGAAAATATTGTTGAGCTGCCTTTGGCCCCATTCGCACATCCGTCCGCAACTTACACATCACCTCGGTGCCATCCGGATCTTGGCATCTCAGCGCCTTGTGGTGTCTTCTACTCCGAAAATATAGTAGAAAATATTGTTGCGCTGCCTTTGGCCCCATTCACACATAAGTCCGCTACTGACACCATCTCACAGGCCAACAGGGCGCCCCACGCCGACTTTTACCATTGTACGATGGCCACACCAGTGCCACAACTTGCTAGACACCACCTCGGTGCCATCCGGATCTTGGCATCTCAGCGCCTTGTGGTGTCTTCAAATCAGAAAATATTGTTGCGCTGCCTTTGGCCCCATTCGCACATCGGTCCGCTACTGACGCCATCTCACAGGCCAACGGGGCGCCCCACGCCGACTTTCAACATTGTAGGATGGCCACAGAAGTGCGACAACTTACTAGACACCACCTCGGTGCCATCCGGATCTTGGCGCGTTGTGCTGCCTTCGACCTATTCGCACATCGGTCCGCTACTGACGCAAACTCACAGGCCAACGGGGCGCCCCACGCCGACTTTCAGCATTGTAGGATGGCCACACCAGTGCGGCAACTTACTAGACACCACCTCGGTGCCATCCGGATCTTGGCGCGTTGTGCTGCCTTCGGCCTATTCGCACATCGGTCCGCTACTGACGCAAACTCACAGGCCAACGGGGCGCCCCACGCCGACTTTCAGCATTGTTGGATGGCCACACCAGTGCGACAACTTACTAGACACCACCTCGGTGCCATCCGGATCTTGGCGCGTTGTGCTGCCTTCGGCCTATTCGCACATCGGTCCGCTACTGACGCAAACTCACAGGCCAACGGGGCGCCCCACGCCGACTTTCAGCATTGTAGGATGGCCACACCAGTGCTGCAACTTGCTGGACACCACCTCGGTGCCATCCAGATCTTGGCGCGTTGTGTTGCCTTCGGCCTATTCGCACATCGGTCCGCTACTGAAGCCGCCTCACGTGCCAACGTATTTTCTCCTAATTTTACACCCTATGCCGCATAACAGGTCATGTGACTTGTTTATAAAACTTTTCATTGGTTCATTTTACTTTTGGTTTCCTAATGATGGAAGGCTTGATCATGTGACCTAAAAACAACACTTTTCATAGGATGAAAACTTTTTTTTTTCCCCAAACGATGAAAGCCCCACCTTGTTTCTGGATGTTTCAGACTGAAGCTGGCGTCAGCATGAAAGCACCACCATCTCGTAACTCAGTCGTGGTCATTCCGCGAGCAATCATGGCAGCCGCTCCCCACCAGAAGCCTGCAGGAGTCGGAGCCCCCAAAACTTTTGATGAATTCTCAAGGCGGAGGGGACGCTTTCGAGAATGAGGTCCAAGACCTAGCAGACAAGCGTCCGATTTCCAAGGTGTCCCAGGGCCATTTCAGTGGACCAGGCCCAAAAAGGAAACAGCCTGCCGCCATTTTGAGAGTCCTGTGACAGCCGCCTATCGCTGCACCGCAAGAGTGGGCGCAACTCAGCTGAATTGCGGCTTTTGACACAGTGGACCAAAAACGGACGGAATGGCAACTGAAACGGTAAAGGGGCGCCCCACTACAACAGATGACACTCCACCTGGAGAGGCCCGTTCACGCCGCCTCCCCCGGGGCGTTCCACGCCGTTATTCGGAGCAGCATTGTAGGATACCAAAACCAGTGCGGCAACTTACTGGACATCACCTTGGTGCCATCGTTCTGCTGCCTTGGAACTATTCGCGCAACAGTTTGCTACTGATGACCCACCCCCGCGACGCCCCATGCCGTTATTTGCTGGGTGGCAACTTACTAGACATCACTTTCGTGTCATCTAGATTTCAACGCGTTCTGCTGCCTTGGAACTATTCGCACAACAGTTTGCTACTGATGACCCACCCCCCACGACGCCCCACGCCGGAAATCTGGACGTTGTGCTGCGTTGGGACTATTCGCACAGCCGACCGCTACTTCGTTGTTTTTCCCTAAAAATGTTTATATGTTATTACTATTTTTGTTTTCTTGTATATATTTATAAATTATTAAAGTTTTATAATCTTACTACTTTGTCGGAGTGCTATATATTTTTAATGTGACACATAATTGTAAAAACTTTGATGTACAAACAGTCATCCCTGGAATCTTCCGCTTCAGGCTCGGTCCCCTCCCCAATCACAATACAGGATGGTTTTCAGATAATAGCAACGCTTCTGCTGTGACGAATCTCATCGAGTGTGGGCCTTGATCTACTATAACTCCTTTGAAGAGGGGTGATTCTTTACAGCTGTGGCCATAAACTACATCTGCAGGGCTAGCTGATACCCTAGGACCAGCCTGGACAATCGGACACAGAGGAAAAGGAGTGTCAGAGGGTGCGGTAGTGAATAGGGCGAAAGGGAGGTGTCGGGCGGGCACAGGGTGTGATTCTCAGGGAACAGCAGCGCAGATGGGGGAGGTTTATTACCCATGCATAAGACAGAGAGCGGGGGTGACCACTGCCTGGGGGAGATGTTTGCGAGGGTGGGGAGCCATGCTAAGGATCGACAGCGTGCACAGAGTGGGTCTGGTCAAGGCATCTAAAATGGCTGCCGTGCACGACAAAAGTGTGGCATTTGAAAAAAGACAAGATGGCGCAGACAATGTTTTTCAACACTTCCTGATTTCCTTCGAATCGAACGTTAACAGACGTTGGGGCATATTACCAAAGTTAAGCGATATTTATCCCTAACGATGCTTAGCAACGATTTTTTTACCGTCAGAAATTATCGCAGATAAACCTTGCTATTATCAAGGTTTATCGGAAATACGATAAAAAACGACCGCAATGCATTAATATCGCTGAAAACTCAGCGATATTCATGCATTACCGAGCTAATGCTCTTAGCCATGTTATCCACCTCCCATTGGATAACATGGCTAAGAACTGCTCAGGGCAGGTGGTAGCTTTTAGAGATATTCGCCCTTATCTCGAATATTTCCAAAAGTTGATAATAGGAGATAGCGATGTTAGCGACTGTTTCCAGTCGCTAACATCTTGGCATGCCCACTTTGCATGTCATTAGTGATAAATATCACTCACATGCAAAGTGGGGCCCAAGATGGTCGCTATCTTCTACTAGCCGTCGCTAACTGGTGTTAGCAACAGCTAGGTAATACACATATAATTTTATCTCCGCGAAGCCGAGCGCTGTTACAGATATATATCTTGTTTCTGAACGTTAATTTCTCAAAATGCACTGAAGCACATATATTGAGACCTAGCAAAGGCACATCGGGCTACCAGTCCCTACAATTTTGCCAAGTTTCGTGCAAATCCATTCAGCTGTTCGATCCTACCGAGAGACAAGATGGCGGCCGCTACGGACTGTTTGGAATGTTTACAGACACCGGAGAGCCAATCAGCTTCGCTTCGCAAAGCTCCGTAACGCGAAAAGTACGCGAAGCGGTGCGCTGTTACAGATATATACCTTTTTTTGAACGTTAATTTCTCAAAATCCACTGGAGCACATATATTGAGATCTAGCAAAGGCACATCGGGCTACCAGTCCCTACAATTTTGCCAAGTTTCGTGCAAATCCATTCAGCTGTTAGATTATTATTATTTTAATTTTTTTTTGCCCCGCGGGGCCCTTTTAAAACCTCCACATCAAACCTAGGGGGTGAGCGACAATGTACTATGCCCCCTTATGGTCATTTGCCCCTTCGCTTCGGCCTCCTCTTGTCTCTCGATCCTACCGAGAGACAAGATGGCGGCCGCTACGGACTGTTTGGAATGTTGACAGATGCCGGAGAACCAATCAGCTTCGCTTCACAAAGCTCCGTTGCGCGAAAAGTCCGCGAACCAGAGCGCTGCCCGGTCCGCTGTTACAGATATATATCTTTTTTTAAACGTTAATTTCTCAAAATCCACTGGAGCACATATATTGAGACCTACAAAAGGCACATCGGGCTACCAGTCCCTACAATTTTGCCAAGTTTCGTGCAAATCCATTCAGCCGTTCGGGCTAAAAGTGAGGCCAACCGCCCTATGGAAAACTCAATGTTAAAAACACGTTTTGGGACCCCCCTTTTTTCTCGGCCCCCACTGGACGAACCCCCCCCAAATTTTCAAGGGCTGCTCAGAAACAAAATGTGCCATTTTCCTGAAAATTTCAGCCAATTCCGTCCACAAACGCCAAAGTTATTAGACATAGAATTTTCAAAAAACCCATAGAGAAAAAATCCTAACTATATATACCTACTGGCGACCGCCAGTAGGTAATATATATATATATATATATATATATATATATATATATATATATATATATATATATATAAAGGCCAAGGTGTATTGAAGAATGAGTGGGTGCATAAGTGTCTGAATGGATGATTTAGTAGGTGTGTGACTGACTGTATAAGTGAGTGATTAAATGTGTCTTACTGAATGCATGGGTTCGTGACTGATACAGACATTCACACAGTTTAGTTTGTCAGTTGGTGTGTAAGCAGTTGCATGGGTTGGTGATTAGCTAAGTGAGGATCTATATGGGTTATTGATTGGTTGCCTGAGTATCTGTATGGGTGCCTGAGTGTCTTTGTGGGAGGGTGGGGGTGTGACTCTGTACATGGATGTGTGAGTGGATGATTCACTGGGTGTATGGGTTCAAGAGTTCATCTGTGAAGGGCTGTATGGGTGGGTGAGTGTGTGTATGGGTGTGTTGGTGAGTGAATGGATGCCTCAGTGGTATTCGTGTGAGTAACTGCATATGTGAAAGGCAGTATATGTGAGTGTTGGCGTGTATAAATGACTATATGTGAGAGTGAGTGATTGTGAGAGTGGCTGTATAGATCAGTGTGTTCTTGTGTTAGTGATTGTATAAGAGTGTAAGTATGTGTTAGTATATGTTTGAATAAGTGAGGTGGTTTGTGTATAACTGTATAGGTGAGAAAATGGGAGTGTGATTGATTGTTTGCATGAGTGACTAGGTGTGTGAGTAACTCCATGGGTGAGTGGCAGTGTGTGAGTATCTGTATAGATATGTGAGTGCATATGATAATGCCGTATTGATGACTGCATGTATGAGTGACTGTATGTGTGAATGAGTGTATGTGTGTGTAGACCTAGGAATTAGTGAGTGGGTATGTACTAACTTGTATTGGTGTGTCTATGGTTCCAAAAATGGTAGTCTGTACTTTAGAGTGGGTGTATCAAAGGGTATATTAGGTTATGAGGAGGTGCGTCAGATTATCACATGGTTGATGTAATCAGTGATGTCATTTGAGATGTCATCAGTGATGTCATCAGTGATGTCACTGACCATGTCATGAATGATGTAATATATGACGTCATCAGCAGTGCATTGCGGGGCGCGAGTTATAGTTAGCTGAACTAATTATAACGGCCGAATTTCTCCGGTTTTATATGAGTGAAATGTCCACCTAACTATAATGTCCCTGAAACCTGTGTTTTTTTCAGTGAATTTCTAAGGTTTTTTTTAAATGCTAATTTCTAACTATAATGTCCCTAAAACATATGGTTTTCTCAGTGCCTTTCAAAAGTTTTTTAAATATGGAACTACTATTTTGCTATTTGTCATTAGTATTGTTTTTGCACTGCTGTTGACGTCCCATATTACATCACTGATGACAAGCTCAGTGACATCATTGATGACATCACTGATAATATCTCAAATTACATCACTGATGACATCATCCACAGACTGTGTGTTTCTAAAATGTTAAAGAATGTTGAATGTTTTATGTTTATATGCTAATGTATATTCAAGAGTGATTTGTTGCATTATAAGCTGCTTATGTGCTAAAGTGTCTGTATGCTTAGGTGGGTGTGTGACTGCATGGATGTGTGACTGAATAAGTCTGTGCATGTACGCATTTATGAGTGTATGAGCTAAGGACTGTATTGGTGACTGCACATTTGTATAGCGTTGTTTGTAAATATAATGATGTGTTACTGATATGTATGTAAGTAATTCCAAATGTAAAAGGCCGTATTTTATAGAATTAGAGTATATAAGTGAGTATATGTGACAGCAAGTGATTGTGACAGTGGGTCCATGGATAAGTATGTGGTTATGTCACTAATTGTTAAACACAGTACATATGCGTATGAATAAGTGATGTGATGTGTGTATAACTGTGTAAAAAAGTAAATGCCAATGGAAATATTTCTTTGAGTTATTTACTATGTTTTAGATTAACTGTTAGGGTAAGTAGCAGTGTGTAAGTATTTATATAGGTATATGAGTCTCGTTTCTTGCTTTGCTGCATTTGCATATCACCTACACTTACCTGCTGCTGCTGCCATACCTACCCAGAGGGGCTGCTGACATCCGCCTCCATTCGCCGCAAACGGTCCAGGGGGACCGCTACTTCCAGCTTGCTGTGCGTGGTGCACAGACCAACACGTCACCGTAGAAGTGCCAGGAGGTGCTCCAAATGCGGCTGCGGGCGGATCCCGTTTATTGCTTTGCTGCATTTGCATATCACCTACACTTACCTGTTGCTGCTACCATTCCTACCCAGGGGGGCCTCCATTTATCTCGAACAGTCCAGGGGGACCGCAACTTCCAGCTTGTTGTGCATGGCGCACAGACCAACACGTCACCGTAGAAGCAGAAGAGGCTGGGCTGGGCCAGGCTATTTTCATCTGGCACATTGGACATTCACGGACCTTTACTCGGTTTTCGGGCCCGGAGACCGCGATCTAGGAACTGAGGTACGCGGCCACGACATTATATTGCTGTGTTATGTAATCTTGTTAAGAGGATAAATGGCGCAGAAACTAACAGCAAAAAGGAAGTCACTAACAGGCCAAAGAGTGGTGGGGACATTGGATGCCTTTCTTTTAAGGGCACAGTCAGCCCTTATCCACGAAATCGCTCTCACCGAGCGCAGATTGTCATTAGAACCACAATTCCTTCTAAGACAGCCTATACTGCTTGACCCCCCCCAGACCACTCTAATTCCGGCTCCAGTGCTTCCCCCATTAATGAATTGTTTAACCAGGCCCCTGTATCGGATGATGCCTCGCAGACTCTCGATACAGCCACTAGACCCAAAGTACTAGAGGTCAAAAAAGCTAAATCATCCAGGTGGTAGTCCCTTGCGCCAGTCCAAACAAGCATTTGCAATGCAATAGGTCTCACATTAGGAAAGTTTGAACTATTGGTATTGTAAATGTCACATTTTTTATTTATGTGTTGGTTTTGAAAATAGTGAAATTAATAGTTTTGTCATTTACAATGCCAATAGTTATAACTTTCGCAAATGTGACACCTATAGCATTTGTAATGCAATATGTGTTGTATTTACGTGACTTACATGTATTGCTATTACAAATAACAATGGCTTTTAATTTTTTTAAATAATTAATACTTAAATAAAAGTTATTGCAATTTATAAAGGCAATAGCTTAAACTTTTGTAAATAACTTTTGTGAAGATTATGTTCAGTGTATTTTATTGTGACGATAATCCAAGAACAGAAGTGAAATATTAACATCTTTTTGTGACATTTATAATAAAGCTTGAAACATTGAGAGAACATATTTGAATCAGTGATGCTGTGGTGGTGCTGAGTGATGCTGTGGTTGTGCTGAGTGATGCTGTGGTTGCACTGAGTGATGCTGTGGTTGCGCTGAGTGATGCTGTGGTTGCGCCGAGTGATGCTGTGGTTGCGTTGAGTGATTCTGTGGTTGCGCTGAGTGATCCTGTGGTTGAGCTGGGTGATCCTGTGGTTGCGCTGGGTGACCCTGTGGTGGCGCTGAGGGATGCATTCTTGGCCCTGAGTGATGATGTGGTGTTGCTGAGTGATACTGTGGTGGTGCTGAGTGATGCTGTTGTAGTGGTGAGTGATGCTGTGGTGGTGCTGCGTGATAGTGTGGTGGTGCTGAGAGATGCTGTGGGGGCCCTGAGTGATGCTGTGGTGGCCCTGAGTGATGCTGTGGTGGCCCTGAGTGATGCTGTGGTGGCCCTGAGCGATATTGTTGTGTGCTGAGTAATGTTGTGGTGGTGAGGGTGTGTGAGGGTGAGGGTGTGTGAGGGTGAGGATGAGGGGGTGTGAGGGTGAGGAGGTGTGTGAGGGTGAGGAGGTGTGTGAGGGTGAGGAGGTGTGTGAGGGTGAGGAGGTGTGTGAGGGTGAGGAGGTGAGGGCTGGGGGGTGTGAGGGTGAGAGGATCAGGAGGGCGAGGGTGTGAAGGTGAGGGTGAGTGAGGGTGTGTGAGGGTGTGTGAGGGTGTGAGGGTGTGTGTGTGGGTGGGTGAGAGGGTGTGTGAGGGTGAGAGGGTTGGTGAGGGTGAGGGGGTGTGAGAGTGAGGAGGTGTGAGAGTGAGGAGGTGTGTGAGGGTGAGGGGGTGTGAGGGTGTGAGGGGGTGAGGGTGAGAGGGTTGGGAGGGTGAGGGGGTGAGGGTGTGAGAGTGAGTGAGGGTGTGTGAGGGTGAGAGTGTGTGAGGGTGAGGAGGTGTGAGAGTCCGAAGTAAATGGTGGCAGGACAAACATCATAAGACAGAGAGAAGAGACCGCGTGGTGACTGCGTTGGTCAGTTTCAGAATCAGGAGGGGCAGAGTCAGCACAGTCTGCGAGGGATCAACGTGTCTAGAGGCAAAGCATAGCGGATGTAGCATTGCAGCTAGCAAGTCGAGTGTTTTCAAGCTGTGTCCCTAGAGAGATGGCAACACAGCACCAGCATTTGAGGAACAAGGCTACTGTAAACAAGCATGGTAGGCTTTCACTTTCAAGGCGTTAGTATCAAGCACAAATTTAGTGACGTTGACATGGTGGCCAGTATCATTGCGATCTGGTCTCACCCAATTGCCCATGCCCATACTGAACACTTAACCACATATCTGTGTAGCTTGCACCTAGATGTGTAGAGCAAATGTCAACCACTATGAGAATACCTACTTGCTTTTCCAAAAGAATGTAATTATGTTTATTAAATGTTTTATTCAGTGTAATAGCAACTTTTTGTCCCAAAAAGTGCCTTGACTGGTATAATAAGCACTACATATATGGAATTGCAATACACAGTACATTCAAAACGCACTTAATGGCATGGCATGGGCGAGAGACGCCGCTCGCAGTCTGGCCTAACCAGCACTGTTCACCTTGTGGTGTGAGGTTTGCAGTTTGTCAAATGGTTGTAAGGAGCTCTGGTTAGTTTGAACTCAATCTAATCATCTTTCTCCTAAGGTCTCCCTTCCCCCCCCCCCCTCTGTGAATAGATATTTAGCTTCGGAAATGTAGGCGCAGGACAAGGGGAAAAGAGCAGCTAGCAGCTGTCACTCCAGCCACATTTCTGTTAATTAAAAGCAAGCAAATGAAAGGCTTACCTCCTTGTTTAACCGCGATAATCACAGTGCGCCGAGGATCAATGGCGAGTCGGCGCCGGGCAAGGGGTGGGCTTGAAACCAAACTTGCTCACTGAAGCTACCTAAGAGGCAAGCTTCCAACCCTCCTTATTTGTGTTGGCTCGTCGCTCGATGAAGAGGGAGCCAACTGGTGAACGGTGGAGGCTGGTAGACTTAAGCAACATTTCTGGCATTGTTCAGGGAGTTTCAGCATGCTTGCCTCAGTGTTATGTGTACACGCTGTATCCCCTTTACGGTCCTAAGCCAGCCTGAACTTAGAAAAGTAAACCCCCCGGAATGTCGTGTACCAAAAAAAAAAAGATAAGGGCGAAATCATAGCAAAGTACCGTGCGCAGTCACACAACCGCCACTCACACTGCCGCTTCCCTCGGCAAAAAGTCAGTTTACATGTCATTTCTGATAGGACTGGACCACATGCCTGTTGCTGTAAGAGAACATACCACAAAGTCAAACACAGGCTCGCGCACTTTATTTTCAGCTTGGGCAACGCGCCTTCATAATTATAATTATTGTATTTCATTCTGCGCTGGATTGTCTGAAAGTATAAATGGAAAGGAAAAAAAAAAAAAGCAATGGGAAAACACGGCCACGCGGCCGTGAAAGTGATCGATGGTGACACGGCCGCGTGGCCGTGAGAAGCCTCAGTGGTGGGGGAGGGGAAGGGTCATTTGCGCCATGAGGAAAGGAAAAGCAGATAGTCGCACGCAATGTAAACATTTTCTGCATTGCTGGGGGAGGGGGCGGGGGAGCTGGAGCGCTTTTTTTTTAAGTCTGATGGCAGGGGGCGGGGGAGGCTTGAGAGCGGATTCCTCTGAAGTCGGATACGAGCCAGATGATGTTTGGTGCGAGGCTGATGGGTCTGACGTGCACGCTCATCTCACACGAGTGCATCACATGCACTGCACGTAATCCGCACTTGGTCAAGAGTTTGTTTCGCCTACTATATACTCGCCTATTAATCGCTGCGGGATATAAAAGGCGAAGCCTAAAAAAGAAAAGGGCAGAATTATAACAAGCAATTATATCCTACATCAAAAAGAGGGCGTAGAGGCATAATGAGGGAGGCGGAGGATGAAGGGAACAACTTATCGACTGGCACCTTAACTACTGCCAAAGAGACTCCCCCAGTACCTCAAACCCCCTGCAGACAGATGACAGCAGACAATATTGGTCAAAAATTAATGAGGTTATATCAAGCTTATTGGGCCCCCTGATGCAAAAACCATCCTAGCTGGAAGAGAGCATAGAAAAATTAGAAAAGCTTGCAAGCATTGTACACTCAAATCAGGAGGTTTAGAGGAGCCAGCAATGCCACATGAGTATCCAGCATGCCCAGCAGCACCAGCCTACTATGTGTCACTGTAGCACTGAGAACACCCAGCACAATGGGCCTAGTAGCTGTCAGAACAATCTTCCCAGTATTGCTGATTCTGGCCCAGTGTTGGCACCCCTCACTGCCCCATTGGACTCCTACTCCAACAACAGCAACAGGGTAGCAAACGGGAGGCTAAACATTAAGTTATATACACAAACAACCATCCAAGAATGGCTGTTGAATATTCAAAAAGCACCACCCTCAAATAGGCCTATTAATGCACGTAGGGCGGAAATGAAGTTACACAGCAGCCAAGGACAACTTATTAAGCCAACGAGAGTAATGACAGGTGCTAACACACTACATTTACCCCCAGAAGCAACACCATACACCATAGTGCTGGCTAATGTCCCTACTTTACAACATGGAGTCATGGAACATTGGACCAATCTAAGAAATCAATCACTACACGGGATTAGTGCAAGGAAAGGTCTATCAAATCCCCTTTTCACAAAGTTTAAAATGGTGAGGCGGGTCAGTTGGATAGGGAGATCAAAAAAGTCTCTGAAAGGCGACTGTGTAGTGCTATCATTTGGGTCACCAGATCTGGTCCAAGCAATTCTAGAAAGGGCGGGCAACAGGTTCATAGAGAAAACGGGGATTAGTATCCTAACCCCTGGTTATTTTTAAAAACCTCCCAGCTTTAGACAGTCTTCGCTAGGGGAGATCCCAGGGGAAGGGAAGAGACAGCATAGATACGCCATCCCTGTGAATAATCACTATGACTATTTTAACCCCCCTAGACGACAATGACTGACTGTCCCTATTGGATGGAGGTCTAGCTGTGGACATAGGTACTACAAGGGACGTCACGACAGCAATAGCACCAAATGATTGTCTGGAAGTCCAGGAGACCCGTGATCCAAAGTCGTCCTATAGGTTAATTACAAAGGAACCCCTTGAGAAATGTATCACTGTCAGCCCTTACTTAGGGCAAATACATAGCTGCCATACCGATTATAATGTACTTATCGCAGACCTCCCGAATATCGAAAATGAACCAATCCTCGGGCCTCAGGGCAGCAGTCATATTGTCAAACAAGCTACAACTAATTTACATTTGAGTACAAGTACAGATATGCTAATAAATAATACTAATAGTACTACTAAGATTACGCCCTTGATGCAACATCAATTATAATCACGCCCGATTGATACATCCAGTGATAGTGATCTCCCAAATAGTATCTGTTAGACCTGGCATCATTGGCGCGAGTCTCCCTTCCATTTTGACAGATTGCCTCCTCTGTTTTGATATGTTTTTGCTGGTTTTATGCTTTGGGCACTGTGCCACTGCTAATCAGTGCCACAGTCCAATGCTCCCTATGTTAAATTGAAGTACTAATTTGTGATCCATGTGTGCCCAGGGTTTGTATATCAAATGCTGCTGTTGGACTTGCAGCACTGGTTGTGCCACCCACAGAAGCAGCTTGTAAAGTGTGTCTCAGGCCTGCCATTGCAAGGCCTGTGTGGCAGTCTAGCACTGCCATGTCGACTTGGCCAAGTGCACCCACTTGCCAGTCCCTAAACCTTCTCTTTGCTTCATATTAGATACCCCTATGGTAGGCCCAAGGGCAGGGTGCATTGTAAGTATAAGGTAGGACATACTCTGATGTGTGTAGCATGTCCTAGTAGTGAATTACAGCCATTTACGTTTTTCACTATTGAAGGCTACCTGTTCTCCGTAGGCTAGAATGGTCAGTTAGATTATTACATTCTTATAATCCTAACTGACTCAGGGAACATGGTAGAAATGTGAATTTAGTATGCCTGAACTCAGAATAACAAAACACATCTTTTAGTAAAGTTGGTTTTATTATTCTTTGTTTGAAAATACCACTTTTAGAAAGTAGGTATTTTCTTGCCTAACTGTCCAGGCCTACCTCTGCTAGGTTGTGTATTCCTTGTCTGGGTTTGTGAGTGACAGGGCTGGGGGATTCCAGGAGACAGGCTGGGGCAGCCCAGTGGTGAATAGAGAGATTTGCATCAAGATTGAAGAGAGGAGTTGCACCTGGGACCTGAATAAGGCTGGGCCTTCCCTCTACCTACAATGCTGGCTCCACCTCCTGTGGCTTGTCTGATGTCTCTGCCCTGCACTGTGAAAGGAGAGAAGGAATCTTGTCAACAAAGTGCTCCAGAGCTGTATCTTCCCTCCCCTGTGCTGGCTCCACCTCCCGTGGGGCGGCTTATGTCTCTGCCCTGCACAGTGAAAGGAAGAAGAGAGTCATGTAAACAATGTGCTCAGGAACTGGTTTGGACTAAGCAGAGGCCTCTCTGCTTTCAGAGAACAAAGGATTTTGGGGTATAAATATTGGGACCCTGATCCCAAGAAATTAGATCACTTCTGGAGCAAGAAACCTTTTGCCAAGGAGAAGAACCAAGGAAGCTGCAGGAGTTTTACTGCCCCTCTGCCAGTGTTCTGTTTGCTGGGTTGGCCTGCAGTGATTGCTTCATTGCCAAGGAAAGGAGAAGGAACTTTTAAGGACTGTCATCATTTACAGAATATTCTCCAAGGGCTTGAACTGTGCTTGCCTCCTGCTGAAGTCTCAGGGACGAAAGACTTCACCTCCAGCTCCTCTTTAAATTTCCTTGCTGGGAAATCTCAACTCAAGACATTTGCATGTCGCTGGGAGCTAGAAGCGCGATGCACCAAGAGGAAGCGTGTTGCCGCCGCAGCTGAAATCGTCTCATCGCTGGAGAAGCGAGCCTTCGCCGCATCTCCCTGGAAGCGTGTGTTCATCGAAGCTGCCCCCTGTCGCATCACCAGAGAAGCATGACGCCATCGAGAGAGTCGTCATTGCATCACCGGAGTAGTGTGTTGCAGGGCCTGTTGCGGCTCCAAAGAGTCGTCGCAAGGCTGCCAGGGCTTCTACGCATCGTCATCGCATCGCCGCATCAAGGGCACCATCTTCTCGCATCGTAACTGGATCATCGAATCGCATCAAGGCGCCATCTTGCGTACCGCAATGGGCCCGCAGGCCGAGAATCTACGCATCAACTCCGCACCGGTAAGGATCAAGACGCATCCCCTACTCTGCGCAAGCATTGAAGCACGACGCATCATTTCCCCCAGATCACGAAACCGATGCATCTCCTCTTTTGCGAGCCTTTGTTTACTTTGCGTTACGCATCCAGGTACTTTGTTGAGAACTTTTTCGCATTGATCAACTTGAACTAAGCACATTTATTATCATCTTTAAGCAATCTTAAGTGTAGTATTGTGGATTTTTTTGTTGTTTGTGGTCTTGTGTTAAGTCTATATAAAGAATACTTATTTTTATAAAACCTGAGTTGTGTCCATCTGTAGTGTTTTCACTGTATTGCTGTGTATATTCACAAATGCTTAACACACTGCCTCTGAGATAAGCCTGTCTGCTCGTGCCAAGCTACCAAGGGGGTGAGCAGGGGTTAATGAAGGAGTGTAATCCCCTTATCTTGACTTAGAAGTAAGGGTCCCTATTTGGACAAAGGTGAATACCATTGCCAACTAGAGTCCCCCAGATCTAACATTGGTGGTAAGCGGTGAGGATTTGGACTTTGCATTTGTTTTTTCAAAAACAGTGATTGGTGTACACTACTAGTGAGTGCAGACCAAATGCAACCACATCCTTTTTATTATAGAATCTTTTTCCTTGGACTGTTAGTTTTTCCTGAAAACTCCCAATTTTAACTACCATGAGTAAACCAGCATCTGTTGCATCTATGGATCTTGAATTTGAGGAAGAGAGGTTGGACACCTACACTTTGAAACAGCTTAAGCATCTCTGCAGAAAATTGAAAGCTGCTACACCAGGCATTCCTAAAATCGATGACTACCAAAAGGCGCTGAGGGCCTGGTTAGAAGGAAGAAATGCCCATGATCTTGTGGTAGAGCCAGTTGGGGATGCAGGTGGGCCCGTTGAGAGGCCAGTGTTTTCAGCTAGGGGAGGGGGACTCTCCCCACCTAGCAACAGTATCTCTTCCAAAGACCTGTCCCCAGAGAGTTGCAAGACAGGGAGTGAAATAGGGCACTCAAGCTGGAGTTGACTAGGCTTAAAATAGAGAGTCAGAGGGAAACAGAGAATAACAGGTTGTCTTTGGAAAGAGAGAGAATGAGAATGGAACATGAGGATGTTGAGTGAGTTAGAGATCAAGGCGATGGGCTTAGAAACCAATCCCTCTGGAGGCAGCGCACTATCTGTGCCTTCAGAAGGCAGGGTACATATTCACAAGGATGTCATCAAAGATTTCCACAAAAGTGAAGATATTGGGCAGTGGTTTGCAGCCTATGAGATAGCAATGTTGGCCCACCGGGTTCCTGAGAAAGATTGGGGAGCGGGGTTGTGGAGCTGCTTTTTAACTGAAGGTAGGGATACTTTGTTAGACTTGCCCAGTGATAATAGGATGTCTTATGCCCACGTGAAAGAAGCACTGATGACAAGGTATGGGTTAACTCCAGAACTCTATAGACAGAGGTTCAGGAATCATAAGAAGTTGGAGGGAACCACTTGGGTAGAATATGTGTCTTTCTTTTGCAGAGCTATGGATGGTTGGGTGAGGGGTAGAAATGTGGATAATTTTCAAGTGCTCTATGATTTGATTGCTAGGGAGCACTTGTCTGCTAATGTTTTTCCAGAGCTATGGCCAGCACCATATTGATAGCAAATTGACTAACTCTAGAAAGCTTGCTGAAGAGGTGGACCGCCGGGTCAGAACCAGGGTCCACAAGGGTCTTGTGGGAGACTCCGCCAAAGGTGAGCAGGGTCCCCAGCAGAAGAGTGGGGGGACAAGGGTAAACAGACGGAGTTCCTGAAAGGGCCCCAAAGTAATTCCCACGGTAAGGGTTCCCAGCCTCCCCCTGAGAAGAAGACAGGACCCCCGACAGGTAAACCTGTTCATAGTGGGCCTGTTACCTGCGTTCAGTGTAAGCAGGTCGGACACCGTTGGTATGATCCCCAGTGTCCCCAAAAGGGTCAGTATGTGCCACCCTGTGCACCACCCCATCAGATGGCCAGTGTAGCCCTAGGTGGGGAGGAGATGGGTGCCCAAGGTGGGTGGGGTCCCTCAGAAAGGTCCCTTGTCTCATTAGAAAACTTTGAGATGGTCCCTTGAACTCAGCTGCCTGATAACACTAAGAAATACAGACAGTGGGGGACCATCAATGGCCATAGAGTGGAGGCTCTGAGAGACACTAGAGCCAGGGTGACAGCTGTCAAGTGTGACTTGGTGTCTGAAGAGCAGGTGGTCCCCAATGCATTCTTCCCAGTTGTTGCCGCTGACAACACAGAGAGCCATTGCAAAGTGGCTCAAGTTCCCTTTGAGTGGGGGGGGGAGGTGTCTGGTACTCTTCAAGTAGCTGTGAGGCCAGCCATGCCTGTTGATTGTCTGTTAGGCAATGATTTGGAAAGCTCCCCTTGGGTTAAGGTAGAGAAGAAGGTGCATTTGGAGATGTTGGGTCTGCCTGAGTGGGAGTGTGTGGCCACTCGGTCTATGGCAGCTAAGGGTGTTCAAGAGACCCTGGAGTCTGAAAGTATGGCACAGGGACCTGCCTTAAAGAGAAGAGGTAGGGGGCACGGGAAACCAGCCCCCATTGTTCCCACTGTCCAGGAGGAGGCAGACCTTGAGGGAGATGCCCTGGAACCTACAGGGGAGCAAGTTTCTGAACTGGGGAACCTACCCGAGCTGACCCATTGGCAGCAAGAACGGGGGAATTTTGTGAGGAGCAGCAGAAGTGCCCTTCTCTTGTGGGTTTGAGGCAACAGGCCACACACCAGGCAGCAGGTGATCAGTCTGGATCACATTGGGTCTACTGGGAGAACGCTCTCCTGTATAGCGAGCCTAAGGTTGCTGAGCCTGGGTCAGCCCATGTGCTGGTGGTACCCCAGCGCTTCAGAGCCTTCCTGCTGGCTTTGGCTCATGATGTTCCTTTAGCCGGTCATCTGGGGCAGAACAAGACCTTTGAAAGGCTTGTCTCCCACTTTTATTGGCCCCAGATGCGGAATAGTTCAGATACTCATTGTAGGACCTGTCAAACTTGCCAGGCAAGTGTGAAAAGTGGAAGGAGGCACAAGGCCCCTCTCCAACCTTTCCCTGTAGTCAGTACCCCCTTTGAACGGGTGGGCATTGACATTGTGGGGCCACTGGACCCTAAGAAAGCCATGGACAACAGGTTTATCCTGGTCTTGGTGGACCATGCTACCCGGTACCCGGAAGCCATTCTGCTCAGGACAGTGACAGCCCCCATGGTGGGACGTGCACGGATGGAGATCTTCTCCCGTGTGGGGTTCCCCAGAGAGGTGGTGTCTGACCGTGGTACAAACTTAATTTCTAATTATATGAAGTTTCTGTGGAAGGAGTGTGGTGTCACCTACAAGTTCACCACTCCTTACCACCCACAAGGTAATGGGCTGGTTGAAAGATTCAACCAGACCCTTAAAGGCATGATCATGGGTCTTGAAGAACCAATGAGGCGTAAGTGGGACGTCCTCTTGCCATGCCTTCTGTTTGCCTACCGTGAGGTGCCACAAAAGTCCCTAGGGTTCGGTCCCTTTGAGCTTTTGTATGGCCACCCGGTAAGAGGACCTTTGAGTCTGGTCAAGGAAGGCTGGGAGCAATCTCCCAGGAAACCTTCCCAGGATGTATATAGTTACATGCTGGCCTTCAGGAACCAGCTCGGCGTTTCAGAGATCTTGCTCATGCGAATCTGGAAGCCAGCCAGGAGGAAATGAAGCGGTGGTACGATCAGATTGCTACTCTGATTGAGCTTCAGCCTGGACAGAGAGTTTAGGTCATGGCCCCTTGAAGCCTTGTGCGCTCCAGGACAGGTGGACCGGTCCATATGAGGTGGTGGAGCGCAAGAGTGATATCACTTATCTGGTGAACTTGCAGTCTCCCAGGAACCCTTGCGGGTCCTGCATGTCAACCGCCTAAAGCCCCACTTAGAAAGGTCCAAAGTGGGCATGCTCCTAGCGACAGATGATGGAATGGAGGAGGAGACAGGGCCTCTTCCTGACCTCCTGTCTGCAACAGAGCAAGATGGGTCAGTGGACGGTGTCAACCTCTCTGCCACACTGACCCCTGATCAGCAGCAAGATTGTCACCAGCTGTTGGGCAATTCTCTGATCTATTTTCCTTGGTTCTTGGTGTCACAGAGTGGTGCGTCCATGATGTGGACACTGGAGACAGTTCTTCTGTGAAGCACAAGGCTTACAGAGTGACTGACAAGGTCAGAGCTTACATTAAGGAGGAAGTCTCCAAGATGTTTGTTTAAGGGTACTTGAGTCCTGAAACAGTCCTTGGGGCAGCCCAGTGGTCTTGGTCCCAAAGGCTGCCACGACGGGTGCCACACCTGAACTCCAATTCTGTGTGGACTACAGAGGGCTCAATTCAGTCACCAGGACTGACGCACACCCCATCCCCAGAGCTGATGAGCTCATTGATCGGTTAGGGGCTGCACGGTACCTCAGCACGTTTGATTTAACGTCTGGGTACTAGCAGATCGCCTTGACTGATGGGGCTAAGGAGAGGTCGGCATTCTCCACACCAGATGGGCACTTCCAATTCCGGGTTATGCCCTTTGGGATGAAGAATGCCCCTGCCACCTTTCAGAGGTTGGTAAACCAGGTGTTGGCTGGACTGGAGGATTTCAGTGCCGTCTACCTGGATGACATTGCAGTGTTCAGCGCCAATTGGGAAGAACATCTGCACCAAGTGTTGATGGCACTGCGTAAGGCAGGCCTCACGATCAAGACGAGTAAGTGCCAGATCGGGCAGGGTTCCGTGGTGTACTTGGGTCACCAGGTAGGAAGCGACCAGGTGGTGCCCCTACAACCCAAGATTGTTACCATCCTGGCATGGGAACCCCCAAAGACGCAGACACAGGTGAGAGCATTTTTAGGACTCACGGGGTACTACATGAGGTTTGTCAAGGGGTATGGCAACATTATTGCACCCTTGACTGAGCTGACTTCCAGGAAGCAGCCCAAGAAAGTGAACTGGACTGACAACTGCCAGAAGGCTTTTGACGCCCTGAAAACTGCCATGTGCACAGCACCCGTGCTTCAGGCGCCCAACTTCTCAAAAGAATTCATTGTACAGACAGACGCTTCAGAGCATGGTGTGGGGGCTGTACTATCACAAAATAATGATGAGGGCCTAGACCAACCTGTAGCCTTTATCAATAGGAGGTTACTTCCACGGGAACAGAGGTGGAGTGCAATTGAGCGTGAGGCATTTGCTGTGGTCTGGGCACTGAAGAAGTTGAGACCATACTTGTTTGGGACTCACTTCCTGGTTCAGAACGACCACTGGCCCCTCAGATGGCTGATGCAGATGATGGGTGAGAACCCAAAGTTGTTGAGGTGGTCCATTTCCCTACAGAGTATGGACTTTACGGTGGAACACCGCCCTGGTACAGAACACGCCAACGCTGATGGTCTGTCAGATTTTTCCGCCTTAGTGAAGAGAACTCCCAAGGGGAAGGGTAGTTCTCCCCACATTTCAGCTGGAGGGGACACGTGTTAGACCTGGCATCATTGGCGTGAGTCTACCTTCCATTTTGACGGATTGCCTCCTCTGTTTTGATATGTTTTTGCTGGTTTTATGCTTTGGGCACTGTGCCACTGCTAATCAGTGCCACAGTGCAAGTGCTCCCTATGTTAAATTGATGTACATTAGGATCAAAAGCTGAATAAGGAAGAAGAAGAAGCCTATATATACACATTAACAAAGACAATTATAATTTATTATATACATATTTTTCTTAAAAGAAGTTCAAGAAAGAACAATAGCGCTCAAAAAGGAGTTGGCAAAACAAAAACATACATTTCACATGCCAAACTAGTGGCTAACAGACAAACATTATCAATACAGAAAAGAACAACACAGACAAAATGATGTGTCCTTTATAAATTATGAACTTTTTGAAAAGTTACAGTGCACACCTTTTTATCATCGTCTTTACTCTACACATGTTCTTCATTTGTTTATTCAACTATTATGCGTGCTCCCTGGTAAGCCTGATCTACCCTGGTTCACGCTGAAATAAAGTATCAATAGCAAAGGAGCAAAATTCCACTGCTCCAACAGGCGCACAGCTTGCATCATTCTCACATTTCTTCTTTTAACAGATTTAACAGATTTTCCAATTCCAACTTGATCGATGAAAAGCACTCCAAAAGGTTCATGAAACTGCTTTTATTTTCTTAGTTCTTTATCACACATGAGACAGTTACGATATCAACAACTTCTTATGCCTCAGATATGCCCATCCAGGCCTTTTTCTGGGCACGTGAAGAAACGTACAGCATTCTTAGTTGTAACTCTTGTGGTACCCAATGCATTTCGGGCTATGATTAGCCCTTCTTCGGGGATTTGCTACAAATAGAAAGAATACAATTAAACTCTGACCCCAAACTGCTCAAGTTCCTGTATGCGCCAATCGCTATAAACAAGTCCATGCCATGCTTTTAAACTGACTCTACGGCTGCGCTTTCCCTCTAAACACACAAGATAAAAAAATCTGTGCTCAAACTTCAACTCTCCCGTGTTATATTCAACAACCTAACTGACCCTCTTCCACTGCACAGCTCTGAAATTATGCCACTCTCGACTATAAGCACTTCAACTTAAAACTTAACCCTCAGTTCATGACCAACTCCTCACGTACCTGCGTTGCCTCTCCCTCCGTAATTCCTTTCTCTACCAATTTCCTGGGTAAAATGGTGTTATCAACTGTTTGTCATTTCCCCTGCATTTAAATCAGATGCTGTGGCCCCACCTCACCTAATTAACCAATCCTGCCCTGCAACCTTCACATGTGATCTTAAATAACTTCATGTCCCATAATGCACAGCATCAAACATACCAAGTGAAAACGGACCAGCTGAAAGTAAAGCCTCCAATTTTCTCCGAAATCAACCCATTGTTTAGAGTACCCCGCCCATCCATATGATGTAAACTATTGCGCAAATCATGTAGTCTACTAATTCACGATAACAAACAAATATACAATCTCCAGTATTGCATGAAACATGGAATACAATGTCACAACGAAATATTAGCGATGACCATTTTAAAAAAATTTTTTTAAATAAATTATGGCCACACAAAGCGTCGACGGCATTTCAACCGCATGGAAACTACGCGGTCATCTTCAGGACAAGAAATTATTTTAAGCGTACAGTTTCTTGTTATACAGCCGGCCACTCGTAATTGAATTAGCGTGTCAATGGAATTTCCAACTTCCAACAATTACAGGTTTGGAGCAATCCAATAGTTAGAATCTAGATATTTTAATATTGCATGTAAATCACTCCAGTGGCAGGAACTCAATGGTAGACCTTTAATTACTTCTGTCAGTCTGCTCAGTTAATCAGCAGCCGAAGTTACAGGCGGCAATACACTGCTCCGCACGTCCAAACGTCTGTGTTGTTCTTTTCTGTATTGATAATGTTTGTCTGTTAGCCACTAGTTTGGCATGTGAAATGTATGTTTTTGTTTTGCCAACTCCTTTTTGAGCGCTATTGTTCTTTCTTGAACTTCTTTTAAGAAAAATATGTATATAATAAATTATAATTCTCCTCCACTCTCACTGCTGGACGATTTGGTCGGAATACATCAATCTAACTCTAAAGTTATTAATGCAGGGATTTTAATGCTGCTTTTGAACTGTCCATTTTAATGAACACTCTCCTCGAGGAAGAGGATGAGCTATGGGTTATCCCTAAACTGGTTTCTGGCGAACAAGGCCCGCGCCTATCAAATGTCTCCTTGCAGATTGCTTCTTTAATTACAGGTAGGAGCTTGAGGGCCTGTAATGGGAGAACAGCATCTGATTTAGGGAGAAAGACCACTTTTAAAAGGGGCACCTACACTAGTATCATTGATTATATATTCGTTGACGTAAGAGTGTGGTCACTGGTCGAAGATATGAGTATTGAACAAAGGGACCACAGCAATCATAATTCTTTATTATTAAAAATGAGGGGTAATTAGCAGTTAGAGAGCACTCTAGAACTGAAGTAATCCGGGCTCAAAACAGTTACAAAGTAGCGTTAAATAAAGCAAAGCGAGACGCCGCCGGCAAAAATTGGCAAGATTTGGTCCTGGCTGCCCACTGTAGGGCTAGTCACCTTTTTTGGAATATTGTTTCAAAGGGGAGCAAGGAAAATGCTGTTACTCTTAGCTACCATATCCAACCGGAGACCTGGGTGGACCATTTCACAAAACTATATTCCGGGATAGAGGTTCGGGGCAGTTCAAACAGCTATAGGGCTGAACGCAACCCAGCTACTACCACCTCTGCTGTGAATGTAATCAACACAGCATTGGCCTTCAACCTAGAAGACACTCTGTCAGCAATCAGTAGATTAAAGGCAGGTAAAGCCCCTGGCCCCGATTTTATCCCAGGCGATTTGTATAAATCAGAACCAATGACATGGGCCCCGTACATAAATTGATTGTCTAATTGTAAATTGGCTGGTGGGGACATTCCAGAAACTTGGAGGGGAGCCAAGATAATTACCATCTACAAAAGGGCAATGCTGATATCCCCTCCAACTACAGACCCATCAGCCTGATAGACAATTTCCAAAAGATTTTTTCCAGGCAAGTTCTAGATAAGTTACAATGTTGGATGGATGATAACATGATGCTGTCAACATACCAGGCGTGTTTCCATCCCAAAATAAGCATGTGTGATCAAGCTTTCAGATTCACTTTACTAACTTGGAAGTATGTGCAACTCAGGAAACAGAAGCTTTATGTAGCATTCGTGGATCTGTGAGCTGTGTTTGATCTGGTACCGCGTGACTTGTTATGGAAGATTATGCTCGATCTAGGTGTCCCTGCGGATCTGGTAACAGTGATAGCATGACTCCACATGGACAATTATGCCCAAGTCAGATGGGGAAAAAATTATGAACTAACTAAGAAGATACCGATACAGCGTGGGGTGCGACAAGGGTGCGTCCTCGCCCTCACGCTGTTTTCCCTGTTCATCAATGATGTGGCGAGTCGTTTAATGGTTAGTAAGAATGATCCACTTCCCTAAACGGTGAAAAAGTCCCCATCCTGCTCTTTGCAGATGATTTCGTATTAATATCTAAGACACCAATGGGTCTGCAAATACTATTCGATAGATTTCTAGAATTTTGCAGAGATTGGAGATTGGAACTCAACACCTCCAAGACAAAATACATGGTGTTTGGGAAAGTGCGGGAGGTCTTTGGGAGATCAAGATTACACATGAGCCCCTTGAACGGGTAAAAAAATGTGATTATCTAGGCATAGGTCTGAGTGAGTCACTCAATTTTGAATACTAGCTAAATAAGAGTTACCTAATCCTATGTCAAAGGTCTAAATCTATACTAAGATTTCACAAACAATGTTACACTCAACCCCTATCCCCAGCACTGGAAATGTATCGTGCAAAAGCCCAAAGTGGAGCCCTGTACGGAGCTGAGATTTGGGGCTACACAACCGTCAATAAGTTAACGACTTGCGAAAACATCTTTGTTAGATCTCTTATTTCGGTACCGATTACAACTCCTCTTATTCCTCTCTTCTGTGATCTTGGGTTCAAGAGAATTGGGGATTTGGCTGCTTGAAACCCTTAACCTACTGGTTGCGCCTATGGATAACTCACCAACTTATCGATTAATTAAACTCTCTACGGGAGGTTATGATGAATAATGGTGCAAAAAGCTTACCATGGTTTAAACAAATCGCAGACTGGTGCAAGTCAATGAGTATGAAGGACATGTGGGAACATCCGGATAGGGCTACAAGACATGATCTATTGAGATTAAAAGCCAGATATTGGGAGGTGATAGCCGATAACTATACTAACAATTTGACCAGTGGTCAGTTAACATCCAAATTTCTAGCCGTAAAACCATGCCCACAATTTGATCCCTTTCTGGCCCGAATCTCGCCCCCTCTTGTAAAAAGCTGATACGTGAGATTCAGATACGGCAATTTGCTACGAAAATTTTCTAGGAAGGAGGCAGCTGGCCTAGTCCTGGATTTATGTCCTGCCTGTACCACTGTCAGAGAAACCGGAGAACACGTTTGTTTTCCTGCCCTGGATATCAATAGATACGCAGGAGGTGGATAAGACCAATCTGCCTCAATTTAGGAGCTAGGCAGTATCAGATTGCGCATAAAATTTTAAAATCAGATGTATCTGAACCAATAGTTTTTTCTGTCAGTCGCTTTTTATTTACCTTCTGGATAATCCGACAGTACCTTTTATCATAGATTGCACCGTATAATTAATTGTCTTGTAAAATATGCACTTTATGTATTGTGTACTTTAGGAACGCTCCCCTTATTTCTTTGGGGACATGCAAGCTGCATGGTTCATAGCAGGAAGCATGCCCCACAGCTGTTTCTTAATGTATTATGATGTATGCTTGGCTGTCCATTTCTATTGCCCCTTTTTAATAAGCCACTTGAAAATATACCTGTTTCATATTTTTAAACTGTAAATTGATAATGTTTTACCTTTTGTATACTTTGATGGTTTTGTACAAACAAACCAAATAAAGTTATTTGACTTGAGGTGTATAAGTGGATATATTAGTGGCTGTATTGATGAATGACTGTGTGTATAACACACTGTATGAATTTGTGGGTGGATGTGTATGTAAACCTATAAATCAGTAAGCAGCTATGTAGTAACTGCTATTGGAATCACCATGGTTTTCATATTAGTGGTATGAACTTTTGAGTGAATGTATGAAAGGTATTTTTTGGTTGTGAAGTGCTGCATCAGATGATCAGTAAACAGCTAGGTAGTAACTGATATTTGTATGAGCATGGTTTCTTTATAGGTGGTTGTACTTGTGAGTGGGTGTATGAAAGGTGTTATTTGGTTTTGAAGAACTGCATCAGATGATCATGTGAATGATGTCATCAGTGATGTCGTCAGTGATGCCATTTGAGATATTATGAGTGATGTCATGAGCGCTGTCACTGAGCATGTCATCAGTGATATAATATATAACGCCATCAGCAGTGCATTGCGGGGTGCAAGTTATAATTAGCTCCACTAACTATAATGTGCGTATGTCTCTGATTTTATATTAGTGAAATGTCCAATTAACTATAATGTCTGTGAAACCTATTGTATTTTAGTGAATTTCCAAGGTTTTTTAAATGCTAATTTCTAAATCTAACGTTCCTAATACCTATGGTTTTTTCAGTGAATTTCAAAGGTTTTATAAATGCTAATTTCTAACTACAATGTCCCTGAAACCTAAATTGTCTTTAAGTAAATTTTAAAAAGACATGCATACTTTTTGTAGTGAAAAACAAACTGTAACAGTAGTCTGTTATAAGTTATAATTTAACTATGATTAAAACTTAATTACCACTAATTAACATTAGTGTGGAAAAAGTGTGACGCAGCTATGATACCTGACTTCGAACAACATCGTTCACAGTTTGATTCCCGGCTCCGGCAGCATGTTAGCCCACCACTATGTCACTGTGTGCAATACCTTGCTTAATCTTCCCGATGTCCCTGAGTGCTGGGACACTTCTCTGGATGTAGCTGTACGCTTTACAAATGCTAGCATTTTTCAAATTTAAAGCCATAGTGATAAGAAATATTAGAACATATTTTTTTCTTTTATTCTGAACGATATTTTTTATATGTCTTCTATTTAGAATTACGGTAATTAATGGATGTTTTTAGTCACAAGAATAGAAATAACACGGTTTGCCGGGTAACAGTTTTGAAGCTCTCCAACGTATGTACATATTATGCTGCTTATACGTGTGAGGATCGAAATCGAAACCTTTACCGATTCACATTTTGCAACTTTTCCCAACACGTGCACAAGTTAAACAGTTAAAACGTGAGCATGTGTCAACTGTAAAATGTGACATCTAAATGGGCGGAGCCGCATGTTCCTTCCATAGACTACTCAATAACCTAAAAGTATATAAACCACATCTGTTGATCTATTAGTTTTGATTTATTGAGCTATTTATACGCCATTCTGTGATCTTGGTTCCGTTTTCTACCGTCGGATTCTTCTTTTGCGACAACAAAACATATGACGGAGTTGTAAGTTGTTTGATTATAGCATAGTAGATATTTCTAATACATAGCTATTTATGAATATTTAAAGATTTGTATTTAGGAAAAAGTGTTATTGGTTGTTTTTGCCATTTATATGTAACGTCAGCAGCTTGTATTCAGAAACACCGAGAATAGAGGAAACACTGTTCCTTTTCTCGCTCCTTTGAGGTCATATACTGTGACTGTGCACATTGTAATAATCAAGGTATACCTCAGAGGTGTTGGTGACCCATCGATGCGAAGACTAAAGATTTATATGTAATGTGAGCAGCTTCAGGTTCTTATTCTCTTTCCCCCCTGGGATCATATAGTGTGAGTATGTATATTGTAATATTTGCGCTATATATGCTCTCAGAGGCGTGTCCATTCTGTGATCGAGGTTCCGTTTTCTAGCGTCGGATTCTTCTTTTTTGACAACAGAACATATTACAGAGTTGTAAGTTGTTTGATTATAGCAGAGTGGATATTTATAATACATAGCTATTTATAAATATTTAAGGATTTGTATTAAAAAAAAAGTGTTATTGGTTGTTTTTGCCATTTATTTGTAACATCAGCAGCTTGTATTCAGAAAAACACCCAGAATAGAGGAAATACTGTTCCTTTTCTGGCTCTTTTGAGGTTATATACTCTGACTATGTACATTGTATAGCCAGTCAGTCAGTCATATAGTCTTTATTCGATTACATAATCATAAAAGACATTTACATTTAAAACAATAAGCATAAAAACATTGAAATTCATCCATATAAAATACATGATCTCCATACAATGATCGAAAGTTACATATTCCGTACGTGCTTAATACAATAAGTTAATATAAAAACAAATAAAGGAAGTAAGACCATAAGCAGCCACCAACTGTTCAATAAAACCAACTAATACAATTACATCAGAGATGTTCATTGGGTGTGCAAGGCTTGGGCACGGGTTATCCACATGCCGTGCAAAAATTTGGCGATAGCAATTATACTTAATTCATTGGTATCTGATTTTAAAATCCTTAGAGCTTCTGTACCGGAAGTAAACCCCATCATGTGACAAATCTGTTTTAACCATTTGTGTCTCAAGTTCCTATACACTGGACAGATAAAGAAGACATGGGCAATAGATTTGCGTTGTGATTCACAAAACGTACATTCCATACTGGATCCTGTACCCCATTTACCTGTAAATGTTTTGATAGGAAGGGTACCAATCCTAAATTGGTGATACCATTTCCTATCACAAGAAACTGTTATTAAGTCCCAGTACTTTTTGTAAACAGGTACATGTTTGTTCCCTAGGAAAACCCTTGACAGAGACATACTCGTCATAGATGAAAACCATTTTGTCATAACCATGTTCCAGTATAACCCCTTTAGTTCTTTGCGGGATGGGAATGTAGCATTACGTGGATTGTGCCATAACATACTCAGCCCAAGGGCATAAAGGGTTGTCTTAACCTGCTTGAACCACTGAATTTTTCCTGGACCAGCTGCATCCCTGACCTCCAAGAGAGAATTTGCATACTCAGAAAGCTCCGGAGTAATCCAGAGCCTCCTCCAGTATGCCACGGGTCTAAAACGAGCCACATACTCCAAATGCTTGCTTCCCAGATCATAATAAAGCGGTAGTAGAGGGGTGGATTGAGGTAAGCCCGTGATAGCCCTCATAAATTTGTTTTGTGCGGTCGAGAGTGCAGATAAATTGCTAAAACCCCATAATTCTGCCCCATACAATATAGATGCCGAACTTTTTGCATTATAAATTGTATAGCAAACCTCAGAGGTGTTGGTAACCCTTTGATGCGTAGACAAAAAATGTATATGTAACATGAGCAGCTTCTGGTTCTTATTCTGTTTCCCCCGGGGATCATATAGTGTGAGTATGTATATTGTAATAGTAGCGATATATATGCTCTCAGAGGCGTTATTGGTCCATCGGCTCAAAGACAAAAGATTTCCAAGTCCCAGAGAAAAGAAGCTTATACATAGTGCTTCATTTAATGTTTTGATGAAGCGTACATTTATATGTAATATGACCATATTTGTGTTTAACTGCTTTTTACTTGTTATTGTTGTTGTGACTTGAGAAGATGTAGTGCGGGAGTGTTTGTTGTAGCACTTCTTTTCTACTCTATCTAAAAGTAACTGATGCCCTCTCATATTAACAACAATATGGGGGAACACTTTTACAATTTATAGACGAGAAAATATAGCCTGCGGGTAAAAAAGATAGGGTGTGGCCATGCTTAAGGGATATCTTATGAATTGTGTTTTTATTTGTTACCGCTTTGATATATACGGCTACACTTTCCTGAGAAAGTATAGTTGTGATTGCTTAATAAAAACTGTTTCAAACCTGGGCTGAATTTTCTTCAGCGCAACCACACCTACTATTCTGCTGCAAGGAAGTAGCACTCCCTGCGACAGAAGTAAGCACCACACAGTAAGTATACATTATAAGTAAACATTGCTCCCCAGAAGTAGCCTACTCAGAACCTTATTAAAATGAATTCCGCAACAGGGCGCTTTGTTTTTGCAACCCCCTCCTCCATATTATAATATTTGCTCCAAAGATGTAGCACTCCACATCAGAAAAGCAAACACCACATTATAAGTAAATAGTGCTTCTGGGAAGTATCCCACCCACGAACTTAATAAAAGGAAAACTACAACACACGCTGTTATTTTCCCGCAGTGATTTGTAGGCCAAATGCAAATTATATAAAGTGCCCTTAAAATATATAAAAACATTTTCTACCTTCTCAGTCCCTGTCCACCACCATGTGACCACTGTACAGACTTAATATTACTCCTTTGAAGTGCGTCACAACATGGCTGACAACAGTGAACCGTTCCCAGCCAATAAGGAGAAAACTTGTACTGGAAACATTTTAGCCAATAAAATGTCCATGGTGTTCCGCAGAGGGGGAGGGATTGGCTACCAACACTTCTACATTTAATGCTTCACAACCAATGAACATTAAGCTTGGGAAGGTCCTGCTTGAAACACGTTAGCCAATCATATGTCCCTGATACTCCGCGGAGCGGGAGGGAATCGCTGACAACACGTTTACTTTCAATGGTTTACAGCCAATGAACATTAAGCTTAGGAAGGTCCTGCTTGGTACACGTCAGCCAATCAGATGTCCCTGCTACTCCGTGGAGGGGGAGGGAATGGCTGGCAACACTTCGACTTTTAATGGTTTGCTGCCAATCAACATTAACCTCGTTGTTGGAACACTTAAGCCAATTAAACTTAAAATGTATTCCACGCACGGGGACAGAACACACCCTCCCACATAATATTAAATTTCCTCTAACAAAGTGACACTATCCATGATAAAAGTGAACACCGCATTATAAGTAAACATTACTGTGCATTATATAAAGGAAGGCCACAAATTGGCGCATTGCTGTTTTTACCCATATGATTTCCACAGCCTACGGAACAGTGCCACAATACCGCCCATCGTTGTTTTGCGGACGTGATTTTCACGGCCTACGCAACCTTCAAATCCCTGCCTCTGCACTGTACACACAGTGTTCCTACTATACGCTCTTATACAATCTTTCTCTTTTTTCCCCCTACTCCTTTCAACTGAGTCAAAAATGGCTGCCAACACTTCCTAGTTTCAATCGTTCACAGCCAATGAGTCGCAAGCTCGTGCTCGTAACGCCTTAGCCAATCAGATGTCAGAATTCTCAAATATCGATATCTGTAAATTTTGATATTTCTCAAAAACTACTGAACGGATTTACACCATGTTAACAAAAGCGTGCTTTCTGGACGAAGACCTTTCTCCCTGCCAAATTTGGCGTAATTCCGTTCAGCAGTTTGACCTGTAGCCTTGTCTAAACTTTCCTATTCAAATTGCATGGAGAAAACACGTTTTGGGGACCCCCCTTTTTTTTTTCCTCAGCCCACCCCTTGACGAATCACCCCCAAACTTTCAAGATAGGAGCTGATCTGAAAAAAGATTTTTTTGGGGACATTTCGTAAAGATTAGGCAAATGACCAGTGCCTCCAGTGCCTCCTTCCAGGTAAGAAAAAGGCTCAACGCACTCCGGGCTCTTCCAAAGGCTTTATTAAAAATTACACTTGCGTGCTGCTGGCAGTCCCTAAAAACGCTTAGGCAGACGCGTTTCAGCCATTCTTGGCTTTCCTCAGTGCCGGTCTCACGGACTCCATCGTCTCTCTAGGGGTCAGGCAAAGTGCAGTTGATAAGTTGACCACTCCCAGTCAGGTGGTATTCGACCCCTCCTCCAATTAAAGGTGTACCTGCATCACACGAACATCCTCCCAGGCAGGTGCATGCTGGTAATGTAGTCCAGATTGGATGTCTGCACAGTGGCAGGGTCACTCCAAACACCATGTGATGCCCCAAACTCGTTGGATCTGAGCTACAGTCCAGCTTGAGTGCCCAGTTGGATGAAACAAAGTCTCCTGCCGTCCCCTTACCCCATATATATATATGTAAATGTTTATATAATTTTAAAATTATTTAAAAAAATGAAACTAACAGTTTATTGATTTTGTTAAAGTACACATATATATGTATATTAATTATTATGTATGTGTTTACATTTTTAAATGATGTTTATTTGTTATATTTGTAATACAAGTATATTAAATCTACTTTATTTTTTAATTTGTTTTTATTTAACAAATTCATTATTTATTATTTTATTTTTATATATATAGATATAAAATCAATATTTTGTAGAACTATATTTTTGTCATCGATATTTTGTTCTCGATATTTTTGTACTTACCTGTTTAAGTACTGGGAGTCAATATTTTTGCATTCGATATTTTTTACATCTATATTTTTTACATCGATATTCCGTTAGTGAACCTGACATCACTGTTGACACCCCTAAAGACAACATAGTCATACAGGATAATGTAACTAAGCGCACAGTTATGGATACATAGTATGTAATCAGTGTAAGCTATGGAGGCAAGTGTGATTGTGCATGTTGAAAGTTACGAAGTACATTATTGGCAAATTACAAACATTTGGTGTACAAGTATTACTCCTTTTTAGCATGGTTAAGACTCTGCACACTCAAGGCCCGATTCAGAAAAGTAATCTGAGACAAAATCCTAACTTTATGACTTTCGGTATTCACAAAAGGGATTTAGTAGTAGTAAAATTAGGATTCCTAACTTTGCTACTACTAAATCCCTTTTGTGAATACCGAAAGTCGTAAAGTTAGGATTTTGTCTCAGTTTAGTAGTAGTAAAGTTAGGAATCCTAACTTTACTACTACTAAATGCCTTTTGTGAATACCGAAAGTCGTAAAGTTGGGATTTTGTCTCAGATTACTTTTGTGAATCAGGCCCATAGTGTGGGTTGCAGAGGTATGTTTTAAAGTTGGATGTGGGTTAAAGCTAAAGACTGTTCCCAAAAATAATTTGAAAATAGATTATTCACCAGTGGGTATCTGGACATGTGCCCATGTTAACCTCTTGGGTGCTCAGGACGGCCCCGACCGTTCGACGTCACGGTGGGCGTGTGCTAAGGACAGCCGGGGGCTGTCTGAATCCCGCCCACTTATTAATTCTCCCACACAGCGGGAGAATTTGCGCCACGCCAGAGGGGTTAAATAAATATAATACAGTACTATAAACACATTAAATGTTGCAAGAATGTTTATAACGTGTGCATGTTTATTTCCAGAACTTCACTGAAGATTTTGAGGCATCTCACATTCTTGAATAATGTATAATTTATGGGTGTCCCACATAGAGGTGGTTTATTTTACAGTGACATTGCAGGCATGGCTCTAAGGTTGTATGCCATTATGCTCATATCATGGATGTGTGTAGTGTACTCTAGTGAACTACGAAGAGTTGTCAAAAGGTTCTGACAGAAGGTGTCTTTTCAACGGCAAATATATACGTGTCAACCTTTTGAATGAAAATTGCGGGTCATGTGAAGTCTTAAAGAGGATAGTCCCATTAAGGTGAATATAAATTTGTCCACAGGTGTATCATGTTGAATTGATGCAAGTCCACAAACCTTGTAGGACTGTATCACTGTCTTTGTTTGTTGTCATCAGTAATTTCATCAATGATTTCATCTGAGACCCCATTAGTGATGTTATCAATGATGTCATTTAAGTGCTAAGTAGTGTGAGCAGTAACTACACAAGATAAATTAGAGCCAACAACTTTATGCACATAAGCTGTAATTACTTTAATAACAAATATTGTACCTGTGCCTGCTTGTCCACTAACACATTGTAATGTAGTTTCACAAGGAGTACATTCACATATTCCATTATCATGTTCAAGTCTATGATCAAGTGATTATTTTATCTATTTGTTAATTTGTAGTTGTTCACAATTTAATTTAAATACTATGGGAGTCATTCTGATGGCAGTCGGACTCATTGGATGCGGTCCAACCACCATCCGCTACTGTGGTCCGACCAATGCATTACAATGCGTGTGGTCAGAGACAGCAGGGGGTTGGGACAGTCCAACGCTTTCTGATGGGCTCAAGGAGCCCGTAGGACCATCAGAGGGTCAGTAATCTCTACAATAGGGGTAGTGCCTTCTCAGGCACCTCCATAGGGATTACAATGTCCCTTTCCACTTGTCCTTTCATGGTGGTTCACCTGTCATGAAAAGGTAGGCAGAATATGAATTTGGGGGCCACTAGCAGGCCTCCCTCCCCCTTGACGCTCCGCAACGGGGCCTGGGGGGCTCCTAAACATCCCTGCACCATGTGGCAGGCACTGCAAGTGCTACCACACAATGCAGGGATGTTTTTAAATTGTATCTTTTCTATTGTGGCTTGTGCTGCAGCCCACAGCACAAGCCACAATCGAAAATATAGACTTGCAACCGCCCTGAAGGTGGTTGCATTGTAATGAGGGCAGGGGGACCGCCGACTCCTTGTCGGGTGGTCCCTCTTTCACTACTCTGCTGGTTGGAAGAGAACTTGACCCGAATCGTAATGATGCCCTATGTTATCTAAATTTTGTGAGTGCTTTTTGACTTGGACCAATGTGTTTTGAACCTTTGCCACTATAACCACAGCTTCATTATCAATAATTGGTTGTCTAAGCGAGGTAGAAGTTGTGTAAGTGGTTGAATTATTAGTAGATGGAGCACTGAAGTAGGATAGCTCTACCTAACCCTATTTAACTTTCATATAATTCTCTGTGATTGGGTTAGGCTCCCGCCATTAACCAGCTAATAGCCATGCAAGAATCTGTTAGCAATGTTCTGTCTCAATCAAACTAATAAAGTCTCCCAATGTGAATCCCTAACAAAAAAAAGATTAAAGATGATGATGAGTAAATAATAACAGTAAACAAACTCCAACTAGTACACCAAGGGCAAATGCATCCCAGAATGATAGAATATCAACATCTAACCATTGCACAAAAACTATGAACAACACAACAGAAAAGCTTTTATAGATGTCTGAAATGAATATTGATCTAGGAATATGCATGATGTCTTTAACCCCTTGCCTGCGGAGCTAATTCCCCCGCTGTGCTCGGGGGCGCACACAGTGCCCCGGTGCTCATGACGAGCTCAGCTCATTATGAGCCACTGTGGCCGTGTGCTCGTGACGAGTTGAGCTCGTCATGGCCACACCCGTTTCTGTAGAACGTCCAGCACAGCGGGGGAATTAGCCCCGAGTGCGAGCGTTGCGGCTGTTATGATGAGCTCAGCTCGTCATGAGCATGGGAGGGGTTAATCAAGTTACTGCAAGGGAAGAAAGACTTGGCACACTTTAATTCAGTGCACACAGAAACCATTAAGTTTCTTCTGCCTAAATGGCCCTTTACGAACTGAACCAATCTTGGTGAAAAGGACTGATGCAGATACCACAGAATTGATTGATGCGAAAAGACTTTCCTTTGGAAAATGGGGAATAAGTCTTGCAAAATATATAGACAACGCTTATCCCACCATCTTAGCCAGGATCTCTACAAAGAATGAATACAAAACCCCTTATGCAGAATTTAATCCAAAGTCAGTGCAAGAGCATGATGGCTCCTACAACTCTATTTTGTGGAATATTATTTGTAAAAAAACATGTTCCTGAAAGTGGCATGCTTGCAAATTGAACAATTACTTACCCGCTGTCTCATGGGAGAGAATGCATAGAAATAGAATATCAAAATTGATTAACTCAGGATTGGAGCTATCTACCTGAACCGCGCTATCAAACGCAAAAAAGTAATTACATTCTACCCAGCTATCGTATCTTGAAACAAATAGTCTTACCATCAATTCATTAAATCTTTGCTCATGGAATGTGCCTGGCTTATCTAATTTAATCTATGAACAGGAAACAATTGCATATCTGCACTAATTTCAACACATAGGGCCAGATGTAGGTGAGGGACATTTCCCGACTCATAAATACCGAATTTTACCGATTCTGTATTTATGAATCGGTAAATATGAAGGAGGGAGATGTAGCTAATTTTTAAATTAGAATTACCGAATCGGTAACATTCGGTATTTACCGATTCGGTAAATACCGAATCGGTATGTCCTATTGATTCCTATGGGCTGTGAAGCCCATAGGAATCAATGGGAAATACCGAATCGGTATTTACCGAATCGGTAAATACCGAATGTTGCAAGGGTGCAGGGGGTGTCACTTTGACACCCTCTAGCACCCGAAGTAAAGGCATGTGTGACATGTGGCACACATACATGCCCTAAGGGCATGTCTGTGTGTCACATTGCACAGTGTGCATGCACACCTGGATTCGATATTTTACCACACAATAGGATTGTATGGTAAAATATGACTCTTAAGGGCCTGTGACACTCTCAGGAGTATCACCTATATTTGGATTTACCGAATCGGTAAAATTACCGATTCGGTATTTTACCGAATCGGTAACTTTACCGAATCTGTAAATTTACCGATTCTGTAAAATAATGGCCCCTACATCTGAAAACCCAAATACCTGTCGGTAATGGCCGAATTCGGCCGTTACCGACCGGTATTTGCTCTCCTACATCTGGCCCATAGTCACACAAGAAACATTGCGTGCAACCCCCACACCATTGATTGAATACCAAAATTGTGTGACAAAAGAAAAGCTAAAGGCCGGCCTAAGGGGGAATTGTAATGTATTTTTCCTCTGGTCTACAATTGAAGGTTACAGTTATAGACATTGGACAGAAGTTGGTTCTAGCTGCTAAAGTAGAACATTGGTCATGTATCCAGCAGCTGCCTGTGATTGTCTTAGACATTTCTTCTACAATAACTCATTGAATAGTGGCTAAATTAGAATGAGTGATTATTGTTCTGAAACATGAAAATACCATTGCTCTCTTTCTAATAACAGGAGATTTTAACTCTCACTTCATCGTGAAGATAAGCCACGATGACGAACCGCTGGCTAGCACCTTTATCTCTACTAAGTCAAATACCACCATGGATTACACTGCTGCAAGCCTCTCTCTGTTTAAGTATTTCACTGACTATAAAATTGACCTGAGACCAGAAAGTGATCAACTTCCCCAAGACTCTTTAGTAGGCATGTGAGTGAAATTCCGCTCTGCTCACAGAGTGTTTCCCACTTCTTGCTCCTCGTAGCACTTAGAGTTCTAAAAAACTCCAGAGCGGAGCAGAGTTTTTTCCTCGCTTGTACATTCCAACATGAAGTTCGTGAGCGTGAGCAAGGAACATCTTACTCCAAACCACCTCCCAGTGAGATTTCTCAATGTGGGCAGTCACTGTTTTTTTGCTTTTGCTCGCATTGAGAAATCTTCCATTTGGGTTGAGGAAGCTGCCACTCGAGTAGAAGATTCACACGAGTGGCAGTAAGAAGCAGCGCCCTCTTGCACTGTGTGTGGTCCCATTTGCGCTGCTTTTACAGCACGGGAAAAACACCCGGCACTGAAAATCAGTGCAAATGGCGCAACATAATGCACTTCCCTGCTTGCCGAACTACGTATAGCCTTGTAGATTTTTTTGGTAACTACGTGGAACTCCGCCCAGGCTTACTCTCTAGTAAGATCATCATTCATCAAAAATTAAACACATTGTTGGTCCAAGCACACTTGGAAAATCATAAAAAGACTGAAGTGGAACATGGCTTTAGCAAACCCAATAATGTCTGACAGCAGGCAAATGCCTGAACACTAGGGCAAACTAAAGGGTAACTTTCAAAATGAATGGAGTCACTTTACCAAAATCTACTTGCGCAGGTCCCAATTTTATGTCAAGAACGGAGGCTCCTATTATGCCTTCTTTTCTTGCTTTATTTTAAATAGCAGCAAGATAAGCAAAGAACTACAAATACCCAGAAGGCCCAGCAGAAAACTACTGGCCAATGGGGTTAGAATAAACAAACAATGGTCCAATCACAACCAGGATAGTATATATGGCCATCTCTGACCACACGAAGTCCTCTTTTCTTGCTGCTACGCAGAAAGATAAGTTGCATTTTCCTTTTCTCCTTCATATTTTAATGTTTTGTGCGCGTTTATTGCATTGCTGTGTTGTATTTATGCTCCGTTTACTGCCGAAGTTACTGTTGTGCTTTACGAGCGTTCGCGCTCATTTTGCTGGTCGGTCTTTGTTCCGAGTTGCTTCTGCCCCGTTTTCGGCCCCCCCCCCTCGCGTGTGTCAGCGTTTGGTTTCTCCCGCTGCGCACGCTTCCCGCCTTACCGGCTGTTCCCTCACAGTGCTCCGTGGCTCCCTGCTGCTCATTTCTCTGCCGCTGTTTGCACATCGCGGTGTCCGCCCCCAGGGGAGTGTCTCCCTGCCATTCCGGCCCGTTTCCGCCCCCTTTACTTTCCTCTCTGCATTAACCCTTTCCCTTCCGTTTTTGCTGTCATGGAAAATACAAGCTCTCCAGAGCTGGATAATGAGGAAAGCGAAGCTTTCAAGTCAGACCTCAGTCACTTTATTAATTCTTCAGTGGAGACTGCTGTCGAGGCTTCTATGACTCGTGTGTCCAGACACATGGAAAATTCCCTTTTAAGCCTCATGACCAAAGCTTTGGCCCATTCTGCGGGGGATAGCAGAAAGCGTAAACTGGTTCCTTCCACTTCTCTGCCTAAAAAAGTGTCACTGTTGGGTCGCGAGGCCTCCTCGCATTTGGTTGAGGACGTGGTTCCTCCCAGGCCTCCTAGCAAGGAGGGGTTAAAGGTTGCTATGTCTAAGAGTAAAACTAAGACAAAAAATGTGGAGGTTCCTAAGAAGCTGGTCATTGATGCAATTCCTGACACGGATGATGATGATGATGATATGGGTGACACAGATGATTCGACTGGGTTACTTCACTTGCTTGATTCTCCTTCCCCCAAGAAAGCGAGATTGGATGCTTTTGCGTCTGAACCTGTTTTGGATTCGGAGGGCCAGCCTATGTTTGACCCCTCTTCTATCAGACATCCCAATTCTACTGAGTGGTTCCCCACTCCTCATGTGGGTGAATACATCTCCTCCAAGCTCCGTCTGACCTTGGACAAGTCTGTTCGTGCTAAGCTCAAGTCTGAGTGTCCAAAACCTTCCCTTCCTTGTCATGTCACCGTTACCCCTTCAATTGATCAGCCCCTTCTTACTTTCTTCTCGAAGTTTGGCAAGGATCCCCGCAGGGGTGTGGATAAGGCCTGGTCCACTTGCCAGGACAAGCTTTTGGATGTTGTGGGCCCTTTGGCCCGGGTTTTGGATATGGCGGAGACGGCCCGATTGGAAGGTTCGGACCTTGATCCGGAAGAAATCTCTTTGTGGCTTCAACGCTCCTTTTGCCTGTTAGGTAATGCCAACGCAGCGATCACTCATGAGCGCCGTAAAGGACTGTTGATCAAATTGGATCCGAAGTTGGCCAACCTAGCTACCCAGGACCCGGGTGTCAAGGCTGACGGCCTTTTGTTTGGCGATTCCCTTGTCAAGGATCTCAGCCGTTACGTGTCCACATTTGCTTCTTTAGACAAAGCGCAATTTTCCATCAAAAAAGTGTGTGCCCCTCGGGTTTTTGGCAGGGCCGGCAGAGGCAGGAACCGCTCTTCCGGCCGCGGTTACCCGAACCAAGGTTCCAGAGGCGCAGCCAACTCCGGCTATCAAGAATTCAAGCCACAGTTCTATCCCCAAAGAGGTCGTGGCTTCAGGGGTCGAGGACAGAAAGGTTTCCGCGCCCACAACAACAACGTCAACAACCAAGGTGAGCCCTCCCCCTCCTATCGGAGGACGTCTTGCTCTTTTTCTTCACAGGTGGCGCGCGCTCACGGCGGATCCCTCGGTCCTCAATTCCGTTCAAGGCTATCTCATCGAGTTTTACGCTCAGCCTTTCCAGTCTATTTTTCCTCCTCCGTTGGTTTTTTCCGCAGACGTAGCTCTGCTAGTCTCACAGGAGATCCGAAGTCTTCTTCACAAACAAGCCATTCTTGTCGCTCCCTTCGACCCCTCAGGTTTTCTAAGCTCCCTCTTTTTGGTTCGAAAAAAGAACAAAAAAGTTCGTCCAGTCATTAATCTCAAGTGGTTCAACCAGTTCGTGGTTTATCGCCACTTCAAGATGGAGACCATTCTCCATCTCAGGGATACGTTACGCCAATCCGATTGGATGGTCAGACTCGATCTACAGGACGCATATCTTTCCATTCCTATACACGAGGCCCACACCAAATTTCTACAATTTCAGTGGTCCGGTGTCACTTACCGATTTTGTTCTCTTCCTTTCGGACTTTCTTCCGCTCCTTGGTGCTTCACCAAAGTGATGAAGCCAGTGGTGTCCCATCTGCGCTCCCTCGGTATTCGTCTCATCATTTATCTAGACGATATCTTGATCATGCACTCGGACATGCAGACTCTTCTTTCTCACCTCGAGATTGCTCAGTCTCTCCTTCTGGATCTGGGTTTCCTCATCAATTCCGAGAAATCTATGTTAGTCCCTTCTCAGAGTGTGGAATTTCTAGGCTTCCGAATGGACTCTTCCACCGCATCTCTTTATCTCCCGAAATCCAAAGTTTCAGCCATTCGGTCAGAATTATGTCAAATTCTTCGCCTTTCCGAGGTGTCTCTTCGTTCGCTTGCAAGGGTCGTAGGCCTTCTGTCAGCCTCCATTCAAGCGATCTTTCCAGGGCCTCTGCACTATCGTGCTCTGCAGCGCTTGAAGATTCGTCATCTTCGCCAAGGCTTGGCGTACTCGGATCTTATCCAGCTGGACCAAGAATCCCGTCTCGAGTTACAATGGTGGATAGACCATTTAGATGCGTGGAACGGGAGGACGATTTTTGCAACGGCCCCCGATCTTGTATTAGAATCAGATGCCAGCCTGTCGGGTTGGGGCGCCCGATGTGGTTCAATCTCGACTGGAGGTACATGGTCTCCAGAGGAGTCGTCATTGCACATAAACTGTTTAGAGATGCTGGCAGGCTCCTTTGCAATCCGCAGTCTGGCAAAAAACAAAGCAAGTTGTTCCATTCTCCTTCGGATGGACAATGTTTCTGCGGTTCGCTACATAAACCATCTAGGTGGCACAAAGTCAAAACCGCTGGCGGAACTTGCAAAGAGCCTTTGGCACTTCTGTCTTCAACACAAGCTATCTCTCCGAGCGGAATATCTCCCTGGCAGTCTCAATGCCATCGCAGATTGGCACTCTCGATACCTTCGAGATTCAAGCGATTGGAAGCTGCTTCCCTCCGTCTTTCTTTCTCTCTCCCAGAAATGGGGTCCCTTTTCTATCGATCTCTTTGCTTCCCGGCTCAATTCCCAACTTCCCGCTTTCTTCAGCTGGAGACCGGACCCTCTTGCTCTCGCGACAGATGCATTCCTGCAGGATTGGTCTCTGAATCTCAATTATGCGTTTCCTCCGTTCATAATGATCAACAGGTTCTGGCCCAGGTTCGTCGTTAGTCGACATCCTTGGTTCTCCTGGCTCCTTTCTGGCAAGCCCAAATCTGGTTCCCCTCTCTCTTGGAGCTCGCGGTGGACTTTCCGGTGCTGCTTCCCTTCAGCGAAGATCTCCTGCTAGATCCTCAGGGGCTTCCCCACGCCTTGGTTCTGGACAGATCTCTAGTTCTGTCCGCTTGGAGGATTTCCGGTCTTCCGCGTCTGACGTCTTTATTTCACAGGAGGCTTCAATCTTTATCAGCAGAGCTTGGGCCCCTGGCACCTCCAGAGCCTACAAGTCCGCTTGGTCTTTATGGGCAAGCTGGTGTATGGAACGGTCTGTCGATCCCTTTTCAGCTCCTTTAAGCCTCGTGGTTAATTTTTTGGCTTCCGAAGCCAGTGCGGGTAAGTCCTATCGCACGGTTAATCTGTACAGATCTGCTATCTCTTTGAATCATTGTCCTATTGACAATAAACCTGTGGGTTCCCACCCTTTGGTGTGTCGCCTGCTTCGTGGAGTTCGATTTTCAAAACCTCCGTTGGCTAAGTATTCCTTTTTGTGGGATGTTAATTTGGTGTTCAAATTGTTTATTTCATGGCCTGCAAATGATGCTCTTTCTCTCAAAATGTTGTCAGCCAAACTTACCATGTTGTTATGTTTAATTTCAATCAAACGTGTCTCTGATGTCAGAGCTTTGGATTTGTCTTCCAGACAGTTTTCACCTTCTGGTGTTTTGTTTCAGGTTCACAGGCGTACCAAAACCAATATACAATCTGTGTTTTATCCTTAATTTCCTTCACAGCCCCAACTTTGTGTTGGACAATGTTTAAAGAGTTACGAACAAAAAACTGCTGGTCTCAGGTCTTCCTCTCATTCGCAATTGCTCATTTCTTTTCGCAAACCCCATCACCCTGTGTCCTCTGCCACTTTAGCCCGTTGGGTGAGGTGGATCATGTCCCTTGCGGGCATTGATGTTACTGCTTTTGGTGCACACTCGGCCAGGGGTGCCATGGCCTCTAAAGCCTTTTGGGCAGGCTCTCGTTTGGAGGATATCCTGAAATCAGCAGATTGGTCTAATGATGCTATTTTCAAAACGTTTTATTGTAAACCTGTTGTTTCTGCTTCTTCTGTAGTTGTTGATATGCTTTGAACAAGCATAATAGGAGCCTCCGTTCTTGACATAAAATGTAGATTTTCCTAGTATTTATGACGGAAAGTCTTAATTTTATTAAAGACACGGAGGCGAGTATTATCCCACCTCTATTCTACTAATTTTGTCTGTTTTTTCCCACCCTTAGGAACTCCGGCTTTACCACCGACCTCCAACTAAACCTGCATCTGCTCCAATGGATGTTCTTTCTTCATCGGGGAATCTCCTCCAGCGCTATCCTGCAGTCCTGGGTTTCCTACAGGATTTTTTGGCTTGGATTATGACTGTGTGCATTTTAGTTTCTATATTTCCATTGTTTATGCATTCTCTTTGACTTCTCGCACAAGAAAAGAGGACTTCGTGTGGTCAGAGATGGCCATATATACTATCCTGGTTGTGATTGGACCATTGTTTGTTTATTCTAACCCCATTGGCCAGTAGTTTTCTGCTGGGCCTTCTGGGTATTTGTAGTTCTTTGCTTATCTTGCTGCTATTTAAAATAAAGCAAGAAAAGAAGGCATAATACTCGCCTCCGTGTCTTTAATAAAATTAAGACTTTCCGTCATAAATACTAGGAAAATCTACATTCTGCTTCACAAAGGGCTAATTGTTTTGGTCAAGCTTGGCCCTGAAGTATAAGAGTTACTTACATTCTCAGAAATTTGAGGTCTAAACTGTGGATTGCAATTCCTGCAAAAGAAACCACATGACAAAAGGAGAACAACATCAACGTTCTATGGTAAACATAGAAAAAGGACCTAGGGTTAGCATAAAAACAGCAGTTGGATAGTGTTTGGTCAATCTCCTCCATGCAAGTAGAGACAAGATCTCAAAGGAGTTCCGAAGGATTGTCAACAAGTTAGAAAAAGGCAGCTTATTTGCAAACAATGCTAATAGTGCAGAATCAGTATGGATCTCCTTACATTACTCTAAAATACAAACTCCCTTGCAACAATGTGCTGGATGAGGTTACAACTCGCAAACAAATATATTACCTTTCAAGTGTCCCATTCACAAAGCTTGCCTCAGCAAAATCTCTCTGGGGGAAAAATGCCAAAGGAACAGATCATGGTTTGTATATGATGTCCTACAGCTGAAAAATGGTCGATCAGAGGGCGCTCCCATCCTGAATGGCCTGCCTCACGCCCTAATTAGGCGATGCCAGAATTTTGGGACAATAAATAAATGTTTCTTTACAACTGCGCCCTGGGACATAAAGAAGTGCCAGATATCTGGAGAGGTGCAGTAATCCACTGAATATTCAAAGGCGGGTGTGCGAAAGGGCCGTTGAATTGCCTGCTGATTACTCTCCTAGATATTGAGGCCAAATATTTTGCTATCTTCTTTCGCAAGACCTATTCTATTGGGAAACAGAACAAAACAAATTACAAGACATCAAACTAGCTTTTGGCGTGGACTGGGAACTGTCTCGACCTTGTCCTCAATAATGGATCAAAACTTTGCGAAGCAAGCTTTATTATATCTTTGCTTTTTGGACTTTAAACATGCATTCGATCAAGTATCCAGAAACAACTTATGATTAAAACTCTCGCTGGGGGATTCCACCAACCTTGCTGAAAGGTATCCAGTTATTATATATGGGTGTGCATAAAAATTGTTGCTGGCTCAGCCCTATCGAAAAAAATGAGTCCAGCTTGAAGTAGGGATGTGTTTGGCACCGCTCATGTTGGACAAGGTGCATGGTAAATCCCCAATGTTGGGAGGAGAGGATTTATCATGTTTACTGTATGCTACCAATGTTCTACTACTTAGTAAAACCAGTGTTAGGTTGCAAAAACTTCTTGTGAAACTGGATGAGTTTTCCGCGACAAATAAAATGGAAATTAATTGGAAAAAAAAACTTCTTATCATCTGCAAGAAGGTGAAGAATCAAGCCAAGTGGTTCATCAATGGCGACTCACTTGAAAGTGCATCAGAGTACAAGTACTTACGAGGTTTTGTTGATGATTGAGGGAATCTGCAAGCTCATAAACAGACCATCAAAGCTAATACTCTGCTGATGGCCTGTCTTTCTATTAATAGGTCCTTGAGAGGACCCAGTGGTCAAAATATTGAATGCCTAGTTGTTGTCAACCTTAACCTATAGCTGTAAAGCCTTTTGTGACAAAAATGAACATTTTCTGGATACAGCCATTGCAGATATTTATAAAGTCTATCACCTTCCAAGAATTTCTTCACCAGCCCAAATCTGCTTGGAATTTGGCTTAAAATGCTAGGCAGTTGCAAGCTTGTGCGCATTTATAAAAACAGGATTCAAGAAAAAGGCATCTAAGCCTGACACTCTTGGCCACACGACCTCGATGGCAATAACCCCTGTGAACAATACTACCTCTTTTGGAAAATATTTTGATTCAGCTTTAGACAATTTGCAAAAAAAGACCGGTGGGCTCTGCCTGTTTCCTTCTTAGAATTTGAAAAACTGGCAAAGTTACGCAGTGATTATCATGAATGCAGGACCAGGATTTCCTATCAAAAATCTCTCATGCATGGATGATTCTAAACAATTATGCAATCCAAAATAGACAGTCTTATTTGGGAGTATGTTACTCACATTTTTCTTAAACTAAGCTCATGTTTATAGATTTAGGGGTATACCAACAAATGACCATGCTCCACCTTGGATCGAATCTAAGCAAAGTGATGACTGCAAACTGCAATTTAGCAGCACAGACTATTATCCATGTGGTCAACATTTACCCTAGACTATTAGTTGAAGCCAGATCTCTGTTGCGAAACTGTTAAACAAAAAGGGCATTCGCTCCTGCAGGCAGGCAATTATTGCATGCCTGGATCTGAACAACTTGCAATTAAGCCTCACTTTTACCAAGGTCATGATGTTAGTGGAAAACACATTAGTTATGAGTACACTCAACTCAGCTAATATAGCAATTTGCGTGAAATATACATTTGTCATATGTCTGGTTTTAAAACTTGTATCACTGTATACAATGTAGTGTCTTATTGAGTCACTGTTGTCCCACGGCTGCTGCATCAATTAGCATTACTTTTTCCAAATGATTGGTTTTATTGTTTTGTAATCACTGTTCAATCTTTGCAGTGTAAAGTATTTGCCTTCTTTCATTAAGTAATTTTAATTTACAGATCTTCTTATAGTACACAGCCAGCTGTTGGGCAATCAAGTTTTTCATTTAACAGATTTTAGTGTTTTTGTAATGCTGCATTGTAACGGTTTTTATTAACCATATCCAATAACGTTGTTAGTAGATGGATCATTGTGTTGAATTTGTGCATGAATATTGTTTCATTCTTCTATTTCTTGATTCAGAATTTGTAAGTATACCTGAAATTCATGCAGTGAAATGCCATTTTTGTATGCATTAATTGCATCTTAGCATTGAAAGGGACCTGTAAGTAGTTCTTCTTTGTGCCATGGTTTAAATAGTTGAAGAAGTGCTGAATAGTAAAATTGTTTCTTTTCTCTTATTACAAAACTTAGTTAATTAATAAGAGTAGGTTTACTACGAAGTATTAAACAACAATTGGTACATTTTACCGGCATTTTAATGTGTTGATATATTTTGACACATTGGGGGATATTTACAAGAAAATGCTAGAGCGTAGTGTTACACCAAATTTAGCAATGCCGCGCTCCAACATCTTCAAAACGCGGGGATGTTCCATAATTATAAAAATACCACGCACCCCTGCATGTTCCCTTGCGCTGGTGCTAAAAGAGCTGCCTAAAGCCAGCACAGACACCCTTGTGCCATGTTGCAAGGAGGCCTGCTCTGCACTAACATTCACTGAATGGGAGGAGAATGTGCTTGCCATCCTGCATCCAGAGAGTCTCACAGGAATAGCTGGGGGAGTGGAAATGGGTAAGTACCAACAAATGTATCCCATCACACTCTCATGTACTGTCTTGCACACCATAGAGCTACACTTTCAAGATCAACATGCACTTATGTACAAACACACTCTTTCCAACACGTCTCACATATCTACCACTTCCTTCCTCTGATTCACCTCAAAAGTAGGTAGCCATAATTCCATGGGGGTCACTACTGAGCAGGATGGAACACTCCCCCCACCCAGAACCATGTGGTAGCCATTTCATTGCTCTGCTTCACCTTACAGGTAGGTAGTCATTTAATGCTCTCTTATATCACCCCTCAGCAGGATGGAACACTCCTCCACCCCAGAGCCATGTGTAACCTATTACCTTCCTCCGCTCCACTTTACAAGGAGGTAGCCTTCTCATCATGGAGGGGGGTGTGGGGATAGGCAGCCAGCACTACAACTCCCACCAGGCCCCTTTCCTCACAGCTGAGAAGGATGGAACAATCACCCCACCCAGAACCATATGGCAGCCATTTCATTGCTTTGCTTCACCTTACAGGTAGGTAGCCATATCATGGTCTCCTTCATCACCCCTGAGCAAGTTGGAAAACTCGCCCCACCCAGAACCAACGGGCAGTTATGTCCTTTCTCTACTTCACCTTACAGGTAGGTAGCCCTCTAATGCTCTCTTGCATCACCCTAGAGCAGGAAGTAACACTCTCCCACCCCAGAGCCATGTGTAACCTATTACCTTCCTCTTCTCCATTTTACAGGGAGGTAGCCTTCTCCTCATGGGGGAGGCGGGGGGACGCGCAGCCAGTACTACAACTCCCACCAGCCCCCCTTGCCTCACAGCCGAGCAGGATGGAACACTCCCACCACCCATAACCATGTGGCAGCCATTTCATTGCTCTGCTTCAACTTGCAGGTAGGTCGCCATCTCATGCTCTTGCATCACCCCTGAGCAGGATGGAACATTCCCCCATCCAGAACCATGTGGCAGCCATTATAATGCTCTGTTTCACCTTACAGCTAGGTAGCCATCTCATGCTCTCTTGCATCACCCTGAGCAGGATGGAACACTCTCCCATTCCTCAGCCATGTGGCATCCCTCCACAATGCCTCCTAACAGGTAGGTAGGCAGTTCATGCACCCTGTCATTCTTCTCAAACTGCATGGAGCTATATGACTACCACATCCCTCACTTGTTAGCCAACTCTGTACAGATCCAAATGTCACATCCAGTGCGCACACAGCTAAGCCTATGTAAATGTTACATAAATAACACTTTGTATCACAATGTCCCATGCAAATAATTGCTGGGCCCAATCATGCATGGCTCACAATGCAATGTGTAAGTCACATTATTTCAAAGCATGAAGGGTCATATGAACGAACACAACACATGCATGGACACTCAGTCAAATGAACCAAACCACATGATGTCAAAGCAAAATGCCTAATAGAAATTAGGGAGTTTTGGCATAACTGAAACAGATTCTCAGAACAGTCTACAATATCCCAGCCTAAACTAAAGTGGATGAGCACCAAGGTGGTAGATGATGACATGTCCTTGTAAACACACTATCTGTACATGTCAAATGGTTGGTATTTAAATGTCACCCTGCTAACAAGTAATATAATGCTGATAAACTTTTACCAATACCAAGTGATAAAAATCTAAAAAGTTTGGATTATCAACTAAAACATCCAAAACAGGGTCAGCAAGGTAGTGGAGTGTACTTAACTGGCAATCTAGCCTCTGTTCAACAGGAGATTCACAATCAACAGCTGGCGAGACCACCACTAACCAGCTGAGCCAGTCTTCCCCCCGGAACATGAACTCTCAGATGCAGATTCTATACATTTCTCAGATGAGGAGCACCAACCTGGCCCTTCAGGACTACCAGGGTGCACTCCGTCTCAGGGCCTCATTGTCCCCACCACCACCACAACTATCAACACGGTAGCAACAACAACTATGCTGACCCCTGCTGCAACAACCTGTGCAGCAGCCACTATCACCACCGCTGCCTGCAACACTGTCCCAGGCTCAGCACCACCACCCAAGCTGAGGATGCCAGGGGGAGTGTGCGGGTGCATGGATAGCCAGCGCCACAGGTTCGTGTCTGCAGGGCAGGTGGGAGGGCAACTGGGAGACAATCACAGGAGGACACTGAGACTGAAGCCCTGGCCACCATGGCAAGAGTCCTAGGTGCATACCAACAGAACCAGGGACAGATGGGCTAGGTTGTAGAAGAATGGCATGAGCTCCGCCTGCTGCAGAGGTCCATGGACACCCAAACGGGTCAACTTGTGAATCTTATGGGCCAGCTTGTGGGTGTTCTGAGGGAAATACATGCTGCTCAAATAACAGCTCACCCACCCTCCAGTGGCCAGCCTGCTGATACTCCCACCACCTCAGCTGCAGCCACAGGGAGGGGTGAGCTGCAAGACAATGACTCCTCTGACACCTCTGAGCCTACAGCAGAGGCTTCCCCTGCCAGACGCATGAGGGGACGTCCGAGAAATACCACGGGAGGATCAGGTGGCAAAGCATCAAGCAATGCCAAGTCGCTGAGCCAGCCGTGATGTCACCAGTGTTGCACTGAACATTAACTTTGTTGATGATCCGATCCCACGTTGCCATGTTGATGGCAGGAGTTTGTTGGGCTGTGTAATTCCATTATTGTGGTTACTACTCTATTTGTCTCTTTTACCATCACTGACAACTGAAACACTCTGTATGCACAACTAACATCTCACTCACTGGAAATTTAACACAATATGATAGAAAATAAACACAATGTATACCCCTATGCCTTTGTGTCAGTTCCATGTTTATCACAGTAAGTACAATGTAAACTCTGATTCCAATGTACCACAAACTTTGATTGTGACTATACATTGATGGGGCGGAGGAACCTAGAATGTCACAAGAAGATGACATTGAGTTGTCATATGATGGCTTTACAGCAACAACACACCACTAGTCAACCCCGTACAAGATTCATCCCACATAACACTGACCTACACCATCAACATAGACATGAGGTAAGTGGAGACAAAAAACAGCACCACACACATTAGCCCTTAGTAGTGTGCCAACAACAGCCAGCATCCCAACACATCATCAATGCTTCGGCACTAACAGCAAAGCAATCAGACACAGTCATAGTTGATCAATAGTAACTTACCCTTAAGGTAAGTAGTTTGGCGATGAGCTGTTGACGCAGGTCAAGACCTTTCTCCTCACCACTATCATCATCACTGAGCATGTGTGGATTTGCAGCGGGTAGCATCTGCTGATCATCATCGTCCAGAATCAGGGGGATCTCTTTGAGCAAGGCCAGGTTGTGGAGCATGCAGCATGCGACTATGATCTGACACACCTTTTGGGGAGAGTAGAGTAGTGCACCACCACTCTTGTCCAGACACTGAAATCTAGCCTTCAGAAGTCCAAAAGCTCGCTCCACTATTCAAAGTGTCCTCCCATGGGCATCATTGAAGCCGACCTCCCCCGGCGTCCTTGGATTCGGCAGTGGGCTCAGCAACCAAGGCCGGTTGGGATACGATGAGTCACCTGGTTGTGAGAAACACAGCCAAACTATGTAATACAAATAGTTGAGTAGACCAGCATGTCACACATACAGCACACTACTTGACACAGCTCACTCACCAACAAGCCACGCACACTCTGGATGCAGATTTTCCATCAATTGTGGGATGACGCTGTTATGCAGTATATAGGAGTCATGTGCAGAACTCAGATATTTGGCACACAGGTGGCAGATAACGAGATTCACTTGGCATGCCACTTGCACATTTATTGAATCGTAATGCTTTCTGTTTCGGTAGATGTTTTCACGTGTCTGTGGTGGAGCAAGGCCAATGTGTGTGCAGTCAGGGGCTCCAACAACATTAGGTATGTGACCAAGGTCATAACATGCTCCCTTCAGATCTGCCAATTCATGTCTCCTTGGAAAGTGAATGTAGCTGCCTTTGTTGGTCAACAATGTGTACAGGACATCACGCAACACCATGCTGAACATAGGTTGAGACATCCCACCTGCGATGGCCACCGTGTACTGAAAGGAGCCAGTGGCAAAGAAATGCAGGGCGGCCATCACCTTTACTGTTGGTGTCAAAGCTGTTGGATATGTTCCGTGAGGCCTCAAATGTGACTCCAACTGAGCACATAGTTCTCGAAGGGTACGGTGATTCAGACAGAATTCCTTATTGATGTCGGTATCCTCCATTGTCACCAAGTCTGGGAAAGGCCGATACACAGCTGGTCTTCTCCTACATATTGTGGCAGGGGACACATGTAAAAATGAGTCAGAGATGAGGTGTGGGTAGCAGCGTACATCATGACTAACACAACCATAACATTGATAGGACTTTAAAAACAGCTCAAAGCATAAGTGACATGCATAGAAACCTTGATGTCCTGTAGTTATTCATGTAGCCAGGGTATACATATTAACTACCTTCAAAACTCAATCAGACTATGTGTATGGCATAAGGTACACTGCTACATCATGTGTCCCCAGCCTTGTGGGTAGCTGACACAGCACATGTGGCTATCCGCATCAATGCTGAGTTGTATGTAGCTGCTGTCACTGCACAACCTCAACCTTAAGTCCCACTAAGCACAACATCATTACAAAATGAACCCATTCAGTGTAAGCTGGACAATTATGCATATGAAAACAGTACTGTTTACAGACATATATGCACATTACGGGGTCAGTCCATCATGACTGTGGCAGGAGTTTTCTTGACACACATTGGCATGTTCACAAAAATTATAGGCAATTCAACATAAAATATGTATACATGCCCACATGGATGAAAATTGTCATGTGAGTACAGACAGAACGATGCTTTTAATCACGTCTACTGCTATGACATTTGTGGGCAGGATTAAGTTAAATGGCACACTCTCAACTCCCTTTACAAGAAGCTGAATACATTTTTGCAAAACGTGTTGGTATCAGTGATGCAAGCCGCAAAGCGAGAATGCTAATTCACAATGTGTTAACATGCGCGGTCACAGGCATTGGCCACAATTGAATGATGCAGGACTGCGGTAGAGACATCCTGAACCCCACGGTGTGACACCGCATATGCGGATGACATTGCAGCGAAAGCGACCTGCCATCACGGTAGTGTCTTTCAGTTTTGAACATCGCGGTAGGTGTGCTCTGCCACTGCGGTCACATGCATTGGCCACAATTGAATGATGCAGGGTTGCAGTAGAGACATCCTGACCCCCCTGGGTGTGACACAGCATATACAGATGACATTGCAGCCAATTGGACACGCCATCACGGTAGCGCCTCTCAGTTTTGAACATCACAGTAGGCGGGCTCCGCCACTGCGGTCACAATGCATTGGCCACAATTGAATGATTTCAACCAGGCGGACCAATTGCATCAGCAGAGTACCACTGAAACAACCCTAGGGGCCTATAAATGTCAGTGAGATAGCCACACCTGTCACTTGCATACAGACACTGCTGCCTGCCATTTATCATCACCAACTGCAGCTGTACCTCAACTCTGGACCCATTCATGGCTCATATAGAGACCATCAGAGCCTGTCCCTTCACCACAGAGAAGCTGGCTGTCCTGGTGTAGGAAGTCCTTGGCCAGTGCGGCAGCTATCTGATGCTCCAGAGGTACTGGTAAGTGAATGTGTAATTGAGTGCACAGAATGCTCACATTATGTAACTGCACACTAATGTGTGGCTCTGAGTGCAAGCCAATGTAAAGGCATTCCAATTTTGCTGTCAGCATGGGCCATACATGGCGTACAAGTTTTTGCACTTGAGTATGTCGGGAGGATGGCACCATAGACACTGGTGCAGCTCCATTAAAGCCAAACATCATAAATGCTGTTCAGAGAATGGGTCATGTAAATGTGTGAGACACTGCCTAGCAGAATGACTTCATGTCAATGGGGTGGCCTTATTCCCCCAGATACTTGATTGCATGCAAGATGATATGGACTTAACGTGGTTTATCAGTTGTACACTGCTGATTTGAGGTAATCTCACTCTGTACACACATTCCCTGTGAGATGTCAAGTAAAAGTTCATTAAGTGTACATATGATCATTAGTGAGATGCTACCTGTCGGATGGCCAGAGGGTACTGATTAATGGGTGCAACAAACATAACTTGTATGGCTCTATCTTTTATGGTTTTTAACCAAAATAAAGAGAGTTGACTGACTGATTAATGGATGTACTGCTTTGACAGTAACCCTATGGATATGTACCCAGTCTGCACAAGAGTACAAGGCCTGTATCTGTCTAGATTCGTGGCAACTCACCTCTTACACATCTGCTAAATGTACAGTGGACATGTCATCCTTCTTTTGGTTTCATTATGTGTAGTCTCACATGTGAATGCACTGTTTCATCGTTCTCAATGTACATGCATGTGATTCTGGGGATGGACCACTATTTTCGTCAGTGAAAAGCCCTCAGGCCTGTCAAGTAAATGTACAATGTATCAAGGCTCCATCACTAAAATGACTTAGAAAGACATATGTGTAGTCCACCATCCTATTTATGAAGAAGCAATTAGAGGTCTGAGGAGTACACAAGACAGGCCTACATCTTGTGACAAGAGTGAGAGAATGTATGATCAGGTACCTAATTGTGACCTCCATCACACATGTAGCTATGCAATGGTCCAGGACATTATGGGTTGTGTAGTGTAAGACACAGTGAGTCTGACCACTACACCTCATTTACAGTGTGTTGTCTGTCATGCTCACTCACATAGTGTATCACAGAAGAGGCCCAGTTTCACCTTGATTTCTGTGCGGGCACTCTGCATGTGTATGAGACGGGCAGGTAGTCGGTCCATCATCATAGATGTTTACATTGGAATAGGATAGCTTGCTCCTAGTGTAATATGTGACATGGTATATGGCCTCTGCTGTCCATTGATGTATGTGTGTGGTTTGTGTATACATGCTCCTGGACTGTCACACAATGGTATACAATGCACTGTTAAAAATATTCTGCATCTTGTCTACCATGCCTACAGCTCAAGGTCCATCAGCGTAAGGCTATATGGAGGGCTACCGCCTGCAAGGTACGGGCCCTGGGGGTCTCAAACCGACGCCATTCTCACTGCCACAAGAGGTGGGATGACGTCTGCCACCTCAGCAAAAACTTTGCAGAAATGACGCTGTGGCTGGTCCCTCGGAGAGGCAGGTTGGCACGCAGGAGCATGACCCCACTAATGGCCCGCATCCTGGCAGTGAAACCGTCTGAGCTGGATGGACGCTTGATGGCCCAACAGCAGCAAGTTGGGGTGAGCATTGTGCAAAGTGTGACTTGGAGCATGAGTGACAGCCTTAACCCACCCCAGAGCAAGGCAGGACCTCTGGGATGTCTCTAGTGTGATGCAATTGCTTCTACGTAGCCTCAGTGGTGAGTACAGAGGTTCTGCATGTGTAAAATGTTTTGATTCTCATGTGGGAAATACATGAAGGGTGTCTTAGCAATTCATCTTGACATATTTTCATCTACCATCTGGTGAATGTTGTCAGAACTGAGACATTCCTCCACAGGAGAAGATGTTGTGTGAAGTGTGTAGCCCAGTACAGTTGTCAGCATTGTGTGTGCTGTGTGGCCCACAATAGTGTGCTCATGTGATGATGTGTATGTGGACAGAGACATGCATATATGTGGACTCATTGTGCAGTGAGTTAGCAGAGGTTACACCTGTCCCTGGTAGTGTTTTTCAAAACGCTATAGATGACAGCATCACAGTAAAACATTTAGCCAAATAGCAGCCTGGCATCACATTAAGTAATTCCCTGCAACAGTGACAGCAAGTACACACAGGCGCTGATGGTGTGGATGGTGATGATTGCAGTGATTGATTGGCTGATCTCCATTTGCTAATTGTGCACATGCCAACATGTCTGTTATGGTTAGACAGTGTGAGTTTGATGCAATGTAAATAAACCCTGCCAACTTATGGCGAACAAAGCGGAACAAAAGGGGTGGCGATGGACGGAGCATCTGAACCAATCAAACTCTCACACCCAGTCAACAGATCTGGGTTTAATCCATCACCGTTCTTTAGCCCACTCTGCCACCCCAGTTCAGACATGGCCATATGCAAATCAGTCTGACCCTGTGCCTCATGGGAACAGTCCAGCCCGAACTGCCAAGCCATGCCTTCCCTGGACCGGAAACAAGCTTCAGAGGACCGGTTTCTGGCATTTCAGCCGTCTTCAGCCCGGCTTGCTTGAATCCAGTGGCAAAGTGAGCAAGGGACTCACGTCTGAGCATACCTGGCCAACTTATGGCGAACAAAGTGGAACAAAAGGGGTGGCGATGGATGGAGCATCTGAACCAATCAAACTCTCACACCCAGTAAACAGATCTGGGTTCAATCCATCACCGTTCTTTAGCCCACTCTCCCACCCCAGTTCAGACATGGCCATATGCAAATCAGTCTGACCCTGTGCCTTATGGGAACAGTCCAGTCCAAACTGCCAAGCCATGCCTTCTCTGGAACGGAAACAAGCTTCCGAGGACCGGTTTCTGGCATTTCAGCCGTCTTCAGCCCAGCTTGCTTAAATCCAGTGGCGAAGTGAGCAAGGGACTCACGTCTGAGCATACCCTGCCAACTCATGGCGAATAAAGTGTAACCAAAGGGGTGGCGATGGACGGAGCATCTGAACCAATCAAACTCTCACACTCAGTCAACAGATCTGGGTTTAATCCATCACCGTTCTTTAGCCCACTTTGCCACCCCAGTTCAGACATGGCCATATGCAAATCAGTCTGACCCTGTGCCTCATGGGAACAGTCCAGCCTGAACTGCCAAGCCATGCCTTCCCTGGACCGGAAACAAGCTTCCGAGGACTGGTTTCTGGCATTTCAGCCGTCTTCAGCCCGGCTTGCTTGAATCCAGTGGCAAAGTGAGCAAGGGACTCACGTCTGAGCATACCCTGCCAACTTATGGCAAACAAAGTGGAACAAAAGGGGTGGCGATGGACGGAGCATCTGAACCAATCAAACTCTCACACCCAGTCAACAGATCTGGGTTTAATCCATCACCGTTCTTTAGCCCACTCTGCTACCCCAGTTCAGACATGGCCATATGCAAATAAGTCTGACCCTGTGCCTCATGGGAACAGTCCAGCCCGAACTGCCAAGCCATGCCTTCCCTGGACCGGAAACAAGCTTCCAAGGACTGGTTTCTGGCATTTCAGCCATCTTCAGCCCGGCTTGCTTGAATCCAGTGGCAAAGTGAGCAAGGGACTCACGTCTGAGCATACCCTGCCAACTTATGGCAAACAAAGTGGAGCAAAAGGGGTGGCGATGGACGGAGCATTGAACCAATCGAACTCTCACACCCAGTCAACAGATCTGGGTTTAATCCATCACCGTTCTTTAGCCCACTCTGCCACACCAGTTCAGACATGGCCATATGCAAATCAGTCTGACCCTGTGCCTCATGGGAACATTCCAGCCCGAACTGGCAAGCCATGCCTTCCCTGGACCGGAAACAAGCTTCCAAGGACCGGTTTCTGGCAGTTCAGCCGTCTTCACCCCGGCTTGCTTGAATCCAGTGGCAAAGTGAGCAAGGGACTCATGTCTGAGCATACCCTGCCAACTTATGGCAAACAAAGTGGAACAAAAGGGGTGGCGATGGACGGAGCATCTGAACCAATCAAACTCTCACACCCAGTCAACAGATCTGGGTTTAATCCATCACCGTTCTTTAGCCCACTCTGCTACCCCAGTTCAGACATGGCCATATGCAAATAAGTCTGACCCTGTGCCTCATGGGAACAGTCCAGCCCGAACTGCCAAGCCATGCCTTCCCTGGACCGGAAACAAGCTTCCAAGGACTGGTTTCTGGCATTTCAGCCATCTTCAGCCCGGCTTGCTTGAATCCAGTGGCAAAGTGAGCAAGGGACTCACGTCTGAGCATACCCTGCCAACTTATGGCAAACAAAGTGGAGCAAAAGGGGTGGCGATGGACGGAGCATTGAACCAATCAAACTCTCACACCCAGTCAACAGATCTGGGTTCAATCCATCACCGTTCTTTAGCCCACTCTCCCACCCCAGTTCAGACATGGCCATATGCAAATCAGTCTGACCCTGTGCCTCATGGGAACAGTCCAGTCCAAACTGCCAAGCCATGCCTTCTCTGGACCGGAAACAAGCTTCCGAGGACCGGTTTCTGGCATTTCAGCCGTCTTCAGCCCAGCTTGCTTAAATCCAGTGGCGAAGTGAGCAAGGGACTCACGTCTGAGCATACCCTGCCAACTCATGGCGAATAAAGTGTAACCAAAGGGGTGGCGATGGACGGAGCATCTGAACCAATCAAACTCTCACACTCAGTCAACAGATCTGGGTTTAATCCATCACCGTTCTTTAGCCCACTTTGCCACCCCAGTTCAGACATGGCCATATGCAAATCAGTCTGACCCTGTGCCTCATGGGAACAGTCCAGCCCGAACTGCCAAGCCATGCCTTCCCTGGACCGGAAACAAGCTTCCGAGGACTGGTTTCTGGCATTTCAGCCGTCTTCAGCCCGGCTTGCTTGAATCCAGTGGCAAAGTGAGCAAGGGACTCACGTCTGAGCATACCCTGCCAACTTATGGCAAACAAAGTGGAACAAAAGGGGTGGCGATGGACGGAGCATCTGAACCAATCAAACTCTCACACCCAGTCAACAGATCTGGGTTTAATCCATCACCGTTCTTTAGCCCACTCTGCTACCCCAGTTCAGACATGGCCATATGCAAATAAGTCTGACCCTGTGCCTCATGGGAACAGTCCAGCCCGAACTGCCAAGCCATGCCTTCCCTGGACCGGAAACAAGCTTCCAAGGACTGGTTTCTGGCATTTCAGCCATCTTCAGCCCGGCTTGCTTGAATCCAGTGGCAAAGTGAGCAAGGGACTCACGTCTGAGCATACCCTGCCAACTTATGGCAAACAAAGTGGAGCAAAAGGGGTGGCGATGGACGGAGCATTGAACCAATCGAACTCTCACACCCAGTCAACAGATCTGGGTTTAATCCATCACCGTTCTTTAGCCCACTCTGCCACACCAGTTCAGACATGGCCATATGCAAATCAGTCTGACCCTGTGCCTCATGGGAACATTCCAGCCCGAACTGGCAAGCCATGCCTTCCCTGGACCGGAAACAAGCTTCCAAGGACCGGTTTCTGGCAGTTCAGCCGTCTTCAGCCCGGCTTGCTTGAATCCAGTGGCAAAGTGAGCAAGGGACTCGCGTCTGAGCATACACTGCCAACTCATGGCGAACAAAGTCCTCAGTATGTGTGCATTGTGAAGGTGTGTCCATATGCGTCAGTGTATGCTGAAGTTGTGGCTACTGCTTCCAATCAGTGAGTGATTTCTTGGGCCATTGATGTGTAATGGATGTCATATTTCAGCACAACATAGGGATGTCAGATGTCAGAGCCTAGGTATTGGCACACAGTAGCTGGCCTTATAGAGGTCACTCATAGCTCCATCTACAGAAGGCCCTCTCATGCCTTGGATCATTGACAACTTGGAAGGCAATTTAAATGGTTTTGGTGTGTGACATGTCACAACACCAAAGGCCTTGCATCACATTGCCCAAATCATGCTATTGCGCATTGTCTTTATGACAACATTAGTACATGTGGCTTAGTAGCACTTCATCCCTCTTAAAATATGTATCCATGTGACATATGCAGCACTACGAGTCTCAGAGACATCTACTGGCAATGAACATCAGTGAGCATCATGTTAGGGTGCATTGAGAGATTTTTTTGTGTGCACTTCCATGTAATTGATACATCTCCAAAGTGGTTACCATTGTTCAACAGAAGTTGTGATTCAGTGCCAAACATAGTGGATGTAAGGAGGTAATGTCACATAACAATGTATAGTTTTCAGTTTGTATTTGTGGGGTTCAGTGAAATCATACTTCAAGTGTGAAAAACACAACATATTTGGATGTGTAGCTCTCTTACCTGCAGGCATGTAGGTGTGCCTATAGACAATAGTATGTGATGTTGCTATGTAGACACATGCACAGACATTTAGCAGTATCAACACAATGTGGAGCATGACTATACACTAAGCAGGTTTACATGCATCAACTTATCGTGCCAGAAATTAGGATTAGGCTGACAGTACATGGTGAAGTTGGATGTAGGACTTTCAGTCCAAGTCTTTCTGTTTGTGTTGCAAATCATGTTGGTGAGCAGGCCACTTTACTGAACCTATGTCTCTATCTCTTGCAGCATCTACCACGGACAGGGAAGGAGAGGGGCCTGACACCGTAAGGGAAGCTACTGGCATAACAGGTCCCCAGGAGTACAGCGACAATGAGGGGACCAGCACCTTGTAGGGTGACAGGAGTGCCCTGGAGTAGTCCAGTCTCAAAATACCTACCTCCACATCTTCGCACTCCAGAGGTGACTCCTCGGTGTTGGCAGGCACAGGAAGTTCAACATCTGCTTCTTCCTCCGCCACACCCTGTCCTGTGTCCACTATCCCTAATGCTCCCCAAAGTGGTATCCGGGACCGCAGCCCGAAGAAGAGTAGAGTCTCCTTCCACTGGGCACTGTTGCCCCTGCCCCTGTCTCCCCTGCTGCCCTCAGTGTGGAGGCCATAGACATCTTGCGGCAGCAGTGTGTGGGTCAGACTGTACTCCTGAATGCTCTCCAGGATCATGGCAACAGGTTGTCACAGGTTGTTGCTTTCATGGAGGGCATACATTTGGACGTGGGTGGCCTGCAAAGAACTGTCCAGTCTTTGGCCTCCACAGTGATGGTAGCCATTCTGCAGTCCTAAGCTCCCAGTCCAGCTCCTGTCCCTTCCGCAACCACCCTCCCAGTGCCTCCACCTGACCAGATCACACACACACACACCAAATCACTCAGGCACCCAGTCATCCACACACAGCACACAACAACAACACTCGAAGTGACAAAGACACCATACACCATCCCTACAGCACACAAAGAGCAAACATGACCACACCACAACCTGCACATCACAGGACACTCAGAAACATAAGGATAAAAAACATGCATCCACATTGCAGGCCTCACATTCCTCACCCTACAAGCACCCTCCCACCCACACACCTGATCCCAAAACAACCCAAAGACTTTTCCTGGCGGCCGTGGACCTGGTGCCTGCCATAACTGGCCCACCCCCTTCAGAGGGCTGTTGTGCCAAACACTTCCACTCCCACCACCTCCCTGTGAAGCGTGGACAAGGAAGCAAAGAGGGGAAAGTACCTCCAGAACAGGGTAGGCAGGGTAAAAGACCACCAACACCCCAGCGTACCACCAGGTCAGGGAAATTCCACTGGAAGATCTACCACCACCACCTGCTACACTTTCGGGAAAGAGGGAGGCTGTTGGGCCCACCTCACTTGTCAATTGTGCAAAGACCCTTGGTGGATATCGGATCCCTAAACAATTGAGATCCAGCCCTCCACATGCATCATCAGCCACTGACCCACCCACCAGCATTTCTCCGCCTCAATGTGCCACAACTTCACCAGGTCCAGGCAGCCCTCAAGCTCACACATCCAGGGATCCCTCTACCTCAGCCAGTTCTCCCCCTCGCAGGTCCAGTCCTCCGACTGGCCCAGACAGTCATCCCCCCTCCCAGTTAAACTTCTCCTCAATTTTGAACCCAAGTCCCCCATCCAACCCCATTCCTCCCTGAGTGGTGCCTGAATGCCCATTTGATGCCCCATCCTGGGGAGATTCCCATGGCAGTGGACTGTGCTACAAGTTTGTTGTGCAAGTTTTCATGCACACATGTGCTGACTCAAAATTTGGACTGGCCGTTGCCCTTGATGTTTTGCACTTATGATGCAGATATAGATTTTATGTAATAGAAAGATTATTTATGTTCTGAGCTTTGTCACTGGCCTTGCTAATGATGCAGTACAATATATATGTACATGTTAATCTGTTCCATGCTCTGAATGCCACTTTCACATTGACATGTACTTTCTTTGCTTTTGCAGAGGTTAAGGCACCTAATGGGCTTATTGACTCAGAGGCTTAATGTGGCCATAATGATTTTCTGTGATGGTCTACTCTTGTCCTCTCCTTCTTTTATCGGGTCTCTGCTTTTGTACACATGTCTTATTTGGATGCTCTACATCAACAGCAGCTATTTATATTTACATGATGACTTGAGGGGTGAACAGGGTACATCATATCTGTGGGTTCTATGTTGATGTGGACACACCAGTGTTGATGTGTAATCATCTTGGGTAGGTATGGATTCATAGTCACATGGGTACATTAGAATGTGTGCACATACTCATACAGCATGATTGTCCTGTCATTAACTGAAGTATTGATGGTGTGTGCCCTTGAGCATGACCCTTTCACACATGTATGATCCAGTTGATGGGTGCCTGTTTGTGTACATGATCAGACACCTGCTGGAGGTTTTGGTCACATGTAGGAGTTGTTTCGAGAGCAATGTGCAGTATGTCGGTATGACCTTACATTACTAGGGTACACCTACTTGTTGTACACATAATTTGTGAGTATGCAGAGTGTGTCGCTGTAATGTCTGTGTTGTGCGTTTTGGGATCAGCCATGGCTCTTGCTTACCTTTGTTCTCACTGTGCTGACTGGCTCTGGCAAACAAACATTATATGTGACTTTTCACATGCATTGATGTCACTTTACACTTTATTTACTCCACTATGTGGTATTCAAAGTCATACCAGCCCCAACAAGACCATTTAAGGCATACACATTGTTACTCCTCTATATGTTTTTGCTCTGTACACTACTTACCTGTAATATACTACTGTATACACCACTTCAGTAAAATATGTTCCACTCCATGCCATGTCAGTGTTTGACCCTCACCACCACTCCACAGTGTGACACTATACTGTGGGGGGATGATTTGTGTCCAGAACCATTGTGCTCCTCAGCATTGTTTCACAATTTGTTGTGTGCTAATTTAGTCTACTTGATTGCAATCACGGTTGCTCATGCACAGTACAGATGAGCTTCCCTCACTGTCCTCTAGTCAGGTTCCATGCATATGTGTTTGCTGAGTTGTGCAGCAGTAGATGATAGCAAAAGTGTGTATCTGTTTGCTGAAGTACTGCTACCCAACCTGAGTGTGAAGTGATCTGTGTGCTGTGATGATTTGTGATGTTCAAGTTCATGGTGGTAAAATCAGATTTGTCTGATACTAGTTTTGGTGGTGTTCACACACTGCTTACTGTGCATGCACTGCTGTCAGTGGATGTTGCATTGTCCTTGCCAGGTGTGAGTCCCCCTGAGGTCCAGCAGAGATTGCTATGGGATGTGTTTGGATGTGCATATGTTATGAATTTGTTGGGATGTCTTTGGACTGTGTTGGCTCTTTCTACTGATAGGTCCATGTGCGTGCAGTGTTGTTTTAGCATGACATTGTTTGTGAGGAGTGTGTGTATTTTAATGCATTCAGATGTGTGTTGAATTTGTACTGTGCATTTATTGTGTGCATGTTGCATATGGCAATGTTGAGTCTTGTTTATTAGCTTGTTTTGTGTGCACAATTGTGCTATGGCCTTCTAACTTTGAACAGTCACTTGTCAGGATTGTGCGTGTGAATGCTTGTGTAACACACTGACACCATGCTCACATTGTAACCGGTGGAGTGTCTATGGCTGTCTTGGCAGATTTGTGTGGATGCACACACTTTGTGGTTATATTTGTCATTTGTTTATGTTTAATTAGATTAGTTTTGAATATGCTCTCTGTGCAGTTGGCCAGAGGAGAAATTAATGTTATCTATTCCAGGGTGGTTTGGGATCACATTGCCTATCTACTATTCTGATGCACATGGCCATGCTTGTTGGACTTCTTTTGGTGTGGTTTGTGATACTTGTATTTGGCAATTGGGTTGAGTTCAGAATTCGATCAGACATCCCTGAGTGGAACTCAGACATTTTTAGATACACACTAGGGTTCAGCATTGAGTAGCTGGGAAGTCATAGGAGCTTATTTTCCCCTCTATCAGAGATTTTCCTAGATATAGAGCAGTGAAGGGGGAAGATGGGTAGGTGAGGGGAATGTGTAAAGGTTATAGTTAAGTTTGACATTCAGTGAATGTCACCGTGAGCCATGAGTGTTGTGCTGTTGGCATACGCATGTCTTGAGGGGCTGGTCACTGTATATCTTATGACAGTTCATTTCATTGTGGTCCAATGCATTAGTTGCATTGCTGGATCACAGGGATAACCCACATATGTTGCATTCATACAATTGGAATCTCTGTGACACACAGGTATTATTTGATGTCCTAAGTGTAGTCTCATATGTGGTACCTCTTGAATCCCATGTACATACAGTATCATTCATTTCTCCATGCGTTTCCTGCACTGTGCCCTCCACATTTGAATAGTTTACTTGTGATCATACAGTGCTGCTGACTTATAGTTTGTGTATGAGGCAGAGTAAGAGTGTGTGAGCTGTATCAAGGACTTAACATGCAGACTGACCATTTCCAAGGTTGTTAGTATGCACAGTGACCCTTCATTTCTTCAATTACCCACATTTATTCACATGAGTGGAAGGCAGGTGTGAGGAAGAGGAGGGTTGTCATGAGTCTCAGGTCAGAGTTTACTGCTATCAAGATGGACTCTTGCTGACACTTTTGCATCCATTCAATCCTTAAAGTTTGTGCTACTCTTGTTGAGGTGGATTTATGATGTGGAGGTGTTCTGGGAAGTGGCAGTGTAGTCAGTGTTGTTTATGTACAGTACATACTCACATGAGGTCATTTAGTGCAGCAGTACACAAGTGAGTCAAATGCACACTGGTGCTTACTTTGAGTTTGCTCTTAGAGTCAGACATTTCGTACAGTGTTGCACGGCGTGGGCTGTATTTATGTGGTATGGTCTGCCATTGTATGTGATGAGCTTACCAATGTCTGCTTGGGGTGTGTGCTGAACTGTGATTGTGTGGCAGTGGTGGCTAAAATCATATGTCATCTACCTTGGCTTTCTGACTCTTCCAACACCTTGTTGGACTACTGTGGAATACCCATAAACATCCTGTTTGATCTGCCCTCCTCTGTTCCACATTGTATGTGGACTGACCCTTATTTGGCTGAAATGATGACTATTGCCCTTTTGAAGGGACTCTTGCCTCATCTGTCACTCCTGTTGCTATACAATTGAGGACGATCCGACTGAGATGTCACTATAGACAGTGTGCCTGCATATGACTCCTTGCAGCAGATATGTTGTGCTGACTGGAGGCTCTTTTAGAATTTTTGTGGGGTGGAGGTTGTAATGAGGATCTTGCTAGCCTGGCACAATGTGCTGGACTCCTACAACATAGTGGGCAAGTTTGCCACTGCTTCACCGCTGCTGTGACATGACCGCCATGACCAGGCTAGATGCCATCATCCCTATGGAGCTGGGTGCCCCCGATGCCAAGGTAACAATTTACCCACGTGCAAGACATGGGTACTTTAACTATGCTATAAGTTCATATGTCCACCAGGGTGTCCAATGTGGACAGGACACATATATCATCGCAACTGTTGTGTGTTATTGTTGAAAGAGGACTAGCTAAGTTACAGGAGAGAGGGACTCAATGGAGTACGTGTGTCGGCAAACCAGTAGGTTTTTTCAAAAAGCCCTCACCCACCAACCTAGTTGGTGGCATGCTTCATCATCGGGCCCACCACAGTGACACCTAATGTGTCCCGGGTGTGCTTCAACGCCAGATTACTGCGGAGCTGGTATACTTGCTGAGTGTGCAGTGTAGTGAGTGAGATGGTGAAAGTTAAAAAACCATACAGATGGTCCCAGTACCCGAGGGTAAAACAATATTTTAATTTACTGGGCCCCTGTTGGTTATTTAAAAGGCAGACGGACGTATTGGAGTATGGATTATGACCTCCAGCGTCCTGTGTGGTCTACATGTTTCAGCCTGGCCTTTTTTAATTTGAAACAGGCTTTCCTCAGGACCAAGTGAGTATGTGTAAAAAATGTAGGTTAAATAAATAAACTAAATTATAGTGATTGTGTTATTTTTTCTATGTGTAGCACTCTCTAAGGTGCTGTATGGGTGAGAGGGGGATTCCCTCTCGCTTTGCTACACATAACATAAAGGGGACACAGACAGACGTACAGAGTAGAGTCACATTAGCATGATTTTGCAAGTTAAGCATCATCCAGCCGTCTTATAAGGTGAGTGATCGAACTATGTTTGGCTAAAGTGTGGTCATGTCAGTGACAGGACCTGTGTGGTTTTTTATCTAGAAGCCGGTTGTAGTGGTGGGCTAAAAAAGCGAGTTTTTTTCAATGTGAGGTTCAGGTAAGTAAAATAACATTATCCTCACACAGTCTTTTTTCTGTATAAAGCTTCCTTGGGTCACCTGGCAGAGAAAAAGACCCTGAAAGAAGGTTGTGACAGTTTTGAATTGCATCCGACCTGTAGGGAAAAAGACCTCAACACCTTACCCCAGTAGTTGCTGTAGTGCGCAGTCCATTTACTCACGGAATTGCCGGTCTGGTTCCTCCTTGGACCTATCGTCCTTCTGCGGCGCCCGAATGTGAAAGGAGGGCTTTGCCGATCGTCTTTAAATAGCTTCGTTTATCATTTTCACCTGTGTAAGTGTGGAGATAAAGAAGGGGTGCAGTCGCGCAAAACGCCATGTCATTGCCGCCGGGCGCATGCGCAGGGGTGTAGTGGCTCTTGTTGGGCGCATGCGCAGTGGTTTAATGATTGCGCTGAAGGCGCACGTAGGTGTGCTCATGCGCGTGGTGTAGACAGAGGTTATGATGTCGGAAAGACACCTCATTGGGATAGCGCGTCTTTGCTCAGCTTGTTATAAAGGCATATTCGAATGTGTGGGCCAGTTTAGAGATATGAATTGGGGGACATTCCCAATTGGGGAGTTAATAAAAACGGTTGCACATTAAGCACAGAGATGGGAAGTATGGACTGGGTGAGAGAGAAGGGAAAAGGAACAGATTGTTTAGAATAAATCTCAGTTCAGTTTGTTAGTGAGTTCCAAGGTATGGAATCATTCAGGCCTCCAATATGGGTGGACAACCTGTATATCCAGCGTTGTTCCTTTTGGAGGAGGTGCCTGTCATTGTTTTCTGTTGTGTCAAATTGTTCTATGACAGTCCAAGTAAAATCATTGGGAGTGTGGTTGTGGGACAAAAAATGGTCTGTTAATTTACTTATGTTTTTACCACACCGGATGGTGCTCCTGTGTTCTGTCATTCTGGTTTTTACCTTGCGGGTAGTCATCCCAACGTATCGCAGTCCACATCTGCAAGTCATTAGGTATACCAGGTTGGAAGAATTGCAATTGGTAAACTGACGTTGTGTCCATGTTTTACCTGGTTCCAGGTCCAGAGTTTTGGATGGAGATGTTAAATGGCATACGCTGCAGTTGTTGCACGGTTGGTGTCCTGTAAGTTTTGGTAAGCCCCATGCGTTGAGGATTGTGTTGTCTCTGGGAGCATTGTCAGGTCGAGGTCTAGTGTGGACTAGTGAGTCTTTTAGGTTTTTTGCTCTTTTGTAGGCAAACCTTGGTTTTTCCCAATTTCTAGTGCCTGAGTTAATAATCCTCCAATTTCTGTTGATGATGTTGGAGACCTGATTTGATACAGTGTTATATGTGGTAACACAAGTGAGGGTGGGTTCTTCAGGCGGTCTCGTGGTTGTCTCAAGTAGTGCCTCTCTGTTTTGATTCCGTGCCCTTTTGCAGGTGGTATTCAACATCCTGGTGGGGTATCCTCTGTCTTCCAGTTTATGGATTAAGGCGGTTGATTGTTGTCTGAAATCCTGGATCTGACTGCAGTTGCGTCTGAGGCACAAAAACTGACCATAAGGGAGATTTTCCCTTAGAGGTCTAGGGTGGAAGCTATCAAACCTCAGGAGGGAATTTCTCGATGTGGGTTTGTAAAAGGTTGTGGTTGTTAGGCCATTCTGGTCTGCTTTTATGTTGAGGTCCAAGAAGGCCAGTTCAGATGGACTGCTGGTGCTTGTGAATCTTAGGTAGTTGTCACGACTATTGATCCACATGAGGAAATTGTCTAGGGTTTCTTGATTCCCTTCCCAGATGATGAGGATGTCGTCGATGTAGCGACGCCATAATTTGATGTTGGCTGTGTAGGGGTTGGTGAGAGTTTGTATATGGGTCTTCTCAAAGTGGGCTACGTAAAGACCAGCTATGCTGGGAGCGGAAACGCTCCCCATGCTGGTCCCATTGGTCTGTAAGTACAGTTTACCTTCATATTCGAAGTAGTTGTCCTTTAGTGCAAGGGTTGCACATTCCATGATGAAGCTGCGGGGGGTCTGGTGGTTCCAGATGGTACCCATGAGGACCTCGTGTAGTACTTCCAATGTGGCATCCTGTGGCAAGCTGGTGTATAAACTCTCAATGTCTAGTCCGACAAGGAGTTGAGTTGTTGGATCGAAGTTTGTTTCTTTGATTACATTGAGGAGATGTTTTGTGTCCTTTATATATGATGGTGTCTCTTGAACTAAGGGGTTCAAAAAGAAATCACAGAAGCGGGACAATGGCTCTAAGAGTGATTGGATTCCAGACACAATCGGTCTGCCCGGTGGAGGGGTGACCCCTTTGTGTATCTTGGGGACTGTGTAGAAATACGGGGTTCTAGCATTTCTGGTGCATAGATAGTCAGCCTCTTGTTTGGAGATATGTTCTGTATCTCGGGCATTCTTTACCAGAGTATGAATCCTGTAGCGTAGCTCCTCGGTGGGATCTTTCTTGAGACACCTGTAATTCCTGGTGTCGCTCAGGAGTCTGCGACATTCGTTATCATAGTCCGTTTTATCCATTAGGACAATACCCCCACCTTTGTCTGCAGGTTTGATGACAAGCGATGGGTTATTCTGTAGGCGTTTGATCGTTTCGCTTTCTTGATGGGACAAGTTGTTGAAGGTGTCCTTCTCTTGTATATTTTCTACCTCCGTATATACCGCCTGTTCGAACGCAGCAATCTCTACTGGGATGCTTGCAGGTGGTGGGACGAAATTAGACTTTAGTCTAAGACCCGTTTCATTGGGGATCTCCTCTTGATTGTTGTCGGTCCCCTCTTTCTTTTCAAAGAAGGCCTTTAACTTTAATTTCCTGAAGAACTCTGCTAGCTCTACATGTAATTTGAAGTGGTCCAGTCTAGCTGTGGGGACGAAGGAGAGGCCTTTGTTCAGGACCGCTATTTCCTCGTTAGTTAGTTGTGTGCTGGAGATATTGAAGACTAGTTGGTTGGTTGTACTAGGGGGTGCTACTTGCTCGGCCCCGCCTGTTCTTTGGATTTGTTCCTCGTGTTGGAGCTCACTGGGTCCGCCTCTGGTGCCCAGTGGACCTGTGGTGCATTCCTTCTCTTGCCGCGATTTCTTCGGCCCTGTGATAAAAAAGGGTATCTTTGATTTTGATTTCCTTGGAAGAAGGGCATGTGTCCTGGTGCGTATAATGGTGGGAACCCATAGTATGGGGGTGGCATCGGTCCAAATTGTGGTGGCCCGAAATTGTGGTTCTGTTGTGGTCCCTGCCACGGTTGTTGCCAGTGTTGTCCTCGTCGTCCTCTACCTCTGGATTGGTTTGATCCAGGGGTATTGTCCTAATGGATAAAACGGACTATGATAACGAATGTCGCAGACTCCTGAGCGACACCAGGAATTATCCAGGGGTATTGTCCTAATGGATAAAACGGACTATGATAACGAATGTCGCAGACTCCTGAGCGACACCAGGAATTAGAGGTGTCTCAAGAAAGATCCCACCGAGGAGCTACGCAACAGGATTCATACTCTGGTAAAGAACGCCCGAGATACAGAACATATCTCCAAACAAGAGGCTGACTATCTATGCACCAGAAATGCTAGAACCCCGTATTTCTACACAGTCCCCAAGATACACAAAGGGGTCACCCCTCCACCGGGCAGACCGATTGTGTCTGGAATCCAATCACTCTTAGAGCCATTGTCCCGCTTCTGTGATTTCTTTCTGAACCCCTTAGTTCAAGAGACACCATCATATATAAAGGACACAAAACATCTCCTCAATGTAATCAAAGAAACAAACTTCGATCCAACAACTCAACTCCTTGTCGGACTAGACATTGAGAGTTTATACACCAGCTTGCCACAGGATGCCACATTGGAAGTACTACACGAGGTCCTCATGGGTACCATCTGGAACCACCAGACCCCCCGCAGCTTCATCATGGAATGTGCAACCCTTGCACTAAAGGACAACTACTTCGAATATGAAGGTAAACTGTACTTACAGACCAATGGGACCAGCATGGGGAGCGTTTTCGCTCCCAGCATAGCTGGTCTTTACGTAGCCCACTTTGAGAAGACCCATATACAAACGCTCACCAACCCCTACACAGCCAACATCAAATTATGGCGTCGCTACATCGACGACATCCTCATCATCTGGGAAGGGAATCAAGAAACCCTAGACAATTTCCTCATGTGGATCAATAGTCGTGACAACTACCTAAGATTCACAAGCACCAGCAGTCCATCTGAACTGGCCTTCTTGGACCTCAACATAAAAGCAGACCAGAATGGCCTAACAACCACAACCTTTTACAAACCCACATCGAGAAATTCCTTCCTGAGGTTTGATAGCTTCCACCCTAGACCTCTAAGGGAAAATCTCCCTTATGGTCAGTTTTTGCGCCTCAGACGCAACTGCAGTCAGATCCAGGATTTCAGACAACAATCAACCGCCTTAATCCATAAACTGGAAGACAGAGGATACCCCACCAGGATGTTGAATACCACCTGCAAAAGGGCACGGAATCAAAACAGAGAGGCACTACTTGAGACAACCACGAGACCGCCTGAAGAACCCACCCTCACTTGTGTTACCACATATAACACTGTATCAAATCAGGTCTCCAACATCATCAACAGAAATTGGAGGATTATTAACTCAGGCACTAGAAATTGGGAAAAACCAAGGTTTGCCTACAAAAGAGCAAAAAACCTAAAAGACTCACTAGTCCACACTAGACCTCGACCTGACAATGCTCCCAGAGACAACACAATCCTCAACGCATGGGGCTTACCAAAACTTACAGGACACCAACCGTGCAACAACTGCAGCGTATGCCATTTAACATCTCCATCCAAAACTCTGGACCTGGAACCAGGTAAAACATGGACACAACGTCAGTTTACCAATTGCAATTCTTCCAACCTGGTATACCTAATGACTTGCAGATGTGGACTGCGATACGTTGGGATGACTACCCGCAAGGTAAAAACCAGAATGACAGAACACAGGAGCACCATCCGGTGTGGTAAAAACATAAGTAAATTAACAGACCATTTTTTGTCCCACAACCACACTCCCAATGATTTTACTTGGACTGTCATAGAACAATTTGACACAACAGAAAACAATGTCAGGCACCTCCTCCAAAAGGAACAACGCTGGATATATAGGTTGTCCACCCATATTGGAGGCCTGAATGATTCCATACCTTGGAACTCACTAACAAACTGAACTGAGATTTATTCTAAACAATCTGTTCCTTTTCCCTTCTCTCTCACCCAGTCCATACTTCCCATCTCTGTGCTTAATGTGCAACCGTTTTTATTAACTCCCCAATTGGGAATGTCCCCCAATTCATATCTCTAAACTGGCCCACACATTCGAATATGCCTTTATAACAAGCTGAGCAAAGACGCGCTATCCCAATGAGGTGTCTTTCCGACATCATAACCTCTGTCTACACCACGCGCATGAGCACACCTACGTGCGCCTTCAGCGCTACTTCGCGCATGCGCGAGAATCATTAAACCACTGCGCATGCGCCCAACAAGAGCCACTACACCCCTGCACATGCGCCCGGCGGCAATGACATGGCGTTTTGCGCGACTGCACCCCTCCTTTATCTCCACACTTACACAGGTGAAAATGATAAACGAAGCTATTTAAAGACGATCGGCAAAGCCCTCCTTTCACATTCGGGCGCCGCAGAAGGACGATAGGTCCAAGGAGGAACCAGACCGGCAATTCCGTGAGTAAATGGACTGCGCACTACAGCAACTACTGGGGTAAGGTGTTGAGGTCTTTTTCCCTACAGGTCGGATGCAATTCAAAACTGTCACAACCTTCTTTCAGGGTCTTTTTCTCTGCCAGGTGACCCAAGGAAGCTTTATACAGAAAAAAGACTGTGTGAGGATAATGTTATTTTACTTACCTGAACCTCACATTGAAACAAAACTCGCTTTTTTAGCCCACCACTACAACCGGCTTCTAGATAAAAAACCACCCAGGTCCTGTCACTGACATGACCACACTTTAGCCAAACATAGTTCGATCACTCACCTTATAAGACGGCTGAATGATGCTTAACTTGCAAAATCATGCTAATGTGACTCTACTCTGTACGTCTGTCTGTGTCCCCTTTATGTTATGTGTAGCAAAGCGAGAGGGAATCCCCCTCTCACCCATACAGCACCTTAGAGAGTGCTACACATAGAAAAAATAACACAATCACTATAATTTAGTTTATTTATTTAACCTACATTTTTTACACATACTCACTTGGTCCTGAGGAAAGCCTGTTTCAAATTAAAAAAGGCCAGGCTGAAACATGTAGACCACACAGGACGCTGGAGGTCATAATCCATACTCCAATACGTCCGTCTGCCTTTTAAATAACCAACAGGGGCCCAGTAAATTAAAATATTGTTTTACCCTCGGGTACTGGGACCATCTGTATGGTTTTTTAACTTTCACCATCTCACTCACTACACTGCACACTCAGCAAGTATACCAGCTCCGCAGTAATCTGGCGTTGAAGCACACCCGGGACACATTAGGTGTCACTGTGGTGGGCCCGATGATGAAGCATGCCACCAACTAGGTTGGTGGGTGAGGGCTTTTTGAAAAAACCTACTGGTTTGCCGACACACGTACTCCATTGAGTCCCTCTCTCCTGTAACTTAGCTAGTCCTCTTTTGATTTTTGACATATAACAACGGGGATTCGGACTAGCTTATCTAGTCCTCACTCTCTCCTTTGATTCAACAGTGTGTTATTGTTGTACAGGGGTTGCATGCGGGGAGAAGTTTTAAACTTACCTCTGGTGTTGACCGCGACGGAATCTTATCTGCTGGTAGTGGATCAGGTACAGCAGGGACAGGGCCTGTAGAGCAGGATCCATGATGGGCAGAAATGTGTAGAGGTATCTCAGACTCGAGTTTTACTCTCTGCAGTTGTGCTTCCACCATCTCCGATGAGCTAGTTTTTCCACTGTGTTACGATGGCCTGTTTGACGCATCGTGATCTGGTGCGAGGTCGGAGCATCATTCTGCACAGCGTGCTTTCTCTATTTGCTCCCTCTGGCACTGTTGTGGAATGAAATTTCCGGCAGATTTGGAAACACTGTGATACCTGGAAAAAGGGCTGTCTTTGCCCAATGTAATATGGCGGTCGCGATCACCGCTTCAGGAGTAACTAAAATGACATTTTCCACAAGCACCATGGAGGTGCCTACGACCGCCATCATAATCAGCCCCTCTGTGATGTGAGGATGACAAGCCTCAACTAAGCCACATGATTGCCTTTGATTTACCATATAAGCTTCAGGAATTTAAGTGGTCACATGTTTCACAGCTAGTAACCTCACGCGAGAGAGCATTTGTAGGCTAAATCTGTATAATCTGCTACTTAAGGATTGTCTCACACATATTTCTTCCCGTACTTCGTTCATGTCTATTATTTCTGCCTTTGTAGTGTAGGAAGTAACATAATGTTCAACCTCTGTTGAGTTTTCTGCAACAAATTGTATATCCATGTTAGCATCCCACAATGCAGAATTAATGGATTATAGTCATTGACCTGTTCTGACTTTTATGGTCTTCTAAGATTGTACTTGTTTTTCGGAGAAGTGCAGGCAACTCCATGTCTTACGAATGACATTAAATTCTTTACTCTTTCTGTAGAATTGCTCTTTTAAATCCAAAGGGACTTCTTGAGCAATATCAAATGTACAAAATATTTTCATAAGCAGGGTTTACCACACTTAGCTTAGCTGGGCAAGATGGCCGCGCGGAGGGAGTAAGAGGGGCGAGCTCCGGGTCAAGGGATCACTATCGGTGTAAATCCCGACCGGAGCAACCCCATTGCAACCCCCCCCCGCACATCGACGCCGGCTGCCCGCACCCCCACCCCACAAGCAGTGTGTGCCCCCCACCCCTTGCTTACCTGGGGGTCATTACAACTTGTAAGAGCCACACGGAGACGGCTCCACCGGGACACTCAGGAACGGTCCTGAGCCCCGAACATAAGTGCCCGTAGGCAACAACAACGAAGGGACGCCTCCTCATCTCGCCTCACAAGCTCCACTGCTCAATTCCGGAGAGAGGCCGAGAGCTCGATCCAGAAGGCGGACCTCGCCCCGGTCCCGAAGATCCTCACCGACAGGGCTGCCTGGCCCCAAGATGGCCGACCGTCCACAACTGGAAGCCCTACTACAGCCACAGGTGAGCTCTAAATGAGAAATAAAGGCCCCCGCTCCGCCAAATCGTTGCCACAGCTAGTGGACCAAAGCGACATCCCACTGGGACGCCCCCCGCCCTCCACGCCAGTACCTAACACTCGACCTCAATAAGAACTGCCTGGCCCTAAGATGTCCGCCACCCGGGACATCACTATAACAGGAAAAACCTGACTTATGTCAACCCATCTCGACCTTATTACTTGAGCAGGGCTCTTGGACCGACTCTGCCCATTTCATACGCCTAGACCACCCGCTTCGCTAGCCCCAAGACTTTAACGCTGGTGAGCTAGATCATTTTGGGCAGGAAACCGATCGGATAAATACACTTACTCCGGCGTTTCAACTTCTCACAGCCAAGGGACTTCAGAGACCCTATTTGACAGCGCGCCTCCACCAGTACCCGCAGCAGACCACTTTCCTTCAACCATCACCTGGCTCTCTCTACTAGGAACTCCTGTAACCCTCCTCACTCAACACCTCGCCCGACTTTCGATGCCAGAGCTCACCCCTCAACTCGCTGACCACCGTTCTCACCAGAGCAGACTGCCAATCTCCCCAGGACCCTGGCGCTAACCCCATACTTCGCTAGAAAGCTCTCCCCTACCCCCCTCGTGAACTCCGACCCACCCCTCGCAACCTTCCCAGATCCACTTTTCCCCTAGCACTCACCCGCTACCTCCTCACCAATTCTACCTCTACAGCGATTCTTAAACCCTCCTCCCCCCATCCTACTCTCCCCCTTTACCTGCCCCGGAGGTCTCGCCTCCCCCCTCACCCCAGCTAAGATGCCCCCGTCCACACAATTGGACACGCATCTTTGCCCCTCCTCCAACCACCTATCTCCCCAAGGGCAGAACACCTTCGCCATAACATTCCCACACAGCCTCTCCTTCAAAGCAAAAAAACGCTTCAAACAGAATATAATTAGGCTACACCCCGAAACGCTAGTTGTTGACACCTACCACTGCACTACTAGAGGTCAGAGGAAAATGGACTTCATTTTCCACTCCAACAGACCTGACGTTTGGACATCGATCTTTTACTCATCCCTCCCCGTCTCCAAAACCACCTTCACAGAACATAATCGCAAACTAACTATCGCCCCTTTGACCCAACAGTCTCTGACTGGAGACATCCCCATCACCATCTATGAGAATGGCACCATTCTAATTCAGGCGAAAGACGAGAACCTAGAGTTCTTCGACTCTCTCTTCCCCACACTTAAGAGGGCCACTATCCATTACCCCCACAAAACCACCCCCCCACACATATTAACTCATTACAAATTCCCAACCCTCAGATGTCCCCACCACCCCAACGTCCCCTTTCTACTCTACTTAGTCACTCCGCCAATCAGACAACACCTTCAGCCCTAGCTCATCCTATTACTCAACTCCCGTCCCCAACCCCCCACCCCCAACCTTCCACTACTCAGCCACCCTCCCAGCCCCAGAGGACCTCCAACTCCTCTCTCCCCACCCCCGCAAGCACCCCTAGCTACCCATCCTCCGCCATTAGAGACCCACCCCAATATCCCCACCCCTCATTGCTCTCCCACTCTGTGAATCCGACGTCCTCTCCCGCCCCAGCTCACCCTCTCCCTCCACCCTCCTCACATCACTCCTTAAATCCCAGTAGTCAGCCCCCAACACATCCCCAAAGGACCCCCACCCACCCTCTCCCCAGCTCCCAATACACCACTAGCCCTCAACCTCCCCCCCTGAGAGATCCTCCCCACCACAGAGATCCTCCCCTCCTCTCCCCCTCACCCGAGCTCTCACTTCGCCTCGACCTTATTGATGCTCAGATCGCGACCCTGATCATTGGCCTGAAGGAAACCCTATATGCTCTAGGGAATCTCCAGTTGCCCTTCCCTACATCCCCTCCTCCCCACATCCCTCCCCCCTCTAGGAATGACGTTCCCACTACCAACTGGGCTCATCCGCACCCAGGCTCCCTGCCTCATCGCATTAAAGACCAGACGGAACCGCAAACAGTCAATCCCAGAAAATCTATAACCTCCCTCTCCCCCCAGGAAGTGAACACTCCCGCCGCCTCGCCCGAACTCCCCCCGAACCAATCAGCCCAGAATCCGCTCACAAACTCGAATCGCACCTCATCGATACAAGTCATCACCGGAGTGGGTAGAGACCTCACCCCCCGTAGAGCCACTAGACCTCCACTGTTTCTTTCATCCATACCCAGAGCCAAGCCTGACAAGCTAAAAGCGAAAGAAGACCCCCCCATTAACTGTATGCTTATTAACAGCCGGTCTGCAGTCAAACATGCTACGGAAATAGCAGAAGCCATCCTCTCTCATGACTTGGATGTAGCCTTCATCACGGAAACATGGCTAAACACCCTATCCCTCCCCATTCTGGACATGCTGGTGCCACCGGGCTTCTCAATTATCCGCAAAGACAGGCCCTTACACAAAGGTGGGGGCATAGTAATTATCCACAAGAATGACCTCTCCATCTCCGAAGCTCCCTCCTGCCTATACAGTTCCTTTGAATGCCTGTCGGTCAACATCAAATCTCACTGTCAGAGCTCACGGCAATGCCATCTCCTTTACCATTCCCCAGGCAATTCCAACGAATTTAAAGCTCAGCTCTCGGACCTCATCACCCAATCAGCACTTAACAGCGACAACAGTTTAATTCTAGGCGACCTCAATCTAAGATGGAATGAATCCAATAACCCACTGATTCAATCTCTCAACACCCTTCTACAAGACAATGATTTGATCCAACACTGCTCAGAGGAAACCCATTACAGAGGAGCGACCCTGGATGCCATCATTGCGAACAAAAATGCAATCTCGATTGATCACATCATCCCGGTGGACTGGTCAGATCACCACATCATTCTCTTTCACATCCTTCAGCCGGCCCTATCCCTCCCTCCCACCCAAGCCCCCCCTAAGTGGGTTAGGAACACTTCCATAATCCACCAAGACAAGCTAGAAGAAAGTCTCTGCACACTCCTCCCGAACACGACGGAGTCCCTCTCTACCTCGGAACTCACCTCGCTCTACCATTCCAACCTAGAACTCGCCCTGGATCAACTGGCACCTCTAAAACTAAAAAAATCCAGAAGCATCCCCTCTAGGTCTTGGTTCTCTACTGACATCAATGAGGAAAGAAGACATCTAAGAGCCATGGAAAGAACCTGGAGGACCAACCCCACCTCCCTCCATCGAGACCAACTCAAGACAGCACGCAAAAACTATTATACCCACATCAAGAGCAAAAAGTCATCTTTCTTCTGCTCCGCACTAGACAATGCCAAAAACCGCCCTAAAGAACTCTTCAACATTATTAGGAACCAAACTTCCATCCCTAAGGCAGCCAACCTAGTAGCATCCAAGACCCAATGTGAAAACTTTGCAAGCTTTTTCAATGAAAAAATCGCCAAAATTGATCGCGCATTCAGCACGAGCCCTGCACCCAACCTCAACCCTCCAGTAACCCCATCTATCCTCTGGGCATCCTTTCAGCCGATTAAGGAAGAAATGATAAGCAATCTTATCGCCGCCGCCAAACCCTCATCTCACTCCCTCGATCAACTTCCCTCGAGACTGACAAAGGAATTGAAGAGCACTCTAGCCCCTATCTGGGCCAAGATCATCAACAGCTCCTTGAACGAGGGTTTCATCCCTGACTGCCTTAAACTAGGTCAAGTCACACCACTTCTGAAAAAACCTGGCCTGGATCTCACGGACTTGAACAACTTTAGACCGGTCTCGAACCTTCCGTTCCTAGCCAAAATTCTTGAAAGATGCGTGCTTTCACAATTAACCCAACATCTTGAGGATTCTAATCTATTGGACCCACACCAATCAGGGTTCAGGAAAGGCTGCAGTACTGAAACCGCAATCCTAAATGTCCTAGATGATCTGCACATGTCACTCGACTCCAACCAATGTAGCCTTCTCATCCTCCTTGACCTCTCGGCTGCGTTCGACACAGTGGATCATACCCTCCTACTCAACGCCCTCCGAGAGAGAGCGGGCATCGAAAAGACAGTCTTAAAATGGTTCTCCTCTTTTTTGAACAACCGCACTCAAAAAATAAAGATCAACAACTTCGAATCTGACCCCCTCCCCATCAGTAGAGGAGTCCCTCAAGGGTCAGTACTCTCGCCAAAACTCTTCAACATCTACATGGAACCCCTCACCTCACTTCTAAGGAACTCCAACATCCCCTTCCACCTTTAGGCAGATGACACACAACTCTATTTGAAAACCACTTAGATCGCAGACATTCACAGACTTAATGCGACACTCGTGGAGGTCCAACAGTGGCTCGCAGCCAATCACCTCAAACTGAATGAAGAAAAAACAGAAGTTCTCCTAATTTCGAACAAAGATGAAAACCCACAAATAGTGGAATGGCTCAAAGCCTTAAATGCCCTCAACGTCTCTCTAAAGCCAACAGATTCCGCTAAATCCCTAGGAATCACTCTCGATCCCAAACTGGACATGAACAAACACATCTCTAAAACCGCCAAAAGCGCGTTCCTGAACCTGAAACTCCTATACAAAATCAAACCCTTCCCCCCCCCCCAAAGACCTGAAACAGGCCACGCAGGCACTTGTGCTCTCCAGAATTGACTATGGCATCGCAGTGCTGACTGGAACTGCCAAGGCACACCTAGGACCTCTCACCTCCACCCTCAACGCAGCAGCAAGAATGGTCACAGGAACTAAGAAATTTGACCACATCTCTCCAGCACTCAAAGAACTGAAATGGCTCCCGATTGACCAACGAGCCAACTTCCGCACAGCTTGCCTCACACATAAAGCCCTGCATACAGGCAAACCGGAATACCTGGCCTCCAAACTCAAAAGGGCGGGTCAATCCAGGAACCTCAGAAGCTCCAACACACTACTACTCATCCCTCTGAAATCACAGAAACGCAAAACCTCAAATAAATCCTTTGCGGGGAATGCCCCCAGGATCTGGAACGCCATCCCCCCCACATCAGAATGACCATCTCCTTCCCACAATTCAAATCGCTACTCAAAGCCCTCTTCCTTGAACACTCTGGTGCCTAAGGAGGACCCCACGCCTGACGGTCAAAGTCCCTATGACTGTCGTACTGACTCTATTTCCTGCTTGTTGTTCTTGATTCCTGTCTTGCTTATTCTCATTTACTCCATATCTGTATTTGTTGTGAAGCGCTCTGATACCCTCGGGTCCAGCTAGCGCTATACAAAACTTCAATAAATAAATTATGTTATTGCTTAGATAGTTTCTTGCTCCCTTATTTGGGATCTCACAACCTGATAACGTTCAATATGATTTTGAGCTTATATCCAAACATAGGCTCATCTTTGATCCAGAGAAGCATGTGGTGCACCTCTTGCTTCAAATATTTTTTGCCAAAAGTAATCAAGTACTTCGCCAATGGGACCTTTCTTTTTGTTAGTTAACTAATGAAGCATATTTTGAAATTTGTGATTGAAACATCTGCAAACATTGGCAGGATCCAAATAACATATTTCTAAAGGTATTTTGCAGTTAATATCTGGAATATTAGCATTACGTTTCAGATGAAATTGATATGAATCATAACATTCGTATTCAACACAGCTTAAGGTTATAAAACAAGCAGGTGATCCTACTTTTCTGAGCATACATTTCAATTCTCTGTGTCTCTGAAACAAATATTTATTTGTCACTTGTAGACATTCCATAGTGTTGATTAACTTATATTCTAGATGTTTTCACTTTTTCATGCACCATATCAACACAATCATGTGCTGTTATATTATTAAAGCCAGGTCCAGCTAGCATAAAATGAGCAACAGCATAAAAAGTGTCAGGAAGTTCACCTTCATAAAGCAGCATGAAAATATAAGGAATATCTTGTTGAAAGTGTGGATCCTCTGAATATAATCTTGTAGATGGGTACTCACATGTAGAAAGTTGGACAGGTCAATCATCATATCATCCACTTTATTCAGTGGGGGATAAATGTGAATAACATCTTGCTTCAATTATTTTCCCAGACACTATTAAGCTTTCCTTTAGCTTCCTTTTTTCTAGAGCATCACCCATAATGTCTCTACAATATATTTGTTCAGCTTGTTCTTCAATAATCTGTTCAAATTATGCTGTTCGATTAGCTTTCTCAAATCATAAGTATGTAGAGGAGATGTAGCTTGCAATGTCAAAATCATTAAAACATTTGTCATTTTTCTGAAGCTTATATAGTGCTTTCTGAACTTTTTCTATGCTAATTAATTCTTGCCAGTTTTATTCTTTTGTAGGTACTCCATTGACTAAAACCAGTCTGGGCAATTATTGTTCTCGGAGAGTGCTTCAAAGTATTTAGATTGTATATCGTCCCTAATATTGTTGACTTGTGCTGGATGAGAGTGGAGTCAAGAATAATTTAGTTCTTCCAGTTACAATGATGGTGTTTTCACAAAGTATAACATTTTCTTACAGTTGAATGATGTGTGGAGATCAATTTGATACAATGGATTTTGGAGTCACACATGGGATTTCTCAAACAACTTAAATATTGTCCTTAGATGTTACTAATGGTCCGAAATGGCCAGACGTCTAAGCTTTGGAGAAGTTTAATTTTTTTAAGTATGATGAAATTTATATGTAATTAGAAATGCCCATAGCTTCAGAATGGATGTCTCTCTGATATTAGAAACAGAAATGCAATTCCATTCATCTACAGGGTTCTTTTTTACCCTGCAAATCTTCACTAGATATTGATTTTTCTTTGACCCTTTTCCTTTCCCTACTGCACTTCCATGTACCACTTCGTAACATGTATGACTTAGCGCATACAATTATTCTGTTGAAGGTAACTCTCTTCATGAAAGTATATTTCAGTGCTTGACATATGTCTCCAAGTTCCCTGAAAAATGTTATGGAAGTTTAGTCTTGTTAGTTGCTTCTTCCGTGATTAATGTATTATATAGATTGAAATTAAATGGGCAGTTTGAAGCCTACGGAGCAGGGAGCAGGGTGGGGGGAGGATTGTTCAGGGGTGAGGTGAGTCCCACTGAACCTGAAGGAACCATTGGGGACCAGTTGTTGGGGGTTGGGGGGATTGGGGGGTGGCAGTTGGGAGGGAGGACGAGAGGGGCAGGAGGGGACGTTTGGAATGGTCACAGAAATGTGTGGATGTTTATTTGCATATTGTTTGGGGCGGAGGGGGGGTCGGGGATGGTGGAGGGCAGAGGGGGTAGGTTGGTATGGTCACACCAGGAACGTACGTACAGATTCATGAGATGCACCAGAATGCACAGGGCCGTTTCCTAAGTTAGACGTGGGTATGGCTAAGCGATGGGATAAGAGCCTCAAGATATTGAGCTGGAATGTTAATGGGTTGGGGGACAAGCTTAAACGAACCATTGTATTGCAAGCGGTTAAACACCACTTCCCTGACGCCGTACTGTTGCAGGAAACTCACTTGTTGGGTAACACTTGCCATGCCCTAAATAGATGGGGATACACCTTGGCGGTTCATTCCGGCTTCACCTCAGGGTCCCGGGGAGTAGGAATCCCTCTCCGTCGTACTCTTCCCCTCCTCATAGACCATATAGAAACTGATCCGCAGGGTCGCTTTGCAGCTTTATCGGGGAAGTGGGAGGGACGCAGGCTAAACCTCGTTTCTACCTATATCCCGCCTGGTCTTCAAACCCAATCCTACCAGGACCTGGGCAAACTTCTCCTTTCCATCCCGGACGGTCAACTCCTGGTGGGGGGCGACTTTAATGCTGTTGTTTCCTGGACTCTGGACAGACATCCACCCAGGGACATGCCACAGGGTCGTAAATGGCTTGCGGACTTCATAGGGGCATTCGGTCTGGCTGATACCTGGCGTCTTAAACATCCGACAGACAAACAATACACCTTCTTCTCAGGCCCGCACCGCTCCTTCTCCCGGTTAGACTACATTCTCCCTCCCCTGCATCACGACACCACGATTCAAGATGTTACGCACTTAGCTAGGGGTATGTCGGATCACTCACCGGTGTTGGCTCACCTTACCATCGGGGACAGGCGTGAAGGGTGTATTGCGCCTATTAACACCTGGTATCTTCGTAACGAAGACCTTAGAAAGACGCTCACTCTCTCGATAGATCGCTACTTTGAGAGCAACAACGGATCTATTGACTCCTCGGTGGTACTGTGGGAAGCCTTTAAGACCGTCCTCAGAGGGGAGGCCCTGTCGGCAATTGCTGGCAGGCGTAAGGACAGGGAGGCGCAGATGGCGACCATTGAAACTGACCTTAGGGTACTGGGGGAGGCGGCGCATACAGACGGAGACCCCGGGGCTCAGCATTGGCTGCTCCTTAAGACAGTGCAATACAAGGCTCTGGCCAAAGAGGAGGCCAAGACTTTAGCAAGAGACAGGGAGTGCAGAATATACGATCAAGGCGACAAGGTGGGTAAGCTCATCGCCTGGCACCACAAAAAACAACAAGCAAACAAAGTAGTGGCCGAACTTAGGACTGCTTCTGGGGCCATTGCCACCAAACCCCGGGAGATAGTCACGGAATTTGCACAGCACTTTCAGAAGGTATATAGTAGGGGATTTGACCGCCCGGAGTAAGACTCTGTGGCCTTGCTTGCTGACATTCGGATGCCAGCTCTTTCTGTGGTCGAGCGAGAAACCCTGGAGGCGCCGCTCACCACGGCAGAGCTGGAGCGGGCTATTAGTGATCTTCGCCCGAGTAAAGGTCATGGGCCCAACGGCCTTCCGATTGAGCTTTACAAGCTTAAGCCCGATGGTCTTAGCCCCTACCTCAAAGGAATGTTTGAGGAAATCAAGGTGAAGGGGGTATTGCAGCGTGATCAACTCCTGGCCACTATTGTGGCCATTCCAAAAGAAGGGAAACCTAGAGAGCCCTGTGCCTCCTATAGGCCCATATCTTTACTAAACGCAGAGCCTAAAATATTGGCCAAAGTCCTGGCTAATAGGCTCCAGCCAGTCTTGACCACGTTAGTCCACCCGGACCAATCGGGCTTCATGCCCCACCTGAACACAGCACTCAACCTCCGTCCCCTCAATGGAGTGATGGGGGAGATGTCACACTCTCCAGGAAGACGCGGTAGTGGTGTCGCTTGACGCCACTATGGCATTGGACACGTTGGAATGGCCCTACATGATGGCAGTGCTTCACAAACTGGGCTTTGGCCCTAGTTTTATCAAATGGGTGCGTCTCCTTTACTCAGAACCCCTGGCTCAAGTCACCGTCAATTATAAAACCTCGGAGGCCTTCGTCCTAGAGAGAGGGACAAGGCAGGGATGCCCACTCTCACCTCTCCCGTTCGCCCTTTCTCTGGAGCCGCTCGCAGCCTGGATCAGACAGGACGTGTCCCTAAAAGGGCTTCGGTGGGCGGACGGTTGGGAGGACAAGATCTCGCTCTAAGCGGACGACATTCTCCTTTACCTCTCACGACCTCGGAGGTCCCTCATGGTGGCCCTGGACATTTTAATCAACTTTGGGAAGAACTCGGGCTATAGCATTAACTGGTGCAAATCTCTCCTATATGTCCTCCACGGCGACCCCCCGTTGCCCCCCAGAGACTGCTTGATTACGGTGGTCACAGAGGGTTTTAAATATTTGGGCATCTTTATTTCCAAAGACAAAACCACCATGTACGATAGGAATCTCCCCCCCCCCTTCAGTGGCTTAAACGTGACTCCGCGACTTGGCAGAAACCTCCGCTGTCCCGTATGGGCCTAGCGGCACTTTATAAAATGATGGCGCTGCCGAGATTCTTCTATGCTCTACAAAACTATCCTGACCTGGTACCACAATCATGTTTTGCAGCTGTCGAAGCCGCACAAAGAGACCTCCTCTGGTCCGGCACACCCAGGATAGCCTTGCAAAAGTTAACACTGGGATGGTTCGATGGGGAGATAGCACTCCCGGATATTCGTAAGTACTATTGGGCTGCAGCCCTCTCGGCCATTAACCAGGGCACATACTGCGACGGTAATGACCCGGGCTATGGAATGGACAGGTGGCTTCTCCCAGGGGGAAATTTTGAAGCGTCGCTATACTCAAAACCCGGCAGGTACACGCTCACGGGGCCAACTCGACACTCGGTACAATTATGGCACATAGTTCAGCGGAAACTGGAATGGTTCAATACTCTCACAATGGCCACGCCACTCTGGATCTCTGAGAAGCTGGGCACCCTGGGTCGCACCAAAGGGTTCCGGAACTGGGACATAATTGGTATTTCCCAAGTTAGGGACCTTTGGCGTTCGTACGGGGTCAAGTCTTTCACCTCACTACAAGACACATATGAACTCGCACAAACAGAATATTTCCGATACTTGCAGGTCAGGCACTCCCCTCAGAAGAACATTCTACCGGGTACCACACCCCCACAAGCCTCCCCTTTGGGGGATAGACTGCTAGATGGACTCCTACCGGAGCACGCGATCTCCCTCACATATAAAAAACTAATAAACAACTCTCTAGACCCTTTTTTGGGCCTCAAAGGGAAGTGGGAGGCTGACGGTTTAGAGATTGATGAGGAGGAGTGCGCTTGCCTCCCCTAAGGAGGTGGCTATATCGTCCAGGCTAAGACTCATCCAGCTCAAAGTATTACATCAGGTATATATTTCCTGCACTAGGTTGAAGCTGATGGGACGTAGTGAAGAGGGGATTTGTAGGAGGGGATGCGGAATGGTCGGAACCTTTTTCCACGTTGTGTGAGAATGCCCAGTGCTACAGAACTACTGGAGACGAGTGATACGCTGTATGCAAGAGGTGTGGGGGGTTGAGCTACGCCTTGAGGCTAAGAGATGCTTTTTGAACGTCTGGGAGCCAACAGACCTACCAGCAAAGGGGAGGATATGGGTTACGCTTGGACAAGCAGTGGCGAAGCGCAACATTGCTAGACTTTGGGGGGCAGTCACGCCTCCGAAGATCAGTGCATGGAAAAAGGACACGGACTGGTGCATGCTCCAGGAGAACACTGTGTACATGGCATGAGGGTGCCCCAAAAAATGGGAGGCCGTGTGGTCCAAGTGGAACGAGTACAGAGGCAACATATGTGAGCCCCCTCAACCCTCACACACAGAAATAGAGGTAGTAGTGTAAGTTGTTCTATGAAATTCTGGTGTATTCACTATAACATTGATGGTAATCTGTAAACTCTGTGCTATTTAAGGTGCGCTTAAACAACTATAATGTACGACTGTGTTGACTGCCACTGGTTCCCAAGCTGTTATTAAAAAGATTTATAAAAAAAAAATATTAAATGGGCAATGGTTTTGACGCGATTCATTATGAAAATGAAGAGTTTTCTTTTGACATGAAATATTTTTTCAACAATATATTGAACATATTGTTTCTGTAGGAGTTTTTCCATCCTTTTCCTTATGTAAGGAAATGTTTGATGCTGATTTTAGAGGACACAATAATAAGTTATATTCTTCATCTTGTCTCTTGTTGTTAAAGTTTAGAGTGTTTTAATAGGCAGGATTGTCTTTGTTGGAATAGCTAACTCTTAATGTTGGTCTCTTTGTCAAATGCTGCCTATTAGCCTTTCTACTACTAAGGTTAGGGTGTGTGGAGACATTGGAAACAATGTTAATAGTCTTTCCAGTACTATTGTTTTTCTGTAGGAGTCCTCTGTCTGTTCAATTATTGTTTTCTCTTCTCTATGTGGAACAATTTATTTTTTGTTTGCTTCTCTGTGTATTGATTTGTAAACATTGTGTTCAATGTGGGCAAATCTGTTTTTAGAAAAGACATAAAGAAGTAATGGTTAGAGTAGTAATTGTCATAATACAGGTGTTCATTTTTTAATGTATTTCTCTGTATTATTTTTTAAACACTATTCTATAAAGAAATGTGCCTGTTTTATGTAGAAATATATAGATGGAAGTGCTGAAGTATAATTTACAATCTCTCTGTAATGTCTTTGAAGAAGAAATACAGCTGTATTACTTTCCAACATTCAACAAAGTCTCTGTGGTTGTTAGTGTTATTTATTAGTATTGGGCTGCGTTTATAGACCACTTTGTGTTAGTAACCAATCACATAATGTTTTACTTCTTAATTATATTTCTTATCTTGTTTTCTATTGGTTGTCATTGTCATGTGATCAGAAATATGTGTTTCAAATACATTTCTAAAATATGATCAACTTCATTGCTGCAGACTAGTTTATTTTCTTGCCTCATTTTGGTTTTTGGTTGGATTGTTCTACATAAATAGCCAAATTGTATTTAAGCTAATAACTGCCCTCCTTTCAAAATTAGGTTGTTGATATTATGTACTTCCCTAATGACCAAACATCCAACTCTATATATATTTGTTTATCTGCCTCTGTGTTCCTCATTCTGGCATGTCAGTCTATGTGCAAGATGGTTACGGTTTGTCTTGTTGGGCACAGTTTATTTTTTTGGGCCAGGAAAACAAATGTTCAAAGTGATTGACATATAAAAAGATTTGGAACAACATGGTTTTGTAACCTACTCTTCTTGATATTTATTTCCTCCTTTGTATTCTGTACCCTGCTGCTCAGCCATAGTGTGAGTGATGTCATAAAATGTTCCTGTGTGTCTGGGTGAGTGAAATGTCAGTTGGTGTGTGTGGGCTTGTCAGGGACTGTCTTGGACACAGTCAGGGATTTGGGCAAGGACCGGGAACTGGATAGAATATGCACACATAAAGAGGAGTACAGTGCTGCCCAGGATCACACAGGGAGTCAGAGGAGAAAAAGGGATCCAAAGGGGAAGCCTGTACAAGTGAACACGATGGCTAGACTCAAAGGATGAGCACTCAAGAGGCAATTTAGCATTCAGAATAACGACACCCAGGGTGGACATGCAGGCATATATACACACACATAACAACATTAACAATAAAGGGAATGTGGAGTAAAGCCCTCAGGAGCTCCACACGGTAAGATTGATGCTCTGTAAGTTCCTCACCCACAATTGTGGTTACAGATACTGACTGCAAATACCCACATATAGGAAATGCATGCAAAAGCAGGGTCTGTGGAGCTGATATCTATGGTGATGTTATAAATGTAACTCAAAGACAATTCTCACAGTGAACAAGAAATACCACCTAGGTTATCAGCTTGGCCCACGGATCCTGGCGATCAAACAGGAACACGCAAGGCAGTAACAGCAAGGGGGTAGAACTAAATGCAGGCACAATAGACAAGGAGCTAGCAAGGAGGAGTGCTTAACAGGAAAGGAAGGAATTCACAGGGCACCCTTGGCAGAAAGCAAGTAACAAACATTCAAGGTAATAGAAGCAAGACAGCAGATATAGAAAGACAGTAAACTAGGAACTGGAACCAAGAAAATGGAAAGAAAAGCAGGGACTGGAAAAGGATATACAGAAGGAGAGGCTAAAAGGGTATCCTAGAATAGAGTTAAATCAGGAGTCAAGAAAACACAGTAGCACTGAAGGATGAGCTGGAGCCGAAACAAGAATTGAGCAAAAGCTCAGTAGTCAAGGTAGCACTGCTGGCAGTGCTAGTTCAAGGAAACAGGAAATAGCTCTATTTCAGGAAACAAGGAGTCAAGAGAGCACTGCAAGCAATGCAAATCAGGAACAAGAAGTAGTTAAAGCTCAGGAACAGGAACAAAGAATAACTATAGCTCAGGAATTCATGAAACAAGGTAGCATTGCAGGCAGTGCTACTTCAGGCACACGGAATAGCTATAGCTCAGGAATCAAGGAATATCAAAAGCTCAAGAAACAAGGATTGGTCTCACCGGAACACAGCTACAATGACCAACCTTGGCCTGAAGGGAGCTGGGGCTTAAAATAGCTCACCGTAAGTACATGCATCAGGTGTGAGCAGGCTAGCAGTAGCCAGCTACAGGTGAGCTGAACTCCTCCACCCATCCTTGCCCTGCAGGGGTGAAGATGAAGCAGGGAGCAGGGAATTCTAAGTAATGGAGTTTCAGGCATGAGCAGGCTGGCTTCAAGCATTAGCAGGCTGGCTTTCACAAAACCCAGCATGGATTGGGAATGGATGGCAATTTGCAAGTAGAATCCAAATGACTGGAAGTCAGTATGTACATGAAGGGTAGGGTCTGGAAGCTTAATAGACCACTGGAGAGTCCCTCTGTTCAGCCCCCTGGTGGTGGACAGGAGAACGCAGGGATCAAGTCGTGACAGGGCTGAGCAGCTAGGATGCTGCTCCCGGTGGGGCTGCTATTTCTACTACCTGATCATTTACTATTCCTGTAACTGAATACTCCTGTATCATACTGAAGAATGAACATCCTTCTGGTGTAATCATCATCTCTGCTTACCCTCATTCTTGCATCATTTCACATGAATTGTTGAAAGCGGTTTGAAATTGAATCGTTTACTAACTCTACTTTCCTATGTTAATACATTTGACCATCCCCACTTTATGGTTATCCACTGTGGTGGCAATCATATAGCACAATTAACTGGTGTTAGACTGGAAATTGACACGATGAAGGCATTTTCTATCTTAAAGCTATCTTTTTGAGCACACATTTTGTGTTCTAAAATATTTGTCAGAGACAAATTTAAAAATGGCCTAATCTAAATGCTGCTAAATTTGAAAAGAGTCGAAGACATGTCAACAAGGCATTCTCAGCATTCCATCAAGATCATGCAGTATCTCCCATTTTTCATTTGAATTTAAAATATTTCAATACAACACTGTATCATGCTGATTGAGTACATTTTACCGCCAATGGAAACCATCTTTTTGTTTCAAACCTAAAAACTTGGCTTGACAAGCATATTTAAATATGTTTAGTTGAAAAAACAACAAAGGATATTTTAAAAGCCACCCTACATTATTTCTAATTGTATTTTGTCACATATAAATTGTTTTTGTATATGTCAATAAGTACTGCTGTATTTTCTCAATACTTTCGCTGGTATAAATATATTCTTCATATGGAAAAATGGATTAAAAGCTTTTTTGAAATAAACAGGGGTAGTGCGGCAGTAGGGATGGTCTGGGATGCCTTTAAGGCAGGGGCTCGTGGCGAGACATTGAGTTTTAGCACTTTCAAATGTAAACAAGAGCAACGTAGAAATAGAGAACTGATTAATGCGATCCTTGAAGCTGAGGAAGAGCTACATCAATGTGTACTGTCAGGGGCTCCACTGGATCAGGTGCTAAATAAGATTCTAAAAGCGAAAATGGAGGCAGAAGAAGATATTGCAACTAAGGCGGCAAAGAACTTTACTATAAAAAGAGAGAAATGCTATGAATTTAGCGAGAGGATTGGGCGTACGTTGGCCATTCGCACTAGGCAAAAAGCGGCTTCAGGAGTAGTAAGGGAAATTAGGGACACAACAGGTATCCTACGCATAGATTCTGAAGAAATACGGGAAGTATTTAGGAAATTTTATGAGACATTATACGATGATAGGCAGGACAGAGATCTGGGGGAAATAGAGGAGTATTTAAATGATATTCCACTTGAAAGATTGACAGAAGATGAGGCAGAACAGTTGGAAGATCCGCTAGACTTGGAAGAGATTAAAAAAGCCATGACATATCTTCCCTCAGGAAAAGCTGCTGGCCCAGATCAACTACCAATTGAATTTTATAAGGTGTTCTGGGATACACTGGCTGAGGATATGGTTACAACTATGATATCGGCACAGACGGGTGTATCCATACCAGGGACCTGGGGGGGAGCGAAAATTGTAATAACACTTAAAAAGGGGAAACCTGCTACCGAGCCGGGGTCCTATAGGCCGATCACTTTAATGAATTCGGATACGAAAATGTATTCCAAGGCGTTGGCTATAAGATTCGCTAGAATAATAGGAAACCTTGTGTCTGATAATCAACACGAATTTATCCCGGGAAGGGGCACCACCCACCACATACGCAAAGTAATCACTTTGTTTGATGCAGCAGAAGTTGCAGAGGACCCGATGGCGGTTATGTTACTAGATGCCGAGAAGGCCTTTGATCGGGTCTCCTGGGACTATCTGTGGCAGGTTTTAATCAGAGCAGGATTTAGAGTAGGATTCTTGAAAGCAATTCAATCACTGTATACTGCCCCAGCGGCTTCTATACGGGTTAATTTAGGATCCACGCGCGCATTCCGGGTAAGGCGAGGAACGAGGCAGGGATGCCCGTGTTCCCCGCTCTTATTTGCAATGTATATGGATCCTTTGATACGCAAAATGGAGAGGAGTGACAGAAATATCCCACTGGACACACACATGGGTCAATGCAAGATACTTGCATACGCCGATGATGTGGCAGTGATTACATCGAACCCCACGGAGGCTATAAGGGAGGTAGAGATAGAGGCCGATAGATTTGGTAAAATCTCAGGATATGCGTTAAATAACACCAAGACACAGATAATTAAAAATCAGCAGACAGACTGTTCTGATAATCGGGTGGCTCAGTCAGGAGTATACCTGGGAGTGACAATCACTGCTGACCTGAATATACTAGTGGAAAAAAACATCACACCCATAATAGTTAATGTAAGGAAAGAGTTGGATAGGCTCGATAACCTACACTTAACAATTGTTGGACGTGTCAATATTGTAAAAATGATGATATTGCCCAAATTTTTATATATGTTTAGAGCCATTCCACTCCTTTTTGAAGCAAAGTGGTTTAAAAGTTGTGAGCAGATAATTAACAGGTTTCTATGGGCAAAGGGAAAAACTAAGAGAGCCCTTCGCTATATGTCACTCCCTCGCGAAAGGGGACGGTGGTCACTTCCGGATCTTAAACTATATTATTGGGCTGCGGCCTTCCAATATATGGCGGGCCTTTTAGGGGGGGGCAGAGGTAGAAGGGCAGGACAAATTAGGTACATTAGCTATATATGGCCTGGTTATCGGGGCAGAAGCAGAAAATCTCTTATTGAAGTTCACTGATGCGAGCTATTTTAAAGATTTAAGACACTCCAGGCTGCATACACGGTATGGAAAGCGTTTGCAAAAAAGTTTGGTCTGGGGAAATACAATGCTTATACAAGAATGAATAATAATCCAACCTTTCCGTATGAGGTATTCAGCGGTCCAGCTTTTGATGAATGGGGGAGAAAGGGAATAATTATGATTGGCAATGTGGTTGGTCCACAAGGACTACTGCAATTCTCAGAACTGCAGGCTTTATTTGATTTAGATATGAGACACTTCTTTAAGTATTTGCAAGTCAGAAGTTTTCTTATTACAAAAAGGGGGGCCGCTGGGATTTGGTAAAAACTCAATAATGGAAATTATTCAAAGGGGCGTTGATTGCACGATTAAAAGATTGTATTCTGAACTGACAAAATCAAAACAAGATGATATGGGAAAATAGGCAGAGAAGTGGGCAAATAGCCTGGATATTGGAGCGGAAATTTTTGATCAGTCATTGGAGCTGGGACAGCAAACTCTCTGCTCAGCTTCACTCCAGGCACAACATTATAAAACTCTGTACCATCTATATCACACACCTGCAAAAATAGCCCAATGGGGAGGGGTATCGGGCACTATATGTTTTAGATGCGGGAGCTCAGAGGCAGATCTAGTGCATATATTTGCTGTATGTCCCCACCTGCAAATAATAAAAAAAGATATTGAAACTTTTCTAAGTATACTTCTAGGAAAGGAGATAGTTTTAACTCCAACAATAATACTTCTAGGAGTTAATAACGAAGACATGCAATTGTATGGTAATAGATTTATCTTCTTGGCCATGGCAGTCCTGAGATTATGCATCGCCACGGCATGGTTGGACCCTTTGCCACCAACATATTACCAGTGGCTAGACAAACTGCTCTCAATATATAACTTAGAAACTGCAATTTATGCAAGAAAGGGGAAAAAGGGAAAAACGCTGGAAATACAAATTTGGGAACCTATCACAGTATGGAAGTAGGGAAATTCTTAGTTAAATTAGTCGCTATTATACTAGTTGATTGATGTGGCTTTCTTTGGTTTTTTTTTTTGTTTACTGTTATGTATATAAAAAATGATTAAGTTAGAATGTAATGAAGGTAACTGTATTGTATCAGCCTGTACAAATTGAGATCGTATATGTCTTTCCTGGTTATAAATCAAGTGCTCTCTACATGTATATACGGGGGAAAAATGTTTAATAAAAAAAAAAAAAAAAGGAAACCATCTTTTCGTTTCAAACCTAAAAACTTGGCTTGACAAGCATATTTAAATATGTTTAGTTGAAAACACAACAAAGGATATTTTAAAAGCCACCCTACATTATTTCTAATTATATTTTGTCACATATAAATTGTTTTTGTATATGTCAATAAGTACTGCAGTATTTTCTCAATACTTTCGCTAGTGTCCTGCAGTACTGTAGACTTTTTAAAAAATATATAAATTGGTCAAATGACTTTTACCTACCTCTACAGAGTTTGCTAAACTGTCTCACTTTGTCCTCTATATTAAAACAAGAATAATAACCCATATTTCACATTAAATCACAAAACAAAGAGAAAGTATGATCTAAGCAATAATGTTGACCTTTTATTTTGCAAGAGCTTTAGTTAACTAATCATATTTGGGTTTTTGACATCACCAGGTATTGCGGTACACCGCAAAGGTACTTTGGTATACCATGGGCCAATATATTACTATGATTTTGACCCTTATTATTCAAAAACTACTGAACTAATTTAGATCAAATAACCAAAAGGACCCTTTTCACACCATAATCTATAGATTCCTGCTGAATTTCATAAAAATACGTTCAGCCATTTTGCCTCTACGTCTGTCTAAAAAGCCTATGGAAATATATTGGTGGCAAATAGTGCTTTGGGACCCCCGTTTTTCTTTGCACCCACTTAACTAATCATTACAAAACTTAGCATATTTAATAATTGTGGAAAAAGAAATATGCAATTTTTTTGTGGAGGTTCATCAAACGGTGGCAACGTTTTACCATTCAAAATTCTTAAAAATTCCTGTCCTTTGGAAACCTAACTATAACTACAAAGTGGCTTTCACCACTTTGTAAAATCTATCTATCTATCTATCTATCTATCTATCTATCTATCTATCTATCTATCTATCTATCTATCTATCTATCTATCTATCTATCTATCTATCTATCTATCTATCTATCTATCTATCTATCTATCTATCTATCTATCTATCTATCTATCTATCTATCTGTCTGTCTGTCTGTCTGTCTGTCTGTCTGTCTGTCTGTCTATCTATCTGTCTGTCTGTCTATCTATCTATCTATCTATCTATCTATCTATCTATCTATCTATCTATCTATCTATCTATCTATCTATCTATCTATCTATCTCACTCTCTCTCTCCTCTCTCTCTCTCTCTCTCTCTCTATATATATATATATATATATATATATATATATATACTAGCAGCCCATCCCGTCGTTGTCCGGGTATGAAATAGAATGTGTGTAATGTGTGTATTTGGCAAGGGAAATTTATTTTAAAATCTCGCGGTAGACAACATTTTTGTTTCATTAGAATAGGGACGGGGAAGGGCCGCCTGCAGCCCTGGTTGATGTTAGCAGGCGCGTGTAATAGGTGTAGTGATCCGCTGCCTGAGCCCGGCTACAGCCCTGGTTGATTTTAGCAGGCGCGTGTAATGTCATTCAATGAGAGAGTTATCAGCCGTGGGTAAATCCGTTTAATGAGAGAATTCAGTGACAGCGAGTAGGAGAGGCTGCAGTAATTGTCCCCGCAGACACGCTCATTTGCGTGTTCCCCCGCTTGAGACCCAGATGAAGGCCTGTTTGATGTTAGCAGGCGCGTGTTCCCCCGCTTGAGGCCCAGCTGCAGCCCTGGTTGATGTTATCAGGCGCGTGTAATTAGTGTACTGATCCGCCGCCTGAGCCCGGCTAGAGCCCTGGTTGATGGTAGCAGGCACGTCTAATTTCGTTGAATGAGAGAGTTCAGTAACAGCGCACAGGTGAGGCTGCAGTAATGTTACTTACCAGTCCTCCAGCTGAACGCGTTTTCATGCCCCCAGCACATGGCCACAGCAGACAATCTCCTGATTAATGTACGACCCACATGGCAAGAAGGGCGGAACGTAGCATACGTCCCCAGAGTTTCTCACGCCCCCAGCGTGCCCCTTGATGCGGCGCAATTGCGTTTAAATGGCATGAAGGCCGGACACACGCCCCCAGCGTTTCTCACGCCCCCAGCATTTCTCACGCCCCCAGCGTGCCCCTTGATGCTGTGCAGCAACGTAATTGGCGCTTGTATGTACGACTCACATGGCATGAAGGGTGGACACACGCCCCCAGCGTTTGTCACGCCCCCAGCACACGCCCACAGCCCACGATGTTATGGCCGTACCACACGCCCCCAGCATTAGTCACGCCCCCCAGCCAACACCCACAGCACAACGCAGACACACCCACAAGGGACTACTTTGCTGGCACGGTTCTTTTACCTTTTAAATGTATATGGTGTCCTACGGTACAATTGTATGTCTTGCACTGTATGATTGTGATGAACACCACTGTTTCTTGAAAAGTTAATAAAAACAATAATAAAAAAAAAATGTTTATGGTGGCCATCTGCATAGCCTATGTCCTTCTGCTGCAACTGCCCTTTCCAACGCTGTATTGGGTGTTGTGATTGGTGCTGTGGTTACTGAGATTACCCGCCTCAAAGGTTTGGGCTCTCTCTTTATAATATTAGCATGGATATCTCTCTCAAGAAGAACTGCTCATCGCTTTTCCCTTTGTTTCAGCAAAGCAGACTCGGACCACCAAGTAAGTGCTTTAAGATGATGATTTATTGTCGCCATAACGCACTTTCATGAATTCCTTTCCCTTTAGTAGGTTTCCGCACTGTAGCATAATGTTAATTTGATTTAAAAGACCTCCATTGGGCCTCTGAGATGAAAATGTTCAGTTTCGTTTTTCTTTTCTGCTGTTCCACTGCACTACTGATCCCAGCATGCAACACTAAGTTGAACTCTACTTTATTTAAAGAATCAGTGGAATTCATCTGCTCTTCAAGTGTGTTTCCAATTGGGGATGGTTGACCGGCAGTCCAACCAGGAAGACTGCACCTCCCCTCAAGGTCAGGGGGCCATGAGGACATGTAACTTCTCTGAGTCTTCCTTAATGGAACAGCAGAAAATACTCAAGGCCCCCACGGTCCATGAGGGCTCCCCGCCTTTAGCCTGAGCCGGCATTGCTTTGACAGTGGAAACTGCTAACATGCAGCCCCCTCTCTGTCACATCAATTGTGTTCGCTTTCAGCAAGCGAGAGCATTTCAATGCTTGCTTTCTGAAAGTGAATACAGTTTGCTATGGCTTGTCCAGAGTGGTAAAGCTCCCGCCAAGCCATAGCAAACAGCTATATCCCGAGGGTGGGCACCTTGGGAGGTAGCAGGGGCCGGCCCTGGGGGGTGGCTGTCCCCAGCACCATCTATCTCTCCAGGAGGGCCCCTCTCTATTACAAGACACAGCCCCAGAGAGGTGGTGGTCCCAGGGGCTGCAGGGGGCCATGTGGCACCCCACTTTATTTATAACCCTTTGCCTCAGGGAGGTGTCGGTCCCTGGTGCTACGTAGTGCTGAAGTCCTCTGCATTGATATTTCCTTTAGCCCCAGGTAGGTGGTGGTCCCAAAGCTGCGTGACCCCCGAATTTGCCATATTTACCACTGGGGAGGTGGTGGTCCCTGGGCTGATGGGGGCCGCAATCAACCATTTGCCCTTGGGAGGTGGCGGTCCCCAGGGCAATTTGCCCTGGGGAGGAAGTAGTCCCCAAGGAAACCCCTGCATAAATGAGTCATAATACCCCAGGGAGGGTGTGGTCCCTGGGGCTTTAAGGCTCCTAAGAGGAGGCCCCCCGAGCCTCCCCTCTTACATCTTATAGCTGCGTGGGCGGGTTCATGGATCCAGCGTGGCTCCTGCCTAAAAGATATTTTTTAAAGCTTTTTGGGCCTGGTGGGTCCCTGTGTAATCCCCCCTCTACGAGGCTTAGGCGGTTACAGTGTTTCTACCCTGCCCCCTTTTCTTTTCTTTGATGTTTTCGAGTCACAAGATGGCTGCCAACAGTTTCTGGTTTGAAGTGTTGGCAGCGAATCAGATTTCAGCTCGAGATACCATGTCGGGTTGTGGATCCTCCGCCCCCCCAGTTGTATATCTTAAGTTTTTTTACATTTCTTTGCAATTACTGAATGGATTTACACCATTTAACAAAAAGGGCACTTTCTGGACCAAAAGCTACCTTTCTGCCAAATTTGGTGTAATTCTGTTTAGCAGTTCTGGCTGTAGTCATGTCTAAAGTTTTATACGGAAATTATCATGGGGAGGAAGAGTTTCAGGGCCCCCCTTTTCTCAGTCCCCACTTGAAGGATCACCCTGAAATTTTTGAAACAGTAGCTGAAGTAAGCGTCAAACTAGGTTTGAAAAGATTGTGAGGATTCATCAAAGGATGCAAAACTAATTGGCAAATCAAAGACGCTCTTGCTATGGAAACTAGGTCCTAATTATAACTACCTATTGGTGACCACCACATATATATACATATATAAGAAAAAGGGGTGGTACCAGAACACAGTTTCCCCATGCAATTTCCCATAAGGATTTTAGGTATGACCACAGTCCGAACAGCTGAATGGAATTACAACAAATTTGCCAGAAAGCTTGATCTTTGTACAGAAAAGTGCTTTTTGTAATTTGGTGTAAATCTGTCCAGTAGTTCTGGAGTTAATAAAGAAAAAAGATGTATGAATATCTAGTGACATGGATACACAAGCCAACAGCAATACCATGATAGGCTTGCCAGAACTTGAGAGAAAAGCTGCAGTTACCATTTTGTGAATCGGGACACAGTTACCGGGGGAAATTAAGTGGAAATAGGATATAATGGGTTAGGATAGAGGTATCCTGACCCCATGTGACTGATGGAGGGGTCTGTGGGGGACTCCTCATGAGAAAGAAATTGTAGAAAAATGTTTTATTTGCATGCGTGAGGATCCGCAGATCCAATGTGGTGCTCAGCACCACCCTGTGTGAATCGCAGCGGATCCCCAAATCCAGACCCCAATTAAGAAAACACATACAACCACTCACAGACCCACTCACACTCTCTCACAAACTCACACAACCACTTACACACCCACTCACACATCCATATACTCACTCAGACACCCACTCACATAGCCTTAGAGTCACTCACACACCCATACAGTCAGAGACATCCACTCAGCGAACCAGAGAATTATTCACATTTCCACTCACAGACCCACACAGTTACCTACCCACACAGCCACTTACACACCCATTAAGTCACTTACATACCCACTCACAGACATACACAGCCACGTATACACCCGCGCATACACCCACCTATTACACACTCACACACCACCTTACACAATCACACAACTACTCACACCCCATACAACCACTCACACACCCACTCAGAGACCAAGAAAACTGCTCATACACCCAGTCACACATTCATATAGCCACTCACACACTTTCTCAGACACCTATATTATCACTGATACATACACTCATAGACTCCAAGAACGACTCACACACAATTACAGACCCACACAGGCACTCACACACCCATTCAGAGACTCATACAAAACTCACACACCCATTTACATACTCATACGGTCACTCACATACCCACTCACAGACCTAGAAAACCATACACCCATTCAGACACCCATACAGCCACTCGCACACCCAGTTGGAGTCCCAGAAACTACTCACACATCCATTTACACATTCATACAACCACTAACACCCATTTACAAACCCAGAGAAACACTCATAGATTGATTCACAGACCCACACTGGCACTCACACACCCACTCAGACACTTATGCATCCACTTACACACTCATACAGTTAGTGACACACCCACTTACAGACCCACACAGTCAGTTACACGCCCATTCACACACCCACTCACAGAATCACATAGACACCCACACAGCCACTCAAACACCTACTCACACACCCATACAGCCACTTACACACCCACTCACAGATCCAGAAAACCACTCACACACCCACACAGGCACTAGGCAGCTACTCACACATCTACACAGTCACTCTCACACCGTTTTTCACCCACACAGACACTAACACACCCGTTCACATATCCATACAGCCCCTCATATATGCAAGCAGTTAGTTACAGAGCTACTCATATACCCAAACACAAGCAGTGATACAGTAATATATAGATTGTATTTATGCTCTGTTGTTTTGTATTTGTTTTGTGTTGATTTGTATTGAATGTATGCTTTGGTTAGGGAACGTCATTGCCACCTCATTGCACAATCATGAGGTCTAGATGTTGGCAATCCGCAATGCTTTCAGCCAATGACAGCAATTGATGCCACTTTAACTCTCTCTGGCCAGCCCAAGTAATGTCTACATTAGGTTAACCTACGTCCGGTCATAGCCACTCATTCTAGCACTCTCTCTGGCCCAAAACGCAAAACTATGGCCCAGATTCTGATCATTTTGGAGCCAAGCAAGTGTAGCGCACAGGGAAAGGCTGCAGCAGAATGAGGCAGTTTTTAAGGTGAAATGCACTTACAATGGAGGACAGCAATTAAAATACAGAAGAACATAGTTGATTGGATAGTGGAGATGTGCAGGGAACTAAATTTAGGTAGTGACCTTATGAATAACTCTATGATTGGCTATGGGAAAATTAAAATTAAAGTTATGTTCTTTGGGATATGCTTGGAATTGCAAACAATCAATCACAACTGCTACAGTTAATGTGAAACAAGTATGCTGTTGAGAAAAAGTCTTCTGAACTTTTGACCTACTGCTAGGCAGAGACTATTGGCAACATGGTTACTATGTAAACAGAGCTAAAAGAGTGTGGGGTAAAGAACAAAAGAGACTGCAGTGTGAAACTGAAAAGCAGACTGGTGTACACAAATTGCTCAGTAGGGAGTGTATGTCTTCTAATTGGCAAAGTTTTCCAAAATAAAATACAAATGAAAAGCATTAACAGGAGATTGTTGAACGTTATTATGGGCTTTCATGTGGATCCACCGCAGAGTCATACGGGGGCCATGCTGAGCCCCGTGGTGGATCCGCTGATCCGCAAAAAAAAAAATTGGGTTTCTTTTCAAGAAACGTGGAAAGGGTTAGAAAATAGGGACTATTTGGAAGTGGTTTGATAAAAAAAGATGAAAGTAAATATGTGATTTGCTACGTACAGGAGTATGAGTGAAAGCACAGTGGGAAGGGTAAATGTAAATGTGAATCTGTAAAGTGCAAACTACTCACCCTTATAGGTCTCAAGGCGCTGGGGGCCGTTGTGGAAATTAAGTGAGCTATTGCCCAGAGTCACATGGTGCTGAGCTGAGCAGCCACCGGAGCCAGGGTTCAAACCGTGAACCCTGTGCTCTGAAGTCAACTGCCCTGGCCGCTGCACCACACATCTCCACCATTATTGGTACTGTTGTATTGAGAGTGGAGGAAGACTACCATATTTATGTCTTGAGATTTGCAGTGGAACACAGATATTAACATATTCAAATTAAAGTTGGACAGCTACAAAGAGATTTTACAGGTATGTTAACTAGATAGTACTATAAAAAATATATTTAAAAAACTACTAGTGTATATAAGCTTCAAGAAAATCTGTTTGCTTACAGTAAAAGGCAAAATAAAAGGGAGGTTAAATGAGAACATTATCAAAAAATTAGGGGGGGGGGGGAATTCCGCTAAGGCAGTGGAGTTTGCAGAGTTATGCCCACTCTGTGCTATACGAGTATTGTGGAGTTCTGGCAAAACTCCACCAAGCGCTGCACGGCAGAATTGTTCTCGTGTGTGGCTCGCCAATGTTAAGGTGGTGAGCGTGAGTGAGAATTTGCACCCCGTAGCTTGATTTTCAGGTGCTAGAATGTCGTCTGGTGGGATTTTCTAAACTCGTTCATGTTGAGAAAGCTGCTGCTTGAGTAGAAAATCTACTCGAGCAGCAGAAAGAAGCAGCACTCTCTGGTGCACTGCGTGGTGACATTTGTGCTTATTTCACAGCTCAGAACATAATCCTGGCATCAGTGAAAGCAGAGCAACGTGCTGAATTCTGGCCGCTCACGGAACTCCATTGAGTTTCATGGAGCTTTTATGTAACTCTGTAGAATTCCATGGAGTAAGTCTCCACGAGCTCCACCCAACCCTACTTAAAATATAATGAGTAGCAAAGGAGAATGAGCAATTCAATTTCTATGCTGAAAATATAGATATTTTATTAAGCCAGTAGGAAGTAATGTGTTTGAAATTCGATGTGGGTGCTTGGTTACAGCATGTAATAGTATGTAATGTGCTCCCACTTACACAGTCAGGCAGGCACTTACACAACCAGTTACACTCCCACTAAAGCACTTATGTACCCACAACTCATATAGCCAAAGATTGACTGACAAACTCGGTCACACACCCATAAAACCATTCACACACCCATTTACTCACCTATACATCCCCTTACATAGTTAAAACACCCATACAGGTATTTCAACACCCACTCACACACCTATACAGCCATTCATGCACCCAGACAGTTACACACGCATTTACAAACCCATACACCCAGTTATGAACCTAGTTACCCACCCATACAACCAGTCATATAACTTTTTACAAAACCATACAGCCACTCACACATCCAGTCAGACAGCGACAGAGGCAGTTACACATCCACTCACATACCCACACAGCACGTATGCATCCATCACTAACAGAGTCACTTGCACACACAGTTACACACCCAAACACCCACTAACACACCTATTTACCAATCCATGCATCCAATTACATACCCATTTAGATGCACATACAGCCACTAACACACCCAGACACACACACACACAGAACTACTTACATATCCAGTGACACACCCACAGAGGCACTGATACACTCACTCACAAATTCACTCAACCACTCACACACCAAGTCGCCAACCCATACAGCGATTTATATGCCCATTTATACACCTACACTCAGACATTTATACAACCTTTTACATACTGACATAACCACTTATGTAGCTACTTCCTTGATTATAGTGTGTACTTTAATTGTATGTAATGTAAAGTTAAATGTATTCTATGTTTGCTTTTCTGATATCTACTTGTGTTTAAAGAGGAATATAAGGTGGAATGGTGAGGTGAAAATAAATTAACAATTATGCTTTTTGACAGCATGCATAAACTGGACAACAGATGACATTTTTAGTGCAACTGGCATAAGGCATTTGCCACAAAGAGTCATTATATCTTACAATTATGGTGAAACAGGCGGGATGATAACCATCTGGTTGGGTGGTAAGGGGTCCAGGGATGATCCAGCTGTTGCTGAAGATACACCACCTTCCCTTCTCTCTCAACATCCTGTCACATGTCCTTGTATGTATGGTTTGCAGATGTTTTCACATAGAGAATGTGCCATGTGAATATTTCTTCCCTGTACCTTTTGACAGTTTTGTTTACTGCAAATATTGCATTGTCATTTTTGTGAGAACTTTCATTTCTCCTGAACGGATGGAGAAATATTTCCAAACGTCGGAGGACTTATTTGGCGGTGGCAAGTTTTTTTCTTCTTTGTCCTGCTCGTCCCCTTCTCTTCCATCTTCACGAGAAGATATCATGACTTTAAAACTCTGTACTTTTGAAGAAAAGCCAAAAAAAAGGATGGAGCTGTGGTTTTCAGTCTGTCTCCAGAGAGATGTGAAACCAAAATAACTGATTTAAGGTGTGGTTTGATATTTGCAGGCCAAACCAACATGCAACCACACTCCAAAGACCGAGATATGGACTATCCATTAAGGTTCTCCTGGTGTCAGCCACCACTTCTGACTAACTTCCATTCCTATGAGCCTCCTGACCCACAGGCACTACTGAGCTCTCAATCCCCTATCCCGACTTGAAGTGGAATCACTCTGCTAATCATACAAGACAAATACTCAGCAAGCTGACCACAAACCTTCATGCAGAATCCCAGTTATCATGGGAACAAATAGAATCCCTTGATTGAAAATAATGCCCAAACCACCTGCTCAATACACCACCATCCAAACTCTATACACTATACATAACAATCTGAACTCCATATTATGCGTTCTTCTTAAGTGCAGATCTGCAGTGAAACATGCATCAGAAATAGCTGAACCTATACTAGCCAACTGTATTTACATTACTTTCCTAATGGAAACCTGGTTTAATGAACACTCAACCCCCCATACTGATCTTGTTAACACCCCCTGGTCATTCTATCATTAGACGGGATAGACCAAAAAAATAGGAGGTGGGCTAGCGATCATCTACAAAGATGAAATTCGACTTAACACATTATAAACCACAGACTACGCAACCTTAGAACATCTTGGAGTTTAACTCATGACAAAAGGCACCACTTCTATCGTACTTCACACCACCTATTACCCCCCTGGTAATTGCTTACTCTTCACTGAAGAACTAACCAACTTAATAACTCAGTTCTCTCTCACTGACACCAAACAAGCGTTCCTAGATGACTTTAAACTGCACTGGAATAGCACAGAAGATGCCCCACTCCATCATCTTTTAAACCATCTTGAAATAAATGACCTTAAGCTAATCCGCAACGAACAGACTCACAATAAAGGCTCCACTCAAGATGCAATAATTACTGGAAATTACATTGTCTCTCTTTGATCCATCATGCCCATTGACTGATCAGAACCCCACCTAATATAGTTCTAACTCAAGGCTAACCATAGTCTCTACCCGGCATCAGTCAATAAACCCACACACTGGGCAAGGAACATCAAGCAAATCCCACTAACAGCTGGAATCCAGGATCATTGCTCATCTATACTCTCAGCCTCTCCTTCACAAAGTAGATGACCTCACCTCTCACTATAGCTCACTGATGACAGATGTTTTTGACCAAGTGGCCCCTTTCAAACTAAAGAGCTCTAGAAAAATTCAATCTAGAACTTGGTAACTTGGTTCAACTAAAGAACTTAACAAAGAAAGGAGACAACCAAGAATGACTGAAAGGGCATTCAGCCAACAAATCGCTCGCATGGGGGCAGAGACCTACACTAGCAACTCCACTGCGGGACTCGCAGATGCTGAGTGACCTGTGAAAATCTTGTAATACTTTATTCGATATGTTTCATATCATAAAAGTACGAACATCGATATACATAAACCAATTTACAAGTATTACATTCATCATCTCTTAAAAAAACTTTAAAAACTTTAAAAACTATTTACAATTAAAAATTATTACAGAGAAGGTGCATTCCTATCAAATTCAGTCATCCCAGAGGGTAGGCATTAGTTTTGGATATTACATACCAATTTAGACCGAATGATCCAAGCACTGGCCAAGTACTTTGCAATCCCACAAACAATATACAGTGATGTAGTATCAGATAAAAGAATACGCAGCACAACCCTAAAATCTCTGACGCCCATTTCCCTGCACACAGGTTTCAACCATCTTGCTCTAGGAAGTTTATAAGCCTTACAAGCAAACAGGAAATGTGGCAGGGATTCTTTCTTACATGGGCAGCCAGGGCAAGTGAGATCGTAGTCCCTCACTCCTTTCCATCCCTCTGTAAACTTTTTAAGGGGGAGTGTACCGTATCTCATCTTCAAGAAGAGGGATCTGTCTCTTGGAATTTGTATGTAGTCCAAAAAGGGCTCTAACCTCCTCATTGGCTTATGTTCAAGGAATTGGTTTGTCAACTGCCCCCACTTTGTGCTTTTTAATTCCTCTGAGTCAACCCACTCCCAATATATTTTCTTAACAACTTGTTTATTGGGCGGGGACTGGGATTTCCAGAATTCGTCCATTCCTAAGCTCGCGACCAACTGTCTCAGATTGCATAGCCATTTTATCTTATTTGAAACATTCAGGGCAATCAGCTCATCCAATACAAAGGCATATTTTGATAATTCAGGTGTCCTACTTAGTCGCACCCAAAACAGTAAAGGGCGGAGGCGTACTTTGTCTGCAATTGATCGCTTGCCCATGTCGATAAACAGGGGTTTCAATGGGGTTGATAGAGGAAGTGAGACCAAATCTCTCACAAATTTATTCTCTGCCATTATCAAATCCCTTACATTCTCACACCCCCACAGTTCTGAGCCATAGACCGCAGAGGCCAGTGGCTTTCCTTCATAGACCGCAAGGGTTGCAGCTATTGGCCTACTGATGGACAACCGTTGGTTCCTCAGGATAATTCCTGAGACCCTTTTTAAGTTTAAAAGCATTTTTGCTACGTGGGAGTCCCATTTCATATTATTACTCAACCTGACTCCCAGGTAGTCAAACTCTTCCACCACCTCTAATACTGACCCATTTAGGGTAAGGTTAATCTTCCTGGATTTTTTTTAGAAGATAACACCATCAGTTTTGTTTTTGCAGTATTTACAGTTAGCCCTCGTTCATTGCAAAATGAACTAAAGCAGTCGAGGAGTTTCTGCAAACCCGATGGGGTTTTGGACATCAGGAGGGTGTCGTCCGCAAAGAGTAGGGTAGGTGTTTTTGCCCCGGCCAGGACTGGGGCATCGGCAGGGTCCTCCCTCAAATGGTCTACCACCCCATTGATAAAGACGGAGAACAATGTCGGGGCCATCACACAGCCCTGGCGAACCCCTCTGCTAACTGGCACCCTCTCTGTTAACTGGCCCTGGCTCCCCCAACGGATTCTGGCATAATTGTCCTCATGGAGTCTAACAACCATCTGCAAGAGGTGACATGGAAGCCCCATATCAGACAAAACCTTCCAAAGCTTGTCACGGGGAATGACATCAAATGCGTTTTTTAAATCTATAAAGGCTAAATATAGACTGCCCTTCGTGATGGACACAGTCTTCCAGTACACCGCACAAAACCTGAAAACCTGGTCCATCGTGCCCACATTCTGCCTAAATCCCGCCTGAAAGTGTGTCAAAATATTATTGTCATTGATCCATGTCCCTATTCTAGTCACGATGACCCTGCCAACTACCTTCTGGATTGTATCGATCAGACTTATAGGTCTGTAGTTGGCAGGGTCCTCCCTATCCCCTTTCTTATATATGGTGACAACCTCCGCACCCCTCCATGATTCCGGGACGGGGTGTCCATACAGAATTAGGTTCATTACAAGGACTATGAAATTGGTCCATAAATCCGGGTCATGCAGAAGCAAATCGCCCGGCAACCCATCCGGCCCGGCAGCCTTGCCTGGTGTTATATTTGCGATTGCATCCTGCACTTCCCGAGGGGTGAAGACTTCCATCTGTTTTATAGCCTCCAAATTCAGTTCATTATCTAACCTCTTAGTTGGTCCTAGATCTTCTTCTCCACAATACAATTTTACGAAATGGGAGTGCCACTGTAATTCAGTGATGTGATTAGTTATTGGCTCTGTCCCTCTCCTGTCTAATTCCTTGATCAAATTCCAGAATAGAGTTGAGTCTTTTCCATTGGCAGCTAACTTAAGTTGCTGCCAATGTTCCTTCTCCCATTCCCTCTTAGCTACTTTAATAGCTCTGCCATACTCTTTTCTAGCTAATCTTACTGTAGCAGTGTCTTTACCTTTTATAAATTTTGTGATTAATTTCCTTTTTTCCCTACACTCAACCGTATACCAAGGATTGCCATTCGGGGGTATTTGTTTTAATCTAATCTGTCCCCTACTATCCCCTACGATGAAAAGCATGCTAATTTTATCCATCATGGTCTTATACGAATCAGTCAATGTAAAATCCAAAGCATTAGGCTGGCATAGCCCACAGAGTGAAAGGGCTGTAGTTCCTGCTACAACAAGCTCCTTAACGTGATTTAATTTACCCTCTTCACATTTTACCCTACTCCATTTCAGCTTCCGGTTACAATTTGTAGGGGTCACTTCCTTAGTGATCATCAGTGGTCCGCTCCTAATTCCCTTCTCGGGCCCCCAATTAATTTCCATACAAAGTGGGTTGTGATCACTGTCTTGTGATTCTACGACCTCCATATCCACTAAGTTATTCCATGATTGGGTGTTCAATAATATGTAATCTATTTGAGATTGTCTACCTATTCTATTGAATGTCATAGCCCCATTAGGGTCAGAAGCAGTCCTCCCATTCAGTGCCCGTAAATTACGTTCCAACCTTAGAGCGTTCATTTGAATTGCTCTATCCGTCCATTTCTTAATGGGTTCCAGGGTTAAGGGAGTAATAGCCTGGTTCCAATCATCTGCGCTAAGACCTAATACCTCGTCATTGGCTAGGGGTTCATATGTACAATTAAAATCGCCCCCAACTATCACTTGTGACCTAGGCGAAATATCAACTAGTGTTGAGTCCAATAGCGCTATTGTCTGTGAAGATTTGCCACCCTGGATACCCCTTGCGTATACGCAAAACAATTCTAATATTTTGCCTCCACTCAAACCTTTAAGAGATAAATATAATATATCATCTGAGGGTAGGTTATGAACGGTAACAGCCCAATTTAATGACACGCTGATCCATACATGTAGGCCACCCGAAGGGCGTCCTCTCCCCTCCGTAGTTGCTGGAATGAAGTATGTAGCATACCCATTTTTAAAAATTGGGGTCACGCTCCATGTCTCTTGGAACATACAGATATTAAATTTGTCTATAAAGTCATTCCAATCGGGGATGGCCAACTTTTTTTGTAGCCCTGCTATGTTCCATGAGAGGAGATTATTATTATTGTGAGCTGGAGCTAAACCTTTAGCACTGAGATTAGGGAATGATCCCCTATCTACACTGTTTTTGATGTTATGCATGCTGCTAGCTGGTGCTTCAATCCTCCACGGAAGCATATTACCCTTATTGGTTACCCCCTCCCTCTGGCCGGGACTTACAATACGCGGGCTCGAATTCTTTGACCCTTGGGCTGGAGTAGTATCAAGCGGCTCAAGGATTTGGTTGTCCTTCCATAGTCAATCCACCATATTTAGAACTGACTAATTTTGACCATTATCTTTTGACCACCAAGGCGACTGTCTAATTTGTATGTTCGAGTGTGTAGGCGGGGTTGATCTATACTTCAGGGTGACCAAGTTCTCTGCTAATATCTTATCCCTAAGATGTATTTCGATACAGTCAGTAATTGAGTTAGCCAAAGATAGTCTTTGCACTTTCATCAGGTCTTCCCTAATAATCGACCTACATCCTCTTTCATGGCGAAGCCAGTGAATCGCTTTATTACAGGTAGAGTCCCTGCTCTCATACACATTGCGATTCAACTTAGGAACCCCCGTCAAGTAGACAATGGTGTTAGCAGGTCTATAAGATATTGGTTGACCAAAGGACCTGTTTGGCCACACTTTTGTCCTCACATGTTGGACTTTATTTAGCACCAATGGGACACAGGGCAGCTTTTCTTTCCCCTGCTGGGAATTTGTCAGTGGTCCTATCTGTTTTACTACGCCTGCATAAGAACTAAGGCAACCACTGTTCCGTTCCCTTAACCCTCCATCACTATGTGTTGGGTTTAATGGTTTATCTACCCTCCCCTCTGCTGCTTTCACAGCACTAAGTTGTTTGACTCTATATTTGTAGATTTTATTATATTAGGGGCCGTACCCCTTTGTGGGGCCTTTGGGGAGCCTCGACCTGTTTGAAATATCGTTTTGGTGCCTCCTTTTGGAGCTGCATGATTACTGTGACCACTTGTCAATAAGGATGGTGCCACTAGTTGGGAGTTACCTGGATCATGCTTTCCCCTCTGCTTAACTAGGTCCTTCAGTAGTTTTCTTATCTGAACCATTTCCTCCTCCAGACCGCCCATTTTCACTAGAAAAATATCTTTAAAGTTCTGGCAATTTTGACAACTTCGTGTGCTCTCTAATCTCTGGTCATCCTTTCTTAGGCCCTGTGCCAAAACATCAGCTATCTCCCTTGAATCGCCTTCCAATGCAGCATATCTATTAGAACAAATTAACCCGCTCCATATCCCACCTCCTGCCCATCCCCATCATCAGCCTCTATTGTATATACCATGCCATCTCCCTCCTTGGTCTGTAGTGTAGCTCCTATTTTCCCAATAGGCTCTGCGCATTGGAATAGTACCTACAGCAGTAAAGGCCTAGGCCAGACGTTAACTAGGTCTACTACTGTCGATACTAGACTTAATTTTTGGGTTTGCCAGCTAAGCTCAGAGTTCGCTAGAAACTTTCTCGAATGTTCAAGGAAGGATTAACTCCCCTGATTAGACAAGAAGGGATTTAGTTTCTGACAACCATAGAACATGACAACTTTGCTCTCCCCTAATCAAGAGTCAATCTCAAGAGTCGTGTGAGCACAAGGCAATTATTTTACTCAGTCAGTACGTGCATTCTTAGTCTCATCAGAATGTAGAGAAAAGGAAGAGACGGGCGTGTTCAATAAAAGGTGTTATTTATTGATCAGTCTCTTTTCTCGTACAAGAGAAATGGATCGATATTATTGCAATACTTATAGTTAAGTAAAGTGCATACATTAAAAGCAATAGTATAAAATAATACTGTAAAAACATTGATATGGTTTCTGAGCCATATGATGCTTTAAAATGATTAAAATATATTTACATACACATATACATTTGACTAAACGTGCTCAACTGGTGTTTGTTTTTGCCAAGTGAATAACTAAAGAATTCTCTAGGAGGGGTTATTCAGTTCTGTACCTGGAATTTAGGATGAATGAGGAATGGTATCTCTTTCTCTGCTCTCGATATTCCAGGCTGCCTGCGAGGGCTGCCCAGAAACGCCGGTGCTGGGTCTCTCGGCTTGAGATAGCAGCGCGTCTCTCAGCGCGTCAGGAAGGCGGGGCTGCTGCCTGCGGGGTCTGCTTCTGCTCTCGGCTTCGGCAAGTATGGCTGCTCCGTCTTGTCACCACGCGTGTGTTTTGCATAGGGCAAGGTCGGCAATATTTATACCTTAAAGGTGCCGGGATTGACGTAAGGATGGACATAGGTACGTCAATAAAGATGTCATACGACTTGCTCGTTAGCACATTCTTTACTAAAGTTCTCTGTGAAATCAAAACAATGGCCGCACGGATTATCCAGGTTGTCATAGGTTTGATTTGTTATGAGAACGTCGTTTGCCTTATCAGGGGCTGGAGGAATGTCGCTTGTCTAATTAGATCTCAAGCGTTATGACCTAATCAGATAACACGTTCCTGTGCCGTAGTGTGACTGCGTCAGATAACGGTATCTGCATCATGGGGGATTTCTTGCCTCATGGGCTGACTGTTAGTTAACTAGCTAGGTAGTTTAACCAGAATAGGGTCAGGAATAGGGGGATCGATTCAGAACCTATAGAAATACACGACAGGTCGTATTTCCCCCACCTGGGGATTCTATAGACTTGGGCACCTGCGATATTTTTGGAGATACTTGGATGTCAACCACATTTTGTGCTTTTTTTTTAAAGATTGCCGGAATTACTACTTTACCCCGCTTCTGAACTACATTATCTTGCGGGGGGGCAATTGGGCTCTCACTTGGTACATTCGGTGCCTCTAATAAAATTTCCATACATTCTTCAACCAATAGTTCGATACTACTCAGAACACAATTGGGTGCAGCATTTAGGGATTTCTTAGCCTTTTTCCCTTTTTTCCCATTAGCCTGCTGATCCGCATCCCCTTCGGTTGACTTCCTCTTCCCCATCACCCTTAATACCACACCAAGCTTACTAGAATAGTTTATCGATCCGTCTGCAACAACCGAAGAACTATCCACTTATAACAGTATCTTTCCTCACGTGACCTCTGCTGGTCCACAACAGCTTGGAGGGGTGGCCCAGCCCAGCCCCTGCCTGTCCCGGACTGTCACAGACTGTCCGCCCTTTGTCCGGGCTTCGTCCGGCGTGCGTCCCGCGCAGCGGAGAGTGATATTGGTTTATAGGGCGTGAGCTCGAGGGTAAGTGGGCGGGCCGCAGCACAGCTGGTGTGGCGCACGGACTCCTGGGCGCAGGAGTCCCGTGTGGCGTAGATGATTTTCCCCCTCTGAAGGTCTTGGCAGCACGGCACTTGTGGGTACAACCCCTCCTAGGGCAGCAACAACTCCGGCGTCAAATGCCCAAAGACGCGATGCGGGACCCACGCAAGCGGGTTCCGCGAGCCGTAATGAGGAGCGAGAGGGTGAGTGGGCGGGCCGCAGCACAGCTGGTGTGGCGCACGGACTCCTGGGCGCTGGAGTCCCGTGCGGCGTGCGGTGTAGATGATTTTCCCCCTCTGAAGGTCTTGGCAGCACGGCACTTGTGGGTACAACCCCTCCTAGGGCAGCAACAACTCCGGCGTCAAATGCCCAAAGACGCAATGCGGGACCTGTGAAAATCAAAGGGCTTTGACAAATGAGAACTCATAGGCATTGTACATATAAAAGAGCTCTGGGACAAAGGTGAAGTGAAATCATTTTCCACGCTTCCACACCAGCATGAGCTAGTGGAATCAGAACGGTTTTGGTACCTGCAGGCTCGGCATGCTCTCCGGTCACTTCTCCCGGAGGGATCGTCCCCCCCAGATGCTTCCCCATTAGAGAACAGGATACTTGATGGACACTTACCTGAGAAAACTATATCTCTAATATATAAAAAACTTATAAACAACATGGAAAACCCCCTCCACACTGTGGGAAAAATGGGTGAGGGACGGCCTTAAAATAGATGATGAGGAGTGGGCAGGAAGTGGTGTCCTCCCCTAAGACAGTTGCAATCCCAGCATGTCTCTGATTGATTCAACTCAAAATCCTCCGCAGAATCTATGTCATGGGGCCCCAACTGCTACACATGGGAGTGGCTGGGGGGGAACTAAAGAAGGGGGTGCACTCGGCTAGGCACTTTTATCCATATCCTCTGGGAATGCGATCACATCCAATACTACTGGCAAAAGGTACATGAAGTAATTAGTGAAGTAATGACAGTCGTTCTCCGCCCGGAGGCTCGCAGGTGCCTCCTAAACATTTGGGAGCCCACTGACCTCAACACTTATGAAACACAATGGGTTACGCTTGGACTCATGGTGGCCACAAGGAATATTGCGCAGCTCTGGGTAGCGGCACATGCACCTACGATTGTAGACTGGAAGAAAGGCCTCGATTGGTGCATGTTCAGAGAAAAGACAGTCTACATTGCTCGAGGTGGCCCCCGCAAATGGCCCAAAATCTGGGCCCCCTGGAACTCATATCGTGGGAATACATGTACCCGGCCCAATAATATCGACTGCAATGATGCCCTAACCCCATAGCACCCAAAGAAACATTATGCTGAATTTGTGATCATAGTCTGTTTCCGCTGTATTCTCACATGTCAAACTCACTGTACTGTATATTTAGGTCGATGCATGTTAATAAAAAGATATATAAAAAAAAAAGAATGACTGAAAAGCTATGGAGACAGAACCCCTCACCGGCACACCTCGCACTCCTCAGATCTGAACGTTTCTCCTACAAAAAACTCATCTTTAGGGGAAAAGCCACCTTCTTTTGTAATCAATTTGACCTTGCAAAGTACAGATCAAGGGAGCTCTTCAAAATAATAAAACAACAAACCACCCTTGCCTACCATCACAAAACAATAGCCACCAATGAATGCTGTGAAGAAATAGCCAACTTCTTCTCTGAAAAATTGCAAAAATCAAATGAACTCGCATCCATGACTCAAGCCTGTCACTCCACTCCTGCTTACTCCATTGACCTGCAAGTCTCCATGGAAACTCCTCCCCAAAACTTAACTAGTGACTGCGGTGCCCCAAGAAATACTAAAGACACCATTGATCTCCATCAACTGAAAAACAATGCTAAGTGGACTGATTTCAAACCGATGACAGAAGGAAAAGTCTTCAAAAAATCATGAACTTGAAGCCCACATCCTACACTACTGATCCCCTCCCATCTACCCTAGTACAGGGCCTCAACCACATCATCTCTCCTTTTTAAGCTAAAATCATCAGAACCTCTCTCACCACTGGCCACGTTCCCAACTCCCTCCAACTAGGCCAAGTCACACGCATTCTTAAAAAAACAGGGGCTGACCCCAATGACTTCAATAACATCAGACCGATCACTAATCTTCCTTTCCTCGCTAAAAGGACTGAGAAATGTGTGCTACTACAACTCAATCAGCACATAGATGAATTCTACCACAACAACACATTCCAGTTGGACTTCAGTAAAGGCTGCAGCACAGAAACTGTATGCTCAATATATCCGACATTCACAAATCCTTAAATGAAGGAGACTTATGCCTCATATTACTACTTGACCTATCATCAGCATTTGACAAAGTAAATCATCCAGCTTTACTCAAGACCCTCAAGAACCACACTAGTATTAATGGCACAGTCTTTGAATGGTTTGCATCCTATCTGGAACATTGTTCTCAACAAATAAAAATCAACACTTGTCTCTCAAAGCCTGTACCAGTTCCACAAGGTGTTCCTCAAGGTTCAGTCCTCTCCCTCACCCTATTTAATCTCTTAATTGAACCCCTTACAATTATTCTGAAACAAGCAGTCATCAACTATCACTTATATGCTGATGACACACAACTCAACTACAAAATAGCGTCCCCCACATTCCTCCTCCATCTGAATGCCACACTAAATAAGATTCAAACCTGGTTAAACACCAATCACCTAAAGCTCAACCCCAAGAAGACTGAACTGCTACTGCTCTCCCCAAAAAGCAAACCTCAACCAATCCAAGAATGGCTCAAGAATTTGAATGCACTAGACTGCCCTCTCTCACTTTCTAACTCTGTAAAGTCCCTGGATATCACCCTGGGCAAAAAACATGTCAATGAAGGAGCACATTATCAACTCAGTCAAAAGAGCCCTCTTGACACTAAAACACCTAAAAACCATTCAACCCATTTATCCCCCCCAACGATCTTAAGACTGTAGTGCAATCTCTTGTCCTCTCAAAACTTGACTTTTGCAACGCCATCATCACTGGAACCTCAGAAAGTCACCTTGCACCCCTGAGAGACACTCTCAATGCGGCGACCAGACTTACAACAGGAATAAAGCAGTTTGATCACACCTCAAACCAATTTAATTTATGGAGTAGCTTAGCATATATCTTTAATTCTCAGAAACCTTTAGGAAACACTTACACTCACTGGATGATGTCATCAGAGCTGTCATGAGTGATGTCATCAGTGATATCATCAGTGATGTTACTGACCATGTCATGAGTGATGTAATATGTGAGGTCATAAGCAGTGCACTATGCTATTGATTACCCTTGCTGAGGGAGGGGGGGAGACCTTGACTCTTGAGAGACGCCATTACATACTTAACCCTATGTGTACTCTTTATTAACCTAAAGTAGCTATTCTTAAGGCGCCACATTCAGGATTGCTTTACACTTGCAACTCCAAAGCAATGAAGATTTATACAGATATTGTACTTTCATTGAAAAAAAAGCCCTCTACAATGACATGACAAGAACTATGCATCATTTCACATACATTTTCAGACAATTTGTGCACACATTAGTGCAAAAAGCGAACATCAGCAACAATAATCAACCCCTATCCTACAATGAGCTTCTATTAGAACTGAATATTGACTTGGCTCGCATCGCTGGCCTTCTCCTGCCTTATCGAGGCAGAACACTATTTATCTTATGTTTTGAAGTGACAATATGTTATAAAGATATTTATTGTTGTCAGTGGTACTGTAAAGGTTTACATTGGTTTGCAAATCGATGAAAACACCTAATTAAATATAAAATGCTATTTCTGGAAAGTTATGTAAAGGGAAGTTCACCCCATTGTACCTGCTATGCCTTCCAGAGCATACAGATGTTTCTGATTCTTTGCACTGTATTTCTGCCCAAGGTCACAGCTGAGTTCGGCAATAGACAGCCTATCGCCTAGATTGAAATATATCACTATCTCGTTTACCCACAAGCCGCATGCTTCATATCCTTGGCGGATGCGCCACTGCCGGTACTCCTTTCCATAGAAAGAGCTGGACCTATAGCGCCTTATCTCTGAGTCAGTGAGCGCTGTTTGGTTTCCCAGCTACTGTCCAAGCCTTGTTTTAGGAACAGTTTGTCACCTCATTCGACAACAGTTGCATCTCTGGTGAGAAAGGGCGGTTTTTGTGCTGTGCGCAGCTGCGATAAACGTCGCCCCCGGGAGTTGAGAGAACCAAAATAACCAATCTGTTTATGGGCAATCAAAGGGCCCCGTTGCAAGATTTTTTTTGTGAAATGTGGCATGGATAAGAAAGTAGGCGCTTGGTGAGGTCAGGTTCGTGGAAGTAGTCTTGGGCCACGGTCATTCCCCCACGGTTAAAGAAGGAGGAACGAACCCGCTGTTAATAGGGATGACAAGCAGGGGGGATGTTATCTCCTGGATTTGTAAGGAAATTGTTTATTTGTTGTTACTCTTCTTTCCCAGTCATATAGTTAAAACGTTTAATCTAGATTATTTTAGGAAATGTACAGCAAAAAAACCTTGTGATTTTTTAAAAACATTTATTACTAGGAATTGTGGAATTACAACGCCTGCTTCAACTTGAGGAAGCCACCTGGAACCTTCTAGAAAGGAGAGTCTACAAAATCAGGTCGCAGTAGGGTAGATTAAAATACTATACAAAATATAAAAATATAATATCGTGGGGAATACGGGTCACGTGTTTAGCCTTCAGGATAATTTCTCTCAAAGTATATTAACGTAGGTTGCTACTCTTTTTGTTGTTGTTGATTACTGGTAAAGAAAGACCCCCTGTCTGGGAACAGCTACGTTTAACTTTTCCTTTCATGGTGCAAGTTAAACACTGTACCATGAAGGATTGATGGCGGCATTTGTAATGTTGTAATGATTGATTGTGGCATTTATAATGCCCATCCCACCTCACAACGCTAATCTGGTTTACTTGAGTGACACAACGTGGACTTCCTCACGGGTACATTGATGAAATGGCGCGTCTGTGGACTATGGATCAAGTTCATGCCTAGAATTCCTTTTTGCACCTCTTCCAATTATTATCTGACAGTTGCCTATACCTGGCAAACGGTTGGTACCTCCAGGGGTTGGATACTGTTTGATTTGGCTTTGTAATCTCAGAATACATGGAGGGTCCCAGGGAGAGCCGTGCGCGAGCCGGTCTCTCCCTGGGTGTGTTCGCGCGAGGACGACTGGGCGCAGGACAGGTGGGGTTTGATTGGGAGGGAAGTTATAAATAGGTCTAGGGCAGGCGGGAAAGGAACGCGCTAGTGGGAGGCTGGAGAGGGAGGTTCTTTTGCCCTGTACCTGGGTTTCTGGGGCCTTGGACGATTCTGCGGCGGTCCGGCGTGCTGTGCAGGTCCTCTGTGAGGCGGGGCGAGAGGATTTCCTTCGCCTCGGAGTTCCTGGAGAGGCTTGTTTGGGGCTAGCCCGCCCCCTTCTCAAGGCGGCCGCAGGCGTGGTGAAGGCGGTCACGGCGTGTCTTTCTCCGCGTCCGGAGGATGACGAGGACGGAGCTGCGGCCATGCCGGCTGTTCCCCCGGTGGTAGCTGCGGGTTCAATGGAGTCCGTGGCGCCCTCCCCTGAAGTGCCGGGCGCCCACCAGCAGGTATGTTTGGCCCCCACTGGGGCTGCTGGCTTGCGAGGGGCGCCCGGCGGGAGGCGGGCCGGTCTGTTGGGAGGCGGGCCGGTCTGTTGGGAGGCTTGTGCAGAGGTCGGGAGTTTTCCGCCTCTTTCAAAGCTGGGAAGTCCTCCGTGTGTGTCAGGGTTAAGCGGGGGAGGAGCCTCGACTTGTTGAGCCTTCCCCATGTTTATAGTATTGCTCCGGCGGAGGGCGGGCGTCCTGCGCCCCTGCAGTTTGTGTCTCCAGGTGCTTCTCCTTACCTTATGTTGGATGGGCAGTGTTACCTTCTATCCCCTGCCACCCCCTTGGTGGGGGAGGCCCCCCCCATTCTTTGTCCAGTGTTGCAAGGGGGGAAGGCTCTGATTTCGGGTCTTTCTCCTCTGCCCAGTCTGGGTTGGTCCTGGCGGGGGGTGCTTCCTCTGGAGCTGGGTTGCTCTCCCGTGACCTGTCCACGCTGTCCATTCCCCCGGCCCCCCGGGCTGCGGTTATGGGGCTTGCTGGGCCTTCTTCTGGGTTTCAGCGGGCCCACTGTGCTGGTTTGGGTGGGGTGGGCTCTGGGGGGGTGCCTGCGCCATCCAGTCCGGTTGTTTTCCCAGAATTGCGTGGGGGCCCAGTGCCTTGCAGGGTGGTCTGGCGGGCGGCTTGGGCGGTGGCCAATGGGTTGTGCCTTGTCCTGGTGGGTCTTCTGTGGGCGTTCCCCTTGGCTCCAGTGGGGGTGTCACTCTCGCTGTTTCCTCGCAGTCTGGCTCGAGCGGCCCTCGTTTCCTGGTTTCGGCTCCAGCTGGTCGGCTGGTGGCTGTGTGAGAGGCTTGCGGACTGACCCTACGGCTGTTCCATGTGGGGGGGGGTCCGGGAGAGTTCTCTGGAGCGGATTTCTCTTCTGCAGCGATGAGCGCAGTGCGCAATGATGACATTAACTGGCAATATTACGATGGGGGACTTGGTGAAGGGGTTCTGCCTAGTGGCAGTACACAGTATTCGTTTTTCTGGTGATGTTTTACAGTTGGATATATATGCTGATGATTTGGGAGAGGGGGAGTTGAGGGAGCAGGACGTTGGGCTTTTGGCAGCACGGGCCCAACAGGGTGGGGTGGGGCAATTCCCTGATCCTCGTATCTTGCAGGGGTCACGTGCGGCCACGCAACAGTACGAGAGTCAGCGAGGAGTCGTCCAACTCAAGGGGATCCTGTGGTGTTTCCTCAGAAGTTATCCCAGTTGCCAAGAGGTAAGGATGGGTGGCGGTCCGTTTGGAAACAAGGGATGATTCTCCCTGCTCAGCGTACCAGATCTATTGGTACTGGTGATGGGGTTATTGAGGAGCGAGTCGCTCTAGCACCGCTGCTTGTGCGGCATGCGGAGGTGAATGCTTATTTTGAAGGGGATGTTTCCGCCAGTGGGCCTGTGCGGACAGGGGACTCAGCGACACCTATGGAGCAGGTTGCGGAGGATAGTATCCTTCCTAAGGGATTGCCTTATTCTGGAGTTGGGATGCCTTTGGGGTCTCATTTGTCTGAGAAAACTACATCTAGAGTCTGGAATGGCGGAGGATAGTATCCTTCCTAAGCGATTGGCCACAAAGGGAGAGTCTCCCTGCTACGCGTACCAGATCTATTGGTACTGGTGATGGGGTGATTGAGGAGCGAGTCGCTTGAGCACCGCTGCTGGTGCGGCAGACGGAGGTGCATGCTACTGTTGCAGGGGATGTTTCCGCCAGTGGGGCCTGTGCGGACAGGGGACTCAGCGGCACCTAAGAAGCAGGTGGCGGCGGATAGTATCCTTCCTAAGCGATTGCCTTATTCTGGTGTTGGGATGCCTTTGGGGTCTCATTTATCGGAGAAAACTAAATCCAGGATCTGGGATGGCGAGTTTGTTGATATGTTCAGGCTCCTGCATCGTGATGTGCAGGCAACGGCAGGGTCTAAGAAAGAAGACTTAGAGTTGGCTCGGCGGCCGCGAGTCCCGAAGTCTATTGAAAATTGGTCCGAGGGAGGGGTACAGGGGGCGGAGGACAGCCTTCGCACTTTGTTTCAAAGGGCTCCTACTCCTATTAGGGTTGAGGTTCTTGACTTGTGGTTGAAGGAATACCCCGATTTGGAGGCGGCCAAGTCTTTGTCCTGGGGTTCCAGGGTAGGTTTCCGGATTGGGTACCATGGTCCTCGGTTGGGTCGGTGGTCTGATAATCTGCAGTCCGCCACAGAGTGCCCCCCTGGTTGTGCAGAAGAAGTTGGAGTCTGAGCTTGCTGCCGGTAGGATAGCTGGTCCTTTTCTTCGCTGTCCTTTACCGGATCTGATAGTTTCCCGGTGGATGACGCCCTGAGGCTGGTTTGCACCGTGGGCCCTGGTGCTCTGCTGGCGAAAAAAGTGACATTCAATCGGTTTTCGCCTTCTGCCCATTCATCCTTGGGATTTTGGTCTCTTGGGTATGCACTTTGGGGGACATTTCTATGTTGACAGGGTTTTGCCGATGTGCTGTTCAGTGTCCTGTGCCCTCTTCGAGACTTTCAGTACTTTTCTGCAATGGCGTTTCACTTTCATCAGTGGCCATGTTTTGGTATGACCTTATTTGGATGCTTTCCTTTTCATTGGTGCGGGTCGGTCTGGGCAGTGTCAGTTGGCCCTAGAGATCTTTCAGGCTCTGACCGCGGAGCTGGGTGTCCCTTTGGCGCCTGATACGACCGAAGGCCCATGTACCATGTTGACCTTTTTTGGGAATTGAAATCGATACCACGGTTATGGTTGCGAGGTTGCCTGCTGGCAAGGTGCGCGAAATCTCTGATTTCATCAGGTTGGTGTTGGGCGAACGCAAATTGGAGCTCCGGAAGGTTCAGAAGTTGCTGGGGTACTTGATTTTTGCGTGCCGAGTGGCTCGTGCGGGTCGGACGTTTTGTAGGCGTCTGGGCTTGTCACTGTCAGGAGCCAGTCTTCCTCATCATCGGGTGCGCCTTACCGCACCTGTCCGTGCAGATTTGGGTATCTGGTTGAAATTTTTTGCAGGATTTCAACGGCGTGTCCTGTTTTTTTGCGGACGAGGATATTATCTGGCAGGTGCCGCTCTTCAAGGACGCTTCTGGAGCCAACGGCTTCGGCATCTTTTGGGACGGGCGTTGGTGCGCGGCTGGCTGGCCTGTTCATTGGCAGGGGCAAGGGCGCAGCATTGCTTTTTTGGAACTGTTCCCTTTGCTGGTGGCTCTGTACATCTGGGGGGATGAGTTCCGGAACAGATCTGTGTTGTTCCGCGTGGACAATATGGCGATGGTTGACCTTGTTAACAGGCAGAGTGCACGGGATTTGCGTGTGTTGAAACTGTTGCGTGCTTTCCTGTTGCGGTGTTTGCAGCTGAATATTGTATTCAAAGCTCAACATGTTCCAAGGGTCACTAATTGCATGGCTGATGCTTTATCTCGCTTTCAGTGGTCGGAATTCCGAAGATTGGCTCCTGGGGCGGATCTAGAACCGACAGCGATCCCACAGTACGTATGGGCCTTGGGGGTTTGAGAGTCCAACAGTTGGTTGAGCATTCAGTGGCTGACACCACCCGTCGGAGCTATATACTGGCTTGGAGGGATTTTTTGCGGTTTGGTGAGAACCATTTTTTCGGTCAGGCACCGGTGGGTTTTGTCTGATGAGCATTTTTTGTTGCATTTTGTTTTGCATTTGGTGGACAGATGCCTCTCCCACACGACAATTTCGGGTACGCTGGCAGGGATCTCTTTTTATGGGCAGCTTCGGTGGGGGAGGGATCCTGTTGGGGGGGTGCTGGTCAGGAAGGTTTTGAAAGGTTTGGGTAGATTGCAGGCCGGTGCCCAGAGGCTGCGGCAGCCGGTGAATTTTGATTTGCTTCAACTGATGTAATCCCAGTTGGCTGTCTGCTGTTATGACGCTTTTGAGTGTCGGAAGTTTCGCTTGTGTTTTGTGTGGTTATTTTTTGGGGCATTCCGTGCTTCTGATTTGCTGGGTTTGAGCAACAGGGCGGGTATGACTAGCGGTGAAGTGGTGCTGGAACACGTCTGGGTTCGCCTCTGGTTGCGAATGTCTAAACCAGATCAGTTGGGTAGGGGTAAGTGGGTTTTTCTTGGGGCGGAGCGGTTTCATTTCTTGTTGTCCTGTGGGGGATTGGGAGGCTTTTTTGGCGTCCCCTCATTTTACACCGGGGTAATTTTCTGTCACGCTGATGGCAGTCCGCTGGTTGTTTCGCAGTTGTTGGCTGTTCTGAGAAAGGTGCTGTTCGGTCTGGGGCGGGATCCTTCTCAATTTGGTACTCATTCCTTTCGGATTGGGGCGGCGACGGAGGCTGCCAGGTTGGGGTGGGACTGGTCCCGGATTCGCAGAATTGGCCGTTGGAGGTCGAGATGTTGTGAGAAGTCTGTAAGAAAATGACTCACCTTTGTTTTTCCTACCATTTGTTTTTCTCCTAGGTCCTTGGCACAAAAAAAAAAAAAAAAAAAAAAAAAAGACACCTGGGTGTGCACCATGGTGATCTGGAGGGAGTTCGTGCCACGCTTACAATGGACTGGGGCGAGGAATTATTCAGCCATGGAAGAAGCACGGGAAAAAAGTGAATCATTCTATGAGACTGTTTTGTAAAGACATATGCATTTATTGTTTGGCTCACCCTCATTTGCAAATTTCTGGAAGCATTTATTTTGCGGGGATGGAGTCCACCTGTCTCAATTGGGTCTTTCCTTTTATCTTTTGGAATTGCGTGATTTAATAGCTAAAGTCCTGGACATGCAATTGTGGTGTTTCCCGACCCCCTTTTTTCCTTGCCTTTGGGTGGGGCAGGAAAACTCTAAAGGTTTTCCTGGGTGGCGGTTTCTAGTGGGGGGTGGGCAGCCTGGAGCGGGTTGGTCCATCCTCAAAGGGCAGTTAAAGGAAATGAGGGGGTATTCTTCAAGAGTTAGTTGTTTCTGCTTTGGGTTAGGTTTACCTTGGTGGGGGGGGTTACTCCTAGGTAGGGATGCTTAGTCAAGCTGGAAGATTTGGATTTTATTAATTATTAAATAAATGTGTTGGAAAGATGTTTGATTTACACACCTGTCTTAAATAAAGTGGCCTTTCTTGCTCTCAAAGAGGTGGTGGACAGTGTTTTCTTGCGCGAGGAGGGTCCCAGGGAGAGCCGTGCGCGAGCCGGTCTCTCCCTGGGTGTGTTCGCGCGAGGACGACTGGGCGCAGGACAGGTGGGGTTTGATTGGGAGGGAAGTTATAAATAGGTCTAGGGCAGGCGGGAAAGGAACGCGCTAGTGGGAGGCTGGAGAGGGAGTTTCTTTTGCCCCACCCACCCTTCCCCTTTTTTCTCTAGGTTTTTTCCCCCATTTTGCAGTATTTTTTCGGCACTGCTATGGCCTTCTGGCCTTGCCACTTTAGGACAGGTGTCTTGTTCTTTTGTAGGCGGTTTCTAGTGGGGGGTGGGCAGCCTTGAGCGGGTTGGTCCATCCTCAAAGGGCAGTTAAAGGAAATGAGGGGGTATTCTTCAAGAGATAGTTGTTTCTGCTTTGGGTTAGGTTTAACCTGGTGGGGGGGGGGGGTTACTCCTAGGTAGGGATGCTTAGTCAAGCTGGAAGATTTGGATTTTATTAATTATTAAATAAATGTGTTGGAAAGATGTTTGATTTACACACCTGTCTTAAATAAAGTGGCCTTTCTTGCTCTCAAAGAGGTGGTGGACAGTGTTTTCTTGCGCGAAAAAGGATACGTGTTCCTTCTCTTTCATTGCTAGTGTCTGTTTAAGGGAAGGACGTAGGTTTTCGATTTTTTTTATTCTTATGTTATTCTTGTTTAAGTTGCCTTCCAAGTTTCTAATAGTTTTCTTTTTTCACTTTGTGCTTCCTGAATAGTGGGCTTTTGTGAAATCTATACGTAAAATAAGTAAGTCATACACAGCTCTCCACACTCTCATCCAGTTTCAGACTCAGTTGTACACTAAATGGCGCACACTCTTGTTTCACATAAGATACATAGGGCCTTATTTATGAGGACTTGCGACAGGTTTGCGCTTCCGTTGTGTCACTTTTTGTGACGCATCGGCGGCGTAAAACATGCCCCCTGTTGTGCCCTATTCACAAATTGACACATCTAAGCAGATGCGTCACTTGGTAAATCCCTGTGCTACATTATACCTGCATCAGGTCTTACGCCTCACAGCAGGCGTAAGACTGACGGAGGCCCTTTCACATTGGGCTTGCCCTATGTGAAAGGGCACATTGCTGGAGTTGCGTCACTATTGTGACACACTCCAGCAATACGTCACTTTTTCGCCTACAGATACATCAGAAATACTGACGTATCTGTAGCTCCTTGCGACATGATGGTCATACAGTAAATATGACGCACCCATCAGGTTGCAAGGAGGGCGCACTGAGAAGTGACGCATCGTTGTTTTCACGCAGCGATGCCTCACTTCTCATAAATGAGGCCCATGGGGCCTCACTACAAGGTTTCGTACTAATCCTGATTCCTTTAGTAATACGAGTCACCTGGTGAACCAAGATTGCAATATCCATGCTCACCCTGTGCATCTGTGGTGTTTCAACCAGAGAGTCCTTTTTCTAAAAGCTGATGGTGTATTTGGGTGGAATACTGTGTAAAATAAGGGATTTGGAACTCAAGACGAGGAAGTCTGTCACCCCTGATAGTTTTGTATGTCTAAGGGAACTCTCAGGGTTCCTCTTGTAATCCCCCTAAACTCTCCCGCGTCGAGTTACAGATGCCTCACCAATCATTAAGGGGTGTAGTTACCCAGGGAGAAAACGTAAAATACCTTAGGAGGCACATAGATTTTAGCATCACATGCCATTCCATGGAGAAATTCATACCACAAGATAGAACGGAGATATTTCCAGAGGGTTGTATAAGTGGGAGTTGACGTTTTCTTCATTCCAGAGGCTGTGACAAGAGGTAGTTGACATTTTTTAATATTATTCCTCCCTTTCACCACCTTCTTCTTTACAATAGCCATCCTGTCTCCTAAATGATACTTTCTGTTTTCTTTTTAATTCCCAGTTTGTTTTAGAACAAGTGAAGTACCTTTAATATATTAACAAAATAGACACAATTATGTTAGTAATACAGTTCAACTTCTTCAGATTAAGGTTGACCAAAATTTAATCCGCTGACATAACATGGAGAAGCTATCCTTTTGCATGTCTATGAAACGGATGCATTTTTTTTCAATTATACCCTTCTAGAAATTCCTCTGGTTTTACAGTAAGCGTTTATTATAAGCACAGCAAATGAAGAAGAAAGCTGCAAAAAAGACAATCTGAATGTATTTTCTCCAGGAAAACGGTGAATGTATCTTCTGGAAAACTTATTTTTGTGGGCTTCTTTTTTCACCATTAAAAACAAATCAATACATTTGCAGAAACTCAGTCTTGTAGTTTGACATGCCCGTATAATGATGTCTGGGACCAGATTTATCAATAATTTGCTCCATGCCAAATCACCAAATGTGACGAAAATGGTACAAAATGTTGGTTTGGGGTTGACTTTCCAGTGCAAAACATGTTTGCATTGGAAATTTTCCTAAAGTAATCAAAAATAGCGCTGTGTGCTGCTTATGCTGCTTGTGCTACTTTGGTATATAGGGATTTCCATGCAATCACTCGTGATTTTTGGTGGAAAGCCCTATCCACTAACATTTGTAGGCAGGGCTTGGCATGAAAAAATAGTCCACCTTGTGGCAGGCACAACGCAGGAGAAAGTTCTTTTCTGTGCAAACTTTACCCAATTTGCATGTATGCTGCACAGCATATATACAAATTAGTAATGGCTTTTAAGTTAGGCTGCGGATTAGACAGGGCGAGGTCCGTAAATCCCCGGGATATTGGCAAGAGCCAGAAGCTTAGTGAATGAAGCGTCCAGGTCGAAGGAGCAGAAGTGAGTAACTTCTGCCCTTCTGCCCTCTTAACCTGGATGCTTCATTCGTCCCACGCCCGTCTGCAATTCAGAGGATTGCCTCCTCTCCCCAATCGCCCTATCACCAATGGAGGACAAACACGATCCCGAAGCTGGCTCCAGTCCGGACTTCTAGGAGTTTGGATCGCCGTGATTCAGATCATCACCAAGCTTCCGGCTCTTGCCAATATCCCGGGAATTTATGGAACCCGCCCTGACTAATATGAAGCCCTCCTGCTCCCCACACCGGATTCTCCATTGATACAGTTAATTATCGCTTGACTAACGCCTCACCCATACTTGACTTACTCACCCTGTGGCCATGCAACCATACTGATTGGTCCCTCTCTGCTGGACCTTTAGGCCGCCCGCATGACCTGTTGTATGCTTACTTCAGCACTATTTTTGAAATTAGTGACCATTGTCCTGATGATGACCTGAAATCAATCAGGTTGAAATGCCGTTGACTACCCAGCACAGAACTTTGGCGCTGGTCAATTTATTTAGCCCAAATCGAAACTACCGATTGTATATATTTGTATTGTATTATTGACCACATTGTTATTTGTGCTTACTCATGTGGTACGGTCACCATATATTGAATTGTACTGTAGTGCTGTTACAGATACCTAAAAATAATACTTGTTTCGCTTTACCTTTCCCATTGTGATCTCCCTTCTTTTTCTCCCACGCATTGTGATGTACACTACTATTTTAATAGCTCTTTTCAAATGATTTCCAGGTGAGACATTACATAACTGCGCACAGTTTCTGGTAAAAATTTACTGCAAATGTGCCATTCGTAGAAAAAAAAATTCGGTGCCAGGAACAACATGAAGAGCAGAGTGCGAGCAGCTGTTGTTCATGTCGCTTTTGGTTTTTTTGCACGATTTTCTGAGGCAAAAATGGACATGGGGATGAATTTAAAACTAAAATACTGCACCAAATGCCAATTATTTTCTTTCTGTTTAATTACGTATAATTTGCTATTGCTTCTGATATTGCACGTAATTACTCCAAAGCAAATTAAGGGCCAGATGTAGGTAAAACTTATTTACCGATTCTTAATTACCGAATTTTACCGATTCGGTAATTAAGAATCGGTAAATAAGAAGTGGGGGTATGTAGGAACATCCAGATGTTCCATTTACCGAATCGTTAAGAATCGGTATTTACCGATTCGGTAAATACCGACCAGTAATGCTCCATTCATTCCTATGGGCTTTGAAGCCCATAGGAATGAATGGGGCATTACCGGTCGGTATTTACCGATTCGGTAAATACCGATTTTGACAAGGGTGCAGGGGGTGTCACTTTGACACCCTCTAGCACCCCCACAAAAGGTTCGGGGGCCATATGGCAGGCATACCTGCCCTAAGGGCAGGTCTGCCTGTCATATGGCACAGGTGTGCATGCACACATGTGCATGCACACCTGAATCGGTATTTTAACATCAAATACAATTTGATGGTAAAATACCGATTTTGTAGGCCTTGTGGGACTCAGAAGAGTCCCACCTACATATCAATTTTACCGATTCGGTAAATATACCGGTCGGTAAATTTACCGACCGGTATATTTACCGAATCGGTAAAATTACCGATTTTCCCTGTTTACCTGCCCCTACATATCAAATGCCAAATACCGGTCGGTAACGGCCGAATTCGGCCGTTACCGACCGGTAAAACCCTACCTACATCTGGCCCTAGATGTATTTTGCACATTCCTAGTGATAAAGTGAGAGACCCTGACATTGCAATAAAAAAGAAAAGCAAATGCATGAATTAGCCTTACCAAGGTGGTAGAATAAAAGTTATAAAGAGTGGGACTTAGTGGCTTTATTATAGCATCAATGCAACAGTTTTCATTGCGCCCTCCTTGCGATACAATGGATGCGCCCTATTTACTGTATGGCGCTCCATGTTGCAAGGAGTGACAGATGCCAGTTCCCCTCCCCGTCTCCCAGCTATTCAGCCCTCCCCAACCCCTATTTAATGGCAGCTGCTGCACGGCCGCACACTGGGCGTGCCGCTTCCTAGCTGAAGGAGCGCCAAAGGCAAGCCCATTTGTGCCCGACTACAACCTGAACGGGACTAGCGCCAGGAACCCTGGACCTCCGCATCGCCAATGCTACAATGCAGCGGTACTCCACACACTCAACCCAGGTCGCAACAACAACTGCAAGCTAACCTCACCAGCCAACACCCACGGACCCTAAAGCTGTCACTTTGGCGGTACACCTGCAGCACCACCACGACCACAGATCCAGCACCACCCACCCGCAACAACACAAGTAAAGACCCTGCAATGCATCCTCCTCAACATTCAATCCCTCCACAAACAAGCCACCGAAATATGGGACCTCCTCAACAGCACCACCCTGGACGTTGCATTCCTCACCGAAGCCTGGACCAACACCATCTCGGGACCGGACATCACCATCGCCATTCCCTAAGGATACAAAATCTCCTGGAAGAACTGCCCCACCTGCCCTGGAGGAGGAATCGCCATCGTCCACAAATCCACCCTACGGCTGAGCACATTCCGAGACAAGCCCACAGAGCTGATGGAACACCCACACTTCAAGATACAGGCCAGCCCTACCACCACCCTCTGAGGAACCCTCATCTACTGAACCCCGTGCCCCGCGGACCATCCACCAACTCCATCTTGGACATCATATCCCCTCAGGCCATCGCGTCCACCAACTACACCTTACTGGGAGACCTCAACTTTCAACTCCACAACCAACTAGACCCCAACACCACATCCCTCCTGGACAACCTCCACAACATTGAACTCCACCAGATTGTGACCGAACCCACACAGTCAGCTGGACACACCCTCAACCTCCTCTTCACAACAGGAAACTCCATCCCTTTCAGCCACACCCGTGAACTCCCATGGACAGACCATCGATGCATCCATTTCACCTTCAGAACACCGAACCTCCACAGACCTCAGCACCTGCTCCCACGAAGAAACTGGACCAAAATCACAGACGACCAACTCACTGCCTCACTCTGCAACTACAGCCCAACCATTGCAGAAGACAACGACCCCAACACCGCAGCCCGAACTCTGCACGAATGGATCTCCAACAGTGCCAACACCAGAGCCCCCCCCCAAGAAAAACAACAACACACACGCCAAGAAAGCCAGATCGTTTACCACCAAACTTCAAAAGTCCAGACACACATGCCGCTGCCTCAAAAAGGCTTGGAGGAACTCGAAATCCATAGAAGCCCACAACAACTTCAGAGCCGCTACCAACGCCCACCACCAACTCATCAGCAATACGAGAAAAACAGAGATCAATTACAGAATCTTCACACATGCGCACAACAGCAAAGAGCTCTTCAGCATCATGAAGGATTTTTCCCAACCCACCAGCGAGTCTATGGACATCCCTCCATCACAAGACCTCTGCGACAAACTCAGCTCCTTCTTCCACCACAGAATCAAGAACATTTACAACAACTTTGACGAAGACAGCCAACACACTGAACCCTCACCAACCACCCGACACCTTGATGCCAATGATTGACAGCTGGACAGCCCTCACCACTGAAGACACACTGAGGACAATGATGTCAATCCACTCCGGGGCCCCCATGGACCCCTGCCCCACCACATCTTCAACAGACCCGCTGACACCATTGCACCCATGCTTCGCCACACCATCAACCGCTCCCTAGCGAACGCCTCCTTCCCCGATGACTGGAAGCATACCAAGATCAACCCCCTCCTGAAGAAACCCTCAGTGGACCCCACCGACCTCAAAAACTACAGACCCATCTCCCTGCTCCCGTTCCCAGCGAAAGATATCGAGAAAGCCATCAACAGCCAACTCGCCACCTTCATCGAAAGGCACAACATCCTCAACTCCTCCCAATCCGGCTTCAGAAAAAAACCTCAGCACAGAGACCACTCTCCTCGCCGCTACAGAAGACATATGCTCCCTCCTAGACAGAGGAGAAACAGTAGCCCTCATCCTCCTCGGCCTTCGTCACAGTCTCTCACCGCACCCTAACATGCAGACTTCGCGACGCAGGGATCGGGGACAAGGCCCTCAACTGGATCCACTCTTTCCTCTCTGGCAGAACGCTGAGGGTCAGCCTCCCTCCCTTCCTCTTGGACCTTACGCCAACAACCTGTAGAGCGGAACACAATTTTCAAGAAGGCATGGAAGCAGTCGCCAAATGGATGAAAAGCAGCTGCCTACAATTCAACACTGACAAAACAGAAGTACTCATCATGGGCCCACACCCCGACCTCTGGAACTACACCTGGTGGCCCCCTGCTCTCGGAAGCCTACCTACCCCCACAGACCACGCATGCAACCTCAGAATCATCCTGGACTCTAAAATCAAAATGGACTGCCAGATCAACTCCGTCGCATCCTCCAGCTTCCACTCCCTCCGCCTCCTACGCAAGATCTTCAAATGGATCCCCCCGAGCAAGAAAGACCATCACTCATGCCCTCATCACCAGCAAACTTGACTATAGCAATGCACTCTACGCCAGAATGAACAAAACCCTCACCCGCAAGCTACAAAACATCCAGAACGCCGCCGCAAGACTGGTCCTCAACCTGCCAAAACACTGCCACATCTCCCAGCACCTGCGCACACTCCACTGGCTCCCTTTCGAGGCTAGAATCACCTTCAAGATTCTCATCCATGCACACAAAGCCCTCCACAACACCGGACCAGCATACCTCAAGAGCTGACTCGAATGCCCAGCTTTCCTACGCCGTGGTCCCCCGCGCCAGGAAATCCAGATCGGGAGGCTGCTCCTTCTCCTTCCTCGCGCCCAGAGCCTGGAACGCCCTACCGCTCCACCTCAGACAGACGACATCACCCCCCATTTTCACGAGAAACCTCAAAACCTGGGTCTTCGATAGACCTCCTCCTTGATGTACTGAAACCTGCACCTCCCCCCTCCCCAGCGTCTTAAGACCCTTAGGGGTGAGTATTCGCGCTCAACATAACCATTATTGATTTGATTTGATTGATTAATTGAATGCTTGAGGAATCCTCATTTATCTGTTGGCGCAAAAGTCATGTATTGCTGGAGTTGTGACGTAAGCATGACGCAACTCCAACCCTGCAGGAGGCAGGTCCATACACATAGCACTGCGCCACCCTTATGCCTGTTATGATACAGGCGTAAGGTTTTGACGGAGTGGCAGCCTAGAAGTGGCACAATGAAATCGGATAGATTTCACCGCACCACTCCTATGAGGCTTTGTTGCGTGGGAATGCCCACCCTGCATACATTATACCTGATGCAGGTATAATGAGGCTTAGGGCTTGTAAATGTGGTGCGACATGGAGCATTGTTCATGCCACTGCTGCATCATGAAAAGTGATGCAACAGCGGCACAAAAGTGTCGCAAGGGGCTCATAGATTAGCCCCGACGTGATGATTGCTGTAGGCTCCCACAGAGGAAAGGCTGTGGATTGATGAGTGGCAATGGAGACCACCTGTGTATGATCTTGAGGAAAATATTGTAGTGAGGTTTGAGGACTGCATCTCATCCCCAGTTCTACTGAACAAAGAAGCTTTGTGGAATTGAAGACAGCGCTGAAAGCTACAGGGAAATCAACAAAGAATTTGCACATCAGTTTTCATGGGGAGGTTATCCAGTCCAGGTACCAGCACAGATTCCACATGTGGGGAAGATGGAAATGTGCATATGCAGAGTTCAGAAGATTAGTAGATCCTAAAAATTTAAATAGTTCTCTATTAATCACTCACTCATGTTATAGTGTGACCCATTAGATTCCATGGGCCATGTTATGTAACGGATGCACTGTGTCTGTTTGTACCATGGTGTACCTTTAAATAGGCGTGCTGGACGCAGATTGGGACAGGGCACCTTACTGCAAAGTAATGCTCTGCACTCAGGGCAGCTGCAAACTCACACTGCCCTTAAGGCAGAGCATTACTGAAAGCTGGACCCCTTGTTGGTTGCAGCTGGTTTGTCTTTCTCTGTGCATGTGGCAACCTGTCTGCACTTCAAAGAGGGGACGGAGATCCCCTTGCAGGTGGGTGCAGAGAGTGACTGCAACTGCCTGCAGGAGGGTGTCTCAGGTGTCCAGGGGCCCACTTTCTCCACTCTCGATGGATGTCATCATGGGGCGCTCTTACTGGGTGCCACCTTCTTGCAATGCACACTCAGTGCACCTTCTTGCCCATGTCCAAAATGTGGTGCGGGTGCACGGGAAAGATGTTTCCCTCATTTGCATGGGACCACATCCCCAAGCAAATGAGGGAACAACCCCTTAAATTTGTAATGGTGCTACATGTGCACCAGCACTATTGTTATTACAGAAGAGGTGCACATGTTTGCAATCTCTTTTTTAATACTGCAATGTCCCAGAGGCACAAAAAACAGGCACAGTGGCCCGCTGTGCACAAATAGTCTGTGTGTAATCCTGCCCCATGTGTCCAAACATGAACATGGACTATCCACACCTTATCAGGAAAACTACAGACTAGCTTGTATTTTAAGACCTTTGTAAATCTCTTTTAAACAGGTTTAGTCCTCTAATTCTTGATTTACAGTAACATTTACTACTTATATTTATGAACAGGTAGATAAGCCGTTCCACAGTAACCAAAAATATCACTTAAAGCTCATTGGTAAGCTGACATGTTTTTCCTTTTATACTAGGTCGTTTTACTCTTCACACCCATAGTAGATAATGGTTTAGATGCTACAGATACGTTCTATCAAATGCACTGTCCTGTTTTTCCTAAATGGATAGCCCATGCCAGTTTGCGTGCTTTTTCCCAAACTGAAAGCATGAAATTTAGCATAGTGCAGTGCCAGCGTTCAATCTGGAATGTACCCATATTTTATATCACCTTAAACCAAGGTAATTATTATTTTAACATTGTATTTGTGAGGCCTCTGATTTCAAAAGCATGTTGTAAGTGCATGTTGGCCAGCAATGCCTATCTGCAGATGTGTTCCCCGTTCTGTATATTGCACCAATGATTGCTTTGATCACAATGAAATATGATATAATGTGGCTTCATCCTTTACCTACTTATAAAACCCACCAATGCATCATATCTTTTTTCTATAAAGATTTACCATTAATGGTATAACATGAAATGTGACTAAAAGGCAAGCCTTGGTTATGGCCTGTCACTTCCTTGTGAATTGATGAGACGCCAGCTCTTCAGCCCATGCGAGGACTTTCCCCCTAAAACAGCATAAAATATATTTATCATTTGTGGAGCAAAGATCTGTGATTATTCTGAAAGAGGTATAGTGAAACAGGCCACTTCCCACGTGACATAGACGTAATGGCTTTTGATTACTTTTCAAACAGTGGGGCATATTTACAAGCCCCTTGCGCCGCTTTTGCGCCGCCGTTGCGTCACTTTTATGGCGCAGCGGCGGTGCAAAAGATGCGCCACGGAGCGGGGTATTTACAACGTGACGCATCTGGGAGATGATTCACGTTGTAAAGCTCTGCGCCAGAAGGAGGCATTCCTGCGCAGAGGGGGGGGCGTTCCGGCGCAGGAACGCCTCCTGAAATGGCTGAGTGAAATCTACAAGATTTCACTCAGACATTTTGGTGCCCATGCTGCGTCAAAACCCTGCGCCTGCTTGAAGTAGGCGTAAAGATTGATGCAGCATTGGAATAAGAGGGCCCACCGAGCATAGCTGGAGCTGCGTCGTGCTTTCGACGCAACTCCAGCAATGCAACACTTTTACGGCACAGATGCGTGACGCATCTGTGCCGTTTTTGCCCCATGGTGCTCCGCATTGTAAATGCAGGGCAACCATGTTGGCGTAGGCATGACGCACAATAGGTGGCGCATCCCTGCTGATATGCAGAGATGCGCCACTTATTGTAAATATGCCCCAGTGTCTTTTTCCCAGAAATCATTTTCACTCTCAAAGGTGTCAGGATTATCATTTTTGGCAAGGTAATTGACCTTTATCATACATTTATATTAGACCTCTCTATAACTGCATGCACAATACCTGGAAGTGGCCTGATGTATCATGGTTACATATCACATAGGTTCAATATTAAGGGCCTGCATACTGGTTTGGTGGTGTGGGATTGGTCCTCCATGCCACCGCTGTGCTCTCACAATGACCAAACTCGACTGACAGCCACCCACCAGATTACTAATTTACTTGTGGTCTGGCAGGGTCCTTTGTCAGTCTCACGGCAGTGCCTATTAGAAGGGCACTGCAATGGTAGCGCCAAAGCCCGTTCCCGCAGTCCATGGAGTGAGGGAAAGAGGGTCATGCACACAGGGGGGCACACCATGGGCCCCCCTGCATGCATCCCCTGACCCATCCCTGTAGGGTTCTCTGAGGTTTCTCATTGCCAGCATTTTCATGGAATGAGCACTGTCATGAGAGCCCTGGTGGTAAGGGAACCCGTAATATGCTTGGCTGTTACTGCCAAGAATATTGCGGCCTCAGACCACCGCTCCACCACCAGGGATCATGGTAACCCGGTGATTGCGGCGCTACCACAGTGGTCCAAGCACCGGAGTCATAATAGGGTGGATGGACCGCCTGTGCGGAGGGAGCTGCACCACCACCACTGCACCATCATGAGTTTGGCGGTCCATGGGCTGCCAACATTATAATTAGGCCCTGTGCTTTCTTACCTTCTGGGCAAAGTTTAAATTTTGGGACATGCAGTGACTGTTAGCAAGCCGAATATTGGGTTGAAGAAGTTAAAAGCTTGTTGATAAGTGGTTCCCTACTAAGGCTTTTCTTGAGAATCTTTTGAGTGTTGCAGAGAGTTGCATTTTCAAATACATACATCTATGAACTGTGATCCTCTATCACTTTGCACTCATGAAACTAATGGTGCCATCAATAGTGGCTTTAAATGCACTCCAAGCGTTTTTGCTGCTGTATTGTAGTTTTTCTCTTGACCTTAAAGTAACATCAAAATGTCTGAGTCTACAAATGCTCTTTATCCATATAAAACATCAGTACATTTCTATCTTTGTTCAGCATGTGGGTTTGCAAGCTTCTGAAATTCTTCACCCAGGGGTGTGACATTTGAAAAATATCTACTTGTCTGAGGACAAGATAAAGCTGAAAGCTACTTGACTTGTAAAAAATCCACTAGCCCATTTTACTGCCATACAGTTAGAAGACAAATTATGGTAGCATTGTAATTATGCCAGAGCTTTTATAATATGCTGCTTGATTATGGGCCCACCACAGGTGCCGAAAAAACACACACTAAGACAATTACATTACATGAAGACTGTGAGCCTGATTTAGGGTTTAGAGGACGGGTTACTGCATTGCAAACGTGACACCTTATTACAAGTGCATTATAATGTGCTTGTAATAAGATAGACATACTCCAATTCAGGCCCTGAGTTCTCAGAGTAACAAAACTCCACGAATCAGTTAAGTTTCCTAATGAATCATTGACTTAAACAGTTGTGACATTTGAGTCACAAGTGCCCTAATCTATCTGCTGCCACTATCTAAAGCTGCAGGAACTTTTCAGAGAGTTTGTCTGTTTGTGGCATGTTTGTGGACAGCTAAAACACGTTATCTATGAGGAGACGGAACACCAATGCGGACTATGCTTAATGGAATTTGTTTTGAAATTTCTGATAGCCTACAGTCCGAAAGAAGTTCTGTAAACAGACCGACTTGTGGTGTATGCTGGTGCTCAAAGAAATTTGCTTTGTTTTAGGATTTGCCATTTGATGATAAAAGTGGGTGGCTTTTTGTATTTTTCATGCGTTACATGCATGGACATTCAATAAACATTTGATCAACCAGATTTCTGCTCTCCTTGATGGAATTGGATGGGAGGCTTTGCATTTGTCTTAGAAGATCACAGAGGCAGATGAGACCCCCTCAACTTTGGATTAAATTTGGGAACTGGGAAGCGGATGAAGCAAATCCATGTTTCTTAAGATGAGATCCTGTTGAATCAGAAACATATGATACATATGGCAGGCCAGCTGAAATCTGGAATTGGGGTTTTTGCTGGGTGTTCACGGAGGAAGCTGAGGCCTCCATCAATCTTTTGGTGCACCAATGTTATGAAGTTATTAGTGCCTTTTTATTTTTCTCACTTTGTTCAAAAATATTTTAATTTTGCTCATGCTTTCTTTAATAAGCATAATGGTTGACATAAGTGTTTGGCTTTTTATATAGTTTATTTGAGCTTATTTGGAGGGACATTTTCCTAAAACATTTTCCTATTCATCTTTTTGTATTTTAAATCTGTCGTGCCTGTTTTTCAAAGTTTTTTTCTGTGAGTGTACGATTCTCCTGCTGACTTGCACTTTTTTCCTCTGAATTTCCGAAAGTGAGTAACACTTGTGCAAAAAGGTATCCATTTGGCTAGCACATTAATTGCTCTTTGTTGGTGTTTGCTTACTGACAATGGCATATTTTCAATACATTATGGCTCATTATAAATAATGTTGATACCTTGCAGTAAAAGTAAGACAATAGGTATAATTTTTGTGGGCTGATATTTCTCCCTCTTATTTGCCTTTTGTTCTCACTGATTTGTTGATTTGTGTGCATTCTTTCTCTTTAATTAAATGTACCTACACTTCACGTCATCAGCATCAGTATCATGAAATGTGATCCTCCTTCTAAGGGCGTGATTCTGATGCGGGTTGGAAAGCTTCCCGACCGAATCGGTTTGGAAATGGTTTCTGACCCACCGGGATCGGGAGAGTCTGACCGACGGAGTACGATGCATCCGGTTGCTTCCAGATACGATTTGGTTGGACTCCCAGTGACTTCAATGGGAGAATATGTTCCTAACCACATCATAATTGGGCCCTGGGTCGGGAAAACACGTTCCCGAACTGATTTGGAAGGAGCAAATGCCATTAGGAGGTCTTCCTAACCGCATCAGAATCAGGTCATAGGTGGAAATGCTTTCCTACCCGCATCAGAATCAGGCTCTAAGTTGGAAGTTATTCCTCGTAGTAGTTGTCTTCTTTGTGAGATCTAGAAAGATCACAACATGTCACTATTGCCTCTGGTGGACTTTCTCATGACACTCAAATTGGTTCACATGCTAGTGATAATGTGGACTTTATGATATTGGCCACAGAGAAAAGAATAAACCTTCTGCTGTGAACTCCAATCAGGGAAGCAGTATTTTGTGTTCTCTCTTGAAAGTTGTGCTTCATTCTTAGTCATGTTCGTAGTAGTTCATGGTTGAATTTGATTGAATTTCAGTTCTCTTTACATTTGAAGCATTTCAATAGTAAAGAAAAAATTGCAATTATTAAACACTTGCCCAACAAGTTAAATGCATTATCATTTGATGAGAAAGTACAGCCACCCACAGCTGTATTGATACCAGCCCTCACAACACCACTCGCAACTGTGACCCATTCAAAGCCCTCCTCCAACTACAAGCCATTTATCCCACCCCATTCAGTTCCAAAGTGTGCCACCTTTCCCACTCATATCACCTCGTATCCTAGCCACTCAACCCAAAATATTACACTTCCTGGCCCCTCGTGGCAACGACAACATTGTTCAGCTGTGCCAACTACAGTACCAGCCACTCAAAACACCATCCACGTCATACGCTCAGAACACCCTTTACCTGCCCACTCAGGATTCACCATCACTGTCAATTGCCCTGTAGCCCAGGATAGTCAAAAGAGCACTTACAATCAACTATATGCAGCTCCATTAGCTCTTAAGACACAACATGACAGGGTTCTAGTTAGCACCCACACCATAAAACACAGTCATTTTCAATGTCAGTCACAAAACTAAATCACGGCCGCTCATTATACTTGAGGCCCAAAGCCACATACAGCATTTATTCAACACTCCATTCACACACATCCACTAACCGTCGCTTTCATACACTCTCTAAAATTACCAGGGAGCCACATCATGTATATTTCTACCCATGCTTTGTCTCTCACTGATCTGCTGATTCCAGTTCACTGTGCAACTTTTCAATTGCAACCTTGTGGAAAAGTAAATTTTGCCATGTTCTGTGTCCCTACGCGTCCTCCATCATATGTTATGTGTGCATGATTAATATGCATATGTATTCCCCATGTTCGATTAAAGACGCAATTACAGTTGTGTCCATCTCTAGTATGTCAGTTTCCAGTTCTCGTGAATACTACGAATATCAGGCCTCTTTAAAGTTACATTGCCACGTTTCTCAGTGTGCACGTTATTCCATTGTAAAGTTCCCGTTTCTAGGCCTCAAAAGGGCCTGGACACCAGATTCAGCTTCTGTCTCCTGAGCCTCGCTGAGGAGCGATACAGCCCCCACCTGTGTTCCTGACCCTTCACTTACTTCCTGCCTTGCAGTGCCCGGTTCAGCCTGGCTCTGCCTCTGAGTCTGCCAAGAGTATGTTATGATTCCAGTTATCAGTTAGTCCTCCTTCTCTGCATTCCTAAAGCTACTGAACTGCATCAATAGTTTCCGTCATTGTCTAGCCTTTACGTCTCCATGTAAGAGAAATACTGTATTAATGATCATTTAATATTCTTCATCACGCACTACATGTAGAATAATGCATGCTCCAGTCTTAGAGTCTGTTCGCCTTTACCCCGATAACTTTTGGATTCTATCAACATGTTCTCTAAACATCAGATACTAGATACTGCTTAGGTACATGTCGCCCTGACTCTCCAGACTTCAGTCTCTGCTCCTAGCACAGAGTTCGTAGCCCCCAGTTTCTTCTAGTAACACGTCATTGCCAGTTTGCGCGCACCATTAGGTCAGAGGTCCCGGCTCCTTAGGTAGCCCCCTCCATGTTTCATGAAATATTCTGTTTCATGAAATATTCTGTTACGTTTGCATTACATGTCTATGTATACGCCTCTTGTTACACCTACTTTCACCCTTATCTTTCGCGACTGCTATTGACCACACCCACTGCTCCGCCTATCATATGTATTGTAATGCAACTGTTTTAGTATATATGTTCGTGTATTGTTATTAAATATTAGCGCGCTCATCCCAGATCCTGCCCGGCAGCTGTCGGGGCCCCCCTGTCAGGCTCTGCCATCCTATTCCTATGCAGGTTGTCCTGTTCCTGTCCTTTATGCTGTAATAAACCTGCAAAACTCCTACTACCTCGAATCTTGACTCTTATTTATTGAGCTATCTGTTATTCATTTATCCATTCAAAAATAGAGGTATTATTTATTTATTTACCACATAATGGCGCCCGAATAGGGACTTGCCCTTTCCCCACGCGTCGGTGAAGCCACGCCGGCCCCCTGACCCTCTGCAGTCGTGACGGAACTCTTCTGCGCACCGGCAGATATTTCTGCTTCAAGTATCCCTCAGGCCCACGGAGGAGACGGAGGTGGCGGTCCAGCATCCAGACGAGGCGGTGGAGGAATGCGGCGAGTCCCGACCAGAGCCCAAGCCGAGAGTCCAAGGTCCGAGGTATCCGGAGGCCCACCCGTAACAGAAGTCCGAAGTTCGTCCGTCCGGCGTCGAAGCAGTCCAGTCCAGTCCGAGGCCTTCCGTTCTTGCTGCCCGGTGAGTACCGTTGCTGGGGTAGTATCTAGACAGGGTCAATCTAAATTGTCTCTGGTCCGATGGGTCTGGGTACGCAGATCTGAAACGAAGTGTTCACCTAGGTGGATACGGGTCTTGATGCGTCCCTTTATGGGACCGGTATGTTCCGTGCTGTTTCAGCAGCGCATCGAGTAATTCTAGTCTGTTCCGTTCTCGAGAAATTCATGTGTTTCTGTTCTCAGTGTTCCAGGTAGTATTCTGTCCGAACTGTTGCTTCATAATGTTATTCAATGTATTTTCAATGTCGTGGTATGCCTGAATTGTTTTCTCAATTGTTATTGTTCCTCGTGTATTGTATTGTGTTCAGATTCAAGTTTGCAATGTCCCTCTTTTCGAGATTACGTCAGTTAAAAACTAGAAAGGGTCTGCTAGAAGAAGCAGTTCCTGTCCCGCCTAGGGACAGTCCAGGTCATTTTATGTATCAAAAGCATGGCATAAGTGCCATACTATATCTAGATTTATGGGTAGAGTATACCAAACAGTTAGAAGAAAAGTATAGATGGCCCGTATCGGGTACATGGGATGCCGAGTGCATCATGAGAGTAGAAGAAGCATTATGGAAAAAGAAAGTCTTATTGCCCGCAGGCATATACGAGAAACTCAAGGAAAAAGAATGGGAGGTGGGAGAGAAAAAGATCGATTGGGCAGTTCTAGAAGCTGAAGATAAGGCACGAGTACCAGGTACCGGTCTTGGAGATAAATGTAAAGAATTACCTGAACTGTTAATACAAGTTTTGCCCAGACTATTAGCAACTAAAAAGGAAGACTGGGATGCAATCTCAGCATGTAAACAGAAACAAGACGAAGACACTAGTGATTTTTACTCTAGATTTGAAAAATGTTTTATTATAAACAGTGGCCTCAAAACGAGTAGTGAATCATACCCTCATCTCTTTGTTACTAAACTAGTCGAGAATTCAAGTCCACAAGTTAAGAATCGAGTTTTGAAAGTCGAAAGTACCTGGCAAGCTAATACCCCATTCCAGATGTTACAGATGCTTCAATATCACCAGAATAGAATCAGAGAAGAGCAAGATCACGAGAGAAAACGTATGAAAGACACGAAAATGAAAGTACTAGTTGCACAATCTGTTCCTCAAGACAGTCAGAAGAGGGGTCCGAATCAAGCCAGTCATCCTGCAGCTCCCGTTAAAGGAAACTGCAATTATTGTAAACAGCCAGGTCATTTTATAAACGAGTGTGCAGTTCTGAAACACAACATAGCTACCGGTAAGACTAAAGAAAGACCACGTCCGCCTAGACAAGAACAAGTTACACAGACTCCTCAGTCACAGAATGCACAACAGACAGTTACTGTACCGCAGCCTATCGCTGCAACACAGCATGTTACACAGCAGATGTACCAGTATGCGCAGTCCGAGTATCCAGAGTATCAGCCATATTCATGAAACAGCCTAGAGAGGGAGGTAGGCTTGCCTCTCATCGAGATACCTGTAGATCAAGAAGGTCCCTATGTCCACAGTCAAGTATTAGGGAAAGACAGAAAGTTTCTGATTGATACAGGGGCAAGTAGGACCACTATAAGTCACGCCGAAGTTCCAGGGGCTCCGCTCTCAGGCTCTAGAAATGTTTCCCTTGGATTTTCAGGAAAACCTATTGTAAATGAAATATCAAAGCCAGTTACTCTAGAAGTAGGTCCACTGTCCCGCACTACTGATCTGTTACTTACTAAGTCATGTCCAGAGAATCTATTAGGCATTAAAACACTGAAAGAATTAGGTGCAGTTATATGCTGTTCCCCAGAGGGAATACGATTGTTCCTACGTGACTTCAAGGGTCACTATGTATTACGAGATTTTGATCCAAGATTGTCTAATGTTCCGCAGCATCTATGGGCGCAAGGTCCAACTGATGTTGGCTTTATGCAAATCACACCCCATCGTGTGACTCTCAAGCCAGGTGTAGTGTTACCACGAATCAGGCAGTACAGACTGCCACCTGAGGCTGTAGCAGCCTTATCCAAAATTATTGACGAGCTCAAGGCTCAAGGAGTAGTGGTAGAAACTGACTCCAATGTATGTAATTCTCCGATCATTCCTGTCATGAAACGTACTGATCCAAATGCACCCCCAGTATATCGATTAGTGATTGATCTCCGAGAGCTTAACAAATGTATTATTCCCCAGTACCCAGTTGTCCCAGATATCTCTTCCCTATTGACAGCCATTGATTCCGAAGCCTCATTTTTTACGGTCATAGACCTCAAGAACGCATTTTTCAGTGTCCCCATTCATCCAGACAGCCAGTTCCTTTTCGGTTTTTGTTTAAATGGAAGGAGCTATATGTTCACGCGCGCTCCTCAAGGTTTCACAGAAAGTCCTAGTATTTACAGTCAAGCACTCAAGAGACAACTAGACAACATTCACATGCCAACTGACACTGCCCTGCTCCAGTATGTCGATGATCTACTGATCACAGCCCGTTCTGAACGTGCTTGCGAGCAAGCCTCACTTACAGTCTTGTATTTCCTAGCCGAGATGGGGCACAAGGTGTCCCCTTCTAAGCTTCAATTCTGTGTCCAGCAAGTGATCTATTTAGGCCACTTACTGTCCAAGTGGGGTAGGCAGTTGACACCAGACCGTATCCAGTTAATAGCGAGTCTTCCTCAGCCCAAGACCCAGAAGGAGGTACGTGCTTTTATCGGCCTTACTTCTTATTGCAGACAATGGATTCCTCAGTATGCATTTCTAGCTAAACCACTGATACAGTTAACGACACAGGAGGCAGCCGTATCGACTGTCCTCCCTTGGACATCTGAACATGCACTTAGTTTCAATGAGTTAAAGAAAGCCCTATGTCAAGCCCCAGTTCTAGCAACACCGAACTACAGTAAGCCTTTTACACTTTTCGTCACAGAACGCGAAGGTACAGCATTATCTGTTCTCACACAAGATCAAGCAGGACAATACAAGCCCTGTGCTTATTTTTCGAGCACATTAGATCCTGTAGCCCAGGCTCTGCCTGCGTGCCTCAAGTCAGTTGCAGCCACAGCACTAGCTATCAGACAAAGTGATTCCATAGTGTTAGGACACTCCCTGACAGTACAAGTTCCACACTCTGTGGAAGTTCTTTTAAACCGAACACAAACTCAGCACTTGACGATTGCACGTTTAACAGGTTATGAATTGACACTGTTTCAGCCACACATAGAAATCAGACGCTGCAACGTCCTAAACCCTGCTACATTGTTACCATCAGCTACTTTGAATCCTGCCACACACGACTGTGTGGAAGTTGTTAACATCATGACAAAGCCAAGACAAGATCTGACAGATATTCCATTACCAGATCCAGACCTGACACTTTATGTGGATGGTTCATGTATGAGAACAAGTACAGGAGAACTAGTAGCCGCGTATGCAGTGACTACTGACACTGAAGTTATTGAAACACACCGTATTGACACCCTGTCTGCTCAAGCAGCAGAGCTAGTTGCTCTGACACAAGCCTGCATACACGCTAAAAACCTGAAAGTTAATGTTTACACAGATTCACGTTACGCATTTGGAGTCGTACACGACTTTGGAGTGCTCTGGCAGGAGAGAGGTTTCATGACTTCTCATGGAACCAAGATTCAGCATGGTCTCCTTATTCAAGCTCTGTTAGATGCCATACATTTACCGACATCTATTGCCATCATGAAGTGCAAAGCACATACGAAAGTTACTGACATTATTTCTCAAGGTAATGATCTAGCAGATCGCACAGCCAAGCTTACAGCACAGACTCCAGACATTCCAGTTAATAAGACACCGACACACACTCCAGATCCGACTACATGTATGACAGTTAAGGACCCTACTCAAGATGTCATAGATATCCAGTTACATGCTACTCCCGATGAAATCAAGAAATGGTCCGAACAAGGAGGGGTCCAGACAGATCAAGGATGGTTAACGAAGGGTAGAGCCACATGGTTTCTCCCCGACTCTATGGTTCAAGTCATTATTAATACCGCACATAGTCCAGCACATTTAGGAGAAAAAGCTATGTTAGACAGTATCCAGAACATTTGGTTCAACAAGCATTTACGAGCTGCAGCCAAGCAGAAAGTCCGTACCTGTATGATATGTTGCCAGTTTAATCCAGGTAAAAGTGTCCCGGTGGAACAAGGTGGTTTCCAACCTCCTGACCACCCTTTTGAAGTCCTCCAAATGGATTATATTCAGATGGAGCGATGTCGAGGTTTCAAGTATGTCCTTGTAGTTGTATGCGCTTTGTCCAGGTGGACGGAGGCATATCCAGTTCCAGATTACACAGCCACGACTACTGCCAAGCAGTTGGTTTGTGAGTTCTTCCCCCGTTATGGACTCCCTAGAGTCGTATATTCTGACAACGGCCAGCCATTCTCATCCGAGCTAATGAAACACGTTTCCCTTTTGTTAGGGTACCAGTGGAAGTTCCATTGTGTACGCCATCCTGAAGCAGCTGGTCTCGTAGAGAGACATAATCAGACTCTGAAAATTCGAATTGCAAAGGTTTGTCAAGAGAAAGGTGTGGACTGGCTAATAGCTCTGCCAGTTGCCCTGTTCTATATGCGCATGGTCGCACATTCCAGATCAGGTCTGTCCCCGTATGAGGTCGTTTTCGGCCGCCCCCCTAACATGTGGGGTACTCCTAGACCTCGAAGTATTACCGATGTTTCAAGTAATATGCTGACAGATTACCTAGCTTCCTTGATGTCTGCCCTCAACTCTTGTCGTTCACAGGTTGCCGCCGCATTTCCAGACAATACCGAGGTGGCACCGCATGAAATCGTTCCCGGATCCATGGTCCTAGTGCGAAATTTCGATCGTTCAAGTCCGCTGGAGCCTCGCTGGAAGGAGCCCCGACAGGTCCTCCTGGCCACCCGTACAGCCGTGAAGTTGGAGGGACGCAAAGGCTGGGTGCATCTTTCACACATCAAAAGATTTTATGGATTGAAGCCAGTCTCAAAGAACATTTCCCAGGATTTAAAGGACTGCCAAAGTACTATTCTTAAGGACTGTCCCGCAAAAGACACTGATACTGCACCCTCCTTGTTAGAGGAAACTCCGCAACAGGAGTATAAGAAAAAGTTAAGGTCTAGTAAAATAAGTCAGCCAGTTTGATTGTCTAAGTCCTCCCCTAGGTGAAACGGTTAGACCGGTTTCTGACATGTATAAAATAGACCCCCATAGTGAGAGAGTTAGTCAAAACTCAATCCGATGTATCGTTTTTCTAAGTTTCATATTATTTCTCAGTGTTATGATTTCCTGCACCAGTTATGCATTTTATCTGTATTTTCCAGTTTCTCATGTAAATAAGTCTTCTAATGTTACAGTAGAGCACACGTTTAGTGATCTGCCTCCTCATGAACTCTCTTACCGCCTCGCTATGCGTAACAATTCCTTTATCCGCATGTTACATTATTCACACCAGACCAGCAATGCCACTAATTGTTGGGTGTGTGGTCGACTCCCCCCTTTCCAGACACCGAAGGGAGTTCTGCCACTCTTTCCTTATCCATTTTCACATAATGGTTCGTGTGGAGCATGGTCCACGTTAACGTCATCTTCAACAGATATGTCTTTTCTTAACAGTACATGTTTCCCAGACAAGCAAGGTCTTCCCCACAGAACAGGGTTAGATCTAGAAAACGAAGTTTACAATTTAGGTAATTATTCTTCGAATTTCATGGTCCTGAATGTTCAGTCTGATACTACTCCAGACTTACCTGCTATTTCAGTACTACCAGTCAAAGGCGAATTATGTGTCCGAAATAATGGTTCCGTACATGTAGGACACAGCGATTGTACTACTATTGTCAAGTATAGTGACAGTGGGAAATCTATTTTCAAAGCTTCACGTCATTCTTATTTTGTTTGTGGTCAGACCGCATATGTTCGTCTGCCCCTCGATTGGGAGGGAACCTGTTACATTGCCTTCCTACTGCCACCTGTTTTCCTAGCCCCATCTGATTATCATAGAAACACACGTCTAGTACACCTTAGACATAGAAGGGAGATTGAGTCCCCAATTGTCGATTATACTGAAACTGCTCTAGAACAGTATACAGATTTCAATAGAGGTTTCTTCTTTTTTATAGGACCTATCCAGAATAGTAAGCTAATCCGTAGGTTAACCAGAACCCTTGAAGCTGTAGTAAATGAGACTGCCTCTGCTCTAGGTAACTTAACCGAAGAGCAATCTGCTATGAGATTTGTCGTTTTACAGAATCGTCTCGTCCTTGACGTCATATTGGCCGATAGGGGCGGGGCCTGTAGAGTCATCGGATCTAGTTGCTGCATTTTCATTCCTAATAACGCGCCGTCTGTTTATTCAGCTATAACCAGACTTCATAAAATTGCCCATCTGTTACACCAAGACCCAGGCACCTGGACATGGTCCGGTTGGTTCTGGAATATAATTTCCTCCTGGGGATGGAAAGTCTTGTCCTTTCTAGGTATTACAGTAGCAATCATATTCAGTTGCTGTCTCTGCATACAATGTGGCCCTGCGATTTGCGGCATTTGTGCTACCTCTTGTATTCCTAGTCCCAAGTCCCGTTCTAAAATCCCGTTCCAAGAAAATTCGAGACGAGCAAATGATACTGTATGAAATGATAGATGGTATCATGAATATTGATGTTTCCTGATGGAAACGTAGTGACAAGGAGGGAATGTGGAAAAGTAAATTTTGCCATGTTCTGTGTCCCTACGCGTCCTCCATCATATGTTATGTGTGCATGATTAATATGCATATGTATTCCCCATGTTCGATTAAAGACGCAATTACAGTTGTGTCCATCTCTAGTATGTCAGTTTCCAGTTCTCGTGAATACTACGAATATCAGGCCTCTTTAAAGTTACATTGCCACGTTTCTCAGTGTGCACGTTATTCCATTGTAAAGTTCCCGTTTCTAGGCCCCAAAAGGGCCTGGACACCAGATTCAGCTTCTGTCTCCTGAGCCTCGCTGAGGAGCGATACAGCCCCCACCTGTGTTCCTGACCCTTCACTTACTTCCTGCCTTGCAGTGCCCGGTTCAGCCTGGCTCTGCCTCTGAGTCTGCCAAGAGTATGTTATGATTCCAGTTATCAGTTAGTCTCTGCATTCCTAAAGCTACTGAACTGCATCAATAGTTTCCGTCATTGTCTAGCCTTTACGTCTCCATGTAAGAGAAATACTGTATTAATGATCATTTAATATTCTTCATCACGCACTACATGTAGAATAATGCATGCTCCAGTCTTAGAGTCTGTTCGCCTTTACCCCGATAACTTTTGGATTCTATCAACATGTTCTCTAAACATCAGATACTAGATACTGCTTAGGTACATGTCGCCCTGACTCTCCAGACTTCAGTCTCTGCTCCTAGCACAGAGTTCGTAGCCCCCAGTTTCTTCTAGTAACACGTCATTGCCAGTTTGCGCGCACCATTAGGTCAGAGGTCCCGGCTCCTTAGGTAGCCCCCTCCATGTTTCCGCCCTATTCATGACATATTCTGTTACGTTTGCATCACATGTCTATGTATACGCCTCTTGTTACACCTACTTTCACCCTTATCTTTCGCGACTGCTATTGACCACACCCACTGCTCCGCCTATCATATGTATTGTAATGCAACTGTTTTAGTATACATGTTCGTGTATTGTTATTAAATATTAGCGCGCTCATCCCAGATCCTGCCCGGCAGCTGTCGGGGCCCCCCTGTCAGGCTCTGCCATCCTATTCCTATGCAGGTTGTCCTGTTCCTGTCCTTTATGCTGTAATAAACCTGCAAAACTCCTACTACCTCGAATCTTGACTCTTATTTATTGAGCTATCTGTTATTCATTTATCCATTCAAAAATAGAGGTATTATTTATTTATTTACCACAACCTACAAATACTCAATAAACATGCCTCTTCGACTTCTAAACTCTTTCTCTCTCTATTTATCCCTCTCTCACACTCACCCACACACGCACACACAACACGCGCACACTTTTACATATAATGCGTGCAAAAACCAAAAATCCCAAGGGCCTCACCAACAAATGCATCTATGGAAATTCATCTTAAAAACTCTGTAATAAAATTAGACACTGTACTTTAGAGCATACTCTCTAGGACAGAAAAACCTTCAGTCATCCACTGCTATAGCATTGTTGGCAAGTACTGGGCGAGTGCTTACAGTGCCACACACCTACATTCCAGTTCTTTTGTTGACCTTCCACGTAGGTTCAGTGCTGCCTTACAAAAAGGGTGTATTGCAAGTCTCTGAACATCGTTTTTCTCCCACTCTGGAAAAGATTGGAGAGTTTGTTCTAGCAGGGTAGCCGTAACTTAGGGCCTCATTATGATGGTGATCGGACTTACGTCTGACCGCCATCATATCAGGGATGCGACTGCCCACCTTGCTGTCGGCGGTCCCGCCATTGGAATTACAATGCGGTTGCATTCAAGATGATCGGAAAGTTAATTTTTTGTATTGCGACGTGTGCTGTGGGCTGCAGCACATGCCACATTACAAAAAATACACTTTTGCATATCCCTGCACTATGTGGCAGGCACCATGGTGTCCCCCAGGGGCCATGTGGATGGTCAGGGAGGAAGGGGGCTGCATTGGGCCCCCAATGTCCCTTTCTGCCTGCCTTTTCATGGTGGTTAACCCTCCATGAAATGGCCAGCAGGAACGAACATTGAAAACCCTTTGGCGGTGCCTGGCAGGCACTTCTACTATTGTAGGGAATACAAGTCCCTCCGATGGATCGACGGGCTCCTTGAGCCTGTCGGATCCGTGGCGGGCCGTCTCTCCGACCGCCAGACATCCACCTGCCATTCAATGTAGCATGTGGGAAACAGGGAAGGAAGGAACATCGCCAAAGTTGCTGTTTCTTCACAGGGAAACACGTTTTGCCAATGGAGGAAAAAGAATAGCAACTGCATTAACAAAAACGAAATGCAAAGAACATTTTGAAGGTTATAACAGGAATTTGGGCGACTGGTGCAGGTTTCTAGTAGTAAATTGGAAATCTGCAAGTAACATCAGAACACTAGTAGAATTCTGGCTGTTTTTACGAATTGGGCTCTTTGTGTTTTCACAGGTAAATTAAGTATGAGGCAACATGCAGTATTCTTATATTTTATATGGCTGGCTATAATAGAAAAAGCATCTAACATTTTTATATTTTTATAATGCAAATCCTCATTTCCAAAGGGAGTGCTAAATCCGGAGAAGTTGTTCCAAGTGAAATTTCCTTCATCATATGATCAACACGGTGGAAGAAGTTCTTATTGGCGAATCATTCTGCAGATGTTGTACTTTCTCCAGAAACAGGAAGATTATCAAGTTGCAAGCAAATGCATATTGTATACTATATCATGCTCTTGCCTCTTTGCAAATTGTAACCCAGTATTTCACACTCCTGCGTAGAGCTCAGTATCAAAGAAGTGTAAATGTAATACCTGTACATTTCAGATAAATGCTTCTGGGGCATAATTTGCATTTTTTTCAGCTTTTCTCATTTTGGGCACATAGAGATTACAGAAGAAGCAGCTGTAGGCGCTTCTCTGGCCAGTTCTGTAAATGGATATTCCACATGTGCTCATTTGGTGCTCACATCATCGCACGTGGCTGTTGCATCATTTCCATTATTACAAATCCAAATAAGGAAGCACCTGTGCACCTTTGTTCCTGCGCCACGTTACCAACGCAAGTACAGGGGCAAAGAGGCCTTGAAGGAGGTGCACTGGTTGCTCGCCGCATATTACGCGATGCATCCCCAAGGGTTCCCAGTGGAAGGGACCACACAGTTCCAGGGGGCTGACAAGCATCCCCGTGCAGGTGAGCGCAGATACGCACTGCACCAATCTTCCAGAGGATCTCCCTGCACCCACTTGGAATTGAGGTGTGGTCTGTTAGCAGTGAAAGACGGGGCAGGGTTTTCAAACAGCGTGCGGTTCTTTCATTCATGGACACCTGCTCCCCAGCGTAGGTGCGAACTGTCAGTTAGTTCGGGCTGCTGTCGAGTGAACACATCCTTTCCGTAATTGTGCTTTGGTGTTCTTGCACTTGGCACAACTAGGGGCGTCATTTATGAGGACTTGCGTCAGTTTTGCGCTTCCGATGCGTCACTTTTTGTGACGCATCGGCGGCGTAAAACATGCCTCCTGTTGTGCACTATTTACAAAGTGACGCATCTAAGCAGATGCGTCACTTTGTAAACCCCTGCGCTACATTATACCTGCGTCAGGTATAATGTATGCAGAGGGGGCGTTCCCCCGCAAAAAGCCTCGTAATAGTGACGCAGTGAAATCTATGAGATTTCACTGCGTCACTTTTAGGACGCTGTTGCATCAAAATATTGCGCCTGCCTCACAGCAGGCGTAAAACTGACGCAAGCCCTTTCACATGGGGCTCCCCCCATGTGAAAACACGCATTGCTGGAGTTGCGTCACTTTTGTGACACACTCCAGCAATGCGTCGCTTTTGCGCTTACAGATACGTCAGAAATACTGACATATCTGTAACTCCTTGCGCAATGATGCGTCATATTGTAAATATGATGCATCATTGGGGTCGCAAGGATGGCGCAATGAAAAGTGACGCATCGCTGTTTTCTCGCCACGATGCGTCACTTTTCATAAATGAGGCCCCAGGTGCGCAATGACTAGGGTGATCAGATTTTATAAACCAAAAACCGGGACATTTTGCAAAAATAAAAGAAGGACTACAATTTTACAGCAACTAAGAGCCACAGAATGACAGTGCTGCTCATCAGCATAGAAACACAGAATATAGGTACTAAGAAAATACATAAAATGCCATTTTTAAACCCAGCATCATACCCGTTAATTGCTTTCTTATAACATCTGCTAACTAACCATGCTTTAGAACACATGAAATTGGCTTCCCACTGTTTTTAGTTGACCCTCTCTAAAAACCGGGGCACTAGACAAATTTGACAAAATTGCTGGGACAGCTGGTGGGGGAAAAAACGGAACTGTCCCGGCAAGCCAGGGAGGCTTGGCTACCCTAGCCACGACGGACGCAGCCCAGAACAGTGTGCCCAATAGCTAATGTGCCTCCACTTTGGTTATCGTGCGAGGAAAATATTTTTCAAACTTCCAAATTAATTGTTTGGAAAATCCTGATCTACACTATTATGTTCGTATGTTAAGTCAGAGAAAATAAAACAATCGATGAAACGCAAGCACAAAATTGCGGCCCATTGGAATAAAACAAAAGCTCCTTCTTGAACTCGTTATGCTAATCAGGAACAGGGACAAGATTAACTAATTATTTCTTGCTCTCAGCATTGCACTGTCAACAAACCTTAACAGCCATCTTCTTGTTCTCAGTGCTTCACTCAGTTTGTTATGAGTTACTTTCGAGTAAGCAATGCTCAGGGAACTAAAACAAACTGATAGCAAACACAAGGCATTACTCCTCTGCTTCAAATTCCCATCAGAAATTTCACATTTACTTTTGTCTCACATTAGATAGAGCACAGAAGATTATTATTCTGAAATTTTACACAGTCAATAATTCTTAAGAAATGCTAAGCCTCCTTTTTGACAGTTTGCAATTTTTTTTTTTACAAATTTGACTGAACTTTTTATACTTTACAATTTTCACTATGGTAGCCTTTCATGCCCCTCTTTACGAGTGGGCTATAACATGGGTTCAATTTTCCCCATACCCAGAGGTACTGATACCAGGGCTTTTGGTAAATCCAAGGTTGGAAAGTCCAGGCCATTAAAAATTTCTCCCTGAGATTTTGCTTGGACATGGGAAATTACCAGAGAGCTCTCTAATTCCGAGTTCGATTTCACCAGTAATTCCCAATTCCCCCCCTGGATTCACACACAGAGATTTCGGGTCAGTAAGGAGCTGCAATCTCCATATGAAAATAAACAGATCCTCAGAAACACTGTGGATTTTACAATTCTGATGTGGTCGATGACTGCTTTCACTGAGGCTAGATGTACAAAGCACTAATAGCAAAATACTGGTCACAATATGTGACCGGTATTTTTGTAATCAGTGTGATATTTTGTGAGCCGATCTATGTACTAATCGGTTAGTTTGCAAAATACTGACTTCTAGTGGCTCGGAATTCGACTGATCTCATGAATATTAATGAGGTATGTCGCAAATTCTGAGCCACTAAGCATCACAGACATTACGAGGAAGTTGGCCAGCTCAGGACAGCAGGCCACCACTTTATGACTGCTTCTAATAAATAAAGCAATAAAAACAATTCAGCACATTTTCATTAACCCGTTGCATGCTCATGATGAGCTCAGCTCGTCATGCGGCACGGTCGCGCTGTGCTCATGACGATATGAGCTCGTCATGACCGTTGCGCCCCACTGGGATAATTCCCCTGCTGTGCGTTCCATTGGAACGGGCGTGGTCATGACGATCTCAGCTCGTCATGAGCACATCGCCACCGTGCTGCATGACGAGCTGAGCTTGTCATGAGCACCATGGCTCTGCGCCCTCCGCCCCCCAGCACAGCAGGGGAATTAGACCCGCAGGGCAGGGGTTAAAGGAAAACAGGATGTATTTCTAAAAAATGTATTAAAATGTTACTAACTTTTTAAAGAAAAGGCAGTGGTCGCTGGGACCACTGCCTACTTTTAGAAATATTTTTTCAACTCTCACATAGAGGTAGGGATGGCTTGGGGCCTCTTACCATTTGCAAATGTCTTACCACTACCTTTTAGTAGTTAGTAAAGTGTTAATGTTTAGCAACCAAATGATGGCCAAAAAACATAAATATATACCAAGCCGATTTGGTATTTGGAAGGGACATCCTAAGCACGCCCTTCCAAATATTGATTCGATATTTGGTCATAGAAAACCCAAATTGTGATTCAATAACATTACCGAATTGCAAGTTAGGCTTTGTACATAACAAAACCCATTTTTGCAGTCCCAAATCAGGCCATTTGAGAATACAAAAAGGCTTCATACATCGCGACCCTTGTGTTTTATGTGCACATTTCCAGCCACGGCCCGTGGAGGGAGTACCGGTGGGGCTGAAAGGCGGGGTGGGAGAGGGGCAGGGTGGGGGGTGCTAAAAACCAGAATATGGATAATTGTAGGTAAGTAAACAATTCAATAAATATAACTAATTTCGTAGCGCACCGTGCATCGCAAAATGCGATGCAGCGCGCGCTACGAAATTTAAAATCACACCACACAACAATTAACCCAGTATTTCACGTCTGTATGATATTTCCTATTCGGGACCGGATCTTAATGAGGGATGGTAACTGGGCAAATATATGGGCTGCAGTTGGTAAATCGGACCCAGCATCTCCCTTACCTGTTACCAGACAACAGGGTCTTTAGAAGCCAATCAAAATGTGTGTAACTTGGGCAAATGCGGAATGCACTCAATAATAAAAAAGTAGTATGTGAAAAAAACGAATTACTCTAGCACAGATAACTTATGATTTGTCCAAGGGGATTCAATAAAGGTAGAGAACAAGTGTGAGGGGCCAAGCAAAAGCTGGTCAAACATGGAAAGTTTCCATTTGTACTCAAAGTCTGTAGATCAGGTGCTAATTCAACACTGAAGAAAATTATTGTTTTAAATTGTGCTTGTCATAAATAATCTGGTCCATTTTTATACAGAAGCAAAGTTGAAAGAAGTTTTATTTTTCATGCAAAATTACTTTGAAATAGCAGAAGCCATTAATAAGTTTATTAAGAAAAAACGATTTGATCATTAGTAAGTGTGATTATCAATACCAAACAATAGCAAATTCCAACAAATAATTTTAACAAAATATATTTGCAAAAGTAAAATTTCAATAAATCAATATTGTAAACATGACATCCATTTTCAGAGTTTAGGCCTTTTTATGCCCAGTTTTTAATTAATGGATCATCGTTTATTTGTATGGACTTTGCATGATATATATACAGAACTGCCTTCTCTGCAGTACGTGGTCCACAGGTACTACTGTGTTACTAAAAGTGCATCCAATAAATGCAGCGAGTCAGTGATAGGAATGAATAGTCTATTTGATTGAATAATGGTCTGCGTGTAATAGTAGCAAAGAGCAAATGGTAGCCCCATCTAATGTTCAACAGTGGACATGACTGTGCCTTTGAGACATTCACTATGCCAAAATGACTTTGATTCTGGCTTCTGGACTTAAAGTACATACCTTTCATTAGGCCGAGATGTACATGTTCAAACAAGAATCTGTGCAGGTAATCTTATTGTTTTCAGGATGCAGCGGATTCATTTGAGTATATTTGCATACATGTTTCTGCTCTCTGTTTGTACGACAAATTCTGTATGAATGCTGAGATTCGCTGACAGATACAGAGTCCAACTGTTTGCTGCATCAAATCTTATTCCCATTTAATAGTTACAAAGAAGAGCTGCTTTTACTCTCAGTAATATTGACCCAAATTTGGGCCTATCCACCTCCTTATTTGAGAATACTGCTAGACCAACGGTTGTTCCGGTTAATTGTTATCATCTTGGGGACACGTATTTGACAGTGAACAAGACTGAGACTATGTGTAAATATCTTATTTATATTGATTGATTGATTGATCTTTTTTCCCTTATATTGATGAGCAAAGTGGCTGAAAGAAGGCCATTGCTATTGTCTGTAAACTAAAATTTACGAAGAAAAAACCTTCAAATCCATAAATCCAGGGATTAGATTACTATTTTAAGTTTTTTTTAATCCGAGTTCCAGCAAAGTACAAGAATTGAATTTAAGTGTGCTCTACTTGCATTTTTTTTTGTAAGCAATTAGAGCTTGCACAGAGTAACATTACTTAAGTTGGTGGATCATCACATTACGTTTTAAATGTGGAATACAACATTTGGAGAGAAGCTTAATAAAAAAAATAACAGTGGTTTGGATATTTATAAAATCCATAAAATTAAACCATTATTCCCATATCCAGTTGCATTCATACATTTGCCAACTGGTGAATATTTTTAGATGAAGAATCAATGTGTACTAGCCCACTATATGCTTAGAATATGTGCTGATATTCTAGTTCACTTGTAACTGCGGCCTTGTGGCTGGACCCAATAGGTCTTGTTAATAAACCCCTCACACACCAACCTGGTTGGTGTCATGCTTCATCATCGGGGTCCAACCAGGCAGCCGAGTGCCGCCTGGTTGTGCTTCAACGCCTGACTACAGCGATTCGGGGCGCGGGGGAGAGGCACTCCCGGTACCTATTTGGTTTGAGAGAATCCTCTGCGAGTAACCTAGTTCGGGTCCCTCGGCGTCCCGGCTGGTGGGACGCCGAGGGACCTGAACTCTCCCCCGCGCCCCGAATCACTGGAGCAGAATGTTATAGCGAAGATTTTTCTTGCAAGCAGCAAGTGTCTGTAAGTAAATAGACACAGCTTTTAACTTTCACTTTTTCCACACACCTTAGCGTGTGTGTAGGAGATAATCACCAGTGGCACCACTTTCGCCACTCTCTTCACTCTTCTCCTGGTCCTGAGGAAAGTCCCGCCCAATTTTTTAAGGGACTGAAAAATGTAGACCACAACACATAAGCCAACTCATAGCAATATTTTTACTATTTGTAGTTGCACCACAAATTACTAAGTGCTACATCCTTGAGTAAAAGTTCAGTATGTTTTCTACACTACAACTGTAATGGAGCATGAGGAAATGTCACTAGTGACCTTGTGTGCATTTCGGCAATTGTTCCTTCTGCGTCGTTATCCAGAAATATGTGATAACATATTTCCTACTATAGAGAGAAAATGAGAGTACAAAGAAGTAAATCCCCACCAAATAAGGGTACTTCCTCTAAGCTATATGAAGTAAATGCTTCTTTGGTTGGTGGAGATGTCCTCATATTCCTCTGCATCAAGATAGCTCCCAGCAAGCGTGAGAAGTTTGACAACTACCAAAGCTTCTGCCAAGTCAGAGGAAACAGCTATGTCCGGGGGTGGTACCCCGGCACATAGGGAGCCGGCCCTGGGGGGAGGCGGTCCCCAGGGCCTTTAACGGCTCCAGGAGGGGGGCTGCTTGATCCCCCCTCCTCCTGTATTCACGGGCTGGCCTAAGAAAGGTGGTGGTACACGGGCCATATATAATACATAAATCCCCAGGGGTGTCCGCTCGGCCCTCCTCCATTGTTATAAATACATCTCTAGGGAGGTGGTGGTCCCTGGGACTCCAAGTGCCTCAGGAGGAGGGCCTTGCGTGCCCCCTACTTTTCTTTAAACAATGCCCCTGAGACCAGGCCCACCTGGAGGCTTTTTATCAAAACAAGCGCGGAACCTGCGCTTATTGTTTTTTTTTTTTGTCGGAGTTGCGGATCTGCTGCGATTTTTGGTCGTTTTTTAATTTCTTATGCTTTTTTGCCCTGGCAGTGTGCCACTGGATCCTCACGGCCAGAGCTAAGGGGTAAGGATATTCCTACCCTGCCCCCTTTTCTTTCTTTTAAACATTTTTTCAGGGACGCGGCTGAAGTCAAGTCCCAAGATGGCTGCCAGCACTTCCTGGTTGAAGTGCTGACAGCCTATCAGATCTCAGCACAATATTGTGAGGGTTCTCGGAGGGGTCACATCCTTAGATATAGAGATTTGTTTGAATATCGACTACCAAATAATATAAAGGTAAGTATATGTAGGTAGGTAAAGAGCTACCACTCTTAACTCTATATCTACTTACCATGAGTGTGTGCTACTTGGAATCCTTTGTATTTTATTTTCTTGTTAGTGGCACATTATAAACAGTGATCACAGATTTTCAGCACTATTCTAGCATGCTTTTATGTTACTGCTGGCTGTTTGGCATACTTAGGGCCTCATTTTTAAATGTTTGACATGCGGCAGTGCAGCAGGCCTTTCTGCTGCGCTGCCATGCATCAAAAGGAAAGTGCAGAAATGCTCTATATCTACAAGATAGGCACATTCCTGTCCTTCTCCCCTGTATCTGTGCACAAAGAGCAGCCATGCACCAAGACAGACACCCTTGCATCATGTTGCAAGGGTGCCTGTGTTGTGGGGATGATCATTTTGAGCAGGAAGGGATACCTTCCTGCACAAAAATGTTCCTTTTTCGATGCATGCTTCAGAAAGCAGCACACATAGAAAGAGGAAAAACAAAGAGAAACAAAAGTGTTTTTCCTCGATGTGCCACTCCTATGCCTCCCCTGGGGGGTGGGGGGGGCATCGGAATCTGACGCATTCCCAGCTATGTCTGGGAATGCTTTAGATTCCATGGGTGTTGTTTGGGAACACCCCTTTCACACAGTGTTCTGCGTGAAAGAGGCACTTATTTACAAGGCCATGAAAAGCCATGTAAAGTGGCTTTGTGTGACCTTGTAATTATGCTGTGGCACATTTCACCACCAGAGCATCAAAAAAATTATGCTCTGGCGACGCAAAAGTGCCACTAGGACCTTGTGAATGAGGCCAATAGTATCATACTCTTGCAAGACAACGGGGCTGATTTACAAGCCTGCTGATATGCATTCAGAATTGCCTGTAAATATAAGGGCTTTTTAGCAAATATATTTGAAAAATGGTGCTGTAAAATTTACTTTTGGGGTACATGGTGTAAATACATTTCCTTCGAAAAGACATTCTTTCGCTTTAGACCACCCTGGAGAAGATTGCACTTCTTTGATATGCTCGTTGAAACCTGCAGCTTTCATAATGCTTGCAATACAGGATAGTTCCACCAAGTCTGTCATATTCACAGTTCAGACGGAACCTACAGTAACTGACTGAATAATGAGCGATTCCCAGACGTATAATAATTATGCATGTAGTATGACCACACCCTCAGGGCTTTCGGAAAAAATTCTTGCTGGGTAAAACCTTAATGAATATATTTTGGAGAAACTGCCTCAAGTTCAATATTAACCTTCAGACATTGGTGCAAAAATGCCGATTTCTGCAGTCGTTCTGCCAGTGGCATAGCAAGATATTTTGCCGCCCATGGCGGTTCCTACATTTGCCGCCCTGGGGGTGTGGGACCGCCCCCTTGCTCCCTCTTGGTAAGCCAAATAATTCTGCTGCTCTTAGAGGCAACGTTGTAACACAGAAGTAATTTGGTATTACCAAAGGTTGTTTCTACATGTTTCAGAATGAACGCTTCAGTGAATATTGAGGTCATTCCACCTCCCTCCCCCTCTTGGAATGTCTATCCTGGTGAAAACAAGTTCAGTCTTTCCTTGGTGCTGCTCAGCATGCCTTCACATGTCAGGCATCTAGAGTGTCATTCTCCCAAAGTAGTAACATGTACATGGTTGACACTGGATGTTTTGCTGCTATGTTGCCACCCACCATGTTTTAACCCCTCCCATGCTCATGACAAGCTCAGCTCGTCATGAGCCACGGTTCCCGTGTGCTCATGATGAGCTGAGCTCGTCATGAGCCATGGAACACCCACAAGCGGGGCTAATTCCCCTGCTGTGCTGAGCGTTCCATTAAACGGGCGTGGTCGTGACGAGCTCAGCTCGTCATGAGCACACGAGAACCGTGGCTCATGATGAGCTGAGCTCGTCATGAGCACCGGGGCGCTGTGCACGCCCCCCCCTCCCCCCAGCACAGCAGGGGAATGTGCCCCACAACCAAAGGGTTAAACATTGCCAGGTCATCTATAACACCCATTTCTGATATTCATGTTCGGAGCCATCGTCAAATATGATAATATAGACAACTTAGGGGCATATTATCAAGGCGGGCAATATGAGATTATCACAGCATTTGCAGCCGTTTCCGGCCGCAAAGCGGCGATAATTTTATCGCCCTATTAGCAAGCTGTCGCTAACAGCAGTTAGCGACAGCTTGTAGGCGATAGCGAGCGGTTTGGGGCCCGCTTTGCATGTCAGCGATATTTATCGCTAATGACATGCAAAGTGGGCGTACCCAACCTGTTAGCGACTGAAAGCAGTCGCTAACATCGCTATCGCCTATTATCAACGCAGGCGTAGTGACAAGAAAATTTGCGCTAAGCGCGAATATCGCTGAAAACTAACGCCTGTTCAGCCCAGTTCTTAGCCTGTATATCCAATGGAAGGTGGATATTCAGGCTAAGTCCCTATTAGCGATAATGCCTGAATATCGCTGGATTTCCAGTGATATTCACGCATTTCGACGCTATCGCCGGATATTTTATCGCTTTGGAGATAAACGTTGCTAATAGCACGTTACCTCTGCGATAAAATCCGGCGATACGCGGCGATAAAAAAAATGACGCTAAGCCTATTTAGCGATAAATATTGCTAGTTGTTGATATTATGCCCCTTAGTCTTATTATTATTAGCCATTAATTTGTTTCTATAGCAAATAATGATCTCACCTTGAACATCAGGTCATAGGAGCAAAATCGAAGCTTTCAAATAGAATGACTTTGCTGGGGTGCCAGCTATAATCAGGTTCTTTAAGTGGCGAACAGCTTTTGGGGGGTGCTTTGATGTCGAAACACTCATTCCAACTACACACAGTTACTGGTGATACTGCTAAAATTAACTTGAGGGGCAGCCAGCAGTCCCCTTTAGTTCCGAAGTATGCAAAAAACATTTTAATCACGGAAGTTTATTTGATAAAAAATAAATAAAAATACATTTATTTTTAGTTTTATCAGAACTTTCTTGGATTTCGGAATTAGGAAGGCCCACTCAGAAAGTCTTACATGACCTAGTTGAAAGTCCTCTGGTGATCATCCCGATATGTCAACAACAGGAGTTACTGGATGAATCCTATTGCTTAAGAGTGTAAAGATTCTATTAGTAGGCCGAGTTCTTCCTATAGAAAAATATAGGTAAATGTAATACATTTTATTACATACATTTTTTTTAATTTTATGTAAAATAAAAATTTAAATTAATTTCAAACTCCTAAAATTAACTTAGTATTATATTTTAAATTAACATAAATACATTGTTTTTGAATATGGTATTTTGGTCAACAATACTTTAAAATTAAAATCCTCCTCCCCCACTACCATTTTATTTATATTTAATTTAATTTATATTTAATTTGTAACTAACACGGTTCTACATACTGGGCCCGATTCACAGAACTAACTTAAGACAAAATCCTAAACTTACTACCATTTTGGTATTCACAGAAACCATTTATTCATTTTGGATTCACAGAAGGCACTTACTCATTTCGGTATTCACAGAAGTTAGGAGTCCTAACTTTAGAACTCCTAAATGCCTTCTGTGAAGACCGAAAGTCTTCCAATTAGGATTTTTCTCAATTTAGTAGTAGTAAAGTTAGGAATCCAAAGTTTAGGACTTCTAAATGCCTTCTGTGTATACCGAAAGTCCTAAAATTAAGATTTTTCTCAGTTTAATAGTAGTAAAGTTAGGAGTCCTAACTTGTGGACTCCTAAACTGAGAAAAATCCTAACTTTAAGACTTTCGGTACTTACAGAAGGCATTTAGGAGTCCTAAAGTTAGGAGTCCTAACTTTACTACTGCTAAATTGAGAAAAATCCTAATTTGAAGACTTTCGGTATTCACAGAAGGTATTTAGGTGTTCTAAAGTTAGGAGTCCTAACTTTACTAGTACTAAATTTAGAAAAATCCTAATTTTAAGACTTTCGGTACTCACAGAGGCATTTAGGAGTCCTAAAGTTAGGAGTCCTAACTTTACTACTACTAAATTGAGAAAAATCCTACTTTTAAGACTTTTGGTATTCACAGAAGGCATTTAGGAGTCCTAAAGTTAGGAGTCCTAACTTCTGTGAATACCGAAATGAGTAAGTGTCTTCTGTGAATACCAAAATGAGTAAGTGCCTTCTATGAATATGAAAATGGTAGTAAGTTTAGGATTTTGTCTTAAGTTAGTTTTGTGAATCGGGCCCTATGTTTTTAAATCATTTAATACTCTTTATAGTGTTTAAACTGTTAGAATTGGGAATTACTATAATTTTGCATTTTTTTTGCACATGAAATAGTACTACTGGAGCTGCATTACAGATGTAGCGCTTTTCACTTCATAGCGCTGGGTGCAGCTTTTAAAAGGTGCGCCCGGCGCAATGAAGGGAAATTCACCATATTGCCATGAATGCGCTGTCCCCAGGGCAACCATGAACTCGCGCTGACCTAAAGGCAGTGCAGTAATGTGAAAACGGGACACTTTTCTCAATGTAGGTGACAACCCGCCTGTACTTCTAAAGGGGATTAAAGATCCCCTTGCAGCAGGTGCAGTCAGTGACTGCACCCGCCTGCAAGGGACCGTCGGGGTGGGTCTATGGTCCCCCCTCTCCCCCCTCTAGTGGGCTGCTCTCACGGGGCTCACTGAGAGTGTGCCACCTTTTAGGTGGCGCACTGTCAGTGCGCCTCATGAGAGCTTCTTTGCCTCTAAGCACACGTCTATAATACGGTGCGGGCGCAGAGGCAAAGGGATTCCCTCATTTGCATCGGTTACGCACCCATGCAAATGAGGGGACCGCCCCTTGATGATAGGGCGGGTGTACATAAGCATCTGCTGCCCTTTCTGTAATTCCAAAGTGCCCCTGGGGGACGCAAAGCGGGCACAAACGCCCATTGCGCCCATGGGGCACTTTCTGTAATATGGACACCAGAGTGCAACTTTATGTCTTCTAAAATGACTTTTGTGAATTGGACGTTTACCCTTTTGAAAACAGATGAATGATATAGTTGAAATATCAGGGGGGGAACATGCAGGAATTAGTGTGGAACACTGATTCCTTTATATTATTCTCCAAACTCCAGTAATCCGAAGTATTTCCCTTCCCTCAGAATTACCAATTCCTCCAGTGTTTGCAATTCAGTGAGGGTGGTGGAATACTGGTTGGAAAACCGCCCTACTTGTATCGTGGCCCACAGAAGTCTAGGCAATAGTGCAATTTCAACTTTTGAGATTCATCCTCTACATAAAAATTCTCAATAGAAAGATCAGTCGCAATAAATGTGTTTTCCCGAAACATTTAAAGAAATGCATTTCTCATATCGTACCCTCAAAAAAATTGTTTTAAACACCCAGAGAACATTCATAATTCAAGTTGTTATGCCAATATTATCCACAATGGTGTCATTTTGCATTTGGGTAATTGATTTTGTCCATTAGTTTAGCAGTGGCACTCCTGTTAAGCCCCTCAGGCTCGTGTGACCGAAATAGAGGGTAAAGGGAAATGGATGTTGCAGAGGTCTAAATGGCAGGTCCAGGAGCAACGGAATCATGTGCCACGCCCAAAGGTTCAACCTGCAGAGCGTCACTGGAATTTAGACATCTTGCTTAAGTCTGAGAAAAAGAGGACGTAAATACAAGGGAGGCATTTAGAATGTTCTCCTAAATCTGGTTTTATATTTTGTGCAGAAAATGGGCCATTGCAGGAGCAAAATATGTTTGCCCCTAGTTTACTATGAGAAAACAGGGGGAGAAGGAGGATGAATGAGACTAGGTCAGCCTCCTAGAGTTCAGTACAATAAAGTGTGGATCCCACCTTTAGGATCTTAGGACCTAGCTCAGCTTTTGGTGAATGATTACATTGAATCAGTGTACCAATCAAGAAAGAAGAATTTCTTTCTAGTGTCCCCTCACTCACCGGGGTTTCCCCACGGTGACATGCTTCATCATTGGGGCCATCCCAGTTCTCTACGAAAAGGGGCGTGCTGCGACTCACGAACTACGCAGGAGCACTTGAGTGTGAATGACTGTGTGGTGCAGAAAAAGTGGTGGTGGAGTGGGTGTGTGTGAGTATTAAAAATACTGTGCTTAGTGGGCCTAACTGTTTTATTGAGCTCCTATGCAGGTATATTAAAAGTGGGGTTAATGTCACTGTATGGCAACCTGTAATGTGATTGACTCAGTGATCGATATGGTCGACATGTTTCATGCTACCCCTAGCATTTCTTCGGTACCATACAGGGACCAGCCCTGTATATGCCACTCCTAAATCCCAAACTCTGGGAACAGTGAATTTACAACAATACAAAAATAATTTTTGCATGCATTCATATCAGGAATACATACGTTCCTCTTAAATAGAAGGTGCTGAAAAATAAAGAATATCATTAATAACAAACCTTCCCCGAGGGAAGGCACACATAGTATATTCGCATGCCGCTCGCATTCTGCGCTTAGATAGATGGTTTGCACCATAATGGCACTTGCAGGCTTACCAAACTTAGTCCAAAACGTTGTGCTGAATGTTCGTGAATTCACACAATTAAACAAGACAGGACTTAATGTGACCAAACCTTTGACACACAAAACATATAGTGGGTACACAGATTTTTTTTTTTTCTTCAATAGTTACTTATTAAAGTGAAAAATGACACTTCATGGTCTCACTGGGGGGGTCAATTTCACTTATGGGACACACTGCTGTGAAACGATGAGTAAATACAATGTTTGTTAGGTCGATATTGATATTGCCTTAAAGTTCGTAATATTTGAAATTTTTGCCGTTTTTCGGACTTGCAACGTCTGTTTTAACAAACATAATCTACTTACTTCCTAGCTTGTGAAATCGTACTTATGCACCTACTCGATACCTCCCCGGGACCGCATCTTACCCGGCCCCTGTCCGCGTATTGTTTTGTAAGCCACAGTCTCTAAGCGGGGAGGGAAACGCCCTCCGGAGCTAGACTGCACCTTACGCGGCGGCCATCTTAGGAGTATGCCATTCCATCGCGAGCGATGGAAATGGAAAAGGGGCATAATTCCTTGGAGTTGCCGAGAAAATGTTAGTATTTTAATCATTAAGAGGCGGAAAAAACGGCATTGAATTAATTAAATGCTCAGGTCTCATAGTTGATTATTCTTTATTTTTAATGTATTATCCCCTATATATTGAAAAAACCAGGGGAAAATAATTGGAGATATTATAAGTGGTTATATCCACGATAGAAATAATTATAAATGGTGGTTTTAGGGATTTATCTTAGTTAATGCTCTGCTGTTATCTGCAATCAAAGTGAATCATTGATGGTACCATTGGGGATTATAGTTCCATCGGCAATTATAGAGGTTCTGATTTGGTTGAAAAAGCCATCGCTGGAATAGATTCAGTATGTCAGAAAATGGGGAGACAGGAAAAAACATCCATGTTATTGTTTGGACTTTTTTGTGTTTGTTTTCGAGGCGAGAATAGTTCATATGAATGCACCCCACGGGATGTCATCGTTCAAACCGTGCGTATCGTACGTAGTTTGAACACCCATCTTTGTTCGCGCTCATGGAGGAACCTTTCTTGATTCTCTCTGGTCTTGGCAGTTTCCAACACTACCCATCTCATGTCGTTGGGAGTGTGATTCATTTCTATGAAATGGTTTGTCATTCTTGTGGTAGTCCTTTTGCACCGGATGGTGCTCCGATGCTCCACTATCCTGGTGCTTACCTTGCGAGTAGTCATTCCGATGTAATGCAAATTGCAAGTGCCCCTAGTTTACACCTGTTTTTAAGTGTTTAATTGGTTCAGTAGAACTCTATTTCATCTCTACCTTGTAACAGTTTTCAAAAAATCTCTAAGCACATGGGCTTAATCAGGATTCTGCTTGTATTTTATACTAGTACTAGCAGCCCGTCCCAACGTTGTCCGGGTATGAATTGCTGCCGGACAGTAGTATATTGTTTTGTAGGATTTCGTTTAGATAGCATTTCTTATCTGTGACAGGCCTGTGAAACGCTCCGATTCACAGTGCACTTCTGATGCACTTAAGAGTGCGTGTTCAGTAGTGTGTTAACTCGAGTTTCCCTACTTTATTTTTCCTTGCAATATTATATTGCGCGAACTCGACAACATGGCATGAGCACAATTTACATTACAGAAGAACACATTCATTTGTGGTAGGCACGGGGAGACAAAGTGATTTGCCTGGAATCACCGGATGTTCAGCTGATGCCGAGATTCTAACGTAGCTCCCCAGCTCTAAAGTTCGCAATTCTAGAACTTGTGGCGGGAGGTGTGTCTAAAAGTGTATGTCTGTGCTGGCCATCAATGAGAGAGGCCTGTGCATTTTTCAAATGGGTGGTGAAAAAATATGAGTATGTTGCTGGAGATGTGGGCCGCCGTGCCACCAATGTACTTACCGGGGGAGGGTAAACACCCATTATTCCGCAACTTTCTTTCCGCATACCATGACTCCGCATACTTTCATTACAAAAGTACCATGACTCCGCAATGCCATTATAATGCATGGCATTACATTTTATATGCTTTACCACGCATACATTTACAAAGAAATTCGTTATAAATGCATGAATGGTAAAAGCATGTTTTTTTAATGTTTGGATATGGTAAGTATGGGTATAGGGGTATATGTTTTGGGGTACTGAGGTATATGTTTTGGGGTGTTTGGGTATTTTAAGGGTTCAGATATAGTTTTGGGTTATGGGGTACAGGGGTAGTTTTAGGGTTTAGGGATAGGTATGGGGTTTGGGGTACAGGGGTATTTTTAGGTTTCAGGGCTAGGTTTGGGTTTTGGGGTATAGGGGTATTTTTAGGGTTCAGGTGTAGGTTTGGGTTTTGGGGTACAGGGGTATTTTAAGGGTTCAGGGCTAGGTTTGGGTTTTGGGGTACAGGGGTATTTTTAGGGTTCAGGGCTAGGTTTGGGTTTTGGGGTACAGGTGTATTTTAGTGTTCAGGGGTAGGTGTGGGTTTTGGGGTACAGGGTTATTTTTAGGGTTCAGGGGTAGGTTTGGGTTTTGGGGTACAGGGGTATTTTTAGGGTTCAGGGATAGGTTTGGGTTTTGGGGTACAGGGGTATTTTAAGGGTTCAGGGCTAGGTTTGGGTTTTGGGGTACAGGGGTATTTTATGGTTCAGGGGTAGGTTTGGGTTTTGGGGTACAGTGGTATTTTTAGGGTTCAGGGCTAGGTTTGGGTTTTGGGGTACAGGGTTTTTTTAGGGTTCAGGGGTAGGTTTGGGTTTTGAGGTACAGGGGTATTTATAGGGGTCATTTCTCAAAGCACTTACATTTTATATGGCAGGTTTTAGAATAAAATGTACATTTATACCTTGTAGATGTACTTCTATTTTGCAATGTAAATGTTCAACTTTTGGGAATTCACAAGCACTCTTTGTAGTATGTGTCAGTCACAGCTTTCCAGGCATGATACTGGGAATTTCATATGTCATATGCTCTTTCCATAATACTCTGCCCCGGGTAAAGGCAGCCTGATGAGCAAATTAACTCTTTTTAATTTCATCACTGAATATCCTGTGGCAAAACACTGCTCTAACATCCACACCACAGTTTGGAGTATTTCTGTACCCCTTCCCACCCAGAAAGTGAAGTTACTCTAGTCCTTTGCTAGAGTAAATCTCTTTCAATCTGTATGGTGATAAAAGGCCAGTAAAGAGTTGTGAATGCCCACAAACTCACTTGTTTGTGGGCATTCACAAACTCACAAGCCAAACCACATCTTAATCTGCTAAGCTTCCCTCCTTTTGCTTGAGGTTTTCTATTGAGTCATTGTATTTAGTTGTGACGTGCAATTACCTGATAGGATATCTGATATGCATTAATGGAGCCATTTTCAGCCTTTATCTACGTTTACGGCCATAAATGGATTTGGGTACCTGCTGATTAGTATTACTGACATTCTTTGTAAGCTATAGAACTATGAGCCAAAGACAGGTTTATGAATTTGACATAGACTCATGAATTCAAGCTATACCTTCATTAGTAGTCAGAGCAATGTCCTGGGCTGGACAGGTCATTCATTCCATCGGGAATTTTCCCGTAGGGCTGGAGCCCTTAGAGTCAGTTTTAAAAGCACAGGGCCCGCTGGTGCCTCTGTCACTTTTTCCACATTCCAGAGATTAATTGCAGCAGGCACAGCGAGTCTTCAATGCATACAAAGGGATGGAGGGGGAAGTTAGAGAGAAAGCAATCAGAGAGGTAGGGAGTGGAGCTAGTTTGAGTTGAGCAGTGCTTAATTTGAACTGGTGGGTTCCAGTGCTCGGCACAAGCACTTAATTGTCAAAACCAGCGCTTATAACAGTCTGCCACAAGGTGGTGCTGTCTGGCTAATTTAGAGATGACCACAACGACGGTTAATTAGGAATTCAATGTACATTAAAAAATTACTATTACCTGCTGCCCAAGCCATTCTTATAGCTATGGGGGTCGGAAATAGTAAAAAATGCAACTCTTGTAGAAGTGTGATGGTTAGTAGTAGTTACTATCATTGCCAGCATGGCAGGGGAAATGTGTGGTGCAAACTGCAGTGGCCTCCTAATGATAGCCCTGGCACTTATGTTTTTTCAAATGAAGCACTGAGTTTCGGCATGGTTCCAGGACTGCGGTTGGCACCCCAGTCCACCCCGGCAAAGTCTTAATTGCAATTACCATCTTTTTTGTATAGTTTACTTTAATTTTGTAGACATTCTAGATATATTCACTAATCTTTGCACAGATGTTTATGCAGCAATACTCACTTGCTTATATAATTATCGTAAATCGCTGCCACATTTTGTGTAGTGTTTTGTACCTGCGTTATTAGCAAGATTATTGAACTCTAAAGATACATGCTATGAACTTTTAGAATGTTTATATCTCAGGCTGCTCTTGACTTGCCATGACAACCTCATTGGGCATGTAACCCCATTGGAGCCACAAGCCTTAGATCAAGGCTGTTAATGAAAATCTCCTTAGAACAGTTCAAACTATATATTTAAAAAAGAGACTGGGGGTTGAGGTCTTATGATTCAATAAGCATCCGCCAGTAAATGATAGAGAATTTTTAAGTAGAGTTTTTATTTTCTCAAATCAAAATCGACAACAAGGGCCAACACATATTTCACGACACATGTCGCTTCATCAGGGCCAATCCATAACTAAATACTATATACAATAAATTTAATAATGAACAAGAACAGACAGAAATTCAGAACTTAAAACAAAGAAACCGAAAAAGAAAATAGAAACACAAGTTTATGCTATGTTCACTGTTAAAACTCTTTGCAAGACATTATCACACAATGAAACAAAGGATAAAATCGGAAAAAAGGGAGAAAAAAGTAGAGGTGAAAAACAAGAATACAGCATCATTATAACCACCAGGTGTAATGATTACCATGCAAGAACCCAAGGCCCATGTGCAGAAGTCTTAATGAGAAGTGCCGACTTTGAGAATGATCGTTATGTCTTTGAACAAAGAAGATATAAAAAGGTAAAATATTTTAATTGCATATTTGAAGAACAGTGAAAAAAGGAAAAGAAACGATCCAGTGCATTATGCCACAGAAGTTAAAAGCCCAAAAATAAAAGAACCCTAGGACATATTACCAACAAAGTGGCGAAGAGAGATGTTAGCCGCCTTGGTTTACCGCTTCTTTTCGCCTCTTTGGAAACGCTAGGCTGCACCATATTACCAAGGATATGGTGCAGCCTAGCTTTTCCCCCTGCGATGGCGATATGTTTTACAACTTAACGCCAGTGCAGGCAGGGAAGGTTTTTTTATGTACAGGAAGGTGTAGGTCACCATTTAATTCACTCTTATCAATTTATCCCCCATTTCCTTTTATGGGTCTATTATGTTGCCGAATACATCATTTAATACTCGTAATTTAGCGTCAGGAGCGGGAGTTTGAAGATTTATTACAGCGAGCAGTGCAGATTTTATTCTACAAAGGGCATTATTGTTTTGCGCATGAGATAAAAAAATCTCGTTTGCATTATTTGAGTAATTATCTTTATATTTAAAACAACACAGTATTGCTTGCACACCTATCTAATACGAATAGTCCACCCTGCATAATGGCGTGGTGGGATTCTCTAAAAATGAGAACATTTTCCGCTTAGTCCTTTTTTAGTGTTGGCTCACGAAGCGCACTCCGACGTGATAAACAACAGTAATGGCGCGGTACGCTTGAACTCGAGCAGGAGAACGCGGTTTTGAGCATACTGTTTAGAACATTGGTGACGCTACATTCAGGTAGTTGACATAACGTTTTTCGTGTAAAATATAGCTGGATACTTTTTTTTTTTTTTTAGTTTTACCTGCTTTGTAAACAATTCGTTCTTTTTTTAAAAACTCAGGAAAGGAGATACCACTCTAGAGGTATGTGGATTTGGAAGTGGTCATAACACCATATAATTCAAACTGGGAGTTTCTTTACCAGTATCTAATGTTATATTATATGCTTGTAGATCGGCACAATCTATTCAGTTCAGGTAGGATAACTTATTTATTTTTCATCATTGAATGGTGATTAAATTAGTAAAATATGAATGATTATAAACTTAACGCTTGGGTTGCCAAAACTTTTTATCTATAGGGCATCAAGTCCCAGAAAGCATTGGGTAAGCTGCCTACTTTGATCCCCTATTTCTTTACATTTTACATAACTGTACATCGTTATTGATTGCTGGCTTTTTAACTCTTCATTTTTCAGCTGATTGAACATATTAACAATCACGAGAGGTATGAAGGAATACTATTTCAATATACACCCCCATGACACACGATCAATACAATACACTCACAGGTCCTGTTGTTTCCTTTTTATTACAGATTAGCCCCTGATGAAGGCACAATCTGGTGCCGAAATGCATTGGGCATGAACATAAATATTAAGTGCTATGAACTATGAGTGGTCACAACATGACTTTGAAATGTTGTTTTTTTGAACATACTGTATAAAAAGATAATGTGTTGAATTGAATTCAGTTTGTACTAAAATATAGTATCTTGATGATTACGAAGGAATCAGTATATGGAATTAAATAACTGATGCATAATTATGTTGTTGTGTTGACATTGATAAATGTTTAAGGTGTTGGATAACACCAGGTGAACTGTGCGCAACTAGATGAGACTCATCTCACCAAAACTGGTATTTACAAATACGGGCTTGACACACCTGATTAGTTGCAGCACCGCTTGATTAGGTTGAATATTTAGTTTAAAACGGAGTGCTCCTTACAAACCCTTCAAACTTTATTTGTTACATAGTCACACAGTGGGGAGGCACCCAACGTCAAAATGCAGTTTGACAATATTACAGCAATGACGCACAATAGGGCCAGCACGATGGCTTACACATCAGAACAGGCTGATAAAATGTATGCCTTGATACAGGAAGTAAGGACAATGGATGCTCATGGGGGCTCTATCAGCCAGCAACTAAAACAATTGGAATACCTCACCAGACGCCAGTTGAATCAGAAAATGCATACATCAACATTGGTGCAGTATCACAAAGCTCAGCGAATTCCCAGAGGATTACGACTGTCAATTAAACCAATGTTGTTTAGGTTTAATTTAAATGCTAAATTCATGGAGAAGTGGTATAATATATTAAATAAATGTTCATTAGACTTGATCCTTTTGATTATCGAGGAACTCTCTAAGACAATCCGGGAACTTGAAGAGGAAATTTCAATTTTGAAAACAGAACTTGAGACTAGGATGGAGATTGACTCATGGCAAATGAGCATTGACGGATTAACCCAGAAACTTGAGAAATACAGCAGGGAACTTCAGGAAGGTAAACTCAGGAAATATAAACGAGACACTATTGATTATAAACTTAACGAAGTATACACCTGGGCGGAGATCTATGCTCGACGACACTATCACCCCAAAAAAGTTCAAACAGCGACAAACTCCTCAGAGGAGAGTTTAGTTACTGACAAGGAGACATCAATCACCCGAGGACCAGTTCAATTCACTGATCAAACCCTGGTAACATCGAAGGAGGGCACTCAACAACCAACCACCAGTGGCAATGTGGCTTTTTTGTCTCAAACTCAGAATCAAGGATTGCAACCCACGGATCAATCAGGAGTCTTGATAACAAGCGAAAAACCAGGCGAGGAAACAGCAGGAAAATCCTTAAGGAGCGGGAGGACAGTAGTCTGATCATAAATATATCCTCAACAGTTCTCACCCAACAACAAATAAGAGTCTTAAACAAGGGTCTATCTTTTGTTCCTACAGTCAGAGCTAGTGAAATGGAATTGGAAGGAGCTTTTCATCGGTTTATGAGAACATTAAGATTAAAACATTTCTTCAGTAATATAGTGCCATCTGCAGACATAACACAAACCGAATATAGCAAACGTTTCAAACCTAAGAGCACATTCCAACCACCAACTTCGCATAAGATGCTTGACACATTTGAAACAATGGTAAAAAAGGACATACAAGATCTGGATTACAAGTCAACTAAACGTGGCAATCTTACAAGATTTGAAGAACGAACTTTACATAATCTGGCTATGAACCGAACAATTCAAATACAACCAGCTGACAAAGGAGGAGCGATGGTAGTAATGGATATGCATTTTTACATTGCAAAAGTCGAAGAGCATGTTTCTGACAAGGATACATATCAACTTCTGGATAGAGATCCAACAGTATTATTGCAATCAATGCTTAAAGATCTATTGCAGGGAGCACTCGAACAAGAATGGATTGATGAGAAGATTAAAAGCTTTCTGACTACGAATTATCCACGCTGTCCAAAACTCTATATGCTCCCAAAGGTGCATAAACATCTTACAAACCCACCATGTAGACCAATCGTTTCGGGGTGTGGGTCCATTTTTGACCCCCTCGGTAAATACCTGGATTTTTTCCTGCAGAAGTTTGTTCAAAACTGGAGATCTTACATTAGGGACACAAATGATTTTTTAATGAAAATCTCGGAGATCGAAGGTGAAGTGAATGAAAATTGGATTCTATGCACAATAGATGTAATTTCTTTATACACCTCAATTCCACATTCAGCAGGATTAGACTCAGTGGAATGGGCTCTTTTACAAATGGAGGATTTACCAACGGACAAAGTGTTTCTTCTGCAGTTATTGAAATTCTGTTTGCACAACAGTTATTTTGAATGGAACCAACGGTTTTATGCCCAAATGACTAGAACATCCATGGGCTTTGCAGGGGCCCCTGCATATGCAAATATTTTCATGGCGCAATTCGAGGCAGAACATGTATTTGGAACCACAGTATGGGCACAAATCAAGGTGTATTGTCGTTTTATAGACAACATTTTTCTTGTCTGGCAAGGCACCGAGGAATCTTTACTAGACACTATATATCATCTCAATCAAGTAAACCCCAGGATTCAATTCACTCATAAAATCGACCGCAACTCGATGGATTTTTTGGATGTAAGGATTCATAAACACCCTATGGGGTTCAGAACAGAATTGTATACGAAAACAACGGATCGAAACAGTGCATTACACTATACTAGTTTCCACCCGAGACGATTGGTAGAGAACTTACCTTTCTCTCAATTTATTCGCATCAAAAGGATCTGTTCACAAACAACAACAAGTGAGTCGAATATTGAGCGGTTTGTTCAAAGATACAAAGATCGTGGATATCCAGAGCATATCGTGGAACACAGTAGAGAACGAGTCACACAAATGAGTAGACACACACTGTTGCAACCAAGATCAAAAATCAATCAGGATAGAATGGTATTTGTGACTAAGTTCACCACAGCATCACCAAAAATCAAACAGATCATCAATCAGAGATGGGAATTACTGTCTACAGAGCAAGATTTCAATGGTATATTTGCTCAACTACCGATGCATGCATATAAGAGAGGACCCAATATCAGACAGATTCTGAAATGTACAGATAAGGAGGATCGACATACTGATTGCAAGGGAACAACTCGATGTCTGAACTGTGTAAATTGCAATAACATAATCACTGGCAATATTTTTTCACATCCAACCACTGGAAAAACTAGTAAATTGAGACATAGCAGTGATTGTAACACTCAAAATGTAATCTATGGGATCAAGTGCCCATGTGGCAAATTGTATATCGGGAAGACTGAGCGAAACTTCAAGATAAGACTGAATGAGCATAAGAGTAGAATACGTAATCAATACTTGTCATCACCGCTTGCTACTCACTGGAATGAATTAAGTCACACGATCTCCCAACTACGGTGTTTCATTATTGAAAAAGTATCAATTAAATCTGGAGTTGACAATAGGCTCCGACTCCTTCAACGTGAGTTGTATTGGATTAAACACTTGCAAACAATGCAGCCAAAGGGGCTAAATGACAGATATGATCTATCGTGTTACCTATAGGAATTTAGACACTGAATATTTCTCAATATCTATTTAGCTAAATTATTTGCACCACCTATGGTTAACCTGAGATATGATAGGTTTCATGACAAGGCACCCACCTACCATGAAGAGGCAATGTTTTGTGATTTATTGGTTTCATTATGTTCCTTTAGGCATCAATGTTTAGATGCGCATATCGCGAATCACTAAATATGTTGTACTTAATCATATTTATGTATTTGAATTATTGTTAATTATGTTTTGTATTATGTACATATATCACAATACCCTTGGTCTGAGCATGTTCTTGAGGTACTGGTATATATATAATACCTTGGTCCAATGTTTAGACACGCATAGCGTGATCTACTGAATATGTCGGATTTGATGATACTTGTGAAACAGAACTATTATTTTGGCTTTGAATATAAGTCACAATATTTTTCTCATATATACACACATTAACTTCTCTATTTACCTCAATAGGTCACCATTTAATTCACTCTTATCAATTTATCCCCCATTTCCTTTTATGGGTCTATTATGTTGCCGAATACATCATTTAATACTCGTAATTTAGCGTCAGGAGCGGGAGTTTGAAGATTTATTACAGCGAGCAGTGCAGATTTTATTCTACAAAGGGCATTATTGTTTTGTGCATGAGATAAAAAATCTTGTTTGCATTATTTGAGTAATTATCTTTATATTTAAAACAACACAGTATTGCTTGCACACCTATCTAATACGAATATTCCACCCTCCATAATGGCGTGGTGGGATTCTCTAAAAATGAGAACGTTTTCCGCTTAGTCCTTTTTTAGTGTCGGCTCACGAAGCGCACTCCGACGTGATAAACAACAGTAATGGCGCGGTACGCTTGAACTCGAGCAGGAGAACGCGGTTTTGAGCATACTGTTTAGAACATTGGCGACGCTACATTCAGGTAGTTGACATAACGTTTTTCGTGTAAAATATATCCGGATACTTTTTTTTTTTTTGAGTTTTACCTGCTTTGTAAACAATTCGTTCTTTTTTTAAAAACTCAGGAAAGGAGATACCACTCTAGAGGTATGTGGATTTGGAAGTGGTCGTAACACCATTTAATTCAAACTGGGAGTTTGTTTACCAGTATCTAATGTTATATTATATGCTTGTAGATCGGCACAATCTATTCAGTTCAGGTAGGACCACTTATTTATTTTTCATCATTGAATGGTGATTAAATTAGTAAAATATGAATGATTATAAACTTAACGCTTGGGTTGCCAAAACTTTTTATCTATAGGGCATCCATCAAGTCCCAGAAAGCATTGGGTAAGCTGCCTACTTTGATCCCCTATTTCTTTACATTTTACATAACTGTACATCGTTATTGATTGCTGGCTTTTTTACTCTTCATTTTTCAGCTGATTGAACATATTAACAATCACGAGAGGTATGAAGGAATACTATTTCAATATACACCCCCATGACACACGATCAATACAATACACTCACAGGTCCTGTTGTTACCTTTTTATTACAGATTAGCCCCTGATGAAGGCACAATCTGGTGCCGAAATGCATTGGGCATGAACATAAATATTAAGTGCTATGAACTATGAGTGGTCACAACATGACTTTGAAATGTTTTTTTTTTTAACATACTGTATAAAAAGATAATGTGTTGAATTGAATTCAGTTTGTACTAAAATATAGTATCTTGATGATTACGAATGAATCAGTATATGGAATTAAATAATGATGCATAATTATGTTGTTGTGTTGACATTGATAAATGTTTAAGGTGTTGGATAACACCAGGTGAACTGTGCACAACTAGATGAGACTCATCTCACCAAAACTGGTATAAACAAACCTTGGCATTTTGCTTTTTCCATGTGTGCTGCACAAGGCAGCACACATGGAAAAAGCAAAAACGAGGAGAAATGAAGCATTTCTCCTCGTTTCCCTACCTTAAGAACAGGTCTTTCCTGTTCTTAAATTCGGCGCTGCCACCTATTATCACCCCTCTTGATAATAGGTGGCAGCGTTGAAGTGAATGGGTGTTGCTGTGGAACGTCCCCCACAACACCCACTGCACGCCCCTTTTCACGATGAGTTTATCGTAAAAGGGGCCCTATTACCAAGGCAGCGTTAAGTCAATTAACGTGGCTTCAAGCCAGGTTAATTGACTTAACGCTGCATTGATAATAGGGCAATGCAAATACGCCGCGTTATCGGCAGAAAAGTGCCAATGATGCGGCGATAAGGGGCTTGATAATATGCCCCCCTGTGTTAAAGATTGGATAATTATCATACCAAGATAACATATGCAAAATCAATGCTAACGTGCTCTTTCAAAAACAAGTTATTCGATTCCAGAGACCATCTGAAAATACAATTAAAAGCACATACCATTTAACATGTTTACCAAAAAGTATATTTTTATATAATGGAGAGAAAAAAATCTTTTTCAACAAGACGTATAAAATACTCACATAGCAAGGAAACGTCTACAGCATATTCAGTTAAGCAGGATGATTCACAGTGTGTGCTGTCCATTAACATTAAATTCTATATTCACTGAAAAGAAAAGTAATACTATTAGATGTGACGTCACAGCATCAACATGAGAGAAGTCACAGACCGGTGTTTCAAAAACGGATCACTAACACGTTTATTAAAGGTAACAAGAGGAATAAAAATGACTGGAAAACAGTAAACAATAGCAAATACGTATTAACCTAGTTATTGAGCATACGCCACGTCCAAGCGCATTTGTTGGCGCACAGGTCACGCATTGCTGGAGTCGGGTCGTAATGACGCAACTTCAGCAATGTTCAGGAAGGCCTATACCTATTGTGCTGCATCACTCCTTACGCCTGCTTCAAGCAGGCGTAAGGTTTTGATGCAGTGGTGTCTTAGAAGTGACGCATTCACTTTTACAAGGCTTTCTTGCGTCAGAACGCCCACCCTGCATACATTTTTACCTGACGCAGGTATAAAGTGGCATAGGGCATTACAACGTGACGCGTCTCCCTAGATGCGGTACATTGTAAATTTGTTGCAACCTGGCGCATTGTTCACGCCACAGCGGCGTCACAAAAGTGATGCAATGACGGTGAAAAAGTGTTGCAAGGGGCTTGTAAATGTGCCCCTTAGTGCTTCTCTGGGCTTAGCAGTGTATTTCAGGGAAGTTATGCTTTTCCATTCAAGTTATATTTGTCAATGTATTCCAGTGTCACTAGGACCAGTATGAACCATTATGCATTTATTTCATTCCTTCTGCTGTTACACTTACTGTATTCCATCTTCTGTTATTGGCAAAGAAATTGTTTCCTCCTTTCGCAAAAGGGCGATTTATCTATTGCTATCACTTGCATTCATACTAGACCTTTTTTTCGTCTTCTCACTTAATTCTAGCACTCTTCAGTGGATTCAACATTTTGCAGTAAGGGTGGTTAAGGGACTTAGAAAATTCGACCACATATTTACTGCTCGCCATGGTTTTCATTGTTTCACCTTTGTGGAAAGTCTGGGATTTAGATCTCTCTCTTTGGCATATAAATTTTATCATAATCCAGAGAAAGCAGAACTTTAATAATAACTTAAAGTGGATGTCAAGCTAGATAGATGCAGCTAATATTATGAATTACTAATACAATACTGCAAAAAAGTGGATTATTATATGTTGCGAGTGGCTACCTATCTCAAGGAATAATTGAAACCTTGTCAGTGTGAATCCTCGAAGTCTCTAAACTAAACTGAGCTCAACCATCTAGTAGCTATGACACAAAGCAGACAGGCTTAATAGAGGCATTGACTAAAGTTTTTACATAGTGCTAAAACAGTAATGAAGTCAAAACACCAAACAATTAAACTCCCAAGCCTAATTGTAAAAATAGAGTGAAATTTAATAAACAAAATGGCAAAAAATTACAAAAATCAAATGATGGAAACCAAACATATGAATTTTGAAACTGTTAGGTAAAAAATAGCACCAACAAGCCTAACGCCCCAATGATAATCATTTGTTGTGGTAGAACCGGCCATACGCGCGGTTTGAGGCTGAGCCGAGATCGTGTCAGATATATCAAGCAGTTATTGGTAGTGTGTCGAAAGAGCATTTGATTGGGTTTTGCATCCAGGCAAGGGGCATTTCTCTAAATCAACTTAAAACGTAACCACTTCATTTTCAAAAATAACATTTAGGCTCCATTTTCTACCTTTTAAGGGGATCCAGAGTGAAAACTCCTAAAGTGGCATTAAAAAATGTCTTTAAATGTGGTACCTATTCTGACAAAAAAAGTGATGTTAGCATTGATTAAATAATGTGTACTGCTTTAATTGCACTCCCACTTAGGTAAATACCTTTTTGGTGGAGCTTTTCTACTCTTTTATTAGGTGATCTACTGAGGTAAGTACATCAGACAGAGTTCCTAAATGCAAGCTGACACAGATTTGGGGATGCCATTTTTCCTGATTAGCCTGCCACCAGCTCTCCTAGGGCAGCAGAAGATTATTGTTAATTTACAACAAATGGAACTTGAAGGTCCTCTAACAGAAAAATCAACGTTTGTGGAAAAAGCACATGATAGAATGTTAACGACAGTTGTAGAGAGACATCAAGACAGAGGTCTGGCGGTCACGGAAGATAAGTATAAAGTTGGTGTCAAGAGGGGTACTGTAACTCGTACAGTTCTTCATGATCAGCTTTTAGGAACCTACTTTCTCAGATTCTTTTAGTAAAACCTGCTTATTATTCCACAGCTACTCCATGAGATTAATGACACCGTGGAATGCTATAATTAGGAGGTAACAAGCTCGAGCTCAAGCTTTTATGAGTAGTATTAAGCATAATTAAGCTCATAAGTTCAACATTTCCAAGGTACGTTACTAGACACATGCAGTCAGGTTCTAATTTATCACTTAAGGAAACCTTTTGTTTCATACTCCTGTAGTAAAACCACCTCATTATTTCATTTGCAGTCATTGAACCAACTTTAAATCTGAGCCAACAAAGCTGATCCTGAGGAAGTCTATGAGATACAGTACCCCTCTTCAGTCAGTATGATCTGTATATGTAGCATGTACTCCATAGAGGGCTCAATCTGACTTCAGGTATGGACCTATTGTCTTAAAACAGGCAATTTACTTTGTCTGTGTTGCAAACTGGTAAACTCATGGAGTTTTTGCCTATCCTTAGGGCCGACTAGCATTCAGTTTAACCCTCCAACATTATATTTTTGGCATTGATTCAAACTTGCAGAATCGGTGAGTTACTTTTTGGCTATTTGTTGCCTATAAGTTTCTTTGATGAGCGCATTACATACCACTTCACCATGGATTTTTATCTTGCAGGCTGTCTGACTTACATTATGTCCTGAAAGAAGACCTGCTTTGACATTTTCATACTATTGCATCTGTTAGGGTCAAAACGTTGACGGTTGTCAAAAGTTCAATGCTCAATAGGTCTCATTGCTTTTAAAATGAATGTTGATCAATTCCTGAGCTAGAGTCACTTGTAATATATTCTGAAATTGGACACTTTTATATTCTCAACTTGTAAATATTTCTTCATTCGCCTACTGTGTCACTTATATGTTAAATACACCGATTCTGTCACTTATGCACTTTATTCACCTTGCCACTGTAAATATTTATCACTTGCACAGTTTCATTAATTAAGTTATTAGACAGCCCTTTCTTATGGCAATTATTGCATTAAATTAAAAGAATTTGTTTGAACATTTCTAATCCAATCAAATCATCCTCTCCCTTTTTTTAACCACAAATGAATGTTGAATTATGTCTGTAATTTTGGGCCATTGTTTGATTTGTTGTTTACATGAGTGATTTTCAATTACAAAGAAATAGCCACACCCGACAGAACCATTGTTTGTTACTATGTACATGTCCAGGATCTGAGGAATACTGGGTTACCCCTTCTTGTTTTATAGACTGTTTGTTGATAGAGAAAAGAGCATGAGGAAATTAATGTCGAAAAATGAGAAATTTGTGTGGTATCAGGAGCGTGAGAGAGAATTCTGTGAATAAAAAACGAGTATTACAACGGCCCCATCATTAAAGTAATTAGATAGTAGAAATGAAACAGTCAGCAGGGATGCCAGTAACATAGGACAGGGGGTGTTTTGTTGAAATCAGGTAAGGTAAGGAGGTCACTCTATTGTTTGGATCTCGACCATTGAGGGATGCTGAAAAAAGATACTCCTTCATTGAGAGAGAAGCACTGGCGTGTTGGTGGGAAGGCAAACCATTTTAGAAAATTGTGGGGGCCACTAAATTTAGTACTCAGATTGATCCTCATCCTCTGATAAATTAATATTTACTAAGGAAAAGCAAAAGCTAGAATGTTAGGTTGACTCCAGGAGTTGTTATAACATAATTACAGGATGGAATACATTACTGAAAAGAAGAATGTTCTGGTAGATTTTTTGTCACAGCTGCCACTGAACGCTGCCTAGAAAGTGACACTAGAGGTGAGGAGTTTCTGGTTGCTCAGGTGAAAGAGATTACTGAAGGGCAAATGTGTCATGAGAAATGGGTGAATGCCATGTGGGAGGATATGGTGTTGAAGGAGGTGCAAAAGTGCATGATGGAGTGATGGCCTGGGAAAGGTCCTGCTTATGACCAAGCAGAGTCTTTCCATAATGTGAATGTTGAACTTCCAGGGTCTGATGAAGTAATGGTAAGAGGTTAGCTTTTGTTTGGTTGTGTGACTTAGAGAAAATAAATTGTGAAGTTAGCACACGCAGGCCACTTAGGCATGAGTGCCACCATTGCATTAGATCTGATAACTGGTGGCTGTGGCTTGATTGTGATGTGGAGCAGAGAATTAGAGAGAGAGTGCCATGTTCTTGGGGGAAAAATTGCAAAGAACAGTGTACCATCCTTCCCTCCATTACTAATTGACAAGATGGATGCACTGTTGAAAAAAATACTTTGGCCATTTTGGTCCACACACTGTGTGTCCATAGGAACCTCAGTATGCCTTTGTAGTGTGGGAAAGAAAAGGAATGCCAGAGACCACGGAAACTGACAGCTGATTTCAAATTGTATTGCATACCATGAGACATTTTCTGGCTGTGAGAGTATTGAACTTATTGGATCAACTGTTTTCATTCCCCAGAACAATGGGTTGGTTGAAAGGTGGAACAAGACCCTAAAGAAAGGAACACAGTTAGCTTTGTGCAGGGGAGCATAATGGAAGACTGCTGTTAGTAAACTGATGTGGTCATAACAGACTACACCCAACAATGTAATAAATAAGGCCTACTTTGAAATCCTGAGGGCTGTAAGCCTATGGATGTGTTATCCAAGGATGTGGAAAGGAAAAGAGAATGCAAGAAAGAGAGCAGTGTGTGGTCCAAGGGAATTCATATTTAATTGAAAGTTGAAGATTTGGTTAGTGTGAAAAGGGGCCAAAGGATGGACATTTGTAAGCCTGAGTTTTCCCAGCCTCTTCAAGTAAAAAGGTTGGATTTGGATTGTTTCGAACCACCGGAAGAAGTTGGTGAAGGTGCCTGAGTGTTTGTCTCATGGACAGCATGATGGCAAAGCAGTGAGAACTAATGTGGAACTGAACAGGAAGTTGACAAGAACAAGGAAAACTCTCCAGAAATGTGAAGATTTTGTAATGTATTAGTTTTTGTTTTGTGTTTGTATTCTTTTAGCTATAAGAAGTATTTCCTTGCATTATAAAATTGATATGTTAAGTTGCGTTTTGCCTTACCTTATTTATTAATCATTCCTTTTGTTAGTCATTATATTACTTTTATATATTGTTTTGTTATTTGTTTTAAGGGAGGAAAATGTGTAACATCCTACTTTGGGGAATTTAGAATGTTGTGATAGTATTCACATTATAGAGAGTCTAGAATGTGCTGGGCATTCCATGCTCAGTAGTTGGATGTCAGGCTCCCTCCGTAAAGGTTCATACAGATAAACCTTTGGATTACTTACCTCATCTGACTGTTCTTCTTTTCACCTGACTTATACATTTGCAGCAAACAAATAATCCAATTTCAAGGAAGGCATATATTTATTGTTCATCTACAGGAACTATTTTTCAGTGTAGTTCTACCGGCTTGTGTGAAAGGGATTTGGCTGCATCAAACCCACTGTTATTCCTGATAACAAAAGTAAGTCTTCTGTCTTTCATTTGAAAGCAATTAATTTGTATTCCTTTTGGTGTAACCAGGCAATGGCATTATGTTTCAATTCAAAACATAAATTCCCTGGATGGGCAATGAGCCTGGAGGGAAAACACATTCAACTAAGAAAAATTGGGAAATCTGTCTAGTTGAGATCATAGGTATATGTGTGACTTTAGTGGGCCTTAAATGCAAACACATGCTAGAGGATCATGTCAAGCATATTTAGGGCTAGTGATTCAAGATGCAGTTCAGGAAGTTGCGACATTCAAGATGTTACACACTTCAGAAGAAATCCTGGTCATTCAGGTTAGAATACTGAGTCTTGCAGAAGATTTACCTCCAATCTCACCCATCACATCCTGATCATAGTAATTTGGAAACAATTCTTATATCTTTATATCTTTATGCTGTAGAGCAAAACAATGATCCTTTAAATAGCTGTATATATGAAAAGAATGGTCTTTTGCATTTTTTCCTTCCAGACTTTTTTTCCAAGTTCGACTCTTTGTGTTTGTTTCCACAAGTCTAAAGTGTAATGTGAGGAAAAGGCTTTTTGCAGGTTCACCCCAACTTTGTGCCACACTTTTTGACTATTAGGTATAGGTGTAATGACCCTGATAGTGCCCTGAGGCCTGCTAACCAGGCCTCTGTGTCAGTTCTCTGACCCTTAAAATATATGTTTAGTTTAGGCTTATACCCAATTGCATATGATAACTTGCTTATATGTCCCTAGTATATGGTACCTGGGGTACCCAGGGCCTGTGAGTTAACGTGCCCCTCAAGGTTTGCAGAAATTCTTCTGCCACCATGAGTGTGACGAAGTAAATCATGTCTCCTAGCCTGCCAGTGCAGACTGGCAGAGCGGTTAAAAACTGCTAATGTGATTTTGCATTTTAAACTAATGACAAAGTCCAGGCCTTATATGTATATATATATATATATATTTGTCAACATAAATGGCTCAAATTTCGCTGCATTGGGTGGCGCTCTTTACTGCGGTGCGAGCCCAGCCGATATTTATCAACAAACACGCCCACCATGACGTCGCGTCTATCTATATATATATATACATATATATATATATCGCGAAAAGTTCCAATTTAACAGTGCTCTCAGACCGCAAAATCACACACGAGACTTCTGCTGCTCCAAGGGTGTTTATTTAAACTAACAACATGTTTCGGCTGCGGACAGCCTTGATCACGTTAGTTAATAGGCATGTTCCCATAGTTTATGAAGTGAAGGTGCAATAAACAAAAAAAACAGGACTGGTAACCTCATAACTTTGTACAGAACTGGACAGAAACACAGTACTTAAAACAATAATTGATTTCTCACAGTCAATAATATGTGCCACATCACTTTACATGATTGTAATTAATGTTATCATCAGCACTAAAAAATACATTGTGCTAACATAGTAAATTAAATCAAGATGCGGCGGCACGTTCAAAATAAAAAAGAGACAATAACCATTTGGATAACAGAGATCTGTTCATATCGTGCCGAATTAAGTAAGTTTTGCGGTCCAACCGGCACCACGGTGATTATACAATGTCGTTGTTCCGCCATGTTTGTAGTTTTACACGGACGGAACAAAACTCACAGCCCTTTCAAATTCCATGGTGATAAGAAGGTTGTTCTGTTCCCATTGTACACCTGACAATTTTTTCAAAAAATCTTTTGTGTCCTTTATATAACTGGGAAGATCTTGTACCCAGTATCTAAGAAAGAAGTCAACATACTTAGATAAATGTTCAGATACACATCCCCTTGAGGACACTATAGGTCTCCCTGGTGGATTGACTGCATTTTTGTGAAGTTTGGGAAGTAAATACATCACAGGGAGTATGGGGTGATCATTTTTCAGATATCTAAATTCCTCCCATTCTAATATCCCTCGATCTTTCCAATCAATAAGTTTTTCAAATCGAAAGAAATCCCCGGGGAGGAGATAGGACTTTAAAATTGAGACAAAAAGAGTCCAAGTACATAATAGAGTTTCAAAGTAAGACCCCGGGAGGACTGAATCAGGATGAGGAGTTAGCAGTCCACCTTAGGGACTAATTCTAATGTGTCATATGCAGTTTTCTGTCTTACCTAATTACAGGGTTCATTCGTATATGTGTTGTATGCCCTGTCTTCTTTCATGTATGCGTGCACTGTTTATTTGTATTATGATGCTCTTAGTGAGTTTTTAATTGAACATGTAGAATATCTAAGTTGTTGTTCTTTCATGTTTTTTATAGATTGGTACCTGGAATGAGATTGCTTCATCACCATAATCACTCGTCGTTGCAGACATCTGGAATGTACTTTTCACTCTTTTCACGAGCACACCTTCCTTTCACTTTGACTTCTTGGCAGTTCCCTTAAGCACGGTAGGCCCCGATGTGGGGGGCAACCCTTTAATTATGAATTTGGTGCGTCATTGCTGGAACTGGGACCTTTTGAGTACTTTTTGGAACTGGGCTCACGGCCACATTATGGAGGTATTTTACCTATACAAAGAACCTGAAACATGGCAGGAATGTGTGGCATTTAACCTACATAGTTAATTTTGGGCTGCTTTGTTTCATGTATTTTGATGGTTCACAACACCATCCACAGAGATACACTTTTTGTACTGATAATTCACTGTGACTATCAGACTTGTGCAGACTGTTAACCTTTGATCTATAGGATAGGTCATATTTTATTTTCTCTATCAAATCTGTATACACTGATCTGTGTACACTGATACAGATCATTGACTTCAAGTAGTGTTTTCGCACTTTGGTGCACTTAGCACCTTCACGTGGTCTCTGAATTTGAAAGGGCTGTGAGTTTTGTTCCGTCCGTGTAAAACTACAAACATGGCGGAACTGCGACATTGTATAATCACCGTGGTGCCGGTTGGACCGCAAAACTTACTTAATTCGGCACGATATGAACAGATCTCTGTTATCCAAATGGTTATTGTTTCTTTTTTATTTTGAACGTGCCGCCGCATCTTGATTTAATTTACTATGTTAGCACAATGTATTTTTTAGTGCTGATGATAACATTAATTACAATCATGTAAAGTGATGTGGCACATATTATTGACTGTGAGAAATCAATTATTGTTTTAAGTACTGTGTTTCTGTCCAGTTCTGTACAAAGTTATGAGGTTACCAGTCCTGTTTCTTTGTTTATTGCACCTTCACTTCATAAACTATGGGAACACGCCTATTAACTAACGTGATCAAGGCTGTCCGCAGCCGAAACATGTTGTTAGTTTAAATAAACACCCTTGGAGTGGCAGAAGTCTCGTGTGTGATTTTGCGGTCTGAGAGCACTGTTAAATTGGAACTTTTCGCGATCAGAATCTACCGGTTGGCTCGACCGGCATTGGTGCCACTTCCCGCGGGGCCACAGTCGGCGTCTCAGAGCGGAATTTGAAACATATATATATATATATATATATATATATATATCCAAAAAAGGAAACGCGCTTCGTCTGTCACGTTATCCAGGCCACACCAGCATTACTTTAAAGGTATTTTATTTAAAAAGATTCATTCGCATGACGCGTTTCGAGTCTGGGACTCTTTATCAAATGTCAAATTGCTGCAAAGTCAGTGGGTTCGTTTGAATTTAAATAACGTGACTCTTAAACATCAAAGAAGGACACAGTCCATTGCTCCCAGGTTAAAGGGACAGTTCATCCTCAATATCTTTTTCATTTTATTCTTTCATGGTATTATTTCCCTTTATGCACAGTTAAGTACCAGTTTTTGATTTAGGTTACATTAACCTCCAAATGGCAACAAACTCCAGGTTTACTGTACACAGGCTTGCGGATGACTTTCAACTCGGTCAAAACGGTACTCAATTTCCCACAATGCTACTTGACTGTCCTGCAATTCTTTATTGGGTTTTGATGTAGATGACGGTAAAACCACATGTCTTCATCATGAACTGAGTGCAATTCATGCTTTGCAATGGAAACTTCCGTACCTCAGTCGCGATGTGCAGAAAATAGTTCCACTACCACTGTGCAGCATTCGTCTTTTAAAGCCTCTGCCTTGAGTATGCCGGCTTAGGAAAAAGTTCCTCTACAGATCCTGGTTGCTTCTGGTTCAATCACTCGGTTTGAGGCGGGCCTCACACAGTGGCCCTTCCGTCAGTTACTTCGTTCCTGTGCCTTTCGCTGCAGGGGGGATATATATATATATATCAAGAACTAAAAGGGTAGCCCCGATGAGAGGAAGCCAGCCGGCAGATGCGTGTTTCATCTTTTATTTGGAACAACTCGTCAACAGGTAGCAGCGTAGAAAGAGCATCAGCATTCAAATCCAGCCAAACGTGTTCCTCAATGGCTTCACAACTGCCACTTGCAAGCCTGTATTCTCCGCACTTATTAAGTTCCAGTGTCCTGCCCCAGTGGGCGTAGCCAACAAGGCATTGTGGTTCCTGTAGTACGAGAGAGTGATCTCAAGTGAGTCAGTCTTACAGGACAATATTAAAAACAAAGAAAAAACCCATGTGGATCGATGCACAGTCCCGTATTGCACCCTGTCCTGCTTTTCAATTGTTACCAATGAAAACTGCCTCCCACGACGTGCTGACACCGTTTGGCGTCAGCGTAGGCCCGCTCACCAGCGGTGGTCCTCCCTTCGCGGCTTGGACTGAGCCGCTCAATATCAAATTTTACAACAATTGTGTCCAACGGCATAGCCCACTGAGGTAATATGTAATGTTTTGTTCTAGTCTTTCTGGAACTCTACTAAAGTGTTCCATTCCTATGTTCTATTTAGAATGCCCTTGAGATGTAACTGTCATTTTATGCTGAACTCTACAAGCTGAGCTGCTGCGCAGCACCTGTTGTCATTAAAGCCTTTTTAATCTCCTTCCGTTTACGAGCGTATCACTACAGAAAAACGTGGCGACGATCTTCAGGTGCATGCTACCCACGCAGATGTCAATCTGACTTATCTACAAATTGCTGAGGCGGACGAATAACTGTAAATTTGACCGCACGAGAAAAAAAAACAAGAGAGGTACCTCGTATTTACTCCAACTAACTCCTCAGTCTTGTTGAGACATCCCGGATTGCGGCGTTGGATAATTAAGGTACCTTTCTTTAGAAACTACGGCAGCAGCTATTGTTATTGATACCCAGTGTCAGTTGTTGTGACGTACAGCTTACGTAAGCAAGTTGAGTGGGCCATCTTGAGTCTGAAACGCAACGTGGAGCGCAGCGTGTCTGGAATGCAACGTGCCTGATTGAAACACAGCGTTGGTGCATGATTGCCATTTTAAAACTTCTGGAACGCATTATTCCTGCTGTAACGCGACGTTGCGTGTCTTCCATTTTGACTAATGCCGAGAGCTTATCATCGCACTAACCATAAACTCTCTTCATCACGCTACAGAGGCAGAGGTGTTGTTGTTTTTAAGAGCGTATCCTTCTATTCCACTTTTGCGTTGATACGCACACCTGGAAATACTTCATCACGCTAGAGAAGCTGAGTTTGTTGCTGTTCTTAGGAGCTTATCTTTCGATTCTACTTTTACGGTGATACGCACACCTGAAAGCTTAAAGTACAATTATTTTCGTTGTTACTTTTGCCATGCGTTACAAAAGGTTAAATATCTAGTGTAAATTTTAGCGTTCCACTATTTAAACCTGAAAAGGAAACTTGTTCTAACTGTATTTCTTTTGAGTCAGCACTGTTTGAGTTGAAGTTAGACAACCATAGTAACTATATTACTGTTACATTTTCATTTGTAAGTTATTTTGGCATTATGAGCTTACAAGCTGTTTCACCACCACCCCCGTTCCTCAACCTCCCAGGTGAACCACCTATTACCTGGAAAAAGTGGTTAGATGCATTTACCACTTATCTGGGAGCTATAGGAGCTTCTAGGTATAGAGCTGAGAGAAACAAAAACCTTTTATTAAATAGTCTCGGTTTCGAAGGTCGTTCTATCTTCAAACATTTACCTCCTTTGGTACGTCCTCCTGAGGAACAGGATCTAGATGAATATACTGAAACTGTTAAGTTACTAGAACTGCGTTTTGACATTCAACCTAGTTTGGTTGTAGTTAGACACAAATTTTATAAACGTGAACAGAGACAAGGGGAAAAGGTTGAAGATTTTATTTCTGCGTTGAGAATACTCAGTGCAGAGTGTGAATTTGAAAATTTTAGAGATCAATACATATGTAAGTGTTTAGACAAAGGTATCCAACAAAAATTACTTTCTTTAGGTAATCCATCACTTGAAGAAACTGTACGTGTAGCCAAAAGCATTGAATTTTCAAAGATGTCTGTTAAAGAACTTGATGCAAAATGTTCTCCTTCTATTTCTAAGGAAGATACTGTCAGTGTTGTGAAAGTGCAAGACTCTAAAGCAAATCCTGGGGGGCGTAGTGACAATAAGTTTTTCAAACAAAGCAATATTTGTTTTAAATGCGGTAATTGTCCTCATTTTAAATCCGGACGTCCCTGTCCAGCTAGGAATATCACGTGCAGGTTGTGTGGAAGATTAGGTCATTTGGCTAAAGTGTTTCAGAATATTAAGCGCACTGTTCCTCAAGCACATTCTAACAAACAGTGGAGCAATTCAAGCAATTCACCTTCTGTTGCTAATGTTTCTGATTACATTCAAGATGATACTTCTAGTTTTCAAGATGATCTAAGAGATATTCTGGTGGCCACAGATGGATCAGGATATTGATGTGATTGTTGAGGAGTGTGTGATTTGTTCTAGTGCTGAAAAGAGTTTGACGGTACGTTCTCCCCCTTTGCAACCTATTGCCTTTCCAGACAGACCCTGGGAGAAAATTGGTATTGATTTTGTTGGGCCTTTTTATTTACTTCCTTCCTCTTCTAGATTTGCCATAGTCGCTGTTGACTATTATTCCAAATGGCCGGAGGTGCGTTTTGTTGGTGAGCCCAATTCCAAGAATGCCATTGACTTTTTAAAGGATCTTTTTTTACGGGAGGGTTTCCCTTCCACTATTGTAAGCGATAACGGTGTTCCGTTTGTTAGTCAAGAGTTTAACTCTTTTTTGTGCCAAAGTGGGATCAATCATTTGAAGAGCGCCCTCTATCACCCTCAAACAAACGGCCTGGTGGAGCGCATGAACAGAGTCTTAAATAACTGTGTTCAATGGGCTATTTCTCAACGTTCCAACCTTCCCAATGCAGTCAGGTCCATGTTGTGGTTCTATCGTACCACTCCCCATTCATCTACCAAGTTCTCTCCGTATGAATTGTTGCGTGGGAGAAAACCTTGTTCTAAGGTTTGTCCTGGGTGGATGTCACGTTGGGTGAAATTGAATTCCTTGTGCAATGTGGATGAGATTGTTAGGCATAATGTTACGAGTGCTCAGTCTAAACAGAAACTTCACTTTGACTCTAGGAAAAAAGTTGTGGCTCAACAGTTTTCTGTTGGAGATAGAATACGTATTAAGTTGCCTGTACATACCACCAAAGGGAGTGGGAAATTCTCTGAACCTCTCGTCATTGATAAGGTTTGTGGTAATGCTGTGAGGGTGAACATGAAGAATTGGTGGAATGTGGCCAGAGTTGTCAAAGCCAATGATTGTGTCAAAAGAATTACCAAGTCACCTGCAAGTTTCACTACAGGTGGATGCAGTTCTTCGTCTTCAGATACTGTGTGCGCAAAAGACTCTTCTCCTTCCTACTCTCCTCATCTGGAGGGTGTTCGAAGGAGTGGCCGTCTTCATTCCATTCCTGCTAGGTTTAGTTAAGTTCATTATTCTTTTACTCTGCATTCTTCTCTCTCATTTTATCCTTCTGACCTGTATGTTTTATTCCTTTTGATTGTTTGATATTGAAGAAGAGAGGATAATGTAATGTTTTGTTCTAGTCTTTCTGGAACTCTTCTAAAGTGTTCCATTCCTATGTTCTATTTAGAATGCCCTTGAGATGTAACTGTCATTTTATGCTGAACTCTACAAGCTGAGCTGCTGCGCAGCACCTGTTGTCATTAAAGCCTTTTTAATCTCCTTCTGTTTACGAGCGTATCACTACACAATACTTAAGTGTATATACTGCTAATACCAAGATGCAACATTGCACATGCTCACTGAGGCAGAAGCATACGCCCACAAGGCGGGGTGTTTTGAATAAAACCAGCAGGTGTTATACATTTCTGTTGCCGTTTTCCATTCTGTTGGGCTTGTGAGCAAGAACGAAAGTTTGAAACGCGTTAAGCCATACTTTGACTGATTGAAAATATGGAGACTGGTATGGTGCTTGAGTCGCATCCAGGGAGAATACTTTGTGTGTGGGCAACCTCATAGGGGCACCCCTTTTGTTGTTTTGGGCACCCCTTTTTGTTTCATATATATATAAATATCCGAGCTGCTATTGGAGCAACATTTCTGGAATTAACAATTTTCCAGTGACACAGTTATAACGAATGGCACAACCTTCGAAAGTTAATTGCAGCCGACAGGAAACACAGGACTACATCGTCCATCATGCCTGGCTAATAGGAACTGTGGATGTCCACTAGAGGGCCGGCAAGGTTAAAAGAAACGCCCATTGTATCCCAAGAAGAGTTCTTGTTTGCTTGGGCAGACCTTTTAAAAAGTTTGCGGGAGCAAACGAAACGCGTCAGGTTACCTGCCTTACTGGTCGATTCAATTGCCTTCGGCAAGTTGTTGCATGTGCGGCTCTACTTCCTTACCAAGAAGGGGGAGAACAGTAGTGATTTTAAGCGGCGTGGTCCTGCCGCAAGAGCAACGCACAACCAGAGAGAGCGCTGTCATTACCCGACATCGGACAAAAACTCTGTAAACTTCGGCCAAACCGAACTTTAGGGTAATGGTCTGCAGCCAAACACCGGAGTTTGGTATGGTTCAGAGCAGCCTGGAAACAAAGGACTGCTATTGGAGCAACATTTCTGGAATTAACAATTTTCCAGCGACACAGTTATAACAAATGGTACAACCTTCGAAAGTTAATTGCAGCCGACAGGAAACATGGGACTACATCATCCATCATGCCTGGCTAATAAGAACTGTGGATGTCCACTAGAGGGCCGGCAAGGCTAAAAGAAATGCCCATTGTATCCTGAGAAGAGTTCCTGTCTGCTTGGGCAGACCTTTGAAAAAGTTTGCGGGAACAAACGAAGCGCGTCAGGTTACCTGCCTTACTGGTCGATTCAATTGCCTTCAGCAAGTTGTTGCACGTGCGGCTCTACTTCCTTACCAAGAAGGGGTAGAACAGTCGTGATATATTTATATATATATATATATATGTATATATATATATATATATATATATATATATATATATATATATATATATATATATATATATGTGTATATATATTGGTTCGTAGATTGTGCTTTTTGTTAAATGGTGTAAATCCGTTCAGTAGTTCCTAAGAAAATCAAAAGTAAAATCATAGATATATTTGCGAAGTTGTACTGTACGCTTACCGTCCGAGGATTATACGCGTAAGCATGGGCGTAAAATCCGCTCCGATCGCGGATTTTTTGGATTTTCGGCAAATTCGCAATCTGCGAACTCTCGCGAATTTGTCGAAAATCCGTGAATCCGCTCGCGGCGGATTTTTTGCTTGGTTGCGGCGCGCGGCGTGGTGCACGGCGTTCACTTTCCGTCATTTAGCGTTTGCCGAGTTGTTTTTCTTTGCGAGTGACGCGCCATTTTAGATCTTGCTGCGTGTTCCCGCGGGAGTTTAGCGCCCGCGAATACGTACTCGCGGCTTGCCACCTTGCACAGCACACCTCGCGAGAGTTCGCAATTGCGAACACGTAGTTGCGGCGGAAAGGAACAATCTCGCACTTGCGAAATAGAGATTTTGCAATTTCGCACAAGAAAATCACCAGCAAACAGGATAAACCTTCAGAAAATTATGATTTTTATCAGAATCACTCCTCAGGTTGACATTTGCATGGCCTTTTTTTTTGCAAGGAGTCCATTTTGGGGGGGGGGGGAGGAAGGAAGTGCCCCACAGTCTCCAACTTCCTGTTCCTGTCCAGCAGGCTCCTCCCAGTGCTTTGTCCATCTCCTGGTCACTTTCATTTGGATCTGGAGCTGGAAGGATTACTTTTTGTGGGTGCTGCTGGATATTTGGATTTGAGGCCTTTTTGACTGTCTTTGGATCACTTTTGGATTAGAAATCAACTTTCACAAGTAAGTTTGTTTGGGGCATTACAGTTGCTGCAAGTAAAATTTTGGAACTTTTTCAGAACATTAAATAAATTATATTGTGGGTAGCCACAGTATCCAGTAGGACCAGGGTTGGTTAGGGGTGCATGATACAAATGTTTTGTTGAATTTAAACACCATTGAGGCCATGGATGGGCTGGGATTGTGCTGATTTTTGTCCTTTTTTTGGGCCTGCTGGTGTGGCCCTTTGCCCAGGGGTGGTGAGTGTTGCATGGGCCTAGTCTTTCTGTGGGGTGTCTTCTTGAATTTAAACATAATTGAGGCCATGGATGGGCTGGGATTGTGCTGATTTTATTGTTTTTTGTCGTTTTTGGGGGGGTGCTGGTGTGGCCTTTTGCCCAGGGGTGGTGGTGCATGGACTGAGTGTGCCTGTGGTGTGGTCTCACTCTCTTTAATGTAAACATCATGGATGGCATTGGATTGTGGTGATTTCTGGCTGTTTTTCTGTTTTTTGGGGGTGTACTGTTGATGTGGACTGGCCATGTGGGTGGTGGTGGTGGCCATCTTGAGTGCTGGCTGGTACAGGCAACATGTGCTTGGGGTGTAAGGGAGGGGCCATTTTGAGGAGAGGCAGTGTCTGAGGCCTGCACTTATTTTGCCTATTTTTCATCCATTATGCCCAGGGGTAGTGAGTGTTGCATGGGCCTAGTGTTTCTGAGGGGTGTCTTCTTGAATTTAAACACCATTGAGGCCATGGATGGGCTGGGATTGTGCTGATTTTATTGTTTTTTGTCGTTTTTTTGGGCCTGCTGGTGGGGCCCTTTGGCCAGGGGTGGTGAGTGTTGCATGGGCCTAGTCTTTCTGTGGGGTGTCTTCTTGAATTTAAACATAATTGAGGCCATGGATGGCCTGGGATTGTGCTGATTTTATTGTTTTTTGTCGTTTTTGGGGGGGTGCTGGTGTGGCCTTTTGCCCAGGGGTGGTGGTGCATGGACTGAGTGTGCCTGTGGTGTGGTCTCACTCTCTTTAATGTAAACATCATGGATGGCATTGGATTGTGGTGATTTCTGGCTGTTTTTTTGTTTTTTGGGGGTGTACTGTTGATGTGGACTGGCCATGTGGGTGGTGGTGGTGGCCATCTTGAGTGCTGGCTGGTACAGGCAACATGTGCTTGGGGTGTAAGGGAGGGGCCATTTTGAGGAGAGGCAGTGTCTGAGGCCTGCACTTATTTTGCCTACTTTTCATCCATTATGCCCAGGGGTAGTGAGTGTTGCATGGGCCTAGTGTTTCTGAGGGGTGTCTTCTTGAATTTAAACACCATTGAGGCCATGGATGGGCTGGGATTGTGCTGATTTTATTGTTTTTTGTCGTTTTTTTGGGCCTGCTGGTGGGGCCCTTTGGCCAGGGGTGGTGAGTGTTGCATGGGCCTAGTCTTTCTGTGGGGTGTCTTCTTGAATTTAAACATAATTGAGGCCATGGATGGCCTGGGATTGTGCTGATTTTATTGTTTTTTGTCGTTTTTGGGGGGGTGCTGGTGTGGCCTTTTGCCCAGGGGTGGTGGTGCATGGACTGAGTGTGCCTGTGGTGTGGTCTCACTCTCTTTAATGTAAACATCATGGATGGCATTGGATTGTGGTGATTTCTGGCTGTTTTTCTGTTTTTTGGGGGTGTACTGTTGATGTGGACTGGCCATGTGGGTGGTGGTGGTGGCCATCTTGAGTGCTGGCTGGTACAGGCAACATGTGCTTGGGGTGTAAAGGAGGGGCCATTTTGAGGAGAGGCAGTGTCTGAGGCCTGCACTTATTTTGCCTACTTTTCATCCATTATGCCCAGGGGTAGTGACTGAGTGTTGCATACTTGCATGTCCCACTCCCTAGTCTTTCTGTGGGGTGTCTTCAATGTAAACATCATGGATGGCATGGGATTGTGCTCATTTTTCTGTGCTTTGTCGATTTTTTGGGGTGTATAACTGAACTGATGTTCCTCTGTCTTCCATTGCTTTTAGGTGCACAAAAAGACTCAAGAGAACCACCAGTGCCAGGAAGAAGTCCTGCAGCGGTGTGTGTGTGCAGCATAACGTCACGCGACGTCACGTCTGGACACAGAACCCTCTGCAACTCGTGCAACTGCTGCCGTGCTGACCTGCTCTGAAGAAGATGGCCCCCAAAAAAGTAACCCGTAGCTCCTCTAGCAAGAAAGGTGCCAGTAAGGAGCAGAAGAAGCAAGTTACCAAGGACACTGGTGTGCTGCCCGCCCCTTTTTTTGGGAGTAAAAAAAAAAGTATGCCTGCAGCAGCAGCAGCGGGATCTGCTGGGGACCAAGCTGGCAGCAGCACCCCCGCTCCATTGGGCTCAGTGCCACCACCACCACCACGCCAACTTAAGTCCAAGCCCTTGAGTGCTGCAGAGGCAGCCAGTATAGTTGTTCAATCACCATCGACCAGTGATGTTGGCTCATCGCAAGAAAGCAGCAGCAATGTCCCTCAATCAACACAGGTTGTTGTAGCTCATCTGACGAGTGTTGAACAACCACAGCCGCAACAACAATCACATGTGCAAGTACAAGCCCAAGTACATGTGGAAGGAGAGGCAGCGCAAGGAGATGCGCAAGCAGAGGTGCATGGAGGGTCACAACAAGTGCCCACAATAGTTGTTCCTCCCGAAGTAGGGGCACATCAGGAAATCGACAATCAAGGCGAGGTATCATTTGAGGAAGCCACTCCTCCTGATGATCCTTCATTGTCTTCCACACCCCTAGCAAGGAAGAGATCAAGGGTGGTGTCTACATCTTCTTCAAGCACACCTCCTTCTGATGATACGGATCAAACTTGGGAACCAGCACCACAGCCGTCTGAGAGTGAGGCACACCATGATCCGACAAAGGTAGTTAAGCGTAAAAGGAAGCTCGTCCAAAGTCTCAGAGTTATGGAATGTGATGAGTCTCAACAAGAAGTGGCGGATACTGCTGCTGATGAAGACTCTGCCAACGACGACCCAGTCATCATAAAGGTCACTGCAGCCCCAGCGGGCATGCAGCAAACAGACATTTTGACCCTAGCCCGAAGAGCTGCTGAGTGTGATGATGATGATAATGTTGTCGATGAGGAGGCAGTGGAAACACCACAATCATTGGAGTTAAGTAGTACACCAACTCGTCCCGCTTCCATATTTCTTTCTGGCAAGAAGAGACCTCCGTCAACCTCGACCTTAATTAGTGGCGGTGAAAGTGCAAAACGTACAAAAGTTGGGCTATCCAGATCCTCCACTTCATCTGGTATTAGCTTCATGACCACCACCACCAGTATCGCCGCCTCCTCCATGTCCCACAGACATTTCAAGTCCCCAGTTTGGGACTTCTTTACTGTTTGTCCAAAAAATCCAAAGTTTGCCATTTGTACCATTTGTAAGCAAGCAGTTAGTCGTGGTAAGCCAGGTACCAACTATGGTACCGGAGGCCAGAGAGGTCATCTTAGGAGACAGCACACTGTCAAATGGTTTGCGCACCTAGATGCGATCAAGAAAGGCCAAATTCAAGGAAACGTTGATGTTTCATCTGATGATGACGAGCAGGAAGAAGACGTGTCAAACACTTCCCTTACACCCAGTACCCCTGTCAGCAGCACACCCAATGTGAGGCACACTAAGAGTGTTGGAGCGAGTGAGACACCAACGCACAAAAGTTCACCAGCGAGCAAAATTGGGTCAACGAAGTCATTATCAGCCCGTAAATGCTTGGTCCAGGGCAACATTAGAACAATGCTTACTTCAGACGTGCCATATGAACGCAACCACCCACTGACGCGTCTGTATAACACTAAGCTGGCTAAAATGCTAGCTGTGGACCTTCTACCTTTTTCTTTTGTAGAAGCGGTAGGTTTTCTTGAATTAGTGGCAACGCTCTGCCCTAAATGGAAGGTTCCGAGCCGGTTCTATTTTGCCAGAGTTGCGGTTCCAGCACTACATGAAGATGTGCTGGAGGCGATTGGGGCAGCTTTGCAGAAGAGTGCTGTTCACACAATACATCTGACATCAGACATGTGGACCAGTGGCGCAGGCGCTGATTACATGTGCATCACTGCACACTGGGTCTCTTTTTCAGGTGTTATAGCAAAGCTAAACGCAGGTGTTGACCCGGACAAAGTTTTCAAAGCTGCTCGGAAACATGCAACACTAGCCATGTTTGGCTTGGAGAAAAGTCACACAGCAGAAAACCTTTTGGAAGAGTTTAACAAAAAGGTGTTGAAAATGCTATCCCCCCTAAAACTCAAGATTGGTTATGTTTCCACGGATAATGGCGCCAATGTAGTTAAGGCCATGTTGAAGGGTGACCATGTTAGAGTGCCGTGTTTGGCGCACTGTATCAACCTGGTAGTTCAAAAATTCTTGATGGATAAACAGAGTACAGCGTTCGAGGTAATGGCCACCTGCCGCAAAATGTGCAACCATTTCAGCCATTCTTTTAAGGCCCGGAAGCATCTGCGGAGACTGCTATTTATACGTGGAATGCCAGTGAAAGCACTCATCCAGGAGGTGGCAACACGTTGGAACTCAACCTTCTACATGCTTGAGCGTCTGTATGAGCAGTATACGGTACTCGATCACTATTTCTTCACAGAGGGTACATCTCAGAAGGAGGACCTGCGGATGAGTGCGGTGCAATGGGACATAGTTAAAAGCCTGACAGACATGCTTCGTCCTTTTGAGTTCTTCACGCGTGCAGTCAGCCAGGAGGACTGTAATTTGGGAAAAGCTATCCCATTGTTGTGCATGCTGGAGCACCAACTGATGGCGGTGTCTTCTGAGTTTGAAAAAGATGAAAAAAAAAAAAGACCATTTTATTTTGTCTGAGAAATTATTAGAGCGCCTACGTGGTGATGAACGTCTTGAAAAGATCAAGTCAGATCAGCATTACATTTGTGCTACTATTCTGGATCCACGCTACAAAAAGGCGCTGGCAGGCGAAGCATTCTTTCCTTTTGCTGATGCAGATGTTCAAAAGTACAAACATTGGTTAGCCTGGTCAGCCAAGAGGTATGAAAAAGAACGGCAGGTTATTGAAGGAGAAGCCAGTACATCAGCATCAGCATCAGCAGGCCATCCCCAGTCACAAGAATCCACTTCTGCACCTGTGGCTGGGGCACAAGTGACCTCTCAGCCGTTAAAGACACCGGCAACTGGATCATCTGCACCACACACAATGACAACACTAACAGTGGCTGCGGAGGAGGATTGGCTAAGTTTGATGGGGTATGGTTCTCGAAAAAATGTCACAGGCACAGCAAAAAGTAAGCAAAGTGGAGGAACAGTTGATGACCTTGAGTCGATGGTGCAGGACTATCTGAATGACTCAACAGAGGTCTTTCTTAATGATGAGCCATTGCAGTATTGGCATGGCAAAAAACAATTGTGGCCACAGCTCTTCAACCTGGCTATAAACTATTTGTCTTGCCCACTCGCAAGTGTGTCTTCTGAACGTGTTTTCAGTGCTGCTGGTGGCATTGTAACTCCCAAACGGAGCCGCCTCTCGCCCAAAAATGTGGAGCGGCTGACAATGATCAAGATGAATCAGCACCTCATACCACCAGATTACAAAGTACGAGAAAGCACGCCGCATGAAGACGAGGAGGACGGCAACGTAGATGAGGGGATTTGTTCTCTGTTCGGTGGCACTGACCTCATCCAGCCTGAATTCGCAGAGTATGATGACGAAATCTTGTTCTTATTCCCTGACACCGAGCCCTGAAAATGAGACAATCAATCAAGAACTTTCTTTTTCGTCCTTTTCACTTTTATTCCTGTGTGCTTTGTGTCTCTCTTTCTTTGTTTTGCACAGTTAATTTAATTCAAACTTTAATCACCTAATCCCAAAAACAAGACCATCATCAGAACTGTCTTCACTTGTTTGCTTATTGATTTGAAGGTGCCGCAGTCTACATTCCTCAGGTTCACAAGTTCTGAAGAACATGCTCCTCTATCCTCCTCCTCCAGACTGCGATTTCCCTCCAAGCAGAGTGCTGGATTACGCCCAATGAAGAAAGACTCAGCACTTGTGGGGGTGTTGTACTTCTTTGCGGGTGAGTTGACGGATTTGGGCCCATTGCTGTGAAGCTCTAATAATGGACAAAAGTGTTTTGTACCAAATATGAGGTGGAAATTTCTTGCCGTTTTTGCTGACTTGCTTGCCTTTGAGGTGCTCTTTGGCGGGGTTCCGGGTGTTTGTGGGTAATTTTTGGTGTCTGTCGAAGCACTGCTGCGAGCCTGCGACAGTCTAATCTTGATTGCATTTGCTTTTCAGGAAATCCGTGGTGGAAAACAGGAGTTATGATGATTGATGATGATGACCTAGCTGAACAGCGCCGCATTTGGACCGAAGGCCGAGAGATATTGTAAGTATGAGATTTAGCTTTTTCGCTGTTTGGGGGTGTTGTCGGGTGTTTTTTTGCGGGTGGGTTGGCGGGTCTTGCCTGGGGCATTCCTGGGAAGGTCTAATACCGGATAGAAGTGTTTTGGACAAAATCCATAAGGAACAGCCTTTTTTTTTGCTATTTCTTCTGACATCTTGCTCAATGTAGCGTTTTGGGGGGCTTCCTGCTGTTCGTGGGTGGGTTGCGGCCGGGGTCTCTGTCGAAGCACTGCTGCGACAGTCTAATCTTGATTGCATTTGCTTTTCAGGAAATCCGTGGTGGAAAACAGGAGTTATGATGATTGATGATGATGATGACCTAGCTGCACAGCGCCGCGTTTGGACCGAAGGCCGAGAGACATTGTAAGTATGAGATTTAGCTTTTTCGCTGTTTGGGGGTGTTGTCGGGTGTTTTTTTGCGGGTGGGTTGGCGGGTCTTGCCTGGGGCATTCCTGGGAAGGTCTAATACCGGATAGAAGTTTGTTGGACAAAATCCATAAGGAAACACCAGTTTTGCCACTTTTTGTAAGTTAGGGTTCGTTAGGGTTAGCCCTAGCAGCAGGATTGCATGTGTTTCGGGGGGTTCTATTGCAACGCAGTTCTGTTGTTGTAGAGCACTGTTGGAGCGATGCTGGCTATGGATACTTTTGCTTGCTTGCAAGTGGTTTGAATACAATCCACGGTCTGTATTTGGGCCTACTGTTACTTTCAAAGTACGTTTTGTAACCATTTTTCTGCTAGGCATCGTTTTTGGAGATCTGATTGGGGTTCTTCTACATTTTTGCGACTGGCTTTAGTAAGGGTCTTGGTGGGAGCATTGCTGGGAAGGTCAAATTTTGTTCTAAAACACAGTTTACAGTACACCTACCTTGAGGGGAAAGATCCGCTATAATATTTTGGCCATACTTATTGATCCTTAAAAAGGTGACTCAGACAGAGCACGCAATTTCAAAAATATTGTACTGTCTATTAGGGAAATCAAAGTGTCACTTTTTGAACCACACAGCGTACATACCTTTTATTTATTTATCAGTGGTATTGTAATAGCACTTCCTGTTTTCCGTTCAATAATTACAGGCTGGGTTTCAGTCAACATCCGCCAGGCAGGCAGTGGACAGGGTGTCTTCTGTCAGTGGTCACCAGCCACATTGATGGACGAAGCGTCAGCTGGAATGGAGGAGTGCCGCCAATAAGAGGAATTGTTTGCTGCATGCAACTTACTTACCAAATTCAACAGGACAACTCCAACAACATACGCAATACAGATACAGTATCCATTGTTGTCTTTTATTCTATGAGTGTGACTGCATGTGCTTACCTTTAGTTTGTAACCAAAGATTGTCTGTATCTTCAATTATTGTTTGTCCATGCTCTGCTTTTTTTTTCTTCTCTCAACAAAACCTACCCAAAAAGAAACCCCCATTCCCATCCATTTTACAAACCCTAACCCTCTTCTCCCGGGCTGTGTTGTTTTGCTTGATGTCTGACTAAAATGACATCAATAATTCCACACACTTGCTGGGGAGGATAAGGTCATAGCAACAGGCTGGTGAAGGAATACGAGGATATCTTCTAGACTTACTCAGCTTCAGTACTATATCTTCTAGTAGTAGTAGCCAATGTCAAATAAATTCAACACAAGTACTAGTTATACTTGCAAGCAAATACTTTACCATTTGTTAGGCTACATTATGGCACTGTTCTAGTGTACTGTCACCTGCTATTTTCTCGATCGTACCGTAACCGTTGTAATGCTACAGTAAGGAGGACAAACAAGGTTTCGTTTTCTTTTTTTCCATAGGCATGCAACTGCCACTGTGTCACACCACTAGTACCACCGCAATGAGGAAATGTCACCCGCCCAGGATTGACAACGTTAATCCCCATTTCACCTGGAGCCAGCCCTGGGCCTAGCACTAATTTCTAACACAAATTACAGGTAAGATAAGCGTTTGGTGGGAGGTAGTATAATGGAGTATTATTTCGGAGTAGACAAGAGATTGACGGTTGTACTACTAAAGTCCTACGACTGTTCAGGAAAACAAAGTTACTGTTACACCCCCGCCCCCCACCCACCAGACTGAAAAGCAGTAAAAAACAGGTATGGTCAGATAAAGTTTAAAAATATATTTATTTAGCCCTAACAAAATAATCTCCCTCACCCACCCTAACCCCAACGATTGTCTTTGAAACGTCCCAAAACGATCCCAACTCCCAAATCCCACCCCCCAAAAGTCTATAAAAAAAGGGCAAGGGACACTCCACTACTGGAGGGTGCTGGTGCTGGTGCATGATGCGGCATGGGCATCATACTCCTTGCGGAGGGTGGCAAGCTCGGAGCGGAGGCCCTTAACCAAGTTCTTATACTTCAGGACCTCCTGCTCCAGGTTGGACATGCGGACTCGTAGGCGGCGTTGGCGTTCCTTGCAGCTACTGTGGGGGGCAGCTGGTATTTCGGTTGCTTGGCGGTGGCGGTCGTCTTTCTTAGCCCGGCTCGGTCCCGCTGGCTTAGTCACGGAGGAGGATGCAGTGGTCACAGTCGAGGATGTCGTTGTTGCCCCGCTCGACTGCGTGTCCTCCTCCTCCTCCAGGGCCACCAGCCGCCGATATTCGGCGACAGTGGCCTCCAGCCTCCGTTGCCGGGCCAATCTAGCCTGCTCCCTCCGTGTTGTTGATTTGGAAGGAGCAACTATATGAAGAAAGAAAGACATAGTCTGTAACCAATGCTCCTTATTAATAACACAAAGTGATTGAGCCGAAAGTTGGGTCACAGAGTACAAGTAGCAAATTGAAAGCACAGTACATAACTATTGAGGACAGTATCTATGTAACCTCCCACTTCTGCATCCTTGCACTAACATTAGTGGTAGTTTAATGAACAAATTCTACAACCACTATGGACTTCCATTACAGTCGACTATGACAGTACACCAGTCTTATTCTTCTTCTTCTCTCTTGTTTAGGGAAATTGGTACGTTATCTTATGCAAGCCGGCAGAATGACATGGACAGCACAGTGAACTTGCACCCGAGAAAAAAAGTTGCACACCATGATGAGTGAGACAGACTTGCGTTACTGTACCGGTACAGTACATGCAGGTGGTGAAGCTATTACTTTTCTATTACGGGTGGCACTGAGAATACTCTGTTACAAGGGCTACTGCTTAATTAATTTACCTTTCACCCTACAGTGCAAATGAGTACTAGAAAAGGAAAATGAAGAAGCTAACTAATTTGATTATCTATCACTTCACATGGGACGTATTTGATGACATATGAGATGACTTTAGGTGCTTTGCTTAATATTGAGTGAACAGTGATACACCCACACATGAATGACGTACTACAAGTAAACTAAAGTTATTAAGAGAGGTACGGAGTGTCCACCGTAATAACCAGATATATGCTGTGATTGCAAACGCAATACAAAGTACTGCTACTATTCATGGTAGTATTGGACACATTTACAATTTCTTTTCCTTGCCTTCCCTGCACTGGAACGGACGTGCGGGTGCGGTGGTACATGCTCTTCAAGGTAACACTTACTTCACCTGGCGACCATCTACTCTCTCTTGATACACATGTGCTATCTAAGAGTCAGAGAATACCATGCTCCAGGCATCCATTCAGTCAAAGTATACGCACACATACAGTTTCTGTTTCACCCACCCAGGCTGCTGTCCTTCCACCCATCCTTGCTTCATCATTGACCCAGCCATGCACCATACCATATTCTTTCCTTCCCAGCCACCTCGGGGGCCAAGCAAACACATATCGTTCTTCTTTGCCAGCCATCATACAAGTTCGCGTCCCACTTACTTACACCCTTCTTTCGCTTTTCGTTCATCCCATCCATCACGTTCGTCTAAGAACTTATTGGGATTCTTATCACCAAAAACTTCACAGCTAAGTCGAAGTACATTTCGAGGAGGCTACTACCTGGTTGATTTGTAATTGTAATACACCTGTGCAGAAAGCACACTATGCAGTCTTCAATCTCAATAAGTAAGGAATATATAGCTTACCTGTTTCCGCCACCACCGTTTGAACCCCCACAGGACCGTCCGCCGGCTCTTGCACCGCCTCCTCCCCAGAGTCCTCCGAGTCCTCGCCCAACACAGCCACCTCCGCGCTGGCCCCGTCACCAGATGTTACACCTACAAAGTACATTTAAGAATGTTAGAATACACCACTCACTACTATATAATATTTGGTCTAGGAGAAATGTTAAAAAAACTGAATACAATTAATAATTTGTGACTGTCTACTCCATAGTAAAAATGTCCCATTTTCCAGGGAAGGCTGTTGTCTTGCTGCACTTTTATGCACAACTGATGAATGCTTGCTTTTGATTTTTAACACGCACCACTTTTTCTCCTAACAGACAGAAGCTTGACTCCTAAGAACACGACCAGGATCAAGTTCAAACCAGGTGAGAGCTCGGCTCGACCACAAGAAATGTGTCCAATTAATCGTCAGCACTAACCACTTTTCCGTTTTCAGTTAAATAGTTTTATGACAAAGTAGATTTTAATAAATGTGTTTACTTTTAATAAAGCTTTTAAACTTAAATAGACTCTGTGGTTTTTGTTCCTCCAGACTAGAGGGGATGAGCTAAAGGTTTTGGAATTTTTGCAAGCATGAGTGCCTCTGACACTTCTTGACTGTGCTGTGACTCCGTACTACTCTCTTGTCCTGCGTACGATAATCTAGAGATCATTGGGGATCTATAATCGGTGACTTCGGGAGCTGAATGACTCTGCCACACTATCTAGTCAGTAAGGAGACAGTGCATAGAGGTATTGCTGAATAGAATGGGAGTCCAATGGAATTGCCAAATGTCCAATCTTAGTTAGCTACACAGACAGACTAATAAGAATAGTCTAGTAATACCACAGGGAGTCATATTCGAGGCAGGATAAGAATTTATATCCAGTCTACAAGAAGATCAAAGACGAATTAGAAAAAATCGAATGAGGAACGCTAGGAAAAAATAGGTACTGTTTATTAAAATGTAAACTTACTGGGGCCAGCAAAGGAGCCCTCGCCTGCCCGATTCTGGCCTGCATCCTCAGCACCCTCCTCCTGTGTCCTCTTGCCCTTGGGGGGAGCTGATGTACAACATGAAAGAAAGAAAAACCAGAAAACATGGATGAGATTTTTCAACCAAATCAAACATTTCAAAAGAACAATAACAAAATATTTTGGAAAAATAGCAAATAGATAGACAACTATTCCACGGGATCTATCTCATGTGATATACTACGTTATTCGTATTGCCTGATTTGCGGAACGTTGACTTAGAAAGTTCCTATGTAACTCAATAAACAGACTACTAAAGAGGTTTGCCTAGGCCTGGCACTGCAGGCAGCAGTGCGCAGCACGCGAAGTGACCGACAAAGTCCATCCTGCTTGCAGATCAGTGAATACTCAAACTATCAATCCACCCGCCACCACCGCCACTATTTCTTCTTATAGCCATGTGTCTAAAGGAAGGACTGGACTTCAGTCTGTTGGGGCTTATTTAGAAGTCCCTTGCGGAAGTTGCGGCTCATTTTCCTCCATTGTTGCGTGCCTTTTGTGACGCAGCGGCAGAACAAAAGACTCGCCATGGTGTTGGTGCGGCGTATATATTAAAAAAAAAACACATATGGGCATATGGGCGATGTATCACGTTGTAAAGCCCTGCGCCATCAGGGGGCGTTCCGGCACAAGGGAGGACGTACCTGCGCAGGAACGAATCCTAAAAGTGGCTGAGGGAAATCTACAAGATGTCAATCAGTCACTTTTAGGACAATGATGCATGACTCAAACCCTGCGCGCTTGAAGCCGACGTACGGCTTGATGCAGCATTGGGGAGATAGGGTACCCCAGAGCATTGCTGGAGCAGCGCCATCGTTGGCACGCAATTCCAGCAATGCGCTGCCTTTACGGCACAGATGCGTAAGGCTTCTGTGACGTTTTGGGCCAATGGGTGGTGGTGGCATGGCACACAATTACTGCCGCATCCCTGCTACTTTGCAGGGATGCGCCGGTAATTGAAAATATGACCCTTACTGTCTAGCATTACGCAGTTCTTATCTTTACACTACACTCATACATAATTTCTCAGGCCAATGAAATGCTTCTGAACACAACATACAAAACAAAGAAGCATAGTAGCAAGCAAGGCTACTGAGAAGGAGAGCAGTGCACCTGAAATGCATAGAAGATTTTGAAATATAATTTACCTCAATGTAATCGGCAGCATTATTGCTCTTGGTAAAGAACAAAGATTTGCAAATAACAGAGCAGGATAAAACAGAGTAGTAAATGTACTACTACTACTACTCACCAAGCCCGGGGACCTCTACGCCGAGCGCGTCCAGCAAGTCCCGCTCCCGGTCCATGACATCGGTCCAGCGGTGGGTGGCCTGGTTATATGTGCGCCAGACCCCAGAGATCTTGTACATGGCCCGGCACACCTTCTCCCACCGCTTGCGATGCTCCCGGATGCCATAGCCAGTCGCGATCTTGCCGCCTCCCAGGATCGTCTTGGGGAGGCGGCGCTGGACGTGGAAGATCAGTGCCGCCACTTCCTCCGCGCTGAAGATCTCCCGCGGGACCACTTGCTCCCCCCTTAAACGCCCGCACGGGAGCCGGGCACGGGGTGCGGGACCCTTCCCCTTCTCAGGGTGCTTCCCGGCTCCCTTTACCATGGTCTGGGCAGAAATAGAGTTAAATGATAAACAAGAAATAGAATAGTGAAGAAGAAAAGAAAAGAGTTTAAAAAAGTAGTTTAAAAGTAACTAAAAGCTGCAGAAAACACAAAAATATAGAGCTAGAAAAATAGAGGGATAGATAATAAGTAAAATTAGATCAAAAAAACTTCAAACAAGCAAAGGATGGCAGAGATTGAGAGAGGATAGAGAAAGCATGCCCAGGACCATAGCAATGAATGAGAAACAAGATGGCCGCGCCCGTTCACGACCGCGTGGTTAAGTTCGCGCGAGATTTTCCTTGCGAGTACGCGCGAAATTGTACTAGCGAGCAGCACACTTTGCGAGATTACACATAGCGGCCGGAAACGGAATACGTCACGCAAACAAGATGGCCGCGCCCGTGTACGACCGATAGGGTAACTTGGCAAACGTATAGCTAGAAGCGCCTCGCGAACACGCGCAAGATCACGCGAACATACACGTCGCAAAAAAAAACTATTTTGTATTCGCACGTATTCGCGGCTTCCGAAATCGATCTCGCACGGATTCGCGCCCCAAAAAACGCGCGAAATTGCAGAAAAAAACGATTTTAGCTAAACTGAAAGCAATGAGCAGGTGCAAAAGTTCAAACTTAACATTAGTAACATTCAAGGTAGTGCTTCCTGATGGGCCCCTCCAGAGTTTGCAACTATTCTATGACCCTGCTATGACCCAAACAGCAGGCTCATAGAATAGCTACAAGTAGACCATAAAGGTCCTGTGAATTTTTTTTTTCACTGCAACAAAAAGCAAATTACAGATAAGGAAGGAAGCAGGTGCCAGCCAGACTGGAACTTTCAAAATTACTGACACATTAATGAAACACAAATTAATTGATGGCAGTTGAAGAAGGGCAGGTGTGCTTGCTTTTTTCAACCACCATAATCTACAGTGATAAATAAACCTAATGGGTGGCAGTGAGGATGTACCAGAGGGTGGCATGGGTGTCCCAGAGGGTGGCAGTGGTGAAACAGAGGGTGCTGTGAACCTGTGATGATAAACCAGACGTAGAAACAACATAGTCGCGGCCGTTGCGAGCCGAAAAGTAAGTTCGCAATTGCGAACTTGTCCCAAAATCGGCGCGAACGCGCGCAAACACAAAAAACGGGAAAATCCGCAAATCCGCTAGAGTTCACGGATCCTCGCGGATTGCGAATCCGTAAATCCGCAAGTTCGCGTACGCGAGATCCGCTAGATCCGCCCATGCTTACGCGTAACATTACGAGCACGAGCTGCATGCTAATTGGCTGTAAACTGTCTGTCAACACAGGAAGTGTTGGCAGCCATCTTGTGCCTCGGTAGAACCTGGCGCATACTGGAGGTTCCTGGTGGGCTAGTTGGCCCCCAGGGACCCCCAGTATTCAAGGGGACTTAATCCCCCAACTTAGAACGCGCTACGGGCGTGTTTGCACAGTGGTGAAGGTAGGGGGCGGGGCTTGAGGTGATATGTGGGAAAACAGAAAAACAAGAGCGCAAAAGACGCAAAGGGGGCAGGGTAGGAACACCCCGAACCCCTAGGCCTGCTTAGGGGGTCTCACAAGGACCCCCAAGGCCCCCCCATATATATATATTTTTTTAAATCGTGGGATGCGCGTAGGGTACGCGTACCCTGCTGATCCCAAAAAAACACCACTCTGCAAACGCGCCCCCTGGCGCGTTTGCAGAGGGGGAAGTAAATCCCCTTGAATACTGGGGGTCCCTGGGGGCCAAGTAGCCCACCAGGAACCTCCAGTATGCGCCAGCGGGCTGCGTTGCAGAGAGGTGTAAAAAGGGGCATGGCCTCTTTACACCTCTCTGCAACACAGCCCCCTGGCGCGTTTCCATAGTGGGAACTAAATCCCCTAGAATACTGGGGGTCCCTGGGGGCCATCTAGCCCACCAGGAACCTCCAGTATGCGCCAAGGGGCTGTGTTGCAGAGAGGTGTAAAAAGGGACGTGGCCTCATTACACATCTCTACAACGCACCCCCCTGGCGCATTTCCAGAGGGGAACTAAATTCCCTTGAATACTGGGGGTTCCTGGGTGCCAACTAGCCCACCAGGAACCTCCAGTATGTGCCAGGGGGCTGCGTTGCAGAGAGGTGTAAAAAGGGGCATGGCCTCATTACACGCCACGGCATGGCCTTTTTTTTAATTATCTTTTAGAGGGGGGCTGCCTTGCCCCCTCCTCTGGCCTCTTTTGACCCCGGAGACCCCATCCCCAGGGCCGTTTTTTTTTTGTGGAGGGGGGCCTGAGGGTGCCGCGTAGCCCCCCTCCTGGGCCACTACTAGCCCCCGGGACCCCATCCCCCGGGGCTGGCCCTCCTCTTTCGGGGCCATGGGGGGTCCCCAATCCCCCCACGGTCCCAGCCGGCTCCCCGCATCCTGCGGGAGCCGGCATTGCTTTTCTGCATGGGGAGCAGCTAACATGCTGCTCCCCATGTAGAAAGGCAATTGTCTTTGGTTTTTGGAAGAGAGAGCAGGTACCCTGCTCTCTCTTCCAAAAACCAAAGCAGTTTCCTATGGTAGGGCGGGAGCCGCAAGGCTCCCGCCCTACCATAGCAAACTACATTGTCCCAGGGTTAGGCATCCCTGGGACACTGCAGGAGCGGGCCCTGGTGGTGGCGGTCCCCAGGGCCACCACAAGGCTCCAGGAAGGGGGCCGCGCGGCCCCTTCCCAACATTTAAAAGCCCCAGGGGGTGGTGGTCCCTGGGTCTGGGTGTCCATCACGGACCCCTCCCAATTGAAAAATGTAGTGCCCCGGGGAGGTGGATGTTCCCAGAGCGTGTGGGGGGGCTTAAGCCCTCCACACAGGTTTTTTTAATTAAAAAAAAAAAGAAGCCCCCGGGCGGTGGCGATCCTCGGGGTTGCGGGGGGGCCGTGAGCCCCCCAGCATACTTAATGTTAAAGCTCCGGGGGTTGGCGGTCCCGGGGGCTGGGGGGCCCCTCTGGCCCCCCATTATTATAATAAAAAAGAATCCCCGGGGGTGGCGGTCCCCGGGGCTGCGGGGTGGCCGTGAACCCCCCACATACTTAATGTTAAAGTCCTGGGGGGTGGCGGTCCCCAATGCTGGGGGGCCCCGCTGGGCCCCCCAATATTATAATAAAAAAGAAGCCCCGGGAAGTGACGGTCCCCGGGGCTGCGAGGGGCCGTGAGCCCCCCGCATTCATAACATTAAAGCCCTGGGGGTGGCGGTCCCCCCATTTTAATTATCCACATTGCCCCCCGGGGTTTGGCCCCCCCGGGTGCTAATTACAAATTATAACTACCTACTGGCGACTGCCAGTAGGTAATATATATATATATATATATATATATATATATATATATATATATATATATTCACTGAAAAAACCATAGGTTTCACACCAGTTATGGTGAGCTGGAAATTTTACTCGCATAAAACCATTGAAATTCCCACGTTATAGTTAGTTGGACTCACTATAACTTGCGCGTGCAATGCACTGCTGATGACGTCACATATTACATCACTCATGACATGGTCAGTGACATCACTCATGACATCACTTATAGATATATATATTTTTTTGAACCTAAATTACTCAAAATCCACTGGAGCCCATATCTTGAGACATAGCAAAGGCACATCGGGCTACCAGTCCCTACAATTTTGCCAAGTTTGGTGGAAATCCATTCAGCCGTTCGGGCTAAAAGTGAGTCCAACTGCCTTATGGAAATTAACATGGGAAAACACGTTTTGGGACCCCCCTTTTATCTCGGACCCCGCTTGACAAATCCCCCCCCAAACTTTCAGGTAAGGAGCGGGGCGGAGCTGGCCACCTAATTTGAGAAATTCGCAAAGATTCGTCCACCGGCGCCAAAGTTATTCCCAATAGAATGTTGCGGATTTCCTATGGAAAGTAGATCCTAACTATAACTACCTACTGGCGACCGCCAGTAGGTAATATATATATATATATATTCACTGAAAAAACCATAGGTTTCAGGCCTTATATAGTTAGGAATAAGCATTTAAAAAACCAGTGATGTCATCAGTGATGTCATTTGAGATGTCATCAGTGATGTCACTGACCAAGTCATGAATGATCTAATATGTGACATCATCAGCAGTGGATTGCGGGTGCGCGAAATATAGTTAGTAAAACTAACTATATAGGAGCAACTTCAATGGTTTTGTATGAGTAAAATGTCCAGCTAACTATAACACCACTAAAACTTATAGTTTTTTGAGTGAATTTCAAAGGTTTTTTAAAAGCTAATTCCTAACTATATAACTCCTGAAACCTATGGTTTTTTCAGTGAATTTCAAAGATTTTTTAAATGCTAATTCCTAACTATATAAGGCCTGAAACCTATGGTTTTTTCAGTGAATTTCAAAGGTTTTTTAAATGCTAATTCCTAACTATATAAGGCCTGAAACCCATGGTTTTTCAGTGAATTCGCAAGGTTTTTTAAATGCTAATTCCTAACTATATAAGGCCTGAAACCTATGGTTTTTTCAGTGAATTGCAAAGGTTTTTTAAATGCTAATTCCTAACTATATAAAGCCTGAAACCTATGGTTTTTTCAGTGAGTTTCAAAGGTTTTTTAAATGCTAATTCTATTAGCGGATAACGTTTAAATATATTAATATCCTAGTGGGACCACCTGAGCAGCCCTAAGGGGTCAGGGTGTTTCTACCCTGCCCCCTTTTTGTGTTCTACACGTTTGTTTTTCTGCTTTCTTGTGCCTACTTCCTAACTATATAAGGCCTGAAACCTATGTTTTTTTCAGTGAATTTAGGTGTGCCATACTTTTGTCATAAGTAAGACTGTTAGCGCTCTAGTTGTTCTTTAGAACACTCTGGGACATTCTGTCATTGGGCTATAGCTGGGCTACATCTGGCTGATATTTGGGCTACATTTGTTTTTTTTTTGTCTCTGGTGGCCATCTTTGGGCTACATTGGGCTACATTTGGGCTCTAACATATATATAGCCCAATGTAGCCCAATATATATTTTTTCAAAGTTAATTTTCATAAAAACCAGCGGAGCATATATCTTGAGACATAGCAAAGGCACATCGGGCTACCAGTCCCTACAATTTTGCCAAGTTTGGTGGAAAACCATTCAGCCGTTCGGGCTAAAAGTGAGTCCAACCGCCCTATGGAAATTAACATGGGGAAAACACGTTTTGGGACCCCCCTTTTATCTCGACCCCCGCTTGACGGATCCCCCCAAACTTTCAGGGAAGGACCGGAGCGCCGCGAGGCAAAGTTAAGGAAAATTTCAGGAAGATTCCTCAACCGGCGCCAAAGTTATTCCCAATAGAATGTTGCGATTTCCCTATGGAAAACAATCCTAACTATATATACCTACTGGCTATCGCCAGTAGGTAATATATATAAATAAACAAACTTTCCGGTAAGCCCTAAATAAACAAACTTTCCGGTAAGCCCTAAATAAACAAACTTTCCGGTAAGCCCTAAATAAACAAACTTTCCGGTAGCCCTAAATAAACAAACTTTCCGGTACCTGGTGGTGTGGCTTGTCATCCTTTTTCCTGAGTTGAAGAGGAATCCGTGGATATATATATATATATATATATATATATATTTATGTATTTATTTATACACACACATATTCACTCACACTTGTGGAGCATGTGTGGCGGTAAAAAAAATTGTTCTGCATGCTCCTACCATCTATATTGGGCTTTAACGTTTGCACTTTGTTTTTCTTGGAAGAAGCCTGAAATCACATGAATTGTTGTGACTCCTACTTTGGTCTACAATGCACAGATAAAATGGCTCCACCTCACATTGTTCTCTTTCGCAACCAGTTGGATATTTGAGTGGCAACTCTGGGACCAATGTGTTCTGTACCAGATTCATCAGGGCCAACCCTTAAACCTATGGTTTAATGGTTACTAACGTCTAAGGATAGATCATCTTGATTAATGCATTAAGTACAGCGGGGTGGGGGGACAAAAGAGGGAGATTTAAAAGCGTGTAGCGCACATAGCTATGTGAGGTATGTGAGCTAAAAATGCTTGTTAGCGTGCTTGTTTAAAATCATTACCTAGAAAAAACCTTATACTCATGGAAATAAAAAGTGATCTAAAAGAATAAACCAGAGTGACATGAGTTAAAGCTTTGTGGGATCCTTATCAATGAACTAGGCATGCATCTCACGTAAAGGCATCCAGTGGATAAACACCCATGCTTATCCAGTGTTAATACTCATAAAGATGGATGCGAGAAGGCGAAATTACCTATTACTGTATCAAGAATGGCTATTAGGGGTACAGCCACTTTCTCTTGCTGAATCTTTGGTCGGAATTACCTATTTATATTAGACATAAAACAGAGAGAAGGAGAAATTTTCATTATAGGAGAGTGCATGGTTATACAGCTCCCCATTAATATGTAATACTGCCCATGGTGACTGATAATCGATTTATCGATTTAATTATCTTTGGGGTAAGGAATCCAGATGTACTAGAAAAAATTTCTATAGCACAGGAAAATCTTCTTTTCCTGTTAATATTGTTGGCAAGGAGAGAAATCTGTGTGAAATGGGTAAGTCCGGTCCCACCGACTCACAGTGAATGGCTAACATCAATACTAAGAATATATAAACTTGATAAAAGGAAAGCCCCCAGTAAAAAATTTAAGTTCTGGGACATCTGGGAAAACTACCAGCAAGGTTCTAGCTAAATTGTTTGGAGGACATTTTGGAGGGATATTGTCCCAATGGTTGGTACGGATTAGATCCACCTATGTAATAGTCCAATGATTATATGTTAGCAATGGAAAGTCAGGAGAAGGCCTGCATGAGTAGCCATAATGGCTAGCCCCCCCCGCATTAAATCCTTCTACAAAGTAATGGAAATAAGGGGTCCCTCCTCTCTTTCTAACGTTACAGGGGTACTGTCTAGATCTATATATATGACAGTGAAGTCTAAGAACTAAAGAGAGATTGGGGCCCCGACAACTCCTTACTAATAATATTGCACTAATGAGGACAAAAAGAAAAAAAAATGGTGACCGATAATACCTGTGTTGTGTATTCGTAGAGTCTTCAATAAAACAGGATTTTTAAAATTCCTGTACAATGTTGTCAGCACACTTATAGATGCCAAGTACTTGGAGTCCAAGTATTGCTTCCTGCAAATGCTGCCAGACTGCAGAAATATATAAGATGTATCAAATATCTAGCAGAGGAAGTTAGAACAATTCCAAATAGGTTGTAACTGTATATAGGCTATGCATCCCTATCAATTATAGCTGGTTTCTAATTAGTGTGGTAGTATATTCGATATCTGTTTCACATAATTAGGGATAATATTTCTTGCCGCATTTGTTATTGAGCATTGCAGAATGTACTTGTAATGCTAATATTTGTGTTCATACACATCTAGAGTCTACATGGCAAATGGTGTATTATTCCCTTTCATTTTAATTATGATGTTAAATTACCTCTCATTTTGGGGTATACAGTGGTACTTAGTAATGTGGTATAGTGGCTATTTCTTCGAATGAATGGACTTCTTGGCATTGATTGCAATCATAACCTCGACTGAATCAGATATTTAAGAGTGGCACACTTCATCATCAGTGCTGTTGGATATGGGAGTCTAATAACAAAATAGATGATAGCATTTTAGATTCTTATGGGTGATACCTTGTCTATATTGTTGCATATTTAACCGATTAACCGTGGCTGCAATTCCGCCGCGGTGCGGCCGTATAGTGGAGTGGGTGGGGCTGCGTCGGCCAACGGACGTGGGCAGCACTATGGAGGTAGTGCTCGCAACGGCCTTTGGCCGACGAACGCAGCGAAGGGGTTAAACCTCGTATCTGGAATGGCATTGCTATATAGTTGTTATTGTTATTGTTATCTAGACTTGTAAAGCACACTATAACCCTACGGGCATCCTGGCGCCAAGATACATTGTATGTGATATCATGTGCCCTGCCACCATAGTGCCACAAGGACCATGTTACTATGAAAAGTTAAGCTCTGGGAAATAGTCAGGTTTTAACTTACTAGGAGTAATAACCACGGTCTTAAACCGTTACTTTAATGTATACTTCGGTTTGGTAAGACAGGGTCAAGTCATCCTGAGTAACAATTTGTGTTCATTTAATGAAGCAAATGCCCGGGGTGTAATAACAGGCTGATATTGTTTGATTAGCTTTATTCAATTTCAAAATGAAAATCATAAAAGCAGCAGCAACACATATATATACATCAACACATAAAAAGTATTTTCATTTCTCAAGAAATTAACAAACATTTAAATAAAAAAATGATTAAATCAATAGAGGAAATCAGCTAATCACTAGACAGCAAAAAAAGGACAGATCAGATAAAAAATAAGGAGAAGGGGGGCCATTCAGTACAGGACCACTTCTAGCCAGAAGTTTCTCAGAGTTACTTAACGGTGCGACGGGACATTTAAAGATCTAGGATAAAAATCGCTTAGGGTCCAAGTCGATTTTAGGCCATCGCCTATTTGCGGTTGCCAAGATTTGAGGTATGGGACAACATATTTATTGCTGAATTTTACAAGGACCAGATCGCCCACTGTATTTTTTGCAAGAGGTCCTAGCCAACCCACCCTTCTGACGCTTAGTATAGTGCCGTCTATATTAGGGGGGCAATGGCCTGTTTTTGGTTAGCCAGAACACTACCTTGTTCTTTAGATCCTGCTGTTTTTCATGTTTCCCCTTTGGGAGTTCTGGTATACCTGCTAGGACGGACACAATAGGTGCTGCTTCTGGAGGCAAATGAAGGTGATTAGTTTTACGTGTGATGGTATTTTGGCTGGCCACTAATCTGTTTTGAGATGGGGTTTCTTTATTGTGCCCAACCCTGAGGTTAGAGCGCTGTGGTATCAAGGCTGCTTTAGAATTTTTTAAGGTGTTCTTAGGTAGGGCAGCTATTTGTTTACCGGTGTTTGTGTTTTGTATAGTAGAATCAAATGATTCTATAGGGGGTAGGCGCTGTAGATGTACGGGTTCTCCCAGTGTTTTTGTGGGTAGCGAATTACCCTTTATTGCTTCTTCGAGTCCTGTGAGCCTATCCCCTAGGCTAATTATTTTGTCAAGCAATGGAGATAAGATAGATTTAATAATTTTTTCAAGCGTGGGCAGTAGGGAATCCTGTACAGGTACACTCGGAGTATCGGTGCTTGGGGTATTATGCACTAACCGGTGTAGGGATAATTTTTGTTTCTTGACCTGACAGCCCGTTTGGTTAACTTTGTCTCTCTTTCTTTTGACCGAGGGCACCTGGGTAAAGACAGTGGGTAGGGAAAATGATATTGGGTGAGTTGTATCCTGTAAGGTCTGTAAGGTCTGAATTGTTTGGGAGGAACAATTGGGCCCAGGACTAGTCATAGCTATGGGGGAGATTGGAGCAGTAGGTGACAGATTTTCTGTGTTCACAGGGGCATACGAGGCTTTACACATTAGATTGAGTTCGTCCAATAGTGATGGCGCCGGGGCTAAATCAACAGACTGTGAGGGGGAACCCTTAATAAGTGAACTGTCCAAGACTGGTGATCGTTCTAGTCTCTCCAATTCACTGGCAATGGGCAATATAGCACTTTTAAGGTAATAGTCCATTCTTCCCCTGAGCAAGTCACCCTCAAGGGAGTGTTTTCTAGAGACCCCCTTGCAAGACATAATGTGACAGCTTATAGCTATCAGAACACAAGACAATATCGGGAGTCGAGCGGCAGTAACCCCGTGGAGTAAAACCAGAAATAGTCAGTTCGTAAAGTACCTTAAGTCAGTGTTCCACTTTGCACGGAATCTGTTCGGGAGCAAGGGGGGTGACCCGGCCCGACCTCCTCTGGCCTCTGAGGGCCACAGAGGGCCCGCCCTTTGCCCGGGCTTCGCCCAACGTCCCGCGAAACGGAGCAGAGCGCAGCTTTAAGGTGCCTCCTGGCGCACTTGTGATGTGGCGATGCAGCGCCGCCGCTGAGGTTGCCAGGAAAGGTAGTTCCGGGGCGGCGGCGCTGTAGACAGCAAGAAAAGACTCCCGGCGGTGGCGGCTGCAGTGGGGGCCTCCTCGCCTCCCCCCTTCAATCCGGTAAGTGTCCCCCCGCTCCGCCGAGCAGAGCGCAGCTTTAAGGCGCCTCCTGGCGCACTTGTGATGTGGCGATGCAGCGCCGCCGCTGAGGCTGCCGGGAAAGGTAGTTCTGGGGCGGCGGCGCTGTAGACAGCAAGAAAATAATAATAACAACTCTTTATTCGGTTTATCATGAAGAAAACCATAAAAGACACAGTCAAAAGTACAAATCAATAAAAATACAGATTATAAAAAAGAGATTTCATAGAAAAGCAGTATGCGATGAATATAAACAGACTTATTGTAGTAATATTGCATTTCAGGGTTGTTATTTTTACAAAAACACGGTACTAAAGATTTTTTCTGTGATTCATGATGCATTTTAAAAAGTTTAAAACTACGTAACACACTTCTTCGGACTCTAAAAGTTGCAGTCGATAAAATGCTGGTCGGTACTGTCTAAGACCCCACCGCCTAAATATAGGAAGAAGCCAACATTTTCTGTGGGGATGGTAAAATTTACAGAACATAATCACGTGCATGTTGGATTGTATGGATTTCCCATCGCAGGGACATGGGGCAAAGTTGGTTCCCAGGCCTTATTCATTGGAAAAACAACCAGTCTGAAAAAAAAAATGTCCAGTCTGAGCCTAGTCAACAGCATCCTCTCGTATGTTTTAATCTGCAGAGTTAAATACGGTTGAATGCCATATGTTATCTGGACTATGTTCGCGTGAATAACTGAAGGTTTTACGGCATCAGATGTCAATCTCAATGTTTCCAGATGTTGTAGGGCTAGATGCTTGAGCTCCTTTTTTGGCAGGCCGACTATCGTCTCAGGTTGAAGATAATAATTCTCAAGTCCGAGATCTGTGAAAAAGTTTCTGATGTAGCGAAGCCACTTCAGTCTGGAGGAATAATCAAGTGACATGGTATCAGCCACTATTGTCTGTGTTAGTATGTTTGTGTCAGATGACCAGATACGCTTCCACAACATCAATGGCTGAATTTTAAGAAGGTCCTGAAGGTAGGGAATTCCCAGTTCCATGTGGGAGGCATAAGTTGATGTACCTTTTGGTGTAGCCAGAAGAAATCTTATGAATGTATTTTCAATTGTCTGTAGGGCTCTAACATCTGTATGACCCCACACCCCTGCTCCGTAAAGGGCAATGGCCTGACACTTGGCGTTATAGATTTTCAACAGCTCTACTGGGGCCCTCCTCCCCAGCTTCTGCGAGAAAGTCTGTAGGGCCGCTATCGATCGCTTGAATAGGTGGCATCTCGTTTCCACTGCCGGTTTCCATGTCAGCCTATCATCTATCATGATCCCGAGGTATGGGTATTGTGTGGTGGTCTCAAGTATTTGGTTATCAAGGTAGATGTTTTTTGTGCCTTTCTTCACCCCCCCCGTGATCATGACAAACGTTTTTTTTACATTGACCTTAAGATCTAAGCTACTAATGAAAGTCGTGTATCTGTTTAGTGAGTTCTGGAGTTCGCGCAGAGTTCGCGCCAGGATGACGGCGTCATCCGCATAGAGCAGTGCTGGGATCAGGCGCTGTTTTACTTTTGGGAGGTCCTGGGCCCCCCTCAACATATCCCCCTCCAGACCATTGGTATAGAGTGAGAAGAGGAAGGGGGCCAGGACACAACCCTGCCTAACTCCCCGCTCCACTCCAAATGACGCCGTCATCTCGCCGTTCCTTCCGAAACGAACTCTCGCCGAAGCCCCTGAATAGAGCTCTCTCAGAAAATCTAGCAGGGAGGGATCCACATCCATTTGTCTTAGGACTGTCCAGAGTTTGGAATGCGAGACACAGTCGAACGCGGCAGACAGGTCCACGTAGACCATGTATACCGTGCTCTTCTTTGCCTGCATGTATTTGCCCATTATCAGACTGAGGTTAAGTGCCTGCTCTACCGTCCCAAAGCCTTCTCGGAACCCGAATTGCAGGTCTGAGATGATGCCTCTTTCCTCGCCCCACTGCTGGAGTCTCTCCAAAATGACCCTCCCCACCACTTTGCCGAGAGAGTCCAGGAGTGAGATGGGGCGGTAGCACTTCACGTCCTGGCGGTCCCCTTTCTTAAAAATGGGGACCATGATTGACCTAGTCCAAGAATATAATACGCCCTCGCTAGCTGCAGCTATACATACTCTTGTGAGAATAGGCGCCCATAGATCCTGGTTAAATTTAAAAAGGTCAACTGGGACGCCATCTGGGCCGGGAGCTTTTCCAGTCTTGCTTTTTTCCAAGGCCACCAAAATTTCAGAGATGTCAAAGGACAATGGGATTGGATATTGTACCTTGTTATGAGTGTTCGATGGGCAATCTGCACGCCCGTGGTCTTTGAAGATGTTTTCGAAGTGGGCTACCCAGGTATCCTCATCTATGGCCACCTCTATCTTAGGGGAATTGTTATCTGTAAGATAGGGGGATCTGACCGTTCTCCAAAAGGCCTTACTATTTTTCGAGAGAGCGCTCTTATTTAGATCTTCCCAGAGTTTCTCTTTCAGTTGTTGTACTCTTAACTTACGTTCCTGGATGTATTTCCGTCTCAAGAGTTGAATGAGGCCCACGTCTCTTGATTTGTTATGAAGGGCAGATTTTAAATCAGATAAGGCTCTCGTGCAATTATGATCGAACCATCCTTTCTTAGTGGGATGTTTAGTTGTTGTTTTCACCGTGAGCAATCCCTTAATTATTTCTAAGATTTCTATAAAATTGTTCAGTACCTCTGCATGATTTAGCGCGGGATCCAGGCATTTAATTATGTTTGGGTATGCCTGGTCCACTAACTTTTTTGTAAGTTCATAAGGGTTAATCTTTTCCTATTTTATAGAAAAACCATTGTGTTTTGCTAATTCTAGTCTGTCTTGGGTGAGAGCGTTTGCTATGTCGGTGACCTTGGATTTGGATTCTGTCATGTGAAGTTCCATCTTTAATGCAGAATGATCGCTTAATAGATTATCCATAACATGGTAGGCTTTGGCCATCGGGAAAAGTCCTGGAGACAGCAGAATATAGTCGACTGTCGTTTGATGGCCTCTGCCCATATAGGTTGGATTGAACAGGTTTTTCTCCGAATTTGGGGAATTAGCGATTACTAAATCGAAATCGGACAGTATGTTATTCATTGCATTTCCCGATTTATTGTGGACGAAATGGGCTAATGGAGTCTCATGTTCGTCCACGAACCCACAGCGTTGGGAGTCTATCATGGGGCATGGGTGAAGATTAAAATCACCTCCCCATAGGAGGTGGATCATTCTGGAGTGGTCCTCCCACTGCTGTAGACTTCTTAGTCTCTCCTGCATATTGCTGACGAGGATCAGAAAATCGTTTTCGCCTAGGTTATTATACAAGTTAACTAGAATGATAATGTCTTTGTTTACAAGGGAGAGGGATAATATCTGGCAATTAGAGTCGGTGAATAGGTTGGACACTTTTAGGAGAGGAAGGGTGTTAGCGATATATATTATTAGCCCTCCTTTGGGTCTACCTATTGTGCTACGAATAGCTGGAGATGAGTAGGTTTTGTAGCCCAAAAGATGGAGCTCTGTAGTTATCCAAGTCTCTTGGAGACAGATTATTTCTCCTTGTTCTAGGAAATTCAGGGCCGTAGCGTCTTCAATCTTTGTTCGTAGACCCGCCACGTTCCAAAAAAGGAAGGGTATAATTCGAACATCAGCTTTTGGAGTTAGTATTACTGGAGCCTGCATCGTATTGTCACTTAGGGAGGGGGAGTGTGGTAAATTAGGGCTAGTGTGCTCCATATCCCTTGGTGGTCAATCGACCATTTCTAGAGCACTATATCTATTTGTTAATGGGATGTTGTACCAGGGGTCCCATCGGGGCGGTTCTCTATGAACCATCCTCTGCTGTTGGTGTCCCCATTCCCCCCAATTCGCTCCCTGGTGGCGTGGTCTTACTATATGCCAGGGGTTCTCATACTCGCGAAAACGGGGGGCTCCATATTGTCTATTGTCATAGAATGTAGCCTGATGGGGGGGTGGTTCAGCCCAGGGAAAGGCGGGATCCTCAAAGAAGTTGTTATTATTAGGTTGAGTTATGGGGTAGAAAAATGACAACGGTTTGATTCTGATTCCTCCGTTTACATTGGATTGATCCCAGGAGCTGATGTAATCTGCCACCCAGGAATCTTCGAAGGTAATGACGATGCAGTCCCCTGGGAGCTGTTTACTACCTTTTCCCACCCAGGGAGTCCTACGCAATGAGGAAATCCTTCCATGGCAATTTGGTGGCATGGGGCGGTTTGTCAGTAGCCAGTGTTGTACTTTATTTTTTAATGACCAGGGAGGTTCCACAGTATTGGAAGCTAGCTCAGGTACACCAGTCATGACCGCTACATATGGTGCAGCCTCAGGCGGTAGCTCTAAATGAGCTCTAACCTCTCCGGGACCTCTTAGTGTGTTTCTTTGAGTTGGTTGAAAAAAGAGATTATGTGCCGGAGTTTTAGGAGGTACAGTTTTTCTTGCCGCTGGTTGCAACGAGATAGTTGTTGATGACGCTGTATTGCCTTGTTTCGATGTAGTTACTACGGTGGTGGTTGGGTTTGGTGTGCTCAGAGTGGACGTTACTGGAGGTGTTGGAATAAGGGGCGGTGCTATGGATACTGCTGTCTGTGGAGTGATCGTTTGGGGAATTGTAGATTTTGCAATGGCACCCAAAGGATTCGGGAGAGGAATCTGAGCAGGATTTGTTACCCCTTTCTTCTGTGGGGCGAGCCCCTGATTATGTTGTGAAATAGTAATAAGCTTCAGAATCTGACTCTCTAATTTTACTAGTTTTTGTTCTACTGGTTGTAGAAATTGTTTAAGGAGTTCGGCAAACTTGTTTAGAGTGATAGCATTATCATGATCTGTCGGGCCCTTATCTGTAGATACTAGGATTGGTGAGTCTAATATTATGGGAGTGGCACCTTCCTGGTGGTCTTGATGTACCAATACAGTGGCGACATGTTGGTCTGGTCTTGGAAGTGGGGTATGTGGAGCGCTGGGGAGGGGTTCCGTTGTATGTCTGTTAGAGTTTATTTGGATAGTCTTATTTTTGCTTATTGCACCTTCCCTCCTTCCCCTAGCTTGAATTCTCTCCAAGGTTGATGTTTGTGCGGGGGATTGAGGGGGTAACTCAGGGGTTTTTTCTAGGTCTGAGCCTAAGGGTGAATCTGCAAGCTCAGATACAGACACATCTACGTTATTTGGCAAGCTACGTCTACCCTCACCTGCTAGCCTTGATCCTTCTTTGTTGCTACTCGGGACAGGTGTTCTTGCTTCGGCAAGATTTCCCAGGGGGGATCTTTTAGCAAAGTCTAAATCCATTGAAACCCTATTCTCCATTAGGGAAATACTTTGATCAATGAACGAATTTGCTTTTGTGATGAAGTCGTCCATAGGGCCCAGAAGTTTTCCTACACTCCCCGGAGCCAATGTCTTCTTTCCTCTTGTAACTACCATAGTGAGAGGTTAGAAGTGAGGATAGCGTTGGCAGTAATAAGACTCAAACAATCTTACTTGGGTGATGGATGTTTAAGAGATTAAGAGGTTACTTACAAAGGGAGTGGCCCAGTCCAGTCTCTCAGGTCCTCGAACGGCCTCAAACGGCCCGCTCTTTGCCCGGTCTTCGCCCCGGGCTGCGACCCGCGCGCGTCCCGCGGTGCGCGGTAGTAAACTCGCTTAAGTTCCTATTGGGTGAGAGGGGGCGTGGCACTGGGAGGGGGCGCGGCTCACTCGGGAAGAGGACCCAGCTGGTGGTGGTGGTTGCTGGTCCTCGCAGTCCCGGGGCGCGCCTCTCGCCTCTCGCCTCCTCTGCGGCCACGAAGTTGGTCTCCTCCTCCCACTGGGAACAGCAAAGTCCGGAGAGTCTTGTCAGCTACTCCTGTAGCGACGCGCAGACAACACAGGGCAAAGAAACCTCACGGCGAGCAGCTCCCGCGTAGCGGGGGCCGCGAGAGGTGAAGAGCGTTTTTGGTGGGGGCGTGGCACTGGGAGGGGGCGCGGCTCACTCGGGAAGAGGACCCAGCTGGTGGTGGTGGTTGCTGGTCCTCGCAGTCCCGGGGCCGCGCCTCTCGCCTCCTCTGCGGCCACGAAGTTGGTCTCCTCCTCTCACTGGGAACAGCAAAGTCCGGAGAGTCTTGTCAGCTACTCCTGTAGCGACGCGCAGACAACACAGGGCAAAGAAACCTCACGGCGAGCGGCTCCCGCGTAGCGGGGGCCGCGAGAGGTGAAGAGCGTTTTTGGTGGGGGCGTGGCACTGGGAGGGGGCGCGGCTCACTCGGGAAGAGGACCCAGCTGGTGGTGGTGGTTGCTGGTCCTCGCAGTCCCGGGCCTGAGCCTCTCGCCTCCTCTGCGGCCACGAAGTTGGTCTCCTCCTCCCACTGGGAACAGCAAAGTCCGGAGAGTCTTGTCAGCTACTCCTGTAGCGACGCACAGACAACACAGGGCAAAGAAACCTCACGGCGAGCGGCTCCCGCGTAGCGGGGGCCGCGAGAGGTGAAGAGCGTTTTTGGTGGGGGCGTGGCACTGGGAGGGGGCGCGGCTCACTCGGGAAGAGGACCCAGCTGGTGGTGGTGGTTGCTGGTCCTCGCAGTCCCGGGCCTGCGCCTCTCGCCTCCTCTGCGGCCACGAAGTTGGTCTCCTCCTCCCACTGGGAACAGCAAAGTCCGGAGAGTCTTGTCAGCTACTCCTGTAGCGACGCACAGACAACACAGGGCAAAGAAACCTCACGGCGAGCGGCTCCCGCGTAGCGGGGGCCGCGAGAGGTGAAGAGCGTTTTTGGTGGGGGCGTGGCACTGGGAGGGGGCGCGGCTCACTCGGGAAGAGGACCCAGCTGGTGGTGGTGGTTGCTGGTCCTCGCAGTCCCGGGGCCGCGCCTCTCGCCTCCTCTGCGGCCACGAAGTTGGTCTCCTCCTCCCACTGGGAACAGCAAAGTCCGGAGAGTCTTGTCAGCTACTCCTGTAGCGACGCGCAGACAACACAGGGCAAAGAAACCTCACGGCGAGCGGCACGAAAAGACTCCCGGCGGTGGCGGCTGCAGTGGGGGCCTCCTCGCCTCCCCCCTTCAATCCGGTAAGTGTCCCCCCGCTCCGCCGAGCAGAGCGCAGCTTTAAGGCGCCTCCTGGCGCACTTGTGATGTGGCGATGCAGCGCCGCCGCTGAGGCTGCCGGGAAAGGTAGTTCCGGGGTGGCGGCGCTGTAGACAGCAAGAAAAGACTCCCGGCGGTGGCGGCTGCAGTGGGGGCCTCCTCGCCTCCCCCCCTTCAATCCGGTAAGTGTCCCCACAGGCTGATAGCATGTAGGGGACAAATAAAGAAAGATTGCGGTTTCGTACTCACACCTCAGGGTGATCGATCGATGAAACTCGAGACGTGTTTTCTCAGACCTTTTAAATCCAGTGGCCGAGCATGAGAGCTTACGTTCCAGAACGTCACATCATGCAAACTCCAAGTCCCCCCACGCCACTGCACTTAACGCCATTAATCAAGACGATCTATCTTTAGATGCCAGTAACAGTTAAAATGAATTATGGGCAACCAACTAATATACTTACACACATATATTTACTTTTGTTTACTAGTTGTACCATGCAGTTGAATTTGAGATGGTCCCTTGATGAAGGCACCTCTGCTTAAACGCACATCGCTCCAACCTACCGCCAGCATTCTCATTTCCCACGACCATATTGGACCATCTGGATAATGCAATGCTTTTCCTGTATTGGTAGTTTAAACTATTTTTTTGATAAAAGATATAACAATTAAAAAAAAGGTTTGTGTAATAAATAAATCAACATGGTTATGCCTGTATTGTGTATACTTGCTTTAGTCCTTTTCCCTTTAATGTCATTTTCCCTACGCTGAGCAAGTACATTTTGCATGTAGGGGCCCCTACTTCCAAAAGTTGTAATCTTTGCCTGTCCACTAAGCATTATGAGATGTCCTGTGACAACAGTTTTGCTTTCCACAGCAAATATACACTCTAGTAGCAAAGGGAGAGGTGGTGCGCACTTAATAAAAAGCAGCGCAAGCCATGGCCCAAGGTCCCCAACATCTTCAGGCTGGAAGACCTCCTCAGGACTAATAAGGAGCAAGCAAGACAATTGGGCATTCCATCTATCAAGGGATGCGAGAGCTCAAATATTTTTTCTTGGAAGACTCCAACATACAGAAAGACATTACGAAGCATTAATTACCTAAATCCTCATGTTGAAAACAAAGTTTACCCATATGGCCCCATTGGTATCACAGGTTCTAAAGGGTCAGTCCGTGGAAAGTGCCCCATGATCCAGATAGAGCATGCTGAAAGCACTGCCCTAGCCTGCTTTGATGTTGGCTTCAAGCACCCTCAAAGCCGAGGTCCAACACTGCAAAGGCATCAATCATCATGCAGCTGCCAGAGGTCCTTGAGACATAAATATCTTCATCCCTCACACAACTGGGAAGATTCCTACCTAACCTCCAAAGCCTACACTTGATTCTGCATTCCCAAAAAGCATATACTAGCTTTTGAGAATGGTGTGCCCTGTGAGTGCCTAACACCTGCTGCCCCCAAATGGGTTTGAAACATAGCAATGTGTCCACGACCACTCTCACCTGTCCCTAAATACTCTCTGCCACCACCACAACGAATGCCTCCACCTGCATACACTTCCACAGTCTTCACTCTGCCCCCAGGAATCTGGGCATTCTCTGTCAGATCTCGGCGGACCATACTGCCCACAGGGCGAATATAAAGAGTCCTTAATGCATAGGGATGAGGACAACCCATGAGACGACTTCCAGGTCAATCCCACTATTATCCAGACCTAGTTCTCTACACTTCCAAGGTCTTACCAATTGATTAAATCACCACTTATCACGCGGTATTACAAAGGGCCACCCGTACCACAACGATGAAGACAATTTCCTGGTACAGACAGTGTCCAAAACAGAAAAGAAAATACAATACCTTCTTATGTTATGGGATATACCAAGAACATACACTTAAAGCTTCATGAAACTAGTAAAAAACAAAGTTGTCACCTCTAGGGTAGAAACCATTTTTAATCAAACCGAGGCTATATCTGGGGTTAAATGCCACCCCAATCTAAAAGGAGTTCAGCGTAGGCAGCGGAAAATGCACACTCCCCAAACAAAAGAGCAAGCTCATCTTTGCAGCTGGTAAGCTCATGGATTTGGAGGCTCCCAACCACTAATACACTGCCACCTCCATGTGCCTTGTTTCCTGCTATGATACACATCACTGGGAGGAGGTGGAGGAACATATTAAGCAATTCCTGTTGAGGGAGCCAGAGTCAGTGGTAGAAAGCAAAGTAATTAGCAAAGCTAATATTAGATGTGCTTTACACACAGCATGTGCCACGGTGCGCGATATTACTACCAGCATCCTGCTATGCTGGCACACTTGGCTCTAGACCTGTGAGCTCTGGCCAGTGGTGCACAGCATGCCCTTAACATGCTTTTTAATGCAGCACATTTTTTTGGTTGATAGGTCAATAAGATGCTCGAAAGTAAAAAAAAAACAACCTCACAGACATTGATCAATTCATGTATGTACTCCATTCTCCAAACCCTGGGTCTATCTTTCATAGGAACTAGTCAAGAGGTAGGTCAAGAGTTGGCGGCACAGGCCAGAAGCCATTTTATCAGCATTAGTAATTTCAGGAAACCCAGCAGGTCAAGCCTATCACATGGGGTGGATCCAGGGGCAATTATCATGACAAATGTATTGATGCCTCTGATTGGGGCACCTCAGCCACAACATGTTAACACCCCTTCCCTAGCGGGGAAGACTGATGTTCTTCCTTCCCCAGTGGGAGGAAATTGCCCCAGACCAAATGGTACTCTCTATCGTACACAAGGGGTATTGCCTCAAATTCCATACTATACCCCACAGTTTTCCACCTTGTCACCACATTCTCAGCTGCAATCACCTTTGGCTGCTCAAAGAAGAGGTGCAGGCTCTCTTTACCAAAGGTGCGATTGAACTGGTGCTGCCACACCAGCATGTCAAAGAAGTGTGATCCTGTACTTCTTCTTGATCCCAAAAAAGACAGCTCCCTCAGACCAATGTTCAACCTTACGCATTACCACAAATACATCCTGTCAGAACATTTCCATATGACTACCTCCAGAATGTTATTCCGTTGCTATGACAAGGTGATTTCGTACCAGCATTGGACCCAAAAGATGCTTACATCCACAGCCCATAAATTCAGCTCACCACCAGTTCCTACACTTCATAGTAAGTGGACCAAGCTAGCAATTCATTATAGCTGATTTCTAATTAGTGTGGTAATATATTAAAGGTCTTGCCCTTTGGAGAAGCCACTGCCCCATGGGTCTAAACAAATATTCTGGTGGGGGCCGTGCATCTGTGCAGAAAAGCCATTCACATATTTCCCTATGAGACAACTGCTGATAAGAGCAACACTAGAAAATAATGCCTAATACACACACTAACATCTCTCTCCTTGTTCAATGGGCTAGGGTTCTCCAGCCCAACAGTCCTAACTCTTCCAAGGGTTGATCGTTAATGCTGTTACAAGGAATGCTTACTCCAGCCAAACGAGGGTAAAAACATTCCAGAGGTTTCTGCTTCCATTTCAGACAGGATGACACTTTACTGTAAGGATGTTAATGCAATTGGTGGGGATAATGGCATCATGCATTGTTATAGTGCCTTCACGTGCATCTACTTCAGGAGGCCTCATGAGACAATGATCACAAACAGAAGGTAAATAGGTAGATTTATAGTAGGTAAAGCCCAAGACTCTGCGTACTCTGCTATGGTGGAATTGCAACAACCTCTTGCTCTGCTCACATTTCAGAGACAATCTTTTGCTGGTGGCCATTACCATGGATGTTTCTCCCACAGGGTGGCTAGCTCACCTCAACCACATCACTGTTCAGGGCATCTGGACCCCACAGTTCCTGGATTTACTTTCCATCATCTGCCTACCCCTCAAATCTTTGTTCAAGCTCATCAAGGCAAAAAACTGTTCTACTGAAGACAACATAATGGTGACGTATGAAACAGAGAAGCTGGGAGAGGGCCCCAGTTCTCTCTAGCTGACGGCACTGGCACAGGAAATTTCACATTGGATGATTCTACTAGCACGTTTGCCATGGGAGTAAAATGATTTTGCGGACCTTCTAACCAGGACTGATCAATAAATCCACCAAGTGGTGCCAGCCTGAGCCAGACAATGTTGGTACTCCCTGATCTTGGAGATATTGATAAGCCCACATAAGAAACTTCCCTTGATGCTGGACCTCTTCACTCAGCATCAGGGCCTACTAAGACCTAGACCATTGCTCACACCTACCAATTTGGCACCTGAATACCTACCATTTGGATACCTTAAGCTCCAGGAACGGTGCATGTTCATTCTCTGTGAAGCATGCAGGCCCACTATGTGTACCTGTTATGCTATAAAGTGGAAAAGGATTGTTCAGTGCTGCATCAATAAATGCATGGACCGCCTCAAGGTTTCTGTTCACAATATTATTTGCTACCTGCTACACCTACAAACAGCAGAATTAGCATGCACCTCCATCTGGCTACATTTGGCTGCAGTCACAGCATACATGCAAAACAGGGAACACATGTCCCTTTCATTCAAGCGTTCATAGAGGGCCACCTCCTAAAATGACCACGGTCCCCATCTGAGACTTAAATCCAATTCTCACATGGCTCATGGGACCTCCCTTTGAACAATTCCACTCCTGAGCTCTTCAGTTCTTGTCATGGAAGGTGGCTTTCTTAATACCAATAACCCCTCTCAAATTCATTGGTAACTATAAGCTTTAACCATAGAGGAAACGTGACCTAGTAAACAGGCCAATTTGGGCTCAACCCTGTAGTTACCTATGGCAAGGGGACTGATAGCTCTGGGGAGGCGTGTAATTTGGTCCATTACAAGTTGAACCCAGACGGTTCACTAAGAAGTGAAAAATTACTAGATAAATCAGTACATTCTTGTCTGATTCCACTGTTAATTCCTCATTTTGAGACAAACTTTCACCTGCAAATGTTCTCTGTTTCAGCAGCCAAACTTTCTGGGTGAAAGATAAGGAATCTGCAGTGCTTCTGCAGATCTCCTCATTCTGATGAAGCAGATAACTCCTGGAATTAAGAGGCCAGTTGCTATGTGTGATGTTTAAAGGGGCTCATGTAATTTAAATTTTTTTTGACAGGGCCAAGTCCTTCTGTAAAATAAAGCAATTCTTTGTAGTGACTCTTTATAGTGTTGGCCAAACTTCACATGGGAAACCCCATCTCCAAGTAGGCACTGCGAGATGGATTGTTAAATGCGCACAAACCTCACATGCCAGCAATGATCACAGATAGTTTTAACTTTTTCTTATAATCTTACCTTTACCTTACACAGTACAAATGTATCTTAAACAGTCACCTTTTTACCTTACACTGTACACTTGTCTTTCATGCTACACTCTACTTACACTACTCAACCGCTGGGTGGGAAAACAATCTGAGGTGAAGCCGTTGTACTGGTACTTTGTAGACCAAGAAAGGAGTCCCAAAATTCTTATGACTTGAGTCATCTTAGAAGGCAAACAAGTTACAAACATCCATGACAACTCTAGATGACAGGAGTATTCAGAACATGTTACTGTGCAGCACTAGATTCTATGAACTGATATGAACAGGATAAGTAGCCTTTTACATTTCTTACTGAAAAACTACAGTTAAATTGAAATTGTGGTTAGGATTTGTTATTACACCTTAACTTAAGTTTAAAAAGAGCTCTTAATCCACTTTGAAGCCCACCAGTTAAAGTGGACTAATGCGCCTTTCGAAAATCCACTTTAGAACTTGGAAAGCTAGTCACTAACAATAACCTCCTGTTCTCCATGTTGTACACACACCAGAGCAAGAACCTCGTTAAAATTATTGCCGTTTTAGCGGTAGGAAACTGCTGCTAAAACGGCGATAATGGTCTTGCTAATATGCGTTATAGAATTCCAATAGAGGCCCAGGTTAGATGTTCAGGACATCTAACCTGGGCTTCTATTGGAATTCTTAACAGTGGAGTGCGACAGGCTGGTGCGAGGGAAGCTGTTATATATATATATATATATATATATATATATATATATATATTACCTACTGGCGGTCGCCAGTAGGTATATATAGTTAGGATTTTTTCTCTATGGGTTTTTTGAAAATTCTATGTCTAATAACTTTGGCGTTTGTGGACGGAATCGGCTGAAATTTTCAGGAAAATGGCACATTTTGTTTCTGAGCAGCCCTTGAAAATTTGGGGGGGGTTCGTCCAGTGGGGGCCGAGAAAAAAGGGGGGTCCCAAAACGTGTTTTTAACATTGAGTTTTCCATAGGGCGGTTGGCCTCACTTTTAGCCCGAACGGCTGAATGGATTTGCACGAAACTTGGCAAAATTGTAGGGACTGGTAGCCCGATGTGCCTTTTGTAGGTCTCAATATATGTGCTCCAGTGGATTTTGAGAAATTAACGTTTAAAAAAAGATATATATCTGTAACAGCGGACCGGTTAGCGCTCTGGTTCGCGGACTTTTCGCGCAACGGAGCTTTGTGAAGCGAAGCTGATTGGTTCTCCGGCGTCTGTCAACATTCCAAACAGTCCGTAGCGGCCGCCATCTTGTCTCTCGGTAGGATCGAGAGACAAGAGGAGGTCAAAACAAAGGGGGAAATAACTATAAGGGGGCATAGTAGATCCTCGCTGACCCCCTAGGTTTGATGTGGACGTTTTAAAAGGGCCCCGCGGGGCAAAAAAAAATAATAATAATAATAATCGAACGGCTGAATGGATTTGCACGAAACTTGGCAAAATTGTAGGGACTGGTAGCCCGATGTGCCTTTGCTAGGTCTCAATATATGTGCTTCAGTGGATTTTGAGAAATTAACGTTCAAAAAAAGATATATATCTGTAACAGCGCACCGCTTCGCGTACTTTTCGCGTTACGGAGCTTTGCGAAGCGAAGCTGATTGGCTCTCCGGTGTCTGTAAACATTCCAAACAGTACGTAGCGGCCGCCATCTTGTCTCTCGGTAGGATCGAGAGACAAGAGGAGGCCAAAGCGAAGGGGCAAATGACCATAAGGGGGCATAGTAGATCCTCGCTGACCCCCTAGGTTTGATGTGGAGGTTTTAAAAGGGCCCCGCGGGGCAAAAAAAAAAAATAATAATAATAATCGAACGGCTGATGACCATAAGGGGGCATAGTAGATCCTCGCTGACGCCCTAGGTTTGATGTGGAGGTTTTAAAAGGGCCCCGCGGGGCAAAAAAAAAAAATAATAATAATAATCGAACGGCTGAATGGATTTGCACGAAACTTGGTAAAATATTAGGGACTGGTAGCCCGATGTGCCTTTGCTATGTCTCAATATATGTGCTTCAGTGCATTTTGAGAAATTAACGTTCAAAAACAAGATATATATCTGTAACAGCGCTCCGCTTCGCGGAGATAAAATTATATGTGTATTACCTAGCTGTTGCTAACACCAGTTAGCGACGGCTAGTAGGAGATAGCGACCATCTTGGGTCCCACTTTGCATGTGAGTGATATTTATCACTAATGACATGCAAAGTGGGCATGCCAAGATGTTAGCGACTGGAAACAGTCGCTAACATCGCTATCTCCTATTATCAACTTTTGGAAATATTCGAGATAAGCGCGAATATCTCCAAAAAGTAACAGCTGCCCTGAGCAGTTCTTAGCCATGTTATCCAATGGGAGGTGGATAACATGGCTAAGAGCATTAGCTCGGTAATGCATGAATATCGCGGAGTTTTCAGCGATATTAATGCATTGCGCTCGTTTTTTATCGTATTTGCGATAAACCTTGATAATAGCAAGGTTTATCTGCGATAATTTCTGACGGTAAAAAAATCTTTGCAATGCATCGTTAGGGATAAATATCGCTTAACTTTGGTAATATGCCCCAACGTCTGTTAACGTTCGATTCGAAGGAAATCAGGAATTGTTGAAAAACATTGTGTGCGCCATCTTGTCTTTTTTCAAATGCCACACTTTTGTCGTGCACGGCAGCCATTTTAGATGCCTTGACCAGATCCACTCTGTGCACGCTGTCGATCCTTAGCATGGCTCCCCACCCTCGCAAGCATCTCCCCCAGGCAGTGGTCACCCCCGCTCTCTGTTTTATGCATGGGTAATAAACCTCCCCCCATCTGCGCTGTTCTTCCCTGAGAATCACACCCTGTGCCCGCCCGACACCTCCCTTTCGCCCTATTCACTACCGCACCCTCTGACACTCCTTTTCCTCTGTGTCCGATTGTCCAGGCCGGTCCTAGGCTATCAGCTAGCCCTGCAGATGTAGTTTATGGCCACAGCTGTAAAGAATCACCCGTCTTCAAAGGAGTTATAGTAGATCAAGGCCCACACTCGATGAGATCCGTCACAGCAGAAGCGTTGCTATTATCTGAAAACCATCCTGTATTGTGATTGGGGAGGGGACCGAGCGTGAAGCGGAAGATTCCAGGGATGACTCTTTGTACATCAAAGTTTTTACAATTATGTGTCACATTAAAAATATATAGCACTCCGACAAAGTAGTAAGATTATAAAACTTTAATAATTTATAAATATATACAAGAAAACAAAAATAGTAATAACATATAAACATTTTTAGAGAAAAACAACGAAGTAGCGGTCGGCTGTGCGAATAGTCCCAACGCAGCACAACGTCCAGATTTCCGGCGTGGGGCGTCGCGGGGGGTGGGTGATCAGTAGCAAACTGTTGTGCGAATAGTTCCAAGGCAGCAGAACGCGCCGAAATCTAGATGACACGAAAGTGATGTCTAGTAAGTTGCCACCCAGCAAATAACGGCGTGGGGCGTCGCGGGGGGTGGGTCATCAGTAGCAAACTGTTGTGCGAATAGTTCCAAGGCAGCAGAACGATGGCACCAAGGTGATGTCCAGTAAGTTGCCGCACTGGTTTTGGTATCCTACAATGCTGCTCCGAATAACGGCGTGGAGCGCCCCGGGGGAGGCGGTGTGAACGGGCCTCTCCAGGTGGAGTCTCATCTGTTTTAGTGGGGCGCCCCTTTACCGTTTCAGTTGCCATTCCGTCCGCTTTTGGTCCACTGTGTCAAAATCCGCCATTCAGCTGAGTTGCGCCCACTCTTGCGGTGCAGCGATAGGCGGCTGTCACAGGACTCTCAAAATGGCGGCAGGCTGTTTCCTTTTTGGGCCTGGTCCACTGAAATGGCCCTGGGACACCTTGGAAATCGGACGCTTGTCTGCTAGGTCTTGGACCCCATTCTCGAAAGCGTCCCCTCCGCCTTGAGAATTCATCAAAAGTTTTGGGGGCTCCGACTCCTGCAGGCTTCTGGTGGGGAGCGGCTGCCATGATTGCTCGCGGAATGACCACGACTGAGCTACGAGATGGTGGTGCTTTCATGCTGACGCCAGCTTCAGTCTGAAACATCCAGAAACAAGGTGGGGCTTTCATCGTTTGGGGGAAAAAAAAAGTTTTCATCCAATGAAAAGTGTTGTTTTTAGGTCATATGATCAAGCCTTCCATCATTAGGAAACCAAAAGTAAAATGAACCAATGAAAAGTTTTATAAACAAGTCACATGACCTGTTATGCGGCATAGGGTATAAAATGCGGAGAAAATACGTTGGCACGTGAGGCGGCGTCAGTAGCGGACCGATGTGCGAATAGGCCGAAGGCAATACAACGCGCCAAGATCCGGATGGCACCGAGGTGGTGTCATAGTTGAGAGTTCTGAGCAGCGGTTGTAACACTGTCTGAAGCTTATTTGCAGCTGCTGCAGCTTCACTACGCGCCAAGATCCGGATGGCACCGAGGTGGTGTGTAGGAAGTTGCCGCACTGGTGTGGCCATCCTACAATGCTGAAAGTCGGCGTGGGGCGCCCCGTTGGCCTGTGAGTTTGCGTCAGTAGCGGACCGATGTGCGAATAGGCCGAAGGCAGCACAACGCGCCAAGATCCGGATGGCACCGAGGTGGTGTCTAGTAAGTTGTCGCACTTCTGTGGCCATCCTACAATGTTGAAAGTCGGCGTGGGGCGCCCCGTTGGCCTGTGAGATGGTGTCAGTAGCGGACTGATGTGTGAATGGGGCCAAAGGCAGCGCAACAATATTTTCTACTATATTTCCGGTGTAGAAGACACCACAAGGCGCTGAGATGCCAAGATCCGGATGGCACCGAGGTGGTGTGTAGCAAGTTGCCGCACTGGTGTGGCCATCCTACAATGCTGAAAGTCGGCGTGGGGCGCCCCGTTGGCCTGTGAGATGGCGTCAGTAGCGGACCGATGTGCGAATAGGCCGAAGGCAGCACAACAATATTTTCTGACTGACACCACAAGGCGCTGAGATGCCAAGATCCGGATGGCACCGAGGTGATGTCTAAGTTGCGGACTGATGTGCGAATGGGGCCAAAGGCAGCGTAACAATATTTTTTGTATGGAAGATACCACTAGGCGTTGAGATGCCAAGATTCGGATGGCACTGAGGTGATGTCTAGCAAGTTGGTGTGGTCATCCTACAATGCTGAAACTCGGCGTGGGTCACCCCATTAGCCTGTGAGATGGCGTCAGTAGCGGACCGATGTGCGAATAGGCCGAAGGCAGCACAACGCGCCAAGATCCGGATGTCACCGTGGTGGTTTCATAGTTGAGAGGCACTTCATCTGCAGTGGGGCGCCGAGATCCGGATGGCACCGAGGTGATGTCTAGCAAGTTGCTGTACTGGTGTGGTCATCCTACAATGCTGAAACTCGGCGTGGGTCGCCCCATTAGCCTGTGAGATGGCGTCAGTAGCGGACCGATGTGCGAATAGGCCGAAGGCAGCACAACGCGCCAAGATCCGGATGTCACCGTGGTGGTTTCATAGTTGAGAGGCACTTCATCTGCAGTGGGGCGCCGAGATCCGGATGGCACCGAGGTGATGTCTAGCAAGTTGCTGTACTGGTGTGGTCATCCTACAATGCTGAAACTCGGCGTGGGTCGCCCCATTAGCCTGTGAGATGGCGTCAGTAGCGGACCGATGTGCGAATAGGCCGAAGGCAGCACAACGCGCCAAGATCCGGATGTCACCGTGGTGGTTTCATAGTTGAGAGGCACTTCATCTGCAGTGGGGCGCCGAGATCCGGATGGCACCGAGGTGATGTCTAGCAAGTTGCTGTACTTGTGTGGTCATCCTACAATGCTGAAACTCGGCGTGGGTCGCCCCATTAGCCTGTGAGATAGCTGTTCTTTGGATTTGGGCCTGGCTCGTCTGCTGTAGTGGGGCGCCCCTTTACCGTTTCAGTTGCCATTCAGCTGAGTTTCGGCTGCTCTTGATGCTACAGCGACAGGCGGCTGCAACAGGATTCTCAAAATGGCGGCCTGTTCTTTGGATTTGGGCCTGGTCCACTAAAATGGCCCTGGGACACCTTAGAACTCGGACGCTCGATTTTTTTTTCCTTTCCTGTACATGCAAAAAAAGGTAAATGCCCGGTACGTTACACGCTTCATCTGCCACGATGAACTCTCCAGAGGAACCGAAAAAAAATATAGTTGTGGTAACTATACCATGCATCGTCATATGGAGAGGTGGCACCAATTAATTATAGTGCTGCATAAAAGAGAGATTTGGAGGAGAACCCCTGACCTGCTAGTACATTCATCAAAGAAGTGGCACTGAGAGCTTCAGAGGCAAGGGAAACGGTCCCAAATATTTAGAAGAACTTTGGAAAGATTAAAATGACATGTTTAGATTGTGGCAAATTAATTTCATGTGGACAGATGAGTGTTACTCTAATAAATACAGCATATGAACATCATCATAGTCGATGGTTGGTAGAGACATTTTGACTATATCCTGGACCTGCCCGTCCTCGCCCAAAATGGCGCCAGAATAAATGGGACTCGTAACTCCTTGTTGTGTACTGGTTGCAGAACCTTGAAATCACGAGATACGTATGCAGTTTTGAAGCACATGGCGGGCGGGGACGAGAATTGATTGAATATTTCGACATCCCTATTGATATTAAGTTCTGATGTGTTATTGATTACTGTACTGTTGAAAGTTCGAATTAACGTCACCCATGGTACTTGCCCGCAAATGTATATCTAGATAATTTTATTGTAACTGGCCCTGTCGTATTTTAATTATAAAATGTACGTCCACCGATTCCGTAACTGTTAGACACCTTAGTTCTTGCAACCTAATGGCCCGCCCGTTACGTTCCTCTACAGTGTAAATGTCTATTCATCATATACGATTACAGTTTGCTCCGTGGCCGGCCCACGTGGTTATAGGCTCGTATTTGTATAATGAAATTTTCACAATAAAGGTTTTTAAAAGAAAACATGGTAGTAATATATACATTGGTAAAGTTTTTAATAATAGTCACTGTTTTAGAATCATTAAAAGGCAAGTGAAATAAAGCAGACCAATTACATGAAGGGTAAAAGGTATAATACGAAGGAACGCAGTAAAGATAAATGGTCAAGGGCTGTTGTGTTTTCTATTCCTGCAACATAAAGTGATCGATAAGAATCTCATATTCAGGCGTATCGGCGACTAAGACAGCAGGTCGACCCTCTTTTGCTCAACGGCTCCGTCATGGGACGAAGAAACGCTCTTTTTCTCGAAAAAAGAATATATTTTACTTGCAGGACAGTTGTAAAATTTCCGGGAAAGTACATTAGCCTGGAACATTATAACATATATTTAAGAAAAAATAATGTTCGGAAGTAATGAAAAGCGTAATTTTTAGGTCATATGACCAAGCCTTTCATCATTACAATAAGAAAAGTAAAATGAACCAATGAAAAGTTTTATTAACAAGTCACATGACTTGTTATGCTTACGTTACGCGCTGCGCGCCCCGGATGACTTCCGGATGCGCTAACGCGGCGCGTCATATGACGCATTACGCGACAACGCAGGTACAGAATATAGTCAAAATGTCTCCACCAACCAGCGGTCGGAACACAACCCCTTTCAGCAGGCTAAATAGTTCTGTTAAATGACAACAGAAGGGACAGGCAACAAGAACCATCAGTCAAAGAGGGGAGGGCTAGTTCTTCTCTACCGGGTTACATTGGGGCGCTACCGGAACTGATCGAATTGGTAGTCTACAGTGTTTCTGGATGTTTCAGACTGAAGCTGGGGTTAGCATGAGAGCAGCACCATTTCGTAGCTCCGTCGTGGTCATTCCGCAACCAATCATGGCAGCCGTTCTTTATCGTTATTTTGGGCGGGGTGGGTGGCGGAGCCGAGCTGTTTTGCAGCCATCATTGTGTGGACTTCAGTTCATCTCACTAGTTTTGTATTTGTCATGAGGGGTTGTTCCTAATGTTTCTATTTTAGCGAGGTCAAAAAGAGATCCCATTAGTGGCCTACTGATTTTGCTCGATTCCTTTTCTTTTTTTTTACACGATTTTTCGTTATCTGCAAAGACTAAACAGAGTATTGCGACTCTGTGTTTGTTTGTAAATAGAGAATGAACCAAAGAGAACTAATTCTAAAACAGTAAATACTTGGATAACAATGAATCAAATGGAGAGAGAAGCAGGCACGACGGATTACAATGGGGGCAAAGACCTGTGTTAACTACCTTTCACTATCTGCAAAGAGAGAGTACTCCTAATAGAAATGAGGGGGGGGGGCACCATTCAAAGCAGATCAGTGTGCATAAACACGAAAATGTTTTCACTTACCACGTACTTGACATTCGACAGCTTATGATATTTGCTATGAAAAAACCATTGAAATTCACTGAAAAAACCATAGGTTATAGACCATATATAGTTAGGAATTAGCATTTACAAAACCTTGAAAATTCACTGAAAAAACCATAGGTTATAGACCATATATAGTTAGGAATTAGCATTTAAAAAACCTTATTTTACTCACACAAAACCATTGAAATTCCATATATAGTTAGTTGCACTAACTATATATCGCGCACCTGCAATCCACTGCTGATGATGTCACATATTACATCATTCATGACATGGTCAGTGACATCACTGATGACATCACTGATGACATCTCAAATGACATCACTGATGACATCACTGATGACAACATCCAGTGACTGTATGTTTCTGTAAAGTTAAAATGTGTCTTACATATTGAAGAATCAGTGGAAGTATAAGTGTCTGGACAAAGGATTTAGTAGGTGCATGACTGAATGCATGAGTGAGTGATTAAATGTGTCTCACTGAGTGCATGGGTTAGTGACTAAAGTGTCTTAATTTGTGCATCATTATGTCTGTTGTTCTGTAAACTGCTGCATGTTTTGATCAGTAGCTATATGATTAACTATATGGGTTACTGATTGATTGTCCAAGTATTTGTATGGGAGACTGAGTGTGTGTGTGGCTGGCTGGGAGGTGTGTGACTCTGTGCAGATCAATGTGTACTTGTATCAATGATTGTATAACAAGGTAAGTATGTGTTAGTATATGTTTGAAAATGTAAGGTGCTCTATGTTTAACTGTATAGACAAGAAAATGGAAGTGTCATTGATTCTTTACAGGACTGACTAGGTGTGTGAGTAACTCCATGGATGAGTGGCAGACTGTGAGTGTCTGTATAGGTGTATGAGTGCATATGATAGTGTTGTAAAGATGAGTGATTGTATGTATGAATGATAGTATGGGTGAATGAGTGAAGGTGTGTGTAGACGTAGGAATCAGTGAGTGCGTATGTAGTAACTAGTATTGGTGTGTCAATGGTTTCAAAAATTATATTCTGTATTTAACACTGGGTGAAACAGAGGTTATATTAAAATGTGAGGAGATGCATTGTATTGTCACATGATTGATATCATCAGTGATGTGGTCATTGATGTCAAATGAGATGTCATCAGTGATGTCATCAGTGATGTCATTTGAGATGTCATCAGTGATGTCATCAGTGATGTCACTGACCATGTCATGAATGATGTAATATGTGACATCATCAGCAGTGGATTGCAGGTGCGCGATATATAGTTAGTGCAACTAACTATATATGGAATTTCAATGGTTTTGTGTGAGTAAAATAAGGTTTTTTAAATGCTAATTCCTAACTATATATGGTCTATAACCTATGGTTTTTTCAGTGAATTTTCAAGGTTTTGTAAATGCTAATTCCTAACTATATATGGTCTATAACCTATGGTTTTTTCAGTGAATATATATATATATATGATATAATTGTATTTATTCATTAAATTAGTTTATAAGTTAGCACAAACTTTCTAATTCTGACCAAATTGGTTGGAGTACTTCCATAAGATTCCTAAATATCCTCTCTATTGGCACATAGGAAACTTTACTCATCCAGGGCTCAGCAGCGCTTTGTCATCTATCAATTTACAGTGTGAAATAAAGTTAAAATAGCTCAGAATTTGGCAGGGCGTAGTCTTTGTTTCCGAGTGACGTGATGTGTAGTTTGAAGTTTCAGCTGACGAGATTTGGCCGCCTTCTGCTATTTGTTTCATGGGGCAGAATGAGGAGAGAGAGAAGTAAAGCTAATAATGCCGTACTTATTAAAAAGAAACATTATTACACTGGCTGGAAGTTGCTCGAGGGTAAATGTATTAACAGCTTGGAGTAGATTTGTTTTGAAACCAGATGTGAGCGAGCGATTGAAAGACTTAAAGAAAACGAAACACATGTCAGTCGAGTAAGTCTTAAATAAAATAAAGACATTACAGTATTAATTCATTGCGATGTTTTTGTAGTTGTATGTGTCTTCTAGCTACATAGCCCAACGCAGATTCGGATAGGCTGTGTAATGGAAAGTGGAATTACCTTAAAAGTGGAAAGGAATGAAACTACATTTTAAATGTATTTTTTGGAAGATTTTACATTTTAAGATTTCAGCTATGCACAATTATGGCCGTTTTACTTAACATCACCTTAAATTCAATCTGGTGTGCTGGAGACAGCTGTTGGTGATTACAATAGGGCAATCAGGCAGTGCCCGGTGGGCTCGTCAATGTGTGGGTCGTTTTTCATGGAGGTTTGTGGGCCTGTTTTCTGACCTGGTGGGCCAGTTTTTGCTGTTGATTTCCTTGATATTACCACAAACATTGCCTTTAGCAGGCATATATGCATGCCAGTGGCGGCCAGTAAGTTTGGAGGGAGAGCGGTGGCTGGGACACACTCTCACGCACACAGACACATACACATACACATAACACTCAAAGCAATGTATTCACACGCACGCATACAAACACATCCATTCACAACACTCTTCACCAAACATTTATACATAATCGCTTGCACGCACACAAACACATTCATTCACAACACTCTTCACCAAACATTCATACATACACACAAGCACACACCAAACAGTTCAAAGGAGAAACAAACATTTACCTACAGCCATCACTGCCTCAGAGGTTCCAGGAGGCTTGGGACTGCTGCCTTCCCTCATTGGCTGAACTTAGGGATGAGGGAAGGCATCTGTCTCAACGTCATCACAGAGTGGGATGGGGTTAGTGAGACTGCTGATCCCACACCACTCTGTGATGAAGTGTCACTGATTGACACTCGACCCTTAGCGCTCCAGGGCTTAAACCTGAAGCACCCAGGTACGAGGCAATCAGTGACACTCGCTCTCGTTACTGAGGGGAGGGTCTCAGGGACCTTTGCTAAGCTGAGGACGTCACGCCCACAGGAGCTGTGACTTGCTCAGCCCAGCAAAGTTCAGCTGAGGAGGCCAGGAGCCTGCGCTAAATGCGCATGTCTGGCTCCTGGCTGCCTGAACTGAAAGTGCACCACAGTGTCTGTCAGGCTGACCTTTGTGCAGCCTAACAGACACTGTTTATGAGGGGAGAAAGTTGGAGGGGTAAGGCCCCTCAGCCCCAATTGACCGGTCGTTCCTGATGCATGCATGCTTTGCAAAAACTTTACAGTGTCTTTACAACTTCAAAACTGCCCTGTTTGCAAAGTGGTCCACTTTTTTAGGCATATGATTCGTTGATGGGGTCACTTTTATTTTGGTACCTGGGGCTATTTTCTGTCCCAGTCCGACCCTGTATACATATTTTTGGTGTTTGTTGTGCACAAACATCTAGCCTTGTTTATACTGCATGCAAAGTTGCATGCATTTTCCCGCACAAAGTTTTTGAAATCTGAAATCTCAAGCCCCTCAAGGGTTGTAAAAAATGTGAGAAATGATTTTGCTAAAATAGGTGCCCCAAAAAAATCCCTGGAAAACAAAAGGAACTTTTGGGGGGACAATTTTCTTTTTTGTAAGGAAAACTCTCCTGGAGAACATTTTTGCAAGAATTTATTCTGCAAGCTAGCTTTTCGAAATGTTGATAAATATTTCCAACTTTTGCAGAGTTGAGTTGGTGAATCTTGCGAAACATCCAGAGCAATGATGCGGCTAGCTCATGTGGCTTGCTTCACAATGAGTAGCTCCAGCAGGGTTGTCTCTTCTTTTGGAATGGGTCACCCTTTGCCTATCTCAATGGAATAAGACAATGGCGTGGTTCCCAAGTAATCATTCAATGAGTTATTCCCTGAAAACCCAAATGATTTCGACTGACAGGACAGCATAAATGCCTGGACCCTGACCCTTTACTTCCACCTCCACACCACCAACCCCCCAAGCAATTAGATGAGAAAAATTCTTACTAGAAAACATGAGTGCCCTCTGGTTTTAATCTCATCATTTAACAATTTTTTCATATGTATGGACATGATGTTCTGTCATACCTTGTTCGTGCTGGTCAAATCCTCAGTATACAGTATTAATTACAATCTGAATCATTATGCGATCCCTTTCATAAATATATGACAACCCAGTAGTTTTACAATAGCCCTGATTACAGATGTTTCTGGGAGTCACTATGTGCATCATACTTTAATTCCAAGGCAAAAGTCCTGGGATATCAAATGTTGTGCAACTCCCAATATAACAGCAATGAAATATAATTAAAAGAGAATGATATGCTTGTCCAAAACTGTATTGTGCAAAAGAAACTAAAAAAAAAAAAAAAAAAAAAGAATAGGGCCAATTTTTAATATGCCGTCCCTGGGCTGGCCTTCATATAGTTTGGGCCTAAAGATATGTTTGACCATTACATCACCTACAAGAAACATGATTCCTAGAAGGGACTTTTCTGTCATCTTATTAAAGATAATCATCTCTCTTGCTGGAGGATAGAACGTCAAGTCAGAGACTTGGAGAAAGTCCTAACTCCATCATGTTTCTGATAAGGATTACCAATGAGATGAAGGGAGTAGAGGAATCGCCTTGCATTTCCGGGCTTGAGGCAAAGCTTCCAGTCTAGCCTGCAGGATGAACGGTGGTAACTGTTTTTAACATGCACTGGCAAAGCCAATCAGTCTCACTGAGGGGAAAGGAAAGGAGTTTTTAATTGGGAATGATGATGGATTCGGTGCTTCGAGGTGACAGAGACATCTTGCATCACATTGAATCTGCACATTTTCTAAGAAACATTGGGGCTCATTTACAAGCCTCTTGCGCCAAAGGTACATCACCTTTTCCCATATTAAAAGTGATGCCCTGGCGGTGCAAGGGGATTGTAAATTTCCCCTATTGGGGCTTATTTGCAAGCCCCTAGCGCCACCGGACGTCACTTTTTCCCATATTAAAAGGGACACACTGGGTGTGCAAGGGGTTGGTAAATAAGCCCCACTATTTTTTGTTATAATAGCACCTGTGTCACGGAGAAATGTGAACACATTGGACTCCTTTTGAGCAATTAAGGATTGGCGTTTACTTCAGAATGTGTCTCACATAGTTATTAATATAATACAATAGGGGCGTATGTACGATGGACGGGTTGCTGAAAACACAAAGGGGCATTTTTACAATAACTGGCGCATCCCTGCAAATCAGCAGGGATGCGCCAGTTATTGTGCGCCACAGCTCCGCCATCATGGATGAGCCGCATTTACAATGCGGCGCACCATGGTGCAAAAACAGCACAGATGCGTGACGCATCTGTGCCGTAAAAGTGACGCATTGCTGGAGTTGCGTCGCAAGCGTGATGAAGCTCCAGCAATGCTCTGGGGGCCCTATCTAGTTAATGCTGCGTCAATCCTTACGCCTGCTTCAGGCAGGCGCAGGGTTTTGACGCAGCATGGGCCTAAAAGTGACTGAGTGAAATCTTGTAGATTTCACTCAGCCACTTTTAGGCGGGTTCCTGCGCCGGAACGCCCCCCCCCCCCCCCTGCACAGGAACGCCTACATGTGGCGCAGGGCTTTACAACGTGACGCATCTCCCAGATGCGTCATGTTGTAAGTACCCCCGCACCATGGAGCAGGATTTGCACCACCGCTGCGTCACAAAAGTGACGTAATGGCGGCGTACATGAGGCGCAATGGGCTTGTAAATCTGCCCCCAAGTAGTTGCTACAGCAGCGCTAAGATTTACTGTTAGTTGGAGTACCTCACAGGAGATCTTTGAAGTAAAAACAGAGACAATTTTCAAGAGCTGCACTAATCTGGGGAAGAAGGAGCAGTGTTCTCAGCATGATGGAGCGACTTGAGCACATGGAGAGGAACTGCTTTCAGTTTTTTCAGGAAACATCAGCGTGCAAATGTAAAAAACGAAAAAAATGAGTGACACAATCGGCTTTGCCAATGCCCAACTGCCTATGTTAAACTACAGAAAAAAATAGTTTTCTAATATTCAAGATGATGAAAACAATGTGCGTTGTGTTGTCGTGTCATGAAACGCAGCGGCCACTTCGATAGTATAGAACACAATACTTTCAGTAATTTTTACATGGTGACACGTTGGGTGATACAACATGACGACGCAACCCACATCGCATCATGCAACACAGAAGTCATTCTGAAAGTGTAGAAAATGTTGTATTCTATCTATACTTACCATATGGCCGGCACTTTTCGTACTGCAAGGTGATGATGCAATGTACATTGTGTAACTCATCGCATTGGCTACATTTAAAGCATAGAAAATGATTTTCAAAATATCCACGGCCTCATTTATGGCATTTTGGCGGAGGGCAGCGCAGTTAAAGGGCAGGAATGGTATGTCTGTGTCTAGAATGATATCAGTCAGTAAAGATGGGATTTATATAAAATCAAGCGATTTACTATGTTAATGTTGTGTTTTTTTAAAGGACAATGTCAGCTTCCATGAAGCTGTACAGAGGCAAAAAAAAGTTCTAATGTGTCATGAACTGTGACGTCCATGTCATGCTGAACTTTGCAGAAATACAAACAGGGGGCACATGTTGGGCCCCCCTGATGGAGAGGGCCTGGGGTCCCTATAGGTCCCCCTTTGTTCCTGCACCGCCAGCCTTTTCATGGTGCCATGAAATGGCTGGTGGTGGCGGAACTCGTAATATGCTAAGTGAGACTGCGCCAGTCCTGCTCAGCATAATAAATCGTGGCACAGCTCTGCCACTCCCAGGGAATGGCGGTTCTCTAGCACAGCCGGTGGTCCACCCCTGCTACGACTAAATGTAGTCATAATACAGCGGACAGACCACTGCCGCTGTGAGTACAGTGGTCTTACGACAGCCGCTTTCGTAATCAGGCCCTTAGATCGAGGGATCTAGCTATCATTCGTGCAGCCGGTGCAGTAGTACTGGTACTCAAGTGTGTTTGTGTGAAAGGGCAGGAATGTACCGTATTTAAGCACTACAGTGCATTCCTGTCCTTTCTGCCTATGCTGGAGCTATTTCAGCAGCTTAGCACCAAAGTCGGCACCCTTGCGCCATGATGCAAGGGTGCCTCGACTACAGGCAGGACTGTTTTTGTGCAGCATGGTGCACCTTCCTGCACAAAAATAACCCAAACAGTTGTTTTCCTCTTTCTAGTAGCACACATAGAAAGAGGAAAAAACAAGACGAAATAAACATATATCACCTCAGGAGGCGTATGGATTTGAAACTTCCCCTGGTTTACATCATTTTGAAAATCTGAGGCAGTGTCGCATTCCATGGGTGTTGTGTTGGAAAACCCACTGCAACACCCATGGAACGCCTCCCAGGCACAGAGTAAGGTGACATACCGATTGCCCTGCATCACCTTACTCATAATTAATGAGGCCAATCAAAGCCAAGCACGGTGGCTTTGCGTGGTTTCATAAATCTTTATGACAGTCCTGAGTTACACATGTACCACTTTACAGTGTGCAAAAGTGAGGTAGGACTCTCATAAATAAGCCCCTTAAAATGTCCAGTCGTCACAATTAGTTTTGCTAATGCCAACAAAATTATAGGTTTCTGGCGTTAACAAAGCCAGTTGTGGCTCATACCATAGCACAAGAAAGGGGAGGGCAAACAATAATCTGAAGATGAGGGAGCGAGTGTGATTCTGAAAAAAAAGAACGGAGAGGGGAAACAGGGGAGAAAAATATTCAGAAGATGACAAAGTGAATGGGATTCAGAGCAATAGGAAGATAAACAAAAGTGGAAAGGAACAAAAACATTCAAAAGACAATGGAGCTAGTGAGATCTAGAGCAATGGGGAAAAAAGGCAGTATTGTTTCTCTGTTGTAACCTAGTATGATATGGATTCTTTTTTTTTTAATCCATACTATACTAGGTTACAGAGAAACAATACTGCCTTTTGACAGGGTTAAGGACTCCTTTTGTAGGGCATGCATCAGCATTTACTGGAATCAGTAACAAGTCTTCCCCATTTTTTGAATTTTGGCAAACTTGCAACACCATCGATTTGCACTCAGGAAATGATATGTGTAGAGTACCAACATCAGCACCACTAGAGCGGCCATTTGAAAATCACACACTCGCTCCAGTCCTGATGGGCATCAGTATACCAACATACGACTTTGCATGAAATGCCGAAATTACCGACATTTTGATTCTCATTTTTGATTCTGACTTCCTTCACATGAATAAAGAATGAAATCATCCCTGCAGTACGTGTGGTACTGAAAATTCTGGACCCATGTCATAACCATCGTCGTATCTTGACGATTTTGGTATCAATAGACCGAGAATGGCGAGTATACTATCCACGAGTATTTTCGTCATGTTCGAGTGATGAAATCACCCTGAAATTATAGTTTTTGTCCTGAACCCACGGGTTCCATTTTGTGTACGGCAGCCATTTTGTGAGTTGCCCTCACATAGGCCAATGATTAAGGCCAAACACGATCCTGAAGGACACGCACACATTCCCTGACTTCTCTACGACCTGGGCAAGCTGTCTCCACTGCCCAAGGCCAAACCTGTTCGGTCAGTTCTTCTCCCAGTGGCCGAATGAGATTAGCATCAAGGCACAACATATCATAAACCTTTCATCGCACACGAACCATGCCTAATCTCATACACACCTGTCCCTGTTTCCTACTTTATGGCTTGCCTTACGAGGAGGAGGTGCCCGTTTTTATTGGGGGTCCACCGATATCTGATGGAAGTTCTGGGCCTTGCCGGGTAATTAATTGTGGGCTGGACAAACTGAAATATGGGCTTGTCATCATGACTCTGCTTTTTCTTTGTAGTGAAAATATGTGAATGGTCAACTGTAAAACAAAGAATGTTTGCCTAAAGCGTAATATTTTGTATAAAAAGAGAAGGCTGGCTTTGTAAGATTGAGCAGTCGCCTGAGAATATACACCGTGTTGTACTTCTAGGACGCCTGTTACTTGGTTGCAGCCAATAAATTCGATCTTTGACTTCAACTAGAAGACTCTGTGTTTCTGTAGTCTGGAACAGGAAGAACCCGAAGTCTTAGGGTGTTGTCCCTGGCACCGCTGGGTTACCGGTTCAGTACCGGTTCTGAAAAACCCAGTACTTCAGTTGGCGCCCAATGTGGGGCGATTTCAGCGGTACCGGTCCAAGCCAGAGGTTCGTGAGGAGCTTTGTGTGAAAATTCTGGAGGAAGGCCGCCACTTCATCGACCCCTGCATGTCGACGTGGTCCGAAAGTCTTTGCTGCGAGGTTCCCTGCTTCCCGACGGCTACGAAGGACTGCTGCCCTGACTATCGCCCTGTTTTGGACCCTTGATGTTGGTAGAGCGAAACGATAGACGAGTCTTCTGGTGACGTCATCGATACCTCAGTTAAGTATAAGTGGAGCGTCTCCCAGTCCTTAGTTGGTTCTTAGTTTGGGTATCCCCTTGGGATCTTTGATTTGGAACTTGCAAATACCAAAGCCGAAGGACTCGTGTATTCACGAGACTATCGTATTCGAGAATCCTTTGAAGTTTGAAGCTAGCCTAGAGAGCGAAGATGCCTGGTCTCAGCAGACTTGGAAATTTGTTTTGTCTTGGTTGTAGTAGGGATTCCCGATTGGAGGACTCGTGTCCGGTTCCTCCGATTGGAACTCCAACCTATGAACTGTATGTGAAACATGGAGTAGGCTCCATCACATATAATGAGGTATGGATCCGATACACCCGCAAAGATGGTGTTTTAAAATGGCCCCAATATGGTAGCTTTGACACGGAAATCTTAGATAATCTGGAGGTTAAACTTTTTAAGAAGAAAGCCCGGCCGGCGATGTTTGACTCTTTCCGCCTATGGCGTAAGGAAGCCAAACAAAAGGAAATTAAATTAGCGAAGAAAAATAAGAGAGAAAGGGGTATCTCGATAATGCAAGCTGCTATGCAGTTTAAAGATAATGAAGAAGAACAGATGAGTGAGCAGTTGCACAGGCAACGTAAAATGGTAATCGATAAATGCTATCCAGTTTTGCCGCCTCTTCAGCAAGATGCAGCGAAAGAACTTGAAAAAGATCCTTTAATGTCTCATTTATTGAGTTCGCCACACCCTTATGCGCAGAGTGCTACAGCACCTCCGCAACATTTAGTTGTACAGCAACCCCCGGTTGTTGTGCCTCAGATTCTTCCACAGCCACCAGCTGCTCTCCAGTTGGCTCCTACTCTTCCGGTGCAGCCTCCTCAAGGGCCACCGACTTTGACATCTGCTCTGCCTTTACTTCCTACAACTCTGACAACTATATCGACTACCACCCCTGGTATTCCTCCTGACACTGCCTCGGCATCTGCCTTGCCTCACTCTGCTTTTCTGCCTGTCCTTTCATCGAGTTCTCCCTCTGTTCGCCAGAGAATGACTAGCACTGTGGCTAGCCTTCTATATCCTCTCTTCGGAGCAACAAGTGTAACCCCTGTCTCAGAGCGTAAACAGTTACGTAGCCAACTGCCTGATTCTAGGGAGAAGGAAACATTGAATTATTTGGCACATAAATGGGTTACTGACCCGATGAGATATGAGCTAGAGTCTGTAATGGACGTCTTCCATCAGTGGGAAGCACCGAAACAGAGATACGTTTTTGAGAAAATGTGCACTTTTCTTTGTGAGGATTTGGAAGAAAATGATTTAGAGCCTAATCCGCCTGAGTTGTGTCGTATCCGGTTTGAGTTTGCAAAAGGCACGATTGTGGGTTCCGATATCGAGAAAGCAGTTGCGACATTATTATCATTCCGGAGTGAAGGTGTTTCTCGGTCGTTGTTTGAGTCTGATTCCTCTGTTAAGAAGAAGGTGAGACAATATCCCATGAGAGAAGTTCCTCCGGTATGGAAGGAAGCAGTTCAGGCCGATGTTGCTAATAATATTGATGCTGTACCAGCTCATTTTCAGCGTGTTTGGGTACATGTTCCATGGAAGCACGCTGAAGTTTTGGCCCTTAAACAGACATTGCCTGATCCCCGTAAAAATCCTGCAGGGTATTACAAGGAATTGTCACAGACTGCAGGCTCTTGCATTATGAGTTTAGCTGATATAAACATGTTGTTTGGAAACGTTGTTCCACAACCTTTATGGGGAAAGATTCGTCATGCGGATCATGATCAGGAGTTAGGCGACTCATGGGCTAATATTACTGCTGCAAATGATCGACAAGTTGGTGGTGCTAAACCCGAGCCTTTAGTAGCAGACCTCCCTGGTAGGATTATTAATTTAATTATTAATTACATGAAGACTTTAATGCCCGCTATGCGTGTGAACTGGGACAAGTTGTCTGCGTGTAAGCAGAAGAAAGATGAAACGGTGTCTGATTTCTTCACCAGGTTTGAAGAGACGTTTGTCGACCACAGCGGTCAAGATATGAGTACAGAAGGTGGTCAACGGTTGTTTGTTGACAAGTTTGTGCACAATTTGTTACCAGAGTTATGAAAGAAGTTGAAGAATTCAGAGAGTTCTTGGGCCGTCCCCTCTTCAGCACAGATATTGGCTACTTCACAGTATTATGAAAATAGGGATAAAGATGAGAAAGACAGAGCAGACAGGAAAACTAAAGAGTTGAAAACGAAGGTTCTGTTACAGCAAGCGTATCCGCCACGTGATGGCCAGCATAACTATCAGCAACTCCAACAGTATCAGAGAAACTCGCAAAGGGTCGAGTTTTCTCAACCACGTGTTCCTGTAGGTCCCAATCAGTGTTCATATTGTAAAGAGGAGGGACATTTCAAGTATAGTTGCCCTGTTTTGTTGCAGCATATGAACGGTGTCTCTGGTGCAAGAGGTCGAGGTGTTCAACAAGCACCTAGAGGTAGGGGACGTGGTAATTTCCTCCAGAATGCGCGTTCCCTTCTGCCTCAAAATTCAATGAATAGGTTTGATCAACAGCATAACGCGTCTGGTAGGACGGCTCAATACTATGCTGATGACTACTATGCAGAAGATGAGAATATGGAAGGTAATGATTGCTAGGACAGCCATAGACAAAGAGAGGGAGTTGTTTCAGTTCCAGTAGATCAGAGTGGACCTTATGTTGAGGTGATTACATCAGGTGTGTCAGAGCCTTTTCTGTTGGATACTGGTGCTACAAAGAGTTCTATAATGCACTCTAAACTCCCTGGCGCACCTTTGTCTGGCGAAATAAATGTTTCAGTAGGTTTTTCTGGCGCCCCGGTTAGGAACCCGATTTCTAGACCTATGTCCCTTTCTGTTGGACCTTGTGAATTAGAAGCACCCCTTATTCTGACGACAGGTTGTGGTGAAAACTTGTTAGGACTGGATTTGTTGAAAATATTGTATGCGACTTTGTACTGTTCTCCTTCGGGAGTACAACTTACACTGGGTAAGAAAGTGGTCTCTTCAATGTACTTGTCAAAGGATAAACTTCCGACCGAATTGTTATCTCTCCCTGATATTCTTTGGGCTACTGGTCCTAATGATGTGGGTCTCTTGGAAATATCGCCATATGTTGTGACATTGAAAGTCAATGTTAAATGCCACGCATTCCCCAATATAAAATTTCTAGTGAAGGTGAAAAAGCATTGCTAGCGATCATTTATGACTTGATTGAAAAGGATGTGATTGAAGAGACAAGAGGTAATGTCTGCAATAGTCCTGTTCTGCCTGTTCTGAAGCGTACTGATCCTCCTCAGCCGCCTGTTCACAGATTTGTGATTGATCTTAGAGAAGTGAATAAGATTGTTGTGCCACAATTTCCAGTTGTTCCTGACATCACTGCCCTATTGACAATGGTTCCAGCTTCTGCCACTTGGTTTTCGGTGATTGACTTGAAGAATGCTTTCTTCAGCATCCCGATTGCCGAGGAGAGTAGGGATATTTTCGGCTTCAGTTTAGGAGGACGAAGCTTCCGCTTCAAACGCGCTCCCCAGGGCTACTGTGAAAGCCCATCGATATATAGTCAAGCTTTAAAGGCACAGCTTGACACGATTGTTTTACCCGATGGCGCTACCCTTATTCAGTACGTTGATGATTTGCTTGTTGCTGCAGATACTGAGGAAATCTGTAAAGAAGCCACGTCGTCATTATTGCGTCATTTGTCTGATTTGCATCACAAAGTGTCCCTTTCCAAATTGCAATATTGTCGACAAGAAGAGACCTACTTAGGTCATCTCTTATCAAAGGAGGGAAGGAAACTGACCCCAGAAAGAATTCAGGCAATAGCGAAATTGAGTGTGCCAAGGACACAGAGAGAAGTGCGTGCTTTCTTGGGTATTACATCATATTGCAGACAATGGATACCAAATTTTTCTTTGATGGCCAAACCTCTGGTGGCATTAACTTGTAAAGATACACCGAATCCCCTTCCATGGTCTGAAGAGTGTCAGAAAAGCTTTTCCGAATTGCGTGATGCATTATGTTCGGCTCCTGTGTTGGGTACCCCCGACTACAGTAAGCCCTTTACATTATATGTCCATGAGAAAGAAGGTTGTGCATTATCGGTGTTGACACAGTTGTTCGGAGACAAGCAACGTCCATGCGCGTATTTTTTGTCGACTTTGGATCCGGTAGCTAAAGCATTGTCGAGTTGCTTAAGAGCCACAGCGGCAGCAGCTGTTTCTATTCGACAGTCTGCTGGTCTAGTGATGAATAATACATTGATTGTGATGGTTCCACATGCAGTAGACACATTGTTAAATAGGACCAAGACACAGCACTTAACTAGTGCTCGGTTGTCAGGTTACGAGTTAACCCTGTTAGCGAGTCATGTGCACATAAAAAGATGCAACACACTTAATCCAGCTACGTTGTTGCCGATTGTAGCAGAGTTAGATGCCTCCGAACAGCATGATTGTTTTCTAAGGACAGAGGAAGAAACGAAAGGGAGAATAGATCTTCAGGACACTCCCCTTGTAAAGTGTGATGGTACCTTATGGGTGGATGGTTCGTGCTTCAAGCTTCCAAATGGAGATACGACTGCAGCATATGCTGTCACGACTTTGCATACGATTGTTGAAGCTGCACGTATCCCACATAATTCAGCTCAAGCAGCAGAATTGATTGCACTTACGAGAGCGTGTGTGTTGTCGAAAGGAATGAAAGTGACCATTCATACAGACAGCCAGTATGCATTTGGTGTGGCCCACAGCTTTGGACGATTGTGGAAAGAACGTGGTTTTCTGACGTCGCATGGAGCCAAGATACAGCATGGTCAATTGGTGAATGAGCTTCTCAAGTCACTTACTTTGCCGTTGCAGGTTGCGATTGTGAAATGCAGTGCACACAAAAAGGTTACTGACGATGTTGGTCGTGGAAACGCATTTGCTGACGAAGTCGCAAAAGACACAGCAAGGGATGTGATTAGTCGAATGTATGTTGCAGGCCCTGCAAGATGGGTTGGTTATGTTGGAATGTGTGAAGATACGATAGAGAGCGTGAAGTCTATTCAAGCTGAAGCTACGGAAAAAGAGTTGAGTGTGTGGAGAGAAAGTAAGTGTAAATTGGATGCAAATGGTTGTTGGGTTGAATTGTCAGAGCATCAGAGATGGTTGTTACCCAATGCGTATGTGCTTGCAGTGGTTACAATGGCTCATGGAATGGCTCATATCAGTGTGAAAAGGATTTGTAAGTTGTTGGCCTCGGTATGGCAAAATGCTGGAATTCCTAAGTGTGCGGAGAATGTGGTTAAGAATTGCATGGTGTGTCTGAAATACAATCCTGGTAGGGGAACCCCAACTCCAGCTGGTCATTTTGCGCCACCCACGTATCCGTTTGAGGTTTTGCAGCTAGATTTCATCCACATGGAAAGGTGCAACAATTTGAAATACGTACTCGTTGTTGTTTGTGGCTTTTCGAGATGGGTAGAAGCATATCCCCTGAAAGACAACACTGCCTTATCCACAGCTAAAGCCCTTGTCAAAGAATTCTTCCCTAGGTTTGGATTGCAGAGAATGGTCTGGAGTGACAATGGGAGTGAATTTGTGGGTCAAGTGATGAAGAAAGTATGTGAAGGGCTAGGCATCCAACAGAAATTTCACGCTGCAAATCACCCCCAATCAGCTGGACTAGTAGAGTGCTACAACGGCACATCGAAACTAAAATTGGCCAAGATTCAAACGAGCTCTGGTCTTAAATGGCCTGACGCCCTGCCTTTAGCACTCCTATCAACAAGAATGACTGTGCATTCGCGAGTGGGACTTAGTCCATACGAAATAGTGTTCGGCCGCCCGGCCAACATATAGGGTGTGCCAAGGCCGACAAAATTCAGTGAAATCAAACACCCTATACTGCTTGATTATTTGTACGAATTGACGGCTAAATTGCGTGTTTTACACCAACAGGTTCACGATACTCTGCCTCAGGCCTCTGAAGCTCCAGGACATCCGATCGATCCTGGATCCTGGGTGCTGGTCAAAAATTTCCAGCGAACAAAGAATGACCAGCCCCGGTGGACCGGCCCTCACCTAGTTCTTCTCTCAACGAGATCAGCCGTTCGAGTGGAAGGAAAGAAGCACTGGATCCACGGTGTACACTGCAGGAGGGTGCCCTTGCCTCTGCCGTACGACCAGTGGGTCCAGGAGGGTGTCGCTGACTCAGAGACTGAAACTGTGCCTCGATTTCTGCCTTTCAGTGATGCACGTATAAAAGGAACAATTTCTGAGACAGAAAGTGACAATCTCTTGCAAGAAGCTGTGCCACCATCAACCCGATTGGACACTACAGAACCTGAACTCTTGTTCCAAGACCAGACAATACCTGGAAAGAAAAGATATAATCTGAGGCCGAGAACTATGGACAAATAAAAATATTCCTTTCCTTTGCTAAATTTTGAAAGTGCAGCTCTCTCATCTGAGAAACTTTTTTATTTTTGTTTTTCGAACCACCATCCGGGTTCAGCTGTAGGGTCGCGGTTGCCCAAGTCTTTGGGTTGCAGCCGAAGACGTTAGGTCGACGGTTCTGGTTGGTCTAAGGGAGTTGCCCTGGACTGACAGAAGCATCCTTTAGCATAGAACACCCTACCACCGTGAGCAGCAATTACAGAGGATGGAGTTTTTCGAGATGGAGAGACCTGCCAAAACATTGAACTTTATACCAGAATATGTAGAATGATGACCACAAAACGCTTTTTGATATTATGCATTTTTATGTTGTTCAGTAAAATGATGTTTTTTATAGGATATGTTTTATTCTCTTTTCGAGTGACATTTGCACCCACTACATCGACCATACCTCCTTCTTCTACTGTTTCCTCACATTCTTTTCAACCTCTTCCTGAACATGAGTCCGCTAGGAGATTAGAGTTTATTAATAACTCCTTCGTTCAGCTTTTGCACCAACACCAACTGGTAATGAACACAACTAACTGTTGGGTGTGTGGTCTTATGCCTCATACTACGGACAAAGGTATCCCCTATCTGGTCCTGCCATTCAGCCATAATGGTTCTGTGTGGGCATACAGAACAATGTTCATTTACGCACATGAGACCTAGCCCCTACGTTCTGTGACAGACAATCCTAAGAATAGTGCTCTAGTTAAGGGTATAGTAGATATGATTAAGGAAGATATTTCTTATGAGACTATCCCGAGAGATGAGACACTAGTGTACATAGGATGGAACGTGACCGGATATGGAGCTACTCTGAGTGAGAAACAGCAAGCTAAGAGATCTTCCCCGATTTGGATTGTACCCCATCAGGGTCACCTATGTCTGCAAGGTGTTGGCAAGAATCCCAGAGCTCAGTTAGGGAAAAGTATCTGCACTGAAACATATGTTTTCACGTCCCAGACTTCCCCTTCGTTCCTAGCAGTACCTATTTCATCTGCCATGATAGAGCCTATACATGGTTGCCCCCTGACTTTTCAGGCACATGCTTTGTTTCGTTCCTGTTGCCTCCCACCTACACAGCTACGGCAGATTACCATAAGACAAGGATAGTTAGAGGTGTCCTCAGCAAAGAAGACACTGCGGGACAAGAATTTGGAGACTTTGTGAAAGGTTTTCTGCCGTTCTGGGGGCCCATGGTTAACAGCAGGAACATAAGACAATTGACGAGGGTGGTTGAGTCCACCGTAGTTGAAACTGCCGGTGCCCTTAGTAACTTGACTGCTGAGCTCCAGTCGGATCGTCTTATGACCCTTCAAAACAGGGTTGCGTTAGACGTCATACTTGCAGACCGAGGTGGGGTATGTAAAGTGATCCAATCGAGTTGCTGTGTTTTCATTCCAGATAACGCTCCAACAGTGTACCCGGCCATTTCCAAACTGCACAAGATCTCCGACTCTATCCATGTGGATAAAGGAGATTGGTCATTGATGGGTTGGTTCTGGGAACTGATATCCGCCTGGGGATGGAGAATTCTGATGGTCATTGGGATGGTCTTAGCCATTCTTTTCCTGTTCTGTCTGTGCGTACAGTGTGCTCCTGCAATATGTGGTCTCTGTGCTACATCGTGTGTAAGGAAACCTGTATCGAGGGACGAGCTAAGTAATAGGATGATGCTACAGCAGCATCTCAATGACTTTACGAATATAGACCTGGACTCAGATTAGCATGAGTATAGGTTAATTGCCTATGTAAGGGCAAAAGGAGGGTCTGTGGTACTGAAAATTCTGGACCCATGTCATAACCATCGTCGTATCTTGACGATTTTGGTATCAATAGACCGAGAATGGCGAGTATACTATCCACGAGTATTTTCGTCATGTTCGAGTGACGAAATCACCCTGAAATTATAGTTTTTGTCCTGAACCCACGGGTTCCATTTTGTGTACGGCAGCCATTTTGTGAGTTGCCCTCACATAGGCCAATGATTAAGGCCAAACACGATCCTGAAGGACACGCACACCTTCCCTGACTTCTCTACGACCTGGGCAAGATGTCTCCACTGCCCAAGGCCAAACCTGTTCGGTCAGTTCCTCTCCCAGTGGCCAAATGAGATTAGGATCAAGGCACAACATATCATAAACCTTTCATCGCACACGAACCATGCCTAATCTCATACACACCTGTCCCTGTTTCCTACTTTATGGCTTGCTTTACGAGGAGGAGGTGCCCGTTTTTATTGGGGGTCCACCGATATCTGATGGAAGTTCTGGGCCTTGCCGGGTAATTAATTGTGGGCTGGACAAACTGAAATATGGGCTTGTCATCATGACTCTGCTTTTTCTTTGTAGTGAAAATATGTGAATGGTCAACTGTAAAACAAAGAATGTTTGCCTAAAGCGTAATAATTTGTATAAAAAGAGAAGGCTGGCTTTGTAAGATTGAGCAGTCTCCTGAGAATATACACCGTGTTGTACTTCTAGGACGCCTGTTACTTGGTTGCAGCCAATAAATTCGATCTTTGACTTCACCTAGAAGACTCTGTGTTTCTGTAGTCTGGAACAGGAAGAACCCGAAGTCTTAGGGTGTTGTCCCTGGCACCGCTGGGTTACCGGTTCAGTACCGGTTCTGAAAAACCAAGTACTTCATACGATACAAAGTTCAATGTGGAAAGGCGACTTTCGATAACAGAGTTAGTAGAGTAACTCAGTCGTGCTTTTCACAGAGACCCCGTTTTCCCGAAAAATACTCCAATATACGTCTGGAGTGGGTGAAAGGATAAAACATCCGCCATACCTAAGTAGGACGAAAAAATCCTACGTATTAGTTTTTGGTTTTGTTCAACGTTGAAGGATACAGTGTTCCAAAAATATTGTGCACATTATCTCTGTTTCCTTGAAACTTGCTCTGCAAAAACTTTCATTAAACAATGTCGCTTAGCGGCAACGAGACCGGTGGAGCTGCAGTAGCAGACCAACCAGTTTTAGATGTAACAGGGTTTAATGAAGACGACGTGGATGCTATAATCATCCTGGTAAACGTAAGAAAAACAATCACTATAAAGCTTATAACAAATGGCGTATCATCGAGAAGTGGTACAGTTATATTTGTCATAGAGGCACATGAATATCGATAGACAGAGGTATTCTATTCATGGATTATCTTCCCGCAAGCAAATGTGGTAAAACATGAGTTCCACTATTACAAAGTAGAGGAACCTCCAGCGGAATATGTTCCTTTTGAGGACGTTGAAATTCCACTAACTTACCAAGAGCATAGTTGATACTGCTGGTACGTTATGCTGGGCGTGGAGGGGACTGCAGAAACTGGCAGGTGTGAAAACGCTATTTGCGCCATCAATGGTACTTGAAAATAATCCTATGTTGGCATGGCACAGGTGTCGGTAAGTCTCTAACGACTGCCCTAGAACTGAATACCTTTGCTGACCTCTACCCAGAGGCAATTTTTAGCCCCCCCCCCGCTGGACACTGGTGATGGTACTGTGCCGTTTGCCAAAAGATTTCTATACCACCAGCTATGCCCTGCGTGTCGTGCAATGTATGTGGAGTTCCCTGACACCCCCGATCATGTTAACACTTGAAAATGTACTCAAGTCGCAGTCGGCTAAAAAGCTGATTACGAGGCTTTAGGCTCTTATGCAGTCCTCTTGTCTAGTCGTAAGGCCGAAATCCATGGAGCTTTGGAATGGGGAATTTCACCCGCAGATAACGGACAAACAGTGGGAGTATTGCTGTAGTCAGCTGATGGACTTGCCTCCTACTTACCGCTGGACGTGCCTCCTACTTACCGCTTGCGGTTGATTCACTTCAAGTTCCTACATAGATATTAGCAGACTCCGGTTAGTTTGCATCGCATGCAATTGAGGGACGATGCTGGGTGTTGGAGGTGTGGGCTTGATAGGGCAACTTCCTTCATGTGGCATGGGACTGCCCGCACTTACATGAATACTGGAGCAAGATATTTAGCGCAGTTAATCAGATAATTGGCAGAGTTGATCAACCATCCCCACTGTTGGGTCTTTTGGGATATGTGCGTGACACAGTGCCCAAGAGGCGTAAATTGCATGCTCTGTTACTGTTATACGCTCGTAGACAAGTTGCTATGTGCTGGGGTAGAAAGCGAGTGCCAAAATTTAAGGCTTGGCTACTGGATGTGACTTATGGGCATTACCAATTGAAGTTTTTTTGGGAGCAGATGCCGTCTACATCCCGCCCAAAGAATATATGGGAATCATTCTTGGAGTGGTCACGGACAGCTGAAGAATAGGAACTACAAGATTTGGGTTGCGCTGAAGGGCAGACAGGTGTGTCATTGGCCTCCGCTTGCTAATATAGGGTGCGGATACGCCTTCGTTCGTGTGTCGGAGTGATGGATTAAATTTATTGCTATGCATGTGACATGGGTGTAGTATGTACAGCTCTGTAATGGAATGGCTACGCTAACTTTGATTATTGAACCTCTCATGATACATGTTATCTATGTCATTGCGATGCTCCCCAACGTTTGATCAGTAGAGATTTTACTGTATAACACTACAACGGGTACTGGGTTACAAAATGCTATGTCATGCTTGATACTATGTAATGTGGATATGTTCTGACTGGCTATGGGTTGGCACTCTGTGCCTTTGTTTTGTTTTATGCTTAAAACCAATAAAAACCATTTAAAAAAAAATAAACGTACCAAGAGCATCAGCTCTGGTTTAAAGGCGCCCTACAACATCAAAATCCCAGGCTCGGTCCACTAGGTAGACCAGGAGCAACATGGCCGGTACTAGCCAGCTATACACCACAACCTGACATTGAAAGAATGACAGGACCAGAACTGTTAGCTCAGCTAAAACAATTAATAAAAATTCATAGACAATTGGTTCAATATGTAATGTGGACTTTAACAGTCCAACCTACTATACGAAGTCCACAGCACACCCCTCAACAGGGGAACAAAATTACACCACAGACTATACAATCAGTCATTGGTAAATTGCCTGCAAAAAAGGAATAATTTCCGTTCTGGTTAGCTCAAAAGATTACTCAAATAGAGGCAGTATTTCCCGATAGTACACCTCATGAGAAACACAGGATTCTAACAATCTGTTTACCTATGGGTATAGCACCACACGTGGAGGACTGTGACACTTGGGGTACAGTCTTTGCTTCAATCTGCACAAAAACACATGGTGTCCCGTCTATGGCGGTAATACCAGACGTTCTGAGACAGATTCAAAATGAATACAGTCCAGAACCGGCCTTGAATCTTGGTATGAAATTACTGAAAGATTTCAAACAGGTCTCAGCTATCTTATTAGCTAACATTAAAGGTGAAGCAGCATCAGTGGCAATCCGCCAAAAATTAAAAGAACTTGTTTTCACTGAGCAACCATATGAACTTTCTAGAATTATTGAAAAATCCTATGAATAACTAGGAAGAGATAGTGTGGGTGGGAACCAGTAAAACCTGAACTCACAGAAAATCCTGAAAAGGTTTTTATTAAAAATAACCTCATTACTCCTAAAAAGAAATGAGAAAATACTAGACAGTCACTTCCTAAAGAGAAGCGCTCTCAGTCAAGAGGTAAATCTCCTCAAAAGGAGCACTCTGAAAAAAGGTATAACCTCAGAAATAGGGATACTTTAAGAAAACCTGATAGATATCATTCATTCTTTCCATCTTTATTTCGACAATGTTGTCATAAAAGAAATACATTTAATTAAACAGTTAAAAAGAGAAATTCATACATTACATCCAGATACATGATAAAAATGTAATCTAAAATCTGAGTCATCAGATAACCAGGATGTTATTTCATCACAACACAAAAATGGCAATAAAGATAAATGAATGCATAGTCAGCTAAAAAACCCCGCCCAGCTAAAATCAGAGAACAAGCCCTCTAGCATTAATGCAATTGTTTCTTCAGGACCCTAATTCAAACAGAGTTCACATGTTTCCTTCTAATTGCCCACATGGCTGCTAGAAATTTTGTTAGAGCAAGAACAATTAGAGGAGAAAGATCCGATTTAAATATTCTGTATGCATGCAAACAGTGCCTGATCCCCAGATTTTTACACAGTGGAATAATCCACTTCTTTCTGATTTTTGAATAGCTAGGGCAAAAAAAAATGACATGCAATTCATTTTCGGGGTCTGAGGGGCATCCAGGGCAGTTTTTGAGTGACGATGGACACCACTTGCTGGTGAAATCTCTGATTGGCAGAGAACCATGTCTCCATTGAAAAAACAACTTCCTGGCAACAACAGGACTAACATCGTCGAAGACAGGCTCAAATTTATAAGAGTCTTTGATCATTAAAAATGTGGCGGATAATGTACCAACTTGGGCATTTGCTAGACAGGCAGTTAAGTTGGTTTCATGGTACAAACTTGCCAGATGCTTGCGCGATATGTTAATGCAGGCGTGCTCCGGGTCAGACCACATAGGCGCAAGACCTAGTCTCTCAAATTCCTCTCTTATGTACTTTAGCCATGGTAATTTCCGAGCGTTCGAAAGTCTTAAAACGTCCGACAGCTCTTGCCTATAGGTCATTAACTCAGGAGTAACCCAGAGTCTCCTCCAGAAAGTTAGAGGTTTGAGTCCCAATTCTTCCTCAATGGGTCTAAGGCCCAGGTCTAGCCTGAGCGGCAACAGTATTGTACTCTGGGGCAATGCTACCAGCTGTCTTAAAAATCTGTTCTCCACGGTGACGATCGCGGGTGCACACATGTGGCCCCACAGTTCGCCACCATGGATTACAGCCCCCGTGCCTGCAATTTGTAAATTTCCAAGGGTGGAACAACAGGTTTATTCAGGAGCTTAATAATGGCCCCCACTTTTTGGGACAGCTTAAGTTGGAGTTTTATTTGATGTTGCCCCCATGTCATATTTTCATTTAGAGTGAGGCCCAGGTACTCAAAGGTTTGAACTCTTTCAAGGCGGACTCCACCTATCACAGGGCTTGGGCGAGTTTCTGTTGGGGGGGTTGAAAACCATGTATTTCGTTTTCATGGTATTTATTTCCAGCCCTCGATCCTGGCAGAAAAGCACGAAGCCATCCAAGACTTGCTGGATGCCCATAGGAGTCTTAGAGAGCAGTAAGGTATCATCCGCGAACATAATCGCGGAGATACTAACCCCAGCAAGTCTTGGAGCGTCGCTATTGGAGACCGCGTTCAGGTGGGAGATTACCCCGTTGACAAAAAGGCAAAACAGGGTGGGCGCCAAAACGCACCCCTGTCTTACCCCTCTGCCAACGGGGAATCTGGATGACAAAGATCCATTTTTTCCACACCTGACCTGAGCGAAATTTTCAGTGTGCAGTCGGATTATTATATTCAGGAGAGCAGAAGGAATGCCCAACTCCGAAAGCACACTCCACAGTTTCCGACGTGGGACTAAGTCGAAAGCCGCACGAAGGTCTACAAAGACAGTATAGACTGAGCCGCCCTCAATCTCAACAGTTTTCCAATGTAGCAGGGTTAGACGAAAGATCTGCTCCGTAGTGGATACCTTCTTTCTAAAACCCGCTTGATATGGGCTTAAGATGTCAAATTCCTCCATCCAATCTAGGAGGCGGTCTAGGATCAGCCTCGAGAATAGCTTTTGCGAGACATCAATAAGGCTGATCGGCCTGTAGTTGGCTGGGAGGAGAGGAGAGCCCTTTTTGAAGATAGGAACTATCTCTGCTCCCAGCCAAGTACAAGGAACCGCCATGCCTCCCAGGATGGCATTGAAAATTACCGCTAGTTAAGGGGCCCAAACCCTGGGTTCATGCTTAAAAATGTCACCAGGCACCCTGTCCAGCCCAGGGGCTTTGCCGAGCGGGAGTTTAGATATGGCAGCCCTCACTTCTCCCTTTGTAAATTCAGGCTCGGGCATTTCTGAATTAGAACAGAGAGCTAATCCATCTAGTGCCAAATCCTCAGCAGGGTTTTCCCCCTGATAAAGACTGTGAAAGTGTTCTTCCAACACTTCCGCAGAGATGTTAGGGGCTACTGCCGATACAGGGTCAGGCGACCCCGTGTTCACAATCAGCCAGAACTTCCGAGCATCTCTTGTTGACAGAGCCGTTGTACGAATTGACGGCTAAATTGGGTGTTTTACACCAACAGGTTCACGATACTCTGCCTCAGGCCTCTGAAGCTCCAGGACATCCGATCGATCCTGGGTGCTGGTCAAAAATTTCCAGCGAACAAAGAATGACCAGCCCCGGTGGAACGGCCCTCACCTAGTTCTTCTCTCAACGAGATCAGCCGTTCGAGTGGAAGGAAAGAAGCACTGGATCCACGGTGTACACTGCAGGAGGGTGCCCTTGCCTCTGCCGTACGACCAGTGGGTCCAGGAGGGTGTCGCTGACTCAGAGACTGAAACTGTGCCTCGATTTCTGCCTTTCAGTGATGCACGTATAAAAGGAACAATTTCTGAGACAGAAAGTGACAATCTCTTGCAAGAAGCTGTGCCACCATCAACCCGATTGGACACTACAGAACCTGAACTCTTGTTCCAAGACCAGACAATACCTGGAAAGAAAAGATATAATCTGAGGCCGAGAACTATGGACAAATAAAAATATTCCTTTCCTTTGCTAAATTTTGAAAGTGCAGCTCTCTCATCTGAGAAACTTTTTTATTTTTGTTTTTCGAACCACCATCCGGGTTCAGCTGTAGGGTCGCGGTTGCCCAAGTCTTTGGGTTGCAGCCGAAGACGTTAGGTCGACGGTTCTGGTTGGTCTAAGGGAGTTGCCCTGGACTGACAGAAGCATCCTTTAGCATAGAACACCCTACCACCGTGAGCAGCAATTACAGAGGATGGAGTTTTTCGAGATGGAGAGACCTGCCAAAACATTGAACTTTAAACCAGAATATGTAGAATGATGACCACAAAACGCTTTTTGATATTATGCATTTTTATGTTGTTCAGTAAAATGATGTTTTTTATAGGATATGTTTTATTCTCTTTTCGAGTGACATTTGCACCCACTACATCGCCCATACCTCCTTCTTCTACTGTTTCCTCACATTCTTTTCAACCTCTTCCTGAACATGAGTCCGCTAGGAGATTAGAGTTTATTAATAACTCCTTCGTTCAGCTTTTGCACCAACACCAACTGGTAATGAACACAACTAACTGTTGGGTGTGTGGTCTTATGCCTCATACTACGGACAAAGGTATCCCCTATCTGGTCCTGCCATTCAGCCATAATGGTTCTGTGTGGGCATACAGAACAATGTTCATTTACGCACATGAGACCTAGCCCCTACGTTCTGTGACAGACAATCCTAAGAATAGTGCTCTAGTTAAGGGTATAGTAGATATGATTAAGGAAGATATTTCTTATGAGACTATCCCGAGAGATGAGACACTAGTGTACATAGGATGGAACGTGACCGGATATGGAGCTACTCTGAGTGAGAAACAGCAAGCTAAGAGATCTTCCCCGATTTGGATTGTACCCCATCAGGGTCACCTATGTCTGCAAGGTGTTGGCAAGAATCCCAGAGCTCAGTTAGGGAAAAGAATCTGCACTGAAACATATGTTTTCACGTCCCAGACTTCCCCTTCGTTCCTAGCAGTACCTATTTCATCTGCCATGATAGAGCCTATACATGGTTGCCCCCTGACTTTTCAGGCACATGCTTTGTTTCGTTCCTGTTGCCTCCCACCTACACAGCTACGGCAGATTACCATAAGACAAGGATAGTTAGAGGTGTCCTCAGCAAAGAAGACACTGCGGGACAAGAATTTGGAGACTTTGTGAAAGGTTTTCTGCCGTTCTGGGGGCCCATGGTTAACAGCAGGAACATAAGACAATTGACGAGGGTGGTTGAGTCCACCGTAGTTGAAACTGCCGGTGCCCTTAGTAACTTGACTGCTGAGCTCCAGTCGGATCGTCTTATGACCCTTCAAAACAGGGTTGCGTTAGACGTCATACTTGCAGACCGAGGTGGGGTATGTAAAGTGATCCAATCGAGTTGCTGTGTTTTCATTCCAGATAACGCTCCAACAGTGTACCCGGCCATTTCCAAACTGCACAAGATCTCCGACTCTATCCATGTGGATAAAGGAGATTGGTCATTGATGGGTTGGTTCTGGGAACTGATATCCGCCTGGGGATGGAGAATTCTGATGGTCATTGGGATGGTCTTAGCCATTCTTTTCCTGTTCTGTCTGTGCGTACAGTGTGCTCCTGCAATATGTGGTCTCTGTGCTACATCGTGTGTAAGGAAACCTGTATCGAGGGACGAGCTAAGTAATAGGATGATGCTACAGCAGCATCTCAATGACTTTACGAATATAGACCTGGACTCAGATTAGCATGAGTATAGGTTAATTGCCTATGTAAGGGCAAAAGGAGGGTCTGTGGTACTGAAAATTCTGGACCCATGTCATAACCATCGTCGTATCTTGACGATTTTGGTATCAATAGACCGAGAATGGCGAGTATACTATCCACGAGTATTTTCGTCATGTTCGAGTGACGAAATCACCCTGAAATTATAGTTTTTGTCCTGAACCCACGGGTTCCATTTTGTGTACGGCAGCCATTTTGTGAGTTGCCCTCACATAGGCCAATGATTAAGGCCAAACACGATCCTGAAGGACACGCACACCTTCCCTGACTTCTCTACGACCTGGGCAAGATGTCTCCACTGCCCAAGGCCAAACCTGTTCGGTCAGTTCCTCTCCCAGTGGCCAAATGAGATTAGGATCAAGGCACAACATATCATAAACCTTTCATCGCACACGAACCATGCCTAATCTCATACACACCTGTCCCTGTTTCCTACTTTATGGCTTGCTTTACGAGGAGGAGGTGCCCGTTTTTATTGGGGGTCCACCGATATCTGATGGAAGTTCTGGGCCTTGCCGGGTAATTAATTGTGGGCTGGACAAACTGAAATATGGGCTTGTCATCATGACTCTGCTTTTTCTTTGTAGTGAAAATATGTGAATGGTCAACTGTAAAACAAAGAATGTTTGCCTAAAGCGTAATAATTTGTATAAAAAGAGAAGGCTGGCTTTGTAAGATTGAGCAGTCTCCTGAGAATATACACCGTGTTGTACTTCTAGGACGCCTGTTACTTGGTTGCAGCCAATAAATTCGATCTTTGACTTCACCTAGAAGACTCTGTGTTTCTGTAGTCTGGAACAGGAAGAACCCGAAGTCTTAGGGTGTTGTCCCTGGCACCGCTGGGTTACCGGTTCAGTACCGGTTCTGAAAAACCAAGTACTTCATACGATACAAAGTTCAATGTGGAAAGGCGACTTTCGATAACAGAGTTAGTAGAGTAACTCAGTAGTGCTTTTCACAGAGACCCCGTTTTCCCGAAAAATACTCCAATATACGTCTGGAGTGGGTGAAAGGATAAAACATCCGCCATACCTAAGTAGGACGAAAAAATCCTACGTATTAGTTTTTGGTTTTGTTCAACGTTGAAGGATACAGTGTTCCAAAAATATTGTGCACATTATCTCTGTTTCCTTGAAACTTGCTCTGCAAAAACTTTCATTAAACAATGTCGCTTAGCGGCAACGAGACCGGTGGAGCTGCAGTAGCAGACCAACCAGTTTTAGATGTAACAGGGTTTAATGAAGACGACGTGGATGCTATAATCATCCTGGTAAACGTAAGAAAAACAATCACTATAAAGCTTATAACAAATGGCGTATCATCGAGAAGTGGTACAGTTATATTTGTCATAGAGGCACATGAATATCGATAGACAGAGGTATTCTATTCATGGATTATCTTCCCGCAAGCAAATGTGGTAAAACATGAGTTCCACTATTACAAAGTAGAGGAACCTCCAGCGGAATATGTTCCTTTTGAGGACGTTGAAATTCCACTAACTTACCAAGAGCATAGTTGATACTGCTGGTACGTTATGCTGGGCGTGGAGGGGACTGCAGAAACGGGCAGGTGTGAAAACGCTATTTGCGCCATCAATGGTACTTGAAAATAATCCTATGTTGGCATGGCACAGGTGTCGGTAAGTCTCTAACGACTGCCCTAGAACTGAATACCTTTGCTGACCTCTACCCAGAGGCAATTTTTAGCCCCCCCCCCCCTGCTGGACACTGGTGATGGTACTGTGCCGTTTGCCAAAAGATTTCTATACCACCAGCTATGCCCTGCGTGTCGTGCAATGTATGTGGAGTTCCCTGACACCCCCGATCATGTTAACACTTGAAAATGTACTCAAGTCGCAGTCGGCTAAAAAGCTGATTACGAGGCTTTAGCCTCTTATGCAGTCCTCTTGTCTAGTCGTAAGGCCGAAATCCATGGAGCTTTGGAATGGGGAATTTCACCCGCAGATAACGGACAAACAGTGGGAGTATTGCTGTAGTCAGCTGATGGACTTGCCTCCTACTTACCGCTGGACGTGCCTCCTACTTACCGCTTGCGGTTGATTCACTTCAAGTTCCTACATAGATATTAGCAGACTCCGGTTAGTTTGCATCGCATGCAATTGAGGGACGATGCTGGGTGTTGGAGGTGTGGGCTTGATAGGGCAACTTCCTTCATGTGGCATGGGACTGCCCGCACTTACATGAATACTGGAGCAAGATATTTAGCGCAGTTAATCAGATAATTGGCAGAGTTGATCAACCATCCCCACTGTTGGGTCTTTTGGGATATGTGCGTGACACAGTGCCCAAGAGGCGTAAATTGCATGCTCTGTTACTGTTATACGCTCGTAGACAAGTTGCTATGTGCTGGGGTAGAAAGCGAGTGCCAAAATTTAAGGCTTGGCTACTGGATGTGACTTATGGGCATTACCAATTGAAGTTTTTTTGGGAGCAGATGCCGTCTACATCCCGCCCAAAGAATATATGGGAATCATTCTTGGAGTGGTCACGGACAGCTGAAGAATAGGAACTACAAGATTTGGGTTGCGCTGAAGGGCAGACAGGTGTGTCATTGGCCTCCGCTTGCTAATATAGGGTGCGGATACGCCTTCGTTCGTGTGTCGGAGTGATGGATTACATTTATTGCTATGCATGTGACATGGGTGTAGTATGTACAGCTCTGTAATGGAATGGCTACGCTAAATTTGATTATTGAACCTCTCATGATACATGTTATCTATGTCATTGCGATGCTCCCCAACGTTTGATCAGTAGAGATTTTACTGTATAACACTACAACGGGTACTGGGTTACAAAATGCTATGTCATGCTTGATACTATGTAATGTGGATATGTTCTGACTGGCTATGGGTTGGCACTCTGTGCCTTAGTTTTGTTTTATGCTTAAAACTAATAAAAACCATTTAAAAAAAAAATAAACGTACCAAGAGCATCAGCTCTGGTTTAAAGGCGCCCTACAACATCAAAATCCCAGGCTCGGTCCACTAGGTAGACCAGGAGCAACATGGCCGGTACTAGCCAGCTATACACCACAACCTGACATTGAAAGAATGACAGGACCAGAACTGTTAGCTCAGCTAAAACAATTAATAAAAATTCATAGACAATTGGTTCAATATGTAATGTGGACTTTAACAGTCCAACCTACTATACGAAGTCCACAGCACACCCCTCAACAGGGGAACAAAATTACACCACAGACTATACAATCAGTCATTGGTAAATTGCCTGCAAAAAAGGAATAATTTCCGTTCTGGTTAGCTCAAAAGATTACTCAAATAGAGGCAGTATTTCCCGATAGTACACCTCATGAGAAACACAGGATTCTAACAATCTGTTTACCTATGGGTATAGCACCACACGTGGAGGACTGTGACACTTGGGGTACAGTCTTTGCTTCAATCTGCACAAAAACACATGGTGTCCCGTCTATGGCGGTAATACCAGACGTTCTGAGACAGATTCAAAATGAATACAGTCCAGAACCGGCCTTGAATCTTGGTATGAAATTACTGAAAGATTTCAAACAGGTCTCAGCTATCTTATTAGCTAACATTAAAGGTGAAGCAGCATCAGTGGCAATCCGCCAAAAATTAAAAGAACTTGTTTTCACTGAGCAACCATATGAACTTTCTAGAATTATTGAAAAATCCTATGAATAACTAGGAAGAGATAGTGTGGGTGGGAACCAGTAAAACCTGAACTCACAGAAAATCCTGAAAAGGTTTTTATTAAAAATAACCTCATTACTCCTAAAAAGAAATGAGAAAATACTAGACAGTCACTTCCTAAAGAGAAGCGCTCTCAGTCCAGAGGTAAATCTCCTCAAAAGGAGCACTCTGATAAAAGGTATAACCTCAGAAATAGGGATACTTTAAGAAAACCTGATAGATATCATTCATTCTTTCCATCTTTATTTCGACAATGTTGTCATAAAAGAAATACATTTAATTAAACAGTTAAAAAGAGAAATTCATACATTACATCCAGATACATGATAAAAATGTAATCTAAAATCTGAGTCATCAGATAACCAGGATGTTATTTCATCACAACACAAAAATGGCAATAAAGATAAATGAATGCATAGTCAGCTAAAAAACCCCGCCCAGCTAAAATCAGAGAACAAGCCCTCTAGCATCAATGCAATTGTTTCTACAGGACCCTAATTCAAACAGAGTTCACATGTTTCCTTCTAATTGCCCACATGGCTGCTAGAAATTTTGTTAGAGCAAGAACAATTAGAGGAGAAAGATCCGATTTAAATATTCTGTATGCATGCAAACAGTGCCTGATCCCCAGATTTTTACACAGTGGAATAATCCACTTCTTTCTGATTTTTGAATAGCTAGGGCAAAAAAAAATGACATGCAATTCATTTTCGGGGTCTGAGGGGCATCCAGGGCAGTTTTTGAGTGACGATGGACACCACTTGCTGGTGAAATCTCTGATTGGCAGAGAACCATGTCTCCATTGAAAAAACAACTTCCTGGCAACAACAGGACTAACATCGTCGAAGACAGGCTCAAATTTATAAGAGTCTTTGATCATTAAAAATGTGGCGGATAATGTACCAACTTGGGCATTTGCTAGACAGGCAGTTAAGTTGGTTTCATGGTACAAACTTGCCAGATGCTTGCGCGATATGTTAATGCAGGCGTGCTCCGGGTCAGACCACATAGGCGCAAGACCTAGTCTCTCAAATTCCTCTCTTATGTACTTTAGCCATGGTAATTTCCGAGCGTTCGAAAGTCTTAAAACGTCCGACAGCTCTTGCCTATAGGTCATTAACTCAGGAGTAACCCAGAGTCTCCTCCAGAAAGTTAGAGGTTTGAGTCCCAATTCTTCCTCAATGGGTCTAAGGCCCAGGTCTAGCCTGAGCGGCAACAGTATTGTACTCTGGGGCAATGCTACCAGCTGTCTTAAAAATCTGTTCTCCACGGTGACGATCGCGGGTGCACGCATGTGGCCCCACAGTTCGCCACCATGGATTACAGCCCCCCGTGCCTGCAATTTGTAAATTTCCAAGGGTGGAACAACAGGTTTATTTAGGAGCTTAATAATGGCCCCCACTTTTTGGGACAGCTTAAGTTGGAGTTTTATTTGATGTTGCCCCCATGTCATATTTTCATTTAGAGTGAGGCCCAGGTACTCAAAGGTCTGAACTCTTTCAAGGCGGACTCCACCTATCACAGGGCTTGGGCGAGTTGCTGTTGGGGGGGTTGAAAACCATGTATTTCGTTTTCATGGTATTTATTTCCAGCCCTCGATCCTGGCAGAAAAGCACGAAGCCATCCAAGACTTGCTGGATGCCCATAGGAGTCTTAGAGAGCAGTAAGGTATCATCCGCGAACATAATCGCGGAGATACTAACCCCAGCAAGTCTTGGAGCGTCGCTATTGGAGACCGCGTTCAGGTGGGAGATTACCCCGTTGACAAAAAGGCAAAACAGGGTGGGCGCCAAAACGCACCCCTGTCTTACCCCTCTGCCAACGGGGAATCTGGATGACAAAGATCAATTTTTTCCACACCTGACCTGAGCGAAATTTTCAGTGTGCAGTCGGATTATTATATTCAGGAGAGCAGAAGGAATGCCCAACTCCGAAAGCACACTCCACAGTTTCCGACGTGGGACTAAGTCGAAAGCCGCACGAAGGTCTACAAAGACAGTATAGACTGAGCCGCCCTCAATCTCAACAGTTTTCCAATGTAGCAGGGTTAGACGAAAGATCTGCTCCGTAGTGGATACCTTCTTTCTAAAACCCGCTTGATATGGGCTTAAGATGTCAAATTCCTCCATCCAATCTAGGAGGCGGTCTAGGATCAGCCTCGAGAATAGCTTTTGCGAGACATCAATAAGGCTGATCGGCCTGTAGTTGGCTGGGAGGAGAGGAGAGCCCTTTTTGAAGATAGGAACTATCTCTGCTCCCAGCCAAGTACAAGGAACCGCCATGCCTCCCAGGATGGCATTGAAAATTACCGCTAGGTAAGGGGCCCAAACCCTGGGTTCATGCTTAAAAAGGTCACCAGGCACCCTGTCCAGCCCAGGGGCTTTGCCGAGCGGGAGTTTAGATATGGCAGCCCTCACTTCTCCCTTTGTAAATTCAGGCTCGGGCATTTCTGAATTAGAACAGAGAGCTAATCCATCTAGTGCCAAATCCTCAGTAGGGTTTTCCCCCTGATAAAGACTGTGAAAGTGTTCTTCCAACACTTCCGCAGAGATGTTAGGGGCTACTGCCGATACAGGGTCAGGCGACCCCGTGTTCACAATCAGCCAGAACTTCCGAGCATCTCTTGTTGACAGAGCCGCTGTTAGGTTTGCCCAGTTCTCATTAGCCCACTCAATCTTGGCATGGTGTATTAGCTGACGATAGGCTACCCTCCTTTGCTTTATCAGTCCCTTATTATTGTTTTGTTTCAGAGCCTCAAGGAGTTCAGTTTTGGCCGTTCTACAAGCCTTATTATACCAGGTCGGTTTATTTCCTGCTCTTTTCCCTCTAGTCTCTGGGGGATTCAGAATCTCAGCTAAACTGTTGACTAACAGGTAGATTCATCAAGCATTTTTGCGAGCGCAAACGGTGCGAATCGCAAAATTCGGCCGTTTGCGCCCACAAAAATGGCATTTGAGATTCATCAATGGTTCATGAACTCGCAATTTGAAAAATCCCAAATAATTGCGATTTCTCAAATTGCGATCGCATTTAAGGAATCTCTATTGGAGATTCCTTAAATGCAATTCATGAAACATTTAAAAATTGCGAATTCGCAATTTTGGGCCGCTATTTACCGCGAAGTCAAACCTCGTGGTAAATAGCAGAAACTTAGAAAAATTTACTTAAGTGCATTTTTCTAAGTTGTATGTTACACATTTTTCTAAGTTGTATGTTACACACACACATGTGTAAGTTGGTTGCAGTGGCCTTAATACTATCACGATTGGACTATTGCAACGGCCTAATGGCTGGAGTCAAAAAAGCTACACTAAAAAAGTTACAGAGCGTTCAACATGCGGCAGCAAGACTGGTCCTCAAATTACCAAGACGATCTTCTGCTTCTGCTGCACTTTTGACCCTCCATTGGTTACCCCTACACAAAAGGATTCTATTTAAGATACTGTTAACTGCCTTCAGGTCTTTCAATAAGACAGGCCCAAGATATCTCATGAGACATTTTTCGCGCTATGACCCCCCAAGATGCTTAAGGTCATCCGGAGGTTATCTAATTAGCATCCCAAGGTTTAAGCTTAAAACTAAAGGCGGCAAGTCTCTTACAGTACTGGCTTCTAAAGCCTGGAACACCATGCCCATTGCCCTCAGATCCCTTGTACAGGAAAATGCCTTTAGGAAGCATTTAAAAACTTGGATTTTTGGTCTGACAGACAATTTTGTAATGGCTGCTATTTAGATCTTATTATTTGGTTTGTACACATGTTTAGCGCCAGGATGCTCCTTTCGGAGCGATAGTTAGCGCTTTATAAATAATCTATACAAATACAAATACAAATACATGTCCTTGGGACATATGTGTGCGTAACACCAGCGTCCAATATCATTTCAGGGGTGCAACAGGGTGTCCTTTGGACACCCCTGCACCCTTGAAATCGCAAACTCAAAATGCGAATTGCTATTAGCGATTCGCACATTGATATGTCTTCCCATTCGATCCTATGGGCCTTTAGGCCCATAGGAATGAATGGGGAGTTATTACTTATTTGCGATTAGCAATTAGCTAATCGCAAATAAGGAAGCTGTAGGAATCGCATAATAAATTGCGATTTGTACATGAATCCCGTTTTGCGAGTCTGTAATAGCGATTCCTAAATAATCGCTATTACAGACTCGCAAAACGGGACTTTGATGAATCTAGGGGTAAGTTCTTATTCAACTCGCCTAACTTATCATATACTTCATGCGGGGGGTATTGCAGATTTAGGGCACAAGTGGCCTCCAATACCGGAATTACCCGGGCGTACAGCTCTGCCACTAGCTCCGGATGGTTAACCAATTTGTCCCATCTAACCCTGCACCTGTTATTTGATAGAAGGGCCCTGCTGCCTGTGTCGCACTCTTCACTGCTACTATCCCTGGGAGTACCTGGGGATAGAAAGTCTAAGATCAATGCATTGTGATCGCTGTCATCCCTGGGTACCACCCTAAAATCAAGGACCTTATGCCAAGCACGGCACTCAACAAAGACATAGTCCAGGCGTGATTCTTGCCCTGATTTATTGAAAGTCCACTTTGAGGGAATATCTGATTTTACACGGCCATTGCAGGCCCTGATTGAGTGATTCAGAGTCAGGGCCATGATCTGTACAGCCAATGGCGCCCATGAACTTGGTGGGGGACCCACCGCCAACGAAATCTTCCAATGCTCATCCTCCTCCTGACTCTCGCCTTCCATTAAACCCGCGAGTGGCTCAAAATGAGAGTTGAAGTCACCCCCTATCACAGCTGAGGTCCCCTCTGGGATCTTGTTTAAAAAAAAGAGAGCTCTTCAATGGTTCTGGACTCTGATGTAATATTCACAGGCCTAGAGTAGATATTGACCAGTGCGAGTCTAGAACCATTCAGCCACTCTAGGACCACACATTGCACGTCCTCTGAACTAGTATCCATAACCCTTACACTACAACCCAAGTGGACTGCCACCCAGATTGTTAGCCCTCCCGACGGTCTGCCCTTTCCCCCCCACCTGGCTGGGACTGAAAATGATGCAAAGCCAGATCAAAATTGGTCTTCCCTTGCCCAGGTTTCCTGGAAGAGGCAGACATCGTTCGCATCTATAAAGGAGCCCCAGTCAGGGCTATCCACTTTATTACCCAAGCCTGCCACATTCCAAGAAAGGATTTTTAATGGGGTATAATCTACTCGCAATCGTTGGGCTGGCGAGGTGGCTTCAGCCTCAACGACTGGAGTAGGAGCCCTAACAGTTTTTGCCTGCCCAGTAGCTTCGCTGTCAGTAGAGGGATCGGATGTTTCATCCGCCGATAACCCTAGTTGAGTGTTCCTCCCACTGTCATCTTTCCGGCTGCTGTGATAATTCGCGGGACACCTCCCCACAGGGCGACTCCCTACACTGGCTTCATAGTGTAGTCAGTCAACCTGATCCAAGCAACTATACCTGTTGGTGTGAAAGTAGTTTGTGGTCATGGGAGGCTCATAGAGATTGGTCCTGATTCCTCTACAGTTACCCTTAAATCCCTCCCTTGTCCTACCCTCTTCCAGCCCAGGATCGAGTTGCATATTAAGTGGCGGATAGAAGAACGACAATGGGAGGGATTGAATTGCAGTGTCTTCATTGCTGGGATACCAGTTACAGATGTGAGAGACAATCCCTGGGTTCCTAAAGTTCACCAAAATACAGTCACCTTTGATTGTTTTGTTGGTATGGCCCACCCAAGGAACCCTTCTAACCATTAAGATTTCAATTGAAGCATGGGCGGGAAGGGGTCGAAAGGTATTCAGCCAACTAGCGACTTTATTCCTCAGAGATGAATAAGATTCTAACGTTGAGTTACTAAGCTCGGGGACGCCGGTAAGAACTACTACATGCGGAGCAGCCTCAGGGGGTAAGTTTACTACCTTTTTTAACCTTGGTATCCGCTCATCATTCACAGTTGGTTTACTGGCTGGCCTATGGGAACTAATCGATACAACAGAGTCCATGTTCTGTGCTGGAATGGTAGAGATTATTTGGACAGGAATATTTGCTGAAGGAGTGGGGTTTGATGTTAAGGAGCCCCCCCTAACAGCATCAGAGGCCCTCTGCATACTTTCCGCAGGCTTCAACTGGTCTGCCAAAGCCTCAGTGGCCGTGTCTATAGATTGCAGCTTAAGTTCAATTCAATCCAGGCTAGCGACAAGGGGGTCAATCAAGGTTCTCAAGGTATTTCGGAGTGCGAGAGTCAGCTGATCACCCCCAGCAAGGGCGACCTCCCCAAATCTAAATGCAGTAGGCTGTACAATAGGCAATGGGTTAGGTGGATTAGTAATAACCTTGGTTGCTTGCTGGCTTCTATGGGCCCTACAGAATCTTTGATGGTAGAACATTTATCTAATTTCACCATTTTTCCACCCCTTGCCTGTGGCCCGCGTTTTCTTTTTGGGACAGCCCCTTCCCGGATTCCTTGTAGGTGGAGAGACGTGGAATCGTGCCTGTCACCTAGTGACCGGCTGTTATCATTTGATTGCACAGGGATAACCTCAGGGATAACCACAAGGGAATCTCTGTGGAGAACGGGGCTACTCCTAAGCTCTTGTAATACAGATGTTATGGTTTGGTCAATGGTACTAAGAAGAGCAATAGGGGATTCCCCAAGCTTTTCGGGGGTTTTAGCATTAGCAATTAGGCCCAATGAGGATCTTCTAACATTTTCAATTCCCTGCGAAAGCCGTCTTTCTACTACAGTTAATTCATTAGACAAAAGTGAGTTTGCTCTAAGCAGGAAATTGTCCAAAGTACCTGCCACCATGGTACTCGACGCCGTGGCTCTGCTTCTCATTTCCCGAGTAGAGATGGTCCGTGATCCGTGAGAAGCCTCCAACCAAAGAAAGGAACAAATGCCTGATGCACACGAGGTCAAACGGACGTGAACCAAGAGGGGTGGCCCGGTCCGGTCTTACTCGGGCTGTAACGGGCTAGAACGGGCCCGCCCTTGGCCCAGGCTTTGCCCGGCGCGCGCCCGGGTGCGTCCCGCGGAGCGTAGGGCAGACCCAGTTATATAGGGGAATGGCGGTGGAGGCGGGAAGAGGACGGAGCGTTGCCGCGCGGGCTGCCGGATATCAAGATACTGATACATTTTCCTCTCGTACCTTTCTGACTTCCTCACAGAAATCAGAAAGAAGAGGACGGTCAGAACACAAGGAAGAACGCGTGAAGTCCAAAGATGATCAGCATGTTCAGAAAAATAAGAAAACCCAATTCCACAAAAAGAAGGTAGCAATTCTAAAAATCAGACATGCCGAGGATCTTGAGGACACAACTCAGGAACGGGGAGTGGGCCCAGACAATGCTGGACAGCGCAGCAGAGGTTACCATAGCTCGCAAGCTCCTGAAAGATCATCTGGAGACAGTGGATCTGAATGAATACATTCAGGTTGAAACTGCCGACACCAGGGTTAGTGTACCACATAAGTTATATGTAGTAACACTCCGGATAGAGCGGGACATAACTAGAAAAATAAAAGCACTCTTTTGGGAAAAACTATCTAAGAGTTATGACATTCTTTTGGCTGAAAAAGACTGGCCACCTGAATTTGTCAGGGAGTGCCCACATGGCGAAGAAATAATCATGCCAGCCTTCTCTAATCGTATTCCTATTCATAAAAAATACACCTATGTCAGAAAATGGTCTGTGGCCCAGGCTCCAGCATTATATAAAAATCATGTGGGCTGGGATGAGGACTCTCCTCACCATAAAATCCAATTAAAACTTACTGCCCAGAGGCAGTATGCAGATAAACAAGAAGCTAAAAAACAAGTCAGGGACATCTTAGATCAACTTGAATACCAAGGGGTGATTGAAACATGCACCTCATCCATGAACAATCATTTGCTTCCTGTCTCCAAACCAGGCAATATATATCGTCTAGTTTTGGAATACAGACATTTAAACTCTTGTTGCAAAACTTTTGCAGTACAAAATGCACAGTGCAGCACTGATGAATAATATTTCAAACGGTTTCTTCTGTCAAAACATTGTACCTGAAAGCGGGTACTTGACTGCTTTCTCAATAATGGGGACACAGGGTCACTTTTTCCGTCTCCCCCAGGGATTTAAAAATACTCAAGGGTTATTTTCAGCCAGAGTAACAGAGTTACTACAAACGTATGATGATGAGGCATTATCTTATGTCGATGACATCTATCTAACAGACGATGATTTGGATGTGCACTTGAAAAGAGTGAACACCCAATACTTGGGTTTGCTTCTGAAGGGTACAAATTCAATTTTAAGAAATCCCCAATTGCCCACCTCAACGTCCTATTCTTAGGATACAAACTTTCAAGTGAAGGCAAAAGCCTGGCGGCAAATTTTTAGAAAAATGTGCACTGCTCCAACCTCCAAAAACACTGAAAAACTTACATTCAATTCTAGGATTCCTAAACTTCGGAAGAACTTACATTCTGAATTACGCAGAAAGGGTTAAACCTCTCTACCAACTAATTAAACCTGATTTCAAATCAACTAATTGAACTCAAAAACACACAGAAATTTTGCGTTCAGTGCAAACAGACATGTTAGCAACAACACATTTACAAACACGTGACAATGCACGCAACCTTGTTATCCAAATCATCCCAGGGAGATGCGGATTCACATATCTAACCTTTAATGAAGGTGAAAAGGTACCAATAGCTTATAAATCACACTTGTACACACCAGCTGAAATGAAATTCACTTCAACAGAAAAAATACTGACAGCGGTCCAAACTGCGGTAGCAAAGGAGAGAGCCCTCGCACAGGGTAAACGCATAAAAGTTGTTACTCCTGTACCTGCCTTAGAGGCAGTCACTAAGGCAAGCATTCCAAATGCAAAATCTCTACATCCAAGATGGATACAATGCATTAATTCTCTTGCTGCAACAGACGTTGAATATGTTTTTGACCATTACTTGAAAACACAAGAATTTCTACAATATGAACACAAATGTCCTCTGCCCACTGAAATTCTGCCTCTAGAACATTAAGGATGAATAATATATACAGACGGATCAGCGCAGCCCGCGATTGGGGGTAAACAAGCTTATAGTGCTGCGTGTGCTATTGTTAAAGGTCGCTGGCGAGATGGTAAATTCCAACCTATGGTCACAAAAACTCAATCCCTAGGAGACTGTACAGCTCAGCGAGCTAAACTCCAGGCTTTCAAGATGGCTCTTGAAAATACCGATCGCGAATTCCCCACACTCATAGTGTGCGATTCATATTACTGCGTTCAATCTTACAATGAATATCTGCAGAACTGGGTTCAAAATGGATTTAAATATGCAAAAGGTGGCACAATTAAGCGTAAAAGGCGTGATGACGTTCACGTTGAAGGGAATTCATTGGCTGATGAAGCCGCAAAGGCAGCTGTGCAAACGGCTTCCGTAGCTGCAATCACTCGTTCGAAAACGAGAATGGACGATGAAACAATGTTAGCTGTCAATGCCACAATGAAAGGCAACAGTGCAGCATTACCACTGAACTATCCACTCGAATATACATACATTATTGACTCAAACTCTATTCCTTTTGCTCGAATCCCTGGTGTGGGGGATAGAGTAATTTCAAACAAGGAACAGAGAGGTGCTTTGATTCAAGAAGCACATATGGGAGATGGTCTGTCTCATCAAGAGATGTCAAAATCACTATCAGAACTAGAAGAGATGTACTGGTGGTCAGGGATGAGTCTCCACATTTACGAATTTGGAATTAATTGCGATGTCTGTTACAGAGATCATAGCTTTGAACACCACCAGATACCTGACTACAGTGTAGCCAGCCCAGTACAGACACCATTGTTAGACAGCATTAGACTTTCTACACACAGACGTCACTATGAACGAATGCTGTCCCACAACTATTAGGACAGGATTCATTGGGATGTGGCCTCAGCGCTCGGGTGACGCCTGAACTGTTATAAAAGATTTGCGAGTCTTTTGTCGGCACATACGCAATCGGCACGCTACATTCTGACCAGGGTCCTGCGTTTAGCTCTCGAGCTTACAAGGAGGCCATGGCCAACTTTGGCGTTGCATTGCGGTTTTCGGGTCCATTCCATCCTGAGGGAAATTTGGTTGTGGAGAGAAAAAACGTGACCTGAAGCAATCTAAACCAGCTAGGGTATTAGGTTCGGGTGATGGGTGGGTCAAACATCTAATAAGTGTCCAACGTAGTCTTAATAACCTGCCAAGAAATTCTCTGGGTGGAATCACTCAATATGAAATCCTTTTTGGTACTAGAATGTTGGTTGAAGACCTCGATCATCACACTTCAGTGGTGGAACAAAAACCCTTTGATATCAATAATTGTTTGGCTGTTTACAGGAATTAAATGAGACAAGAAGAAGTCTGAGCAACACCAGCGAAAAGCCAACGACCACTGAAGAAAAACCACCTGTCCCAGCAAGACCTGTCTGGATTCCAAAGATTGGGGATCTGGTCAGAGAAAAAATAGTGGCTAAGAAGGAATTTGAGTCTTCTTACAGAAAACCAGTACCTGTACTAGCAGTCCGCGGATCAAGAACAGTGTTACTGCCGCCCATTGCTGGAAGAAAGGAGAACCGGTCTGTGTCAATTGACCTGGTAAAACCAATGTGGCCGATAATATGTAGTAGGCCCAGTGGACTCCCAAGATGTAGCAGACGACCGAATCTTGCTACTATCCAAGAGGTTCAAACTGAAAGATTCATCACCTTTGAAGAATCTGCAGTGAGAAAAGAAGTTTTATGCAACAAAGCAATGGAACTTGTGCCTCTTGAAACCCAAAAAACAGTTTGTCAAGAAACTCCTGTCTACACTGAAGTAGCATCTGACTATATGGATATGTCAAGGGAACAAAACGCTCCAGCGATTTCAAATAATCCGGATGCAATAAAAACTATTGACAGAACTGCCTCTGGCTATTTCATCAACTTCGGTACCTTTTCTGAGGATCCCAGTGAACCTGAAACGGCGCAAACAAACAAAACGTTCAAAGAAAAAGTAACAGAACTCTTTCATCAACTTGAAAAAACATATCTGGTTTCACCATGGGTAGAAATTTGGATTGTGTCAGGTGTAATTCTTCTCCTACTTTGGCTCATTCTTGTTTTAAGTTTGGGAAAACTGATAGATGGAAAATATAGTAAAATGGACACAGCAAGTAAGAACATCAACTTGCTCCTTAAACCGCACAAATCATCTCATCGTGAAAAAAGAGACCTGTCATCATTGAACATCACAGCCATTCCTATACCAGGTGGTATAGCTTGGGACTGAACTGATTATGACATCTATGGCCCTGTATAGCTGTTGAAGATTCCACACCAATTTAAGGTTTCTTTAAGTGACTTTGTTTCACCCAGCACATTTTCTGATGATTGGGACTTTGAGACTGTTAATAACATGATGACAGACTTAGAAATGTCAGCAAAATTTGCAAAACATGAATACTAAGAAGGTTCATCAAATTATAAAGAAATATATTGTTTTAATCATTTTGGTCATCATTATTTGCACAAATCAGCAAACCCTAGAAATGTTTTCACTTATAATTAATGGTAACATTGTCCAACACCCCAAAAAGGTAGTTCTAAAACATTTATTAAAAAAATGTCCATATTTTACAGGTTTTAATGTTACAAACCCAGAAAATGTTTACTTTAAACATATGAATAAGACAGGTATGAAAAACATGTTGACAAATAGTAAACAAATTTATTCTGCAGCCTTTTATGCTCAATTGTCCACATTAGGCTTTAACTTTTGGAAAGACAACATTGGAAAAAAAACAGTTTGTGGAACAAAAGACTGGCAGGTACAAGGTTTAGAAGCATTATTCAGAGCCTGCATAATCCCAGAACAAATACTGTTCTTAAATTAAACTGTTCAACAGACATCTTGTCTTGGCATTACTAAGACAAAAGATTTAAACAAACCGTCCATACCTAAACCCACACCTGATAGTAATTTAACTTCAGATGAGGAGGTAGACGTCAATTATATTTTACAACAAAACAGAACAAATCCTGAATGGAAAAAAAGGTTAATCTGGCCCACAGACACAAATTACTGTCAAGATAGATTTCCGAACAAAACACAAGGATTTACAGTAACTAGGTCAGATCCAAGATATGTCCAGAGACAACATCCAGGGATAGTAACAACTTACAGTGTAGGAAAACTGTGCCTTGATTGGCTACAAAGATCCACACTCCCAGATATAAAACAACACTTTTCTTTACTTAAAGATGGCGTTGATTTGCAAGACTTCTTACTTGGACCTCGTAATCCACATCATAAACGTTTCATATACGCTGGTTAATACGCTGCTTACAATGAAGCATGGAAAGTAACGCAAATGGAAACAGCTGAAAGAATACGAGAAATTGATTGTATTAATTTAGAGAAAGCACTCTCTGTAGTAGACAATGGGTTAACAACTCTGTCTTCCAGAATTTATTCCTTGGACAGCATTGTATCCTCTGCCATAGACATAATGGAACAGGACTTGCTAATGTTACAACATGGCCAGTCTCAATTACTTTCTATAATGCTGTTAGGCTGGACATTACAAAACCTTCGTTCTGGCTATGTGCCTTGGCGTCTAATCAACACTACGTCATTATTTACTCTATTTAACCTTACAGATAAACAAATCTCTTTGGCACAAAGGGGAGCAGACTATACGGTGCTGAGCATAGAAAAACTGGAGAGATTACCCTTGACCGTTTCTGAGAAACCATCAGTTGAATGGATAATACATGGTACCATCACGATACCAGTGACGACTTTCCAGTTTCAGTATCGCTTAAAACATATACCAGCAGGCCTGTATGAAAGGTTGCGTAAATAATACATTAAGTCGACCTGAGATTTACCATACACACACCAATGTTGGAGTGGGGGAAAGGAAGTATTTCTTAGTGGTTAAAATTGCAAAAACTCACTAAGCGGTACACTGTTGTGTCAAGGTATTAATTTAAACGGAGCCTGCGAGGGTTCGTCCAATAACCTTTCTTGCCACCTGCAGGGCTCGCCCGCAGCAGTTATAGATCCAATTTTTAGGCAGCTTTCCAATGGTAGCTACATTATGTTGAATGATCACAGCTGTGGTATGATGCCAGGGACTGCATATATCGTAAGTGTGTCAGCCAGGGTCACGTGTTGTATGCAAGTATTGTTCCAAAAACGAAGGAAGGCGGGGAGTCGCCACTATGGCCTTCACTGAACATCTCTTCTATACAAATTGATACTTTAAGCAGAATGAAAGCCATTCTTTTACAAAAAACGGTGCCACTGACCTCGTCCAGAGAGACGTATGAGCTGCAAGTTACAAGGACTTCTGCAGAGATACATGCATTATTATCAAAAAACTGCCCAATACATTTCGCAGAAATGTTAGGTCGTATCTTAAACATGTCTGATACCAGTGGTATAGTACATGTACTTAAGACGATTTTTTCAGGACTGTTAGCCCCCTTTGAAGCAATCCTTGGCATTTTTCCTAACTTCCTACACTCTGTGTTCGGCGGCCTGCCTCTCATTTTGGGACTCGTAACAGGGATCTTATTTTTATTCCTTCTGTTCCCGTATGGCAAGTCTGGCCACCAGCGATACCCAAGTCAGCATGGAGAATGTGCTCCTGGCCATGAGGTATCGTGACAGAATAACACAGATCCTTGGCTTGGCTCGTTTGAGAGATCTGAATACCACATGGCTCCTGTCATTCAGACCAATCTGGCAAAATTGAATCTTACCTGTTCTACGATGCCTGCTTTGTGGAGAGGAATGCGTGTTAGATGTCTGTCTAACACTATCATCGGCTATGCCAACGGATGCTGACGCATTACTGGGTCCGGTAACGGCTCATGTGTTGTGTTGCCCCCAACGGCTACCAATTCTGATGACGGCATTCATTGAGATCTCACTGTCAAATCCAACTGGACGTGAAATACGTGGGCCTACAGGCACACAGGTACCATCTGTTATGAACATTGCTAATGCGGCTGACGCTGACGGCGATGCTTCACATCTGTGTACAATTGACCTTCTTAATGTAGTGGTTGAACTCTCATCTACTGTGGTAGACGATTTCTTTGCAAGCCTTGATGATTTAATGTTGTCTCCTGACACCGAGAATAACTTTTGAAATTAGCACACAGCGTTCTATCAACTTTGAATTCGACCTTCGCTTTTTCAAAACAAAAATTCTAACTTTGGAACTCTATTTTTCTACGATTTGACTTGATTTTTTTCTTCTCTTTTTTCAAAAATGAACTTTGGCACAAAGTAATCTGCTTAAAGTAGAACTAATCTTAGAGAACAAGAATTCTTTTAATACTTCCTAGGAACAATATTGACCTTATCTAGACACTGAAATAGTTTATATATTCTGCCATGGGATGGACTTGACCTTTTCTTCTGTAATTAAGAGCCATTTCATAAATGTAATTTTCGTGATTCATTCGGTTAGCATTGCTAATATATCATATGCTTACAATGAAGTCATTGCTTTAAATGCGTACTGCACAAATGCTAATTTTTTTCCATGTACAACCATTTCAAATGCAATTATATGAATTATTGGGGGTTGTATACACATGCTCCTGATTAAATGTTTTTAGTGCTTGAACTTAGATGAAAATTATAACGTGGAGTGGATGTTGTGTAGCATTTTAGGATCCTATTGTATTTTTCCTGATTCATGCCCTTATATAGGTATACAACACCATATCCTTACATAGGCCTAAGAATCATAACCATATTTAGACATAGCTCATACAGTCCAAATACGGCAGGGCTACTTCCACTAGTTCCGAAAATCTACAACGATTTCTTGGAAAAACTCAGCTTCAGCAGCTAGGTACTTCCCCTTGCTTGAATAGTGATTTGTACAATAACTCATGGAGTTTTCAAAGAACTGAGACTCTTTGATGACGTTACTTTATCAAAACTGTATGTCAAACTTGGCACCTTCAAGGTATAAATTGCCCACACTTGCCCAAGCAAACACACGGTGGTTTGGAGCAGTTCGACTATCTACTTGCCCGTCGCATCCTGCTACAGCAAGTGCCGAAGGAAGCCTACCCTCTAGCAGACGCACTGAGAGAGATGCTGTCTTTTCTCCTGCCGAGAAATCCAGCTCCAGTGTTTCCAAGCTACCCTTGCGGGTTGTTGGGAAATTGAGTCCTGAACCTGACCTTCTTCATTCCAAATCAAGGTCCGGAGCTGATTAGACCCTAAGAGAAATCTTGGACAGATTCTTGGCAACAGAATATTATATTTACTCTACACCTCACTTACTTCTTCCCTCGTACTAAGCTTAGGTTAGGTACATCAGGGTAGGCGTATTTAGAAGCACCAGTTGAGTACTTTTTAGCCTCTGTTATTTATGTATGTATTTATTTATTGTTTAGGAACCATACCATGTTCTCACAGGATTATTTTACTCTACTCTTTTTACTGTACGCATTATACTTTGCAAACAGTTTTACGATTTTAGCAGTTCATTTCTTATGCTTGAGAAAGAAGACTGTTCAATAAATCCTTATGCCCGTCCATCTATTTCTCTGCAACTCTGATGAAACGAAGCATGCACTAATGACTGAGTAAAATATCTATCTATTGTTTCCAAGACTCTAGAGATACAGTTCTTATTCTTGGGAAACAAAGTTGTCATGTTTATGTGGTTGTCAGAAACGAATCCCTTCTTGTTTATTCGAGAAAGTTTCTAGTGACCTCTGAGCTAGCTGGCACTCACAATTAAGTTTAATATATTCGATAGAGACCTAGTCGACCTAAGTCCTACGTCACATCTATAGGATATATTATTCCAATGCGCAGAGCCTATTGAAAATATAGGAACTACACTACAGTGGGTGATCCAAGAAGCTGGAATTGGTCTTCGGGCCTTTGGTGCCCATTCTGTGAGAGGGGCGATGGTCTCTAAAGCTTTTACCCTATGAGCTCGCCTAGAAGACATTCTGAATGCAGCAGATTGGTCTTCGGATTCCACCTTCAAACGGTTTTATTTCAAGCCAGTGATTGACATGGCTCATTTGGTGGAGAGCAAGCTTTAATCAAGCATAATCCTCGCCTCTGGTCCTGACATAGAATGGAAAATGTCCTAGCTATCGTAACAGAAAGTTTAAATTCTATTAAGGACTCAGAGGTGAGGATTATCCCACCCAGGGTACACGATTATCTTTCGTAACCCCCCACCCTCGTATTGGGTTAAGTAAGGTGTTTATTTCCTGTACGCAACATTGGTTAAAAGATGCTTGTATTGATTTTCTGCGCTGTTTCCCCCGCAGGCTAAACTTTAGCCATTGTTGTTGCTTACACATTATTTTGCTTTGCAGGCAAGTCTGGAAAACAAGATTCGGTATGCCTTCTGGCTGGCTGACCAACATTGACGAAAGAGGGGGAATGGACAGTGACGAAGGACTACCAACACATCGGGCCTGTGATTGGTGCATGAACAGGACACTCTCCCCATGGACACTATCATTTTGCTTGTGTTATTCCGATGTTTCATGGGAATAGTAGTTTGTTTTGTTAATCTTTGAATGGCTGCTATTCAATAAAGTGGAGAAAGAATAGCATAATCCTCATCTCCGAGTCCTAAATAGAATTGAAACTTTCCGTTATGATAGCTAGAAAGTTTTTCATTCTTTAGATTAAACCATGTTCTCTGCCTCTTCCCCCTATGCCTCTTCTAAGTTTCTTACATATTTCTCATTTTTGGCACACCATCAAAAAGGAAGTAGGCTGGAGAAGTTTGCACTTTTTTTGTTTTTCCATAGATGACTCCATACTCCCTTATCAGCCCTTTTTATACTGATCTAATTAGTTATCAGATTTCAAGTCTTGCAGTTTCACCTTCACTGAGGATTCCACCTTCCCTTCAATTCATGCATCCTAACAGTGTCTGTATCCAAGACATTGAACACTTCACAGTTAAACATGTGATGTATAAACAGTGAGGTGCAGCTGCTTCCGCCACAGCAACACCTGTAACACCCACTTCCTCTATCTGATAAGCGCACAATCCCAAGCCATTGCATTCTGCTCATAAAACCAGCTCAGTACTCCCACCTCAGCTTAGTTGTACTGAGCACTAAATTGCAACTGTTATCTCCACGGCTGAATCAGGAACACCCGCCTTCTCCAGCTCCAGCTCTGCTCCGGCCAGCTGCGGTGTCCTGCTCCACACACCTGCTCAGTGACTCATCCGTGTCTTTTCCTCACTCCAGCACTGAGACAGGTCATGTGCCTACTGTTTCAAGCAGGCCTTGGTGTCATGTCCTATTTACCCACAGAGTCACAGCTGTTCATGTCAGGTGCTGCACTACAGCGTTTCTCCACAACCTAGGTATCCTTGCTCTTCCCTCTAGATGAAATCTCATGAAATAAATAGTTTTGATGGTACCCGGTGCCTCATAAAAAATTTCATGTCACAGTAGAAACAATCAGGCATGTGCGTACTGAAGTAACAGCCACTGGAGCAGCTGTCAGACCCCATCCAGTTCAACCAAAATTTAGCTTGAGGTTCAGCGGGCTGTGTTTTCCAACACCTCACTCTGCTTCATTGCTCCTCCTCAGCCTCTTTCACCTTCATGTCTGCAGGCAACCGGCCAATATCCTCCTCCTCTTTGTGTTCATCCAGGAGCCAGCTCTGTTGCTTCACAAGTAAAAGTATCAGTGTTGGCTGGCTCTCTAGCCTTTCCTGCTTAATTTAGCCTTATCATCCACTGGTGATGTACTCCACAGGTTTTCAGTGCAGTGCACTTCCATGCCTGCCTTTATCTTGCTCTGGCAGTGGCCAGGGAGTTCTAATGCTAACAGGTTTCGAGGTGCATCAGAGCACAGATTTTGTTATCTTCTTTTTTCCTCAACGTTTTCACCATCAATTCTCCAAAAGTACAATGCTTTTGCTGCTGCATTATGCTTCCCAGACATCATATCATGAACAACCTACGAGCTCAGGTATTGAACTGCCTCTCAGCCACGGTCTCAGCAGCTATCTCTGTAACCACTTTACAGCTTAGTCCAGAGTTTCTATGAGACAATATTGAACACAATAATATTGTGCTACAAAATTACTGCAAAAACAAATATCAAGACACAAAATATCATCCTTACATACTTGCAAAGTACAAGAATATCGATTACAGGGGGGGCGTGGCCAACAGCATGGCCGGCTAGGACGTGCCTTTGCGGAGCTCCCGATGAGCTGTTTCAAGATCTGACGAAATATATAGCCCTGATACCCTACCACGATGGAGGTGGGTCTGCAGAGGTCCAAGACCCTTAGCACCAAAAAAACAAACAAAAAAAAACGCGGAACTCCCACGTTCCAGCAGAGAAACCCGACTGTGAAAGGCCGAGCGTAAGACCCGACTGCACCAAGATGGCGGCCGCCTTCGCCGGGACGGGCCGAGCAAGGTAGTGCCCCGTTCCTCGCCCTGCCATCTACAGCGACCAGAGGGTAGATATTGTTTGTGGCAAAGCGGAGCGCCTCCGCAACCTGCACTGACCCAGAGATAGGCCTCTCAAAGAAGTTGGGCGCCCGGTAACAGAGGAGGACTGCACCAAGATGGCGGCCACAGACACAGCAAAGAGCCGAGTGCGGTAAAGGCCCGACCCCGGACCCCGTTACAAAGGCGTCTGGAGGGGGGCAAAGACAAGCGGTGCGGCGGAGCGCTGCCACAGAGGGGAGAGACCCGGCGCAGCGCCCTCAGAGCAGCTGATGAGCCCCCGGTGGCGCGGACTCCCTAGGAAGTACTTGGGCCTGCCTGGAACCCCGAGCGACCTGCCCGCCTGGCCAAGGGAGGGCCGCGGACTATCCACTACCAGAGATCAGGGCGAGACACGCGTTTGGCAGCCAGCGGGGGCCGGGTAGTGACCGGCGGAACGCATCCGCCCACACCGGGACTGCCATCGCCAGAAGGGAGGCAGGCAAGGACCCGGGGCCCACGAAGGGGGCGCAGGGACGGAACAGGCCTGCTCCTGAGGGCGCAGATCCTGGAGTACTGCATCAGCCTGGGAGGAGAGACTTAGGGGCACCAGAAGGCGGCAGGAGAAGGGTGGCTTCACCACAGTAGAGTGGCCTGCTTCCCCCCCCTCCACGCGGCACCTGCCCGGGGAAAGCGGGCGGGAGCGGAGAGAGCGTGGCGTGGACGCCATGGAGGGCGACATCAGTCCCTCATAATAATGCCAATCGACAGGTCACCCCAGGAAAACAACAGAAGAAGACTGAGGTAAGAAGCCACAAAGGGGTGCGGAGTGCCAGCGACACGTGCTCAGAAGGCGGCGGCAGGGTGACTCGGTGGCACGGGAGATCCAGAAGCACAGGGGAGACGCGAGGCGTCCTAGAAGAGGAACATCCGCTTATCCGGAGTTGGCCAGCTAAAGGAGGCTAATAGGTCAGCGGACTGCGAAAAGAACAACGGCGAGACTGGGGTCTTACAATAGGGACAAGGCCAGGACCCAGACAGAGGAATTAAGACGGGAAGACAAAGGGGTTGGGCGCCACCGCCACGCTATATTACCACCGTAACAGGGGTCCGTGAGGGTCGACACGCCTGTTATACCTCCTCTCTCCAGCGACAGCCGCCCGTCTGGTAAGGAGTACGCGAGAGGCCCATTTAGAGGAGAGAGGACCTAGAAGAGGGTGAGATGGGAAAAAAAAACAGTACTCAAACCGGCGCGGCAGGAGACCATGGAAAATTATGCCACGGCCCGTCCAGAGAAAGAGGTGGTCCCGGTGACCTCTGGCGCACGTTCAGACACTGCAATGCTGCTGGAGGCGATACAAGCATCTAGAACGGACATACAAGACTCGAGGGCAGCTTTGGAGGTCAAAATAGGTGAAGTGGGCTCGGAGGTGCTGCTTCTCCGCCAGGATTTCCGAAAACTAACAGAGAGGGTGACTACAGAGGAGACACGGATAGGTGAGGTAGAAGACTCCCTCAGCACTCTCTGGAAGAACATGGCGGAGCTCCAAGCATCACACCGGCAACTGCTCTGGAAAGTGGATGATGCGGAAACTAGAGGGCGACGCAACAACCTCCGCTTTGTGGGCTTTAGAGAAGGCATCGAAGGGGCGGACATGGCGAGTTATCTACACTCCTGGCTGAAGATGACGTTCCCGCAGGCACAATTCTCGAACTGCTTCATCATCGAGCGGGCACATAGAGCGCCACTGGCGAAGCCGCCGGAAGGAGCGAGGCCGCGACCGGTCATCGCACGTTTCCTGAAATTTGCGGACAGAGACCTAATACTCCGAGAGGCCAGGAAGCTGGGGGAGATACGACTAGAAAATACCAGCATAATGATCTTCCCTGATTACAGCCAGGAGGTCCAGAAACAAAGACGCTCCTACGATACATTAAAGGCAAAGTTGAGAGACTTACACATAACGTACATGTTGCTCTTCCCGGCGAAATTGAAAGTCATATTTGAGGGCAGGACACACTTCTTTAACCGACCGGAAGAGGCCTGGCAGTGGCTGGAGGAACGTCCAATACTCCGAGGGGCTACAGAAGAAGGTCGCAGGATAAGGGACGAGATGGCAGCCGCCAACCTTAGAAGTAGCCCCCCTAAGTCTCAAAGACTCAATAAGCCACGGACAAGGAGACGCACACAGACTACACCATATCCAGGAGCCGACATCCCGGGACGGAAAAGACGGAACTCGACATCCTCAGCGGGGAAAGCAGCAGCGCCCGGCCAATTATGATGGTTCAGATGAGGAAGAAGTCTTGGAAGGCCGAACATCGGAAGCGGAGGAAGCAGAACGATGCTCCTTACATCCCCTAGAGACTGCAATCTGTGAACTAGAGAAAGAATCGCCCGGCCAGGTGGAAGATCTGGGCAATGGGACAGGACTGGTACCAGAGAAAGCAGCTCATCGTTGAGGGGGCACGCAAGTTACAAACGGATCACTGAAAGAATATCGACGGACAGAATATCGACCATCAAAAATATCGTTGAGAAAATATCGACAGTCAAAATATCGAGTTTCTATCTACAAACAGGTAAGTACAAAAATATCAAGTTAAAAATATCGTTTACAAAAATATAGTTGTAAAAAATATCGTATTTACTAAAAACAGTGTTAAATTAAATTAATATTAATAATTAATTACTAAAATATACTTAAAATTACTTAAATTACCTTATAATAATTAAATAATTAATGAAAGTTAAATAAATATTGTTTTATTTCATATTTATTAAACATATATATATAGTAATAAAATATAATAAAATAATACCCAAAAAATGAAAACTGACCCTGAACCCTAAAAATACCCCTTTACCCAAAAACTGAAAACTGACCCTGAACCCTAAAAATACCCCTTTACCCAAAAACTGAAAACTGACCCTGAACCCTAAAAATACCCCTTTGCCCAAAAACTGAAAACTGACCCTGAACCCTAAAAATACCCCTTTGCCCAAAAACTGAAAACTGACCCTGAACCCTAAAAATACCCCTTTGCCCAAAAACTGAAAACTGACCCTGAACCCTAAAAATACCCCTTTACCCAAAAACCCAAAACTGACCCTGAACCCTAAAAATACCCCTTTACCCAAAAACCCAAAACTGACCCTGAACCCTAAAAATAAAAACGATATTACTTCACTTACCTTAAAAACGATATTACTTCACAAAAACGATATTTTGGCTGTCTATATTCTGTCCTGTCGATATTTTCTCCAAACGATATTTTGGAGTCGATATTATGTCCAAACGATATTTTGGAGTCGATATTATGTCTGTGCACCGTTACAAACACCCCTTTTACCTACTGTTTGTTATTTATTTCTATGCTATGTTCTTTATTCTTTCAGGCTGATCGAGAGGGGGAGGGAAACTCAACGCTACGTAAGGCCCAACTCTTGGTTGAGTGGGGGGGACCCGAGGGGGGCGACAGACCCTCTCCGCCAGCAGTCTTGGTTCTGCGGAAGTTGAGACTGAAGGGGGGTGGTGGGGAGGGGGGCACGGGGGGCAGCTATGGGTGTTTCCAGTTAGAGGGGTTAAGGGACAGGAGTCCAGCTGGGGGGTGGACAGGGTGGTGGGAGGGGGGGAGTAGGGAAGGGGAGGGGGGGACAATCATGTTATGGTGGCCGCACACTTAAGTACTCCAAACAACACCTCCACACAGGCGACCGACTACACTATGCAACACACACTCCAGACTGGCGGGTGAGCACGTGAGACACTGCAGAGACTAAGGGGGATTCAGTGTCCTAACATGGAACGTTAATGGGCTTGACAGCAAGATTAAGGTATTGGCACTCGCAGGATACACCACGGACTCGAGAGGGGTGGCGATTATTGTAAAAAAGACCACACCATTTTGTATAGCACAAACATGGACAAACCCACAGGGGACATATGTAGGAGTAAAGGGGACATGGAATAGACACGAGTACACGATACTCTCCGTGTATGCCCCTCCAAAGCTACAGGCCAACACGCTCAAGAAATTAGCGGATATACTACTAGATACAGCTGACACCACACAGATTCTTGGGGGAGATTTCAATGATGTGATGGACCTAGGGCTGGACCCGACGGGAACGGTGTCCAGAGATCGGACCCGGACTCCCCTATCCCAAATGACTGACAACATGGGGCTTACAGATGTCTGGAGGTGGCTACACCCCGATCAGAAGACCTACTCCTTTTTCTCTGGCTCGCATAAAGTGTATTCGAGATTGGGCTACATTTTTATGTCCAGGCAAAACTTGACAGTCGACGACACAGCGGACTATAAAGCGAGAGGGATCTCCGATCACTCCCCATTACTAGCAAAGGTGGGAATGGGAAGGAATAAGAGCAGAGGTTCCTGGAGACTGACGGCCTGGGATTTACAGAATGCAACTGTTTTGAAGGGTCTGAGAGCAGATGTGAAGATCTATATTGCGGACAATAAAGGGACGGTCCCCTCCGGGGTGACATTCTGGGAGGCATTAAAGACAGTAATGCGGGACAGGGCACAAAACAGACTAGCGGAGGAGAGGAGAAAGCTCCATGCTGAAACAGTTGCGCTGGAAGTGAACATTCTAGAGCTAGAGAGGGAATATCAGACTTCTAAGGATACTACGACACTCAGGAGACTGACGGACCTCCAGAAACAATACAAGGAGCTGGTCACAGGAGAGGCCAGAACCCAGGCATTAGCTACCCTGCACCGCCTCTATGATGTGGGGGATAAGTCGGGCAAATTGATGGCGTGGCTAAGTAAAAAGGAGCGCGCTGCCAGGTGGGTGGAGCAACTCAGAGACCCTGAGGGATTGCTCATTAGATCTGATGCTCAAATTGCAGAGGCATTTGCTGACCACCACTAACTCTTCTACCGGGCCAGGGACTTGGGGACATATGAGGAGGCTCTACAGTACATGGAACAAATAGAACTACCGACCCTGACCCCTGAGGCTCATCAAGGCCTAGAGGCTGACATCACTTTAGACGACATCTCTGGGGCCCTGACCAGGCTGAGACCGGGTAAAACCCCGGGCCCAAACGGGTTCCCGGCGGAGTTTTTTAAGCGCACGGCGGACCTCCTGACACGCCACCTGAAGGGACTTTTTGAGGGGGCATTGCAAGAAGGGAGACTCCCCCCAGACTTGAGCATGGCGATAATAATCCCAATACATAAGGAGGGGAAACCGCAAGAGGACTGTGCGTCATATTGCCCCATCTCCCTCCTGAATATAGAGGTGAAACTATTGGCGACGATCCTAGCGTTACGACTCCGATCAGTGATATCGGATCTAGTACACTTAGACCAAACGGGATTCCTCCCGGATAGGGCCACCAGGTTAAATCTCCGGTGCACTCACAACTGGTTGCAAGAGGTACAAGGGAGGGAGGATCCACATTGGTTTCTATCCCTCAATGCCGAGAAAGCCTTCGATGCTGTTCATTGGCCGTTTCTCGAGGGGGTCCTGCAGAAATTCGGTTTTAGCCCCAAATATCGGAGGTGGGTCCAGCTGCTGTACACTGAACCTAGAGCCAAGGTAAGGGTGAACGGGGTTCTGTCGTGAGAGTTTCAAGTCTGGAGGGGGACCCGACAGGGTTGCCCGTTGTCCCCCCTCCTTTTTGCGTTTACGATAGAGGTGCTGGCCGCTAAGATATGCCAGAATGTAGCCATTAGGGGATTCAGAAGAGGAGAGATGGATTCCGTAGAAGAGAAAATCTCTCTATACGCGAATGACATCCCATTATACATCACACGCCTAGAGACAACGATACCGGAGATGTTCTTGGAACTGGAAGGCTATGAAAACTACGCGGGTTACCAGATCAACTGGCATAAATCGATCCTTTATGACCCTAAGGGGCGGGGAAAGTGGCCCGACCTTCCGGGATGACTGTTGACGACAATAGAGGGCTTTAAGTATCTTGGAGTGTATGTCATCCTGGATCGACAGCTGTCCTATCGACAGAACCTAGAACGAATAATATTGAATTTCATAGCGGACACGACCCGCTGGAGGCAGCTTCCACTCACACTCTTGGGTCGGGCAGCCATGTTCAAGATGATCACATTGTCCAAGTTTTTATACGCCCTGCAGAACGAGTATTATCCACTCCCACAAAAAGTGTTCACAAGAATACATGCGGAGTTGAGGGCCTTCCTCTGGCTGGGTAAACAACCCAGAGTGGCACTGAACACTCTTCAGAGACATCAGTATAGCGGAGGGATTTCACTCCTGAATCTGGAAGCATACTACTGGGTGGAACATATAGCCCGATTACCGATTGGCTACATGTGCAGGCAGACCACTCCACTTATGCCCTTGAAAGACATAGGATGTCACCTAGGCCGTTGATGTACTACCTATACGGGGGCGCCAGGCGGGGGCAGCTCCTCCCTGCTACGGGAATTACTTTGCAACTCTGGAATAAGGCAATGAACCGCAGGGGGTGGGGGACGAAACCCACACGACAGACGCCGATCTGGCACTGTACGTGGCAGACAGAACTGAACAAATTAAACGGCTTCCAGGGGTGGGACGATATAGGTATCTCCATCTTGGGGGACATAGTAGCCAGGGGGGAACTGAAATTATTCATGGCTCTGAGATCGGATTTTGGATTGCATCGCACGCTGTTCTTCAAATATGCGCAGCTGAGACATGCTTGGCGAGCCCAAAAAATCCAGTCAGACGAGCTCCCGGACTACGCACCCTTAGAGGGACGGCTCCTGCAGGAGCAAATCCAGGAGAAGGCGGTATCACCCACATATAAAACCTTAACAAATAACATGCTGGGTGACTTGGCCAAAATAATTTACAACAAGGGGTGGTGATGGACAGAGTCTCTGAATTAAGCAGAGTACTCTGACCCAGTCAAGAGATCAGGGCTAGATCCAACACCGTTTTTTAGCTCATTGCACCATCCCAGTTTCAGAACCTGGCTGTATGCAAATTAGTCTGTCCCTGGCCCAGTGCATCATGGGAACAGGGCAGACCAGACTACAAAAGCCAATTCTTACACTGGGAAGGAAACAAGCTTCCGGGGACCGGTTTCTGCCATTTCAGGCGTCTTCGGCCCGGCTTGCTTGAATCCTGATGGTGCAATGAGCAAGGGACTCACATCTGAGTATACCCTTCCACGCTTAGGGTGGACAAAATAATTTACAACAAGGGGTGGTGATGGACAGAGTCTCTGAATTAAGCAGAGTACTCTCACCCAGTCAAGAGATCAGGGCTAGATCCAACACCGTTTTTTAGCTCATTGCACCATCCCAGTTTCAGAACCTGGCTGTATGCAAATTAGTCTGTCCCTGGCCCAGTGCATCATGGGAACAGGGCAGACCAGACTACAAAAGCCAATTCTTACACTGGGAAGGAAACAAGCTTCCGGGGACCGGTTTCTGCCATTTCAGGCGTCTTCGGCCCGGCTTGCTTGAATCCTGATGGTGCAATGAGCAAGGGACTCACATCTGAGTATACCCTTCCACGCTTATGGTGGACAAAATAATTTACAACAAGGGGTGGTGATGGACAGAGTCTCTGAATTAAGCAGAGTACTCTCACCCAGTCAAGAGATCAGGGCTAGATCCAACACCGTTTTTTAGCTCATTGCACCATCCCAGTTTCAGAACCTGGCTGTATGCAAATTAGTCTGTCCCTGGCCCAGTGCATCATGGGAACAGGGCAGACCAGACTACAAAAGCCAATTCTTACACTGGGAAGAAAACAAGCTTCCGGGGACCGGTTTCTGCCATTTCAGGCGTCTTCGGCCCGGCTTGCTTGAATCCTGATGGTGCAATGAGCAAGGGACTCACATCTGAGTATACCCTTCCACGCTTAGGGTGGACAAAATAATTTACAACAAGGGGTGGTGATGGACAGAGTCTCTGAATTAAGCAGAGTACTCTCACCCAGTCAAGAGATCAGGGCTAGATCCAACACCGTTTTTTAGCTCATTGCACCATCCCAGTTTCAGAACCTGGCTGTATGCAAATTAGTCTGTCCCTGGCCCAGTGCATCATGGGAACAGGGCAGACCAGACTACAAAAGCCAATTCTTACACTGGGAAGGAAACAAGCTTCCGGGGACCGGTTTCTGCCATTTCAGGCGTCTTCGGCCCGGCTTGCTTGAATCCTGATGGTGCAATGAGCAAGGGACTCACATCTGAGTATACCCTTCCACGCTTAGGGTGGACAAAATAATTTACAACAAGGGGTGGTGATGGACAGAGTCTCTGAATTAAGCAGAGTACTCTCACCCAGTCAAGAGATCAGGGCTAGATCCAACACCGTTTTTTAGCTCATTGCACCATCCCAGTTTCAGAACCTGGCTGTATGCAAATTAGTCTGTCCCTGGCCCAGTGCATCATGGGAACAGGGCAGACCAGACTACAAAAGCCAATTCTTACACTGGGAAGGAAACAAGCTTCCGGGGACCGGTTTCTGCCATTTCAGGCGTCTTCGGCCCGGCTTGCTTGAATCCTGATGGTGCAATGAGCAAGGGACTCACATCTGAGTATACCCTTCCACGCTTGGGGTGGACAAAATAATTTACAACAAGGGGTGGTGATGGACAGAGTCTCTGAATTAAGCAGAGTACTCTCACCCAGTCAAGAGATCAGGGCTAGATCCAACACCGTTTTTTAGCTCATTGCACCATCCCAGTTTCAGAACCTGGCTGTATGCAAATTAGTCTGTCCCTGGCCCAGTGCATCATGGGAACAGGGCAGACCAGACTACAAAAGCCAATTCTTACACTGGGAAGGAAACAAGCTTCCGGGGACCGGTTTCTGCCATTTCAGGCATCTTCGGCCCGGCTTGCTTGAATCCTGATGGTGCAATGAGCAAGGGACTCACATCTGAGTATACCCTTCCACGCTTAGGGTGGACAAAATAATTTACAACAAGGGGTGGTGATGGACAGAGTCTCTGAATTAAGCAGAGTACTCCCACCCAGTCAAGAGATCAGGGCTAGATCCAACACCGTTTTTTAGCTCATTGCACCATCCCAGTTTCAGAACCTGGCTGTATGCAAATTAGTCTGTCCCTGGCCCAGTGCATCATGGGAACAGGGCAGACCAGACTACAAAAGCCAATTCTTACACTGGGAAGGAAACAAGCTTCCGGGGACCGGTTTCTGCCATTTCAGGCGTCTTCGGCCCGGCTTGCTTGAATCCTGATGGTGCAATGAGCAAGGGACTCACATCTGAGTATACCCTTCCACGCTTATGGTGGACAAAATAATTTACAACAAGGGGTGGTGATGGACAGAGTCTCTGAATTAAGCAGAGTACTCTCACCCAGTCAAGAGATCAGGGCTAGATCCAACACCGTTTTTTAGCTCATTGCACCATCCCAGTTTCAGAACCTGGCTGTATGCAAATTAGTCTGTCCCTGGCCCAGTGCATCATGGGAACAGGGCAGACCAGACTACAAAAGCCAATTCTTACACTGGGAAGAAAACAAGCTTCCGGGGACCGGTTTCTGCCATTTCAGGCGTCTTCGGCCCGGCTTGCTTGAATCCTGATGGTGCAATGAGCAAGGGACTCACATCTGAGTATACCCTTCCACGCTTAGGGTGGACAAAATAATTTACAACAAGGGGTGGTGATGGACAGAGTCTCTGAATTAAGCAGAGTACTCTCACCCAGTCAAGAGATCAGGGCTAGATCCAACACCGTTTTTTAGCTCATTGCACCATCCCAGTTTCAGAACCTGGCTGTATGCAAATTAGTCTGTCCCTGGCCCAGTGCATCATGGAAACAGGGCAGACCAGACTACAAAAGCCAATTCTTACACTGGGAAGGAAACAAGCTTCCGGGGACCGGTTTCTGCCATTTCAGGCATCTTCGGCCCGGCTTGCTTGAATCCTGATGGTGCAATGAGCAAGGGACTCACATCTGAGTATACCCTTCCACGCTTAGGGTGGACAAAATAATTTACAACAAGGGGTGGTGATGGACAGAGTCTCTGAATTAAGCAGAGTACTCTCACCCAGTCAAGAGATCAGGGCTAGATCCAACACCGTTTTTTAGCTCATTGCACCATCCCAGTTTCAGAACCTGGCTGTATGCAAATTAGTCTGTCCCTGGCCCAGTGCATCATGGGAACAGGGCAGACCAGACTACAAAAGCCAATTCTTACACTGGGAAGAAAACAAGCTTCCGGGGACCGGTTTCTGCCATTTCAGGCGTCTTCGGCCCGGCTTGCTTGAATCCTGATGGTGCAATGAGCAAGGGACTCACATCTGAGTATACCCTTCCACGCTTAGGGTGGACAAAATAATTTACAACAAGGGGTGGTGATGGACAGAGTCTCTGAATTAAGCAGAGTACTCTCACCCAGTCAAGAGATCAGGGCTAGATCCAACACCGTTTTTTAGCTCATTGCACCATCCCAGTTTCAGAACCTGGCTGTATGCAAATTAGTCTGTCCCTGGCCCAGTGCATCATGGGAACAGGGCAGACCAGACTACAAAAGCCAATTCTTACACTGGGAAGGAAACAAGCTTCCGGGGACCGGTTTCTGCCATTTCAGGCGTCTTCGGCCCGGCTTGCTTGAATCCTGATGGTGCAATGAGCAAGGGACTCACATCTGAGTATACCCTTCCACGCTTAGGGTGGACAAAATAATTTACAACAAGGGGTGGTGATGGACAGAGTCTCTGAATTAAGCAGAGTACTCTCACCCAGTCAAGAGATCAGGGCTAGATCCAACACCGTTTTTTAGCTCATTGCACCATCCCAGTTTCAGAACCTGGCTGTATGCAAATTAGTCTGTCCCTGGCCCAGTGCATCATGGGAACAGGGCAGACCAGACTACAAAAGCCAATTCTTACACTGGGAAGGAAACAAGCTTCCGGGGACCGGTTTCTGCCATTTCAGGCGTCTTCGGCCCGGCTTGCTTGAATCCTGATGGTGCAATGAGCAAGGGACTCACATCTGAGTATACCCTTCCACGCTTGGGGTGGACAAAATAATTTACAACAAGGGGTGGTGATGGACA